>NC_139458.1:50922777-51551666 GCF_057233095.1 Heloderma suspectum
GCTTCTGTTAATTCAGTCTAAAGTGTCCCTTGCTTATCAACCACTGCACCATTGTGCTTCTTTATCCATTACACACCACAACCCTTAACTCTTTCTCTGAAGCTATGTTGTCATTTAACCATTTACCCCATTCCTATCTTAGGCATGCATATATTGTTCTTCCATATAGTGTTCTACATTTGTCCTTGCTGAATTTCATTTTGTTGCTATCTAGTCAGCTCTTTAGAATATGGAGACATGCGGAATTTGCAACCCCACCCATTTCTGTACAATATACAGTTGGCTAAGTATGCTGTCAACTCCTTCATCCAAGTCACAGATGAAGGTATTAAAAACCACCCAGTGTAGCATTGATCACTGGGGAAATCTTCTGGCTCTCTTTCCAATGTGAGGTTGACCCATTTGTTCTATATGCATTTTATTAAAAAAAAATCAAACAAACATAACTATCTTATGTTATTTACAATTCTAACCTGTAGTTCTCAAAATTTTGTTATAAGAATGCCATGAGAGGCTGGGCTCAAAAACATTTTTTTTACTGAAGTTCAGACAGAAAGGAAGTTGGTATAATCTCCTAAACCCTACCTTGTCAGGTAGGAAAATCTGAATATACCCTTCAATATTTCACAGATGAAACTAGGGCAGCATCCTGTGCATGAGTGGGTGGGCTATGCTCTAGCAGTGTAGTCCAGAGGACAATGGCAGGGTCAATAAAATCCAAACTCAAATATGCCACAAATCAAAGAGTAGGGACCTAGAGTGCATACAAGCAGTTTGCTCCAGATGACAAAAGTTGTGGGAGAAGTCAAAGAAACCTAAGACACATATATGTATCATCATGCATTTATCCCATTTAGATTACATTGGTCCTATTGAGCAGGTGAAGAAGAACATGGCAGAGCAAAAATTAATTAGCCCATGATCAGTAAGTGGATCCATGGCAGACAAATCTTAAGAAAAATAACATTGCCTCTGAGCATATGCAGGGGGCCTTTTAATTACCACTGAGCAACTGTAGCCTTTCCCCTCTGAACATGTTTAGAAGAAACAGGGTTTACACAGCAATAGCATATCACTGTATATTCATACAGATGAAAGTCCTAGCACCTTTCTGTTAGAAGCTAAGTACTAACTCTTACCTATGTTCCCAGAAGACTATAACCAGAGAGCACACACATTCTGAATCCACAAAATAATCCACTCTTAGTTTTCCACCTCAGTTTTCCTCCAGCAACTGTTTTTTTATGTGTGTGTTTTTTTGAGAAAAGCTCTTTTTCCTACAACCCCACTCCCTTCTCATTACGGGTTAGGTCTCCATCTTTCTCTTCCACCTACCTGGACTTAACTTGTACTACAACTCACTAGGCCTCAGTTCAGGAGTCTGTTTTCAATAGTAGCACTAAGTCCTTGAATATGGGAAGAAAAGTACTTTTCAGCATATGCAAAGTACTCCCCCTTCTCTGACTGTAGTTTCCCTCCTCCCCACACACCTAGAATTCAGAAAGTTGCTTCCCAGCACACACTTAGGTTGTTCTTTTCAGCCGCTACAAAAGAAATCAACTCCTGCCCCCTCCACAACTTCTGTCATTCACAAAAGACAAAACAAAACCCCCAACAACAATGACCAGCACAGTGGAAGAAAGCACTTTCATTTCTAATGTTCTCTGATGACAAAGTTTATCAATTAATTTAGGAGGTGGATGGAGGGCTAAATTTACCCAAACTCCTCTTGCCCTCCACCCCTACTCCCTGGGTGCTTCAGCTGCAGCTCTAGGTGGCTCCCCCCCCCCATTTCAATTGGCTGGGAGAAGCACACATAACTATAGTCAGTAGTAAAAACATCCAATTTGCATTCAGCACTAAGGCTTTGGAGAAGAAAGGTTTTTTTGAGGCGGGGGGGGGAATTGTGGCAGGGAATCATCAATTGCATTTAAATAAATACATTTTATGCATAGGGGGGCTTGTCTCAGTAAGAACTTTTAATTATGGGGTCAACAATTACTTTTTTTGGCATCATCATAGTAAAGTGTATAAAAATACAGGAGGTTTCTATACAACTTTGGTAGGCAGTCACTTCACAATGCTTCTTCCTTGGGCTTCAGTTACTAACAGCATATATAGTGCAAAATAAATAAAATCTTTCTTGGAGGCAACTGGAAGGTGAGCTTTTCCCTGGGACAGGGATTTGAAAATCATGGCTGTCCTGGGTGAATCAGGATAGTTGATTGATGAGCTAGACACCTTTTCCATACTATCATTTATTTGTTTTTTTGCAAAGTGGTTTTATTTCCCATTTGGTGCAGAGAACTCAGAAGTCTTCTGAACACTCAGAAGTACCATGTTTTATATCTGGAAAAACATTCCTCCTTCATCTCCAATAGTATACCCATTGTAATTTATTGCTATATAGAATATGGCTACATGAGTATCATGGGCAACCAATGGATATTTCCAGAGATGTAAATTAGTGCCAATCAATTCAAATATTGCCTATGCCATTTTATGAACCTTTTTATAGTAAAAGAAGTACTTTGAAGGCTAAGCGCCCTCCAGCTGCAAAAGGCTATCATGTAACACATAACTTATTTTATTTTAAAGTTGGTCTAATCCAACAAAATAATTCTTCAACTTGATTGTGGAACTATTTTTTAATCATCAGAGAGAAACAGATTTGTCTCTTTCTGAGTGTGATGCACAAACATACATGGCTGGTTTGCATGATCAAATCAAGCTTATTTAAATCACGGCACGTTCTAACACCCCATGTGCTGTTGTAGGATTATTGGAGGGTTGTTTCTCCTCCAACAAGCCATGCTGCCGGGCTTCAGACGACACAAGCCATGCCCAGGTTGGAAATTGTGCCCTGCATGTGCCGAGCATGAACCGTGATTTAAATAAGTCACGGTGGCTCATTTTGATTGGGCAAACCAGGTCACAGAGTCTGAAGCTGTAGGCAAGGGTAGTTCTATGAGTACTTACACTCCCACAGTTCAAATTATTAAAAACAAGACTCTGCATGTGCATTTGTGTGATGAGTACCATGCATATCTAAAGCCACAGACCACTGGTGTGGAAAATCCATATATAAAGACACCTAAAATGAAGGGTCTAAACTAAAGAACAGTGTTCATAGAATGTTTGCTTCATACATTTGCCAAGTCATACTGGTAACGTTTGTTCTGTTTCCATTTTTGATGATGAAGTACTTCGACTTGTGTCCAGTTGTAATGCCTAAGGCTGCAATCCTATATCCACTTATCCAAAAGAAAGCCCCATTGAACTCAGTGGAACTTACTTCTGAGTAGACATCTATAGGGTTGCACAATACATTTTCAATTGTTATCCTCACTGATCATGACAAAATTTCAGACTGTGGTATTTGATGATTACTACAGCTGAATATTTCAGGTAATTACTAAGCAAACATAACCTTTCCTACATATAGATGGATTAGGACTACTTGAAAAATATTCAAAATTTGAACTCAAAATTATCTATTTTTTGTAACTGAGCATCCTCTAGTTTTCCCTTTCTGTCCTCGTCACAAGAAACAATAGTAAATCCCATATGGTTACACCAAGATACAGAGTACAAAACAGACCAGTCTACCATGGGCTGCAGTGGATTGTGTAAAGATAGGCAGTGCCTCTTTTTTCTAACACACGCAACTCAGGTGAAGGCCAGGGACGAGGATCAAATTTACTAAGATCACAAGAATATGGCTATTTTGTTTCAACCGACATAAGTATTGAGATGAATGTGCTGGGGGCACCTCCCACTTCCAGAAACTGACAGCAGCCAGCTTGACCCCCTTGACCCATGATCTCTATGACACTTGGTGTGGGGAAAGAGTTACATCTCCTCTCCTTGAAGCCAATAAAACCCCTCTTGATTATAATTTAGATAAGAGCCCCTGGATTGAATAATAATGACTGAAACTCCCTTGGCCGTTTCACCTTGAGACGTCCATCACTGGGTTAAACATGATGCTAATTGCATTTGGATTGATTAATTTCTCTCACTCCTGTCTATTCGAATAATGCTTAACAAAATAATCACAGTACCCAGAGCCAAATCTTCTCCGTCAAAGGAATGAAGCCATCAGAACCAGCAGAGATGAAAGAAATGAAGATGACCCGTAATTACTGCTACGGTGATATCATTACCATATTATAGAAAATGAATGTGGTGAAGGGGGAGAGTGGGGGGCTGTGATTATTATTTATTTTTTAATGGAACCTTACATCCCAAGAATGCAGATCTGACACACTGGAGCATGTAGATATACAGGACTGGGGGGTGGGGGTGGTAATCTTATCTATTAAATTGCAAAATGCGGTGATCATTAAACCTTTAGATACATTACGTGCTATGAGGTGGCATTAGTCACTCCACCCTTTCCTTGCAGTAGCTCTTTGTATTTGAATGGCATAGAGATTTGAGATGCTCGGTTCCCTAGTGGAGTCTTAACACATCCACAATGCGGTGATCATTAAACCTTTAGATACATTACATGCTATGAGGTGGCATTAGTCACTCCACCCTTTCCTTGCAGTAGCTCTTTGTATTTGAATGGCATAGAGATTTGAGATGCTCGGTTCCCTAGTGGAGTCTTAACACATCCACGGCAGAAACTGTAGTTAACCCTGATGCTAAAAACTCCTTTATTATTTTAAAATTTGCTGATCATTAGTGGCCTTGTTCTGAAGCTCTGAGTGTTAAATCCAGCTGTGATCAAAGGAAAGCTCCTGTTCAGGGCACAATGGTCCCCAATACGCTAATCTAAATCAATAAATGAACTGCTAACTGAATCAGGTTACATATTCATTTCCCAGCAACAATGTAGGATTGCTTTAAATGGTTTATTGCTGTGGCTCCAAATGGGCATCAATATACATCATATTTGAAAGAATTTGGATTAGGATGAAAAGCAACATTTTCAGCTTAGTTCTTCCTTGAATACCCGCTCATTTGAGACAACAAAATAGCTCGGAAATTGTATTGAATCTTCAACCACCTGTGCTCTGCAATTCTAATTGTAGTTTATACAGTTCACTTCTCTCAGTGCTGGTTATGTCTGCCCCCTAGTTTCAGATTGAGGAGAAAAAGTAAGAAACAAATAGCTAAAATATTTATTCTGGCATAAAGTCAAGTGTGTGTGCCCCCCCATGCCAAACCACTGACTATCAAAGACCATGAGTTAAATTATGAGGGTAATTAACTATACAAATATTATTTACAGCTAGAAAAAAGAGCCTGCATCATATCAAAAAGTTGTGGTACCAAATCAGCAGCCATGACTGTAATGTTAGCATGCTGTCAACATTTCAATATGTAAGGAGATTGCTATAACAGATATATCACATGATGTCCCGTATTACCAATATCCATCCTTTCCATATAATTTTCAACATAAAGCAGCAAACCCTCAACTACCACATTTACTAATATAGATTTTTAAACATTTTTTTAATTAAAAAAATCATCTGTGAGGCTGGCATGCTGCAAAGTAAAGTGCCGGCCTCCAGCATAATCTTTATTTCCAAGAATGCCTCTGTGCCCCACTCAGGCCCCAGAGGCATTCTTAGAAAATAAAAATGTGGGTGGACGCAGTCCAGTGTGCCCTGATACCCAGACAAAAAAGACAAAATGTCAGTTGACTTTGCCCTGGGGTGCTAGAGAGGGTAAAGGGAGGGTATTTTGCCTATTCTCTGTGTTTTGCCTGTGTTCTGTGTGTGCGTTAGCTGGTTTATTCATTTTGGTATGGTGTGTTTTCTGCCTGGGTTTTTGTGTTTCTCCAGGTATCACCAGTTCTGTGAAATGGGTGTTGGAACCAAAAACTGTGGTTTCAAAGGAGTGGCTGTGTGGTTTGGAACTCAAACTCCACCTCTGCCTCGTACTTAAGATTCTTGGGCAAGTAACTTTTCTTTTAGTCTCATGGGTTTGCTTTCTGGGGAATGGTTGCCTACCATGGCAACCATCTTGTGAGTGGGCATGCCTGCTTCAGGGCCACTATTCTGTGAAAGCACCCACATCACAAAGTTCCAAACATGCCCACTGACCCAAAAAGGCTGGGGACCCTCTAGCTTCTCAAAGTAGTGACTACTGCAGCTACCACCTTACAAAACATTAAGAAGATAAAGCAGATAATCAGAGTGCTAACATCTAGGCATGGTAGGTTAGAGAGAAGAGAAAGTAGTATGAGTTCCCACTGGGGATTGAAATATGCTGAGCAAGTGGAGACAACTTCATCTTTGAGACAGGTATGTATTCACTAGAACAGTGGTCCCCAAAGTGGGATGCGTGCACCCCAGGGTGTGTGTGACATGATCCATGGGGGGGTGAGCTGCCTGATCACTGAGCAGCCTCCCGCTGCTCCTATGAGGTGGGCGGCGGTGGGCAGCAGGATGGGACAGGAGCCGAGAGCCAAGAGCTCTCAGCTCCTGTCCTATTGAGAGCAACTGCTCTGGGTCATGGTGCCTTCCTGCTGAAGGAAAGCGGGAAGGAGATTAACCCTGTCCACTCTCCTTTCGCAGAATGAAGCCAAGAAGGAAGTGGGCACTTTCCTCTCAGCTTCTATCCTGCCAAAGGACAGTGGGAAGGGTTAACAGCCCAGGAGGAGGTTAACACTTTCCACTCTCCTTTGGCAGACTAAAGCCAAGGCAAGGCCCAAGAAGAAAAGAAGAAAGTGTGTGCTTTCCTCTCAACTGCCATCCTACCTAAGGAGAGCGGGAAGGAGATGAACCCTTCCCACTCTCCCTTTGAAGCTGAGAAGGAAGCAGGCACTTCCTCTCAGCTTCCATCCTGCCAAAGGAGAGCGGGTAGGGTTAACAGCCCAGGCCAAGCCACCAGTCAGCCAAGGAGTGGGGACTCTGTGCAGGGTGCGTGTGGGGCTGGTGACCAGGATTCTCAGCTCCGGTGCAGCCGGCCAAGCACTCCTTTCCCCTCCTTGAAAGGAGACCTTTCCCCTCCTTGCAAGTTGACAGTGGTGCCCTCGTGGATTTACAGATGATCTAGTTTTAACTAAACTAACCCTCACAAAATGGACAGGTGGCTTAAAAGGAACTGAACTTAGAACCAGATTTTTGAATTGCTGTATCAGACAGTGTTAAACCAAGATTTTCAAAAATAATGCAGCATATTTGATTACACTGCTCTCACTAAAAATATTAATATTTTTTAAAGTGAGAGCAAAAAGGGGTTTTGTACCGTTAATAAATAAACAATATTTTTAAATAGTTTTTATTTTATTTTATTTCATCTTTATCTCATTCTGTTTAATTTTTATTTTTTGTGTATGTTTTATAATGTACATAATGTACTAGTACAGTATTACATGTATATAATTTATAAATTAAATATACACAGCGGTGTGGTGGTGGCAGGTTGGGGCGGGGCTTCACTCCAGCACGTTTTTTGAAGCCAGCCCCCAGCTGGGTCACAGTCTGCTAGGGAAGGCGGAGGGAGCGTGGGCAGCTGCCTCTTATCTACTACACAGAGCCGGCCAGACAAAGGGAGCAAGCGAGAGAGGGAGCCTCAGGGAGCTCTGCAGCCTCCTCTCACGCCCCCCCCTTCTCCTCCTTAGCTCTTGTCTTCTCCGCCTGTCCCTGCGAGCCTGGTACTGCCCTCTGCCCTCGTCTCCTGTAACTTCTGAGTAAACATGCATAGGATTGTGTGATAAATCCTAACCAGCCACCTGCCCTTCCCCATAAGTAAATAATGGTGGCAGCGCCACCGCCCACACTCTCCTGCTGCTGCTATGGCCAGCAGCAGCAGCCACCCGTTCAGGGCTGCTGCTGCTGGCCATGGCAGCAGCAGGAGAGTGGGGGCAGTGGCGCTGCCACCATTATTTACTTATGGGGAAGGGCAGGTGGCTGGTTAGGGTTTATCACACAATCCTATGCATGTTTACTCAGAAGTCAGTCCCACTATGTTCAATTGCCAATTGGGCTTTCTCCCAAGTAAGTGTACATAGGACTGCAGCCTTAGGGCCGATCTACATTGCACCCGCCATCGCAATGAATTCGGTGTCCTGTCGGGTTAAACGCTCTCGCATTAAATCGTGATTATTCATATTCACCCATTTTCCCCATTGCGGTGCTTCATCGAATGCGTGAGCTCGGTTCACACTCGAGCGCTGTGCTGTTTTCCTGCGCGCGCTTGTCTGATCTCGGATACTAAGTGGGGTCGGCCCCAGTCAGTAGTTGGATGGGCAACCACCTGGGAATCAGGCTTCCTGCACTGAGCAAGGGGTTGTTCTATCCCTTCAAATGAGACTAAGTTTTACCCCCTCCTATCCCCCACTCCGAATGTCTTTTTTTAAATTAAGGCATTATCCTTGCAGAATCGGGGCTTCTCCGCAATGTTTTTTTCCCTAATTCAGGCATGATCTTCGAAGCTTCGAAGATCATGCCTGAATTAGGAAAAAAAACATCACGGAGAAGCCCCGATTCTGCGAGGATAACGCTTTAATTAAAAAAAAAGACATCCGGAGCGGGGCATAGGAGGGGGTAAAACTTAGTCTCATTTTAAGGGAGAGAACAACCCCCTGCTCACTGCAGGAAGCCTGATTCTCAGGCGGTCGCCCAACTAACTACTGACAGGGGCCGACTCCACTTAGCTTCCGAGATCAGACAAGTGCGCGCACATCCAGCCCTTTGCTTGTTGCTGAGGAAACGGGGGCTGCTGAGGAAGCTATGTGATCAGTAGCTGAAAGAAGACATGGGGCTATCAAGAGCTGTGATTGGACAGGAGGGAAATACAAACACCGCTGTATATGGACAGGTGGGGCAGGGACTATGACCGGATGCGGTAGCGAAGGCGGAAAATCAGAGCACATTAAGGGGAAATACCAGGATATTAGGGTGTTGAAAGCGGGAGCACGGAAGTGGGAAATTCCGGTTCCAATTCGAGGCGGGTACTGTGTAGTGTGAAAAGCGGGTGGTGAAACCTCATTGGAAGTGAAAAAAGGCGGTAAGTGTAGATCCAGCCTTAGTTGCCTTCCCAAGATCTCTGTAAATTTAATTCAAAATAAAACACCCATTGCATTGCACTGTTAATTCTTGAACATTAATTTCTACAGTAAGCAGAATTGTCAAATGCAACCTGCTCTGTCAGCTACACTTCTTGGTACAAGGTTGGCATGTATCTGGGCAAACAAACCCTGGTGGAGGAAAGGGAAACAGAAAAAAATCAGTTGGGGGGAGAGGAGAAAGAAGGTGTGTGCATGTGTGTTTTTCAGTCCAGCTGGGTGTGTGGACATTTCTGTTGAGGGATGGGAGAAATATAATGAAGGAGCTTAGGAAAGGCTAATGGGTAATGTTGGGGCGCTAAGGGAGTGTGCAAGGGGGCTGTTTAAATGAGAAGGGATCTGTCCATGAGGGCTGAGTTGAGAGGGTGAAGCTTCCACAGAGTATCATATTTTGAAAATCTAAAATGTTTGTTTGAGTGAGTGAGTGAAAAAGATTAACACCCCTGCATTTTTTCTCAGACTTCCAACTGAAATACCCCTGCCTTACTCTAAGCTGCACTGTTTTTGGATCCCAGTTGAAGGCTGTATATCTTACAAGGTTGTACAATCTTAGAAGGGGCGAGGCTGTGACTGTCACGAAGGGACCCTGCACTTCTGAATTTGCCACTACACTACTGAATATACATATATTGGGGTGCGTGCTCAGAATTTTTTCACTGATAGCGGTGCATGATCAAAAAAGTTCAGAGATCACTGCACTAGAAGAATATGCATATATAAGCTAGGTGGAGTAATATTTCATGCAGGCAAAGAACAAGGGACATCTCTTCTCCTAGAATAAGAATTCTTTTAAGTGAGGGTCTCAAACCTTTTTCAGCCCAAAAGCCAAATCCCATTTCGGAGAAGCTCTTGGGGGGCACATTACAGTGGTGCGTGAGACCAAAAAATCCTCCCCAGAACCCAAAAGATCCCACTGCTACCAATTTATACCAAAAGCCACAATCAGGGGCACAATACTATGCATGTCTACTCAGAAGCAACACAGATAGGGAAGCACAGTACAATGTATGTCTACTCAGAAGCAAGCTACATTGAGAGATATAATACTATGCATACCTAATCAGAAGTAAGGCATTCCTACTCAGAACTCAGTCACATTCAGAACTACAAAGCTTAGGGACACAGCTTTTCCTCTTCAGGTCAGAAGGAAGCCTCTGCAACAGTTTAAAAATCTAAGACTTAAGTCTTAGAGAGCATTCCAACCCCACCCCGCTTTCCAGTTCTACCTACAAGTAGCACTTGAGAAAACAGCGCTGTCAAGGACCAAAGCAGCAAGCAAGCCTATGCATGTCTATTCATAAGAAAACCCAAAATACTCATAAGTAAGCCTTGGCAACAGCTTGAAAATCCAAACTGGCCATGAATGTTCCAGAAAGGGCAGATAGTGTGAAAAACGTGTTTGGCAGTCAAGGAAAAAAAAGGGGGGCTGGAAAGGGACAAAGCACTCCAGAGATTGCCAATCATGGCAGGAGTGTTCTGGAAGCAAGGAAAGGTCAGGGAAAGTGTAGAGGTCACCAAAATGCATGGGGAAAACTTTCTGGCAGCCCTGAAGAACTGTGACAACACCAGCACTGGAGAAAATAGATCAAAGGCAGGAGGGGGCATGTTGACCAGGAAAGGCTTTACAGACTGGATTACAGATCTCATTGGGCTGGGTTAAGTCTACAGGCCAGAGGTTTGATTCCCCTGCTTTTAGGAGTAGGCCTCAGTACATTTTATCAGAAAATTTTAAATGCAGAAAAATTAGACTAAAGAATGTAGAGACACACTGTTCCCCTTCGATCCCCTTCCTCTACCTCTCATGTGCCTGATAGCTCATTCACTGAGCCCTCCTGTCTTGTGGTGCTGCTATTTAATGCCAAGTCGGTCCGTAATAAGACCGCACTCATTCATGATTTAATCGTGGATGAGAAGGCTGACCTGGCGTGTATTACTGAGACTTGGGTGGGTGAGCTGGGTGGGGTTGACCTGACTCAGCTCTTCCCACCTGGGTACTCAGTGCAGTACCAATACGGGTTGGAGGGCCGGGGTGGGGGGAGAGTTGCTGTGGTTCATAAAACCTCCATATCCATCATCAGGAAACAACTCCATCTTGGAGCAGGCCTTGAGGGGTTGCTGAGCCATAGAGATAGATTGGGGATGCTGCTGGTGTACCACCTACCCTGCTGCCCAACATCCTCCCTGACTGAGCTGGCAGAAGCAGTCTCGAGTGTGGTGTTGGAGGAACCCAGAACAGTGGTTCTGGGGGACTTCAACTTCCATGCTGAGGCTGTTTCTGGAGTTCCAGCTCAGGACTTCATGGCCTCCATGACAACCATGGGGCTGTCTCAATTTGTCATTGGCTCAACACATGAAGCCAAGTAACCCCATTGTCATGGTCAGACCATTTCCAGGTGAGATTTAAACTCACGGTGCTACTTCCATCCTGCAGGGGTGGGGGATCCATTCGGATGGTCTGCCCCAGGAGACTGATGGAATCCAATGGATTTCTGAAAGCTCTTGGGGATTTTCCAGTGGAGAGAGCTGGTGATCCAGCCGAGGCGCTAGCCTCACTGTGGAACAGTGAGATGCGGAGGGCCATCGACTTGATTGCACCCGAGTGTCCTCTCCAGCGCTGTAGAGCCACTTCGCTCCTATATATATTGGGGGGCTGAGGTAAGTGAAACAGGCTGGACATCGGCTAGAGCGCAAATGGTGTAAGACTTGAAGTGAAGATGACCAAGCACGCTCTAGAACATATAAATGTACCTACTGTGTGGTGGTGTGGGCAGCAAAGAAGGCTTATTTTCCTGCCTCCATTGCGTTGAGTAGCCATCCAGTGGAACTCTTCTGGGTGGTCCGGGGGTTGTTAACATGCTCCCCAGCAAATAGGGCCCTGTCCCTGTCGAGGACCTGTTGTGACCTTTTTGCATTGCACTTTGAGGACAAAATCACTTGTCTCCACAGTGAACTTGATGCTGTTGTTATCACAGTTCCAGTTGAGGTGTTTGATGCCACCATGTGCCCAATTTTGTGGGGTCAGTTCCAGTTGCTGCAGCCTGATCATGTGGACAAGGTGCTTGTAGTAATGTGACGAACCACGTGCCTTCTCGATCCCTGCCCCTCTTGGCTAATAAAAGCTAGTTGAGGAAGTATGACTGGGTGAGTTCAGGGAGTGATAAATACTTATCTGAGGGAAGGGGTGGTCCGTCCTGTCCTTAAGGAGGTAGTAGTGCAGCCACCCCCTTCATGGATCACTGCCTTGTTGTGGCGAAGGGGCTTGCGTAACTCCGTGAAGCCATAAGCTCTGCCGTGCAGGGCCACCCAAGACGGACAGGTCATGGTGGAGAGTTCTGACAAAATGTGGTCCACTGCAGAAGGAAATGGCAACCCACTCCAGTATTCTTGCCAAGAAAACCCCATGGAACGTATCATAAGGCTAAAAGAGATGACGCCAGAAGATGAGCCCCTCAGGTCGGAAGGTGTCCAATATACTACTGGGGAAGAGCAGAGGGTATTTCCAAGTAGCGCCAGAAAGAGTGAAGCGGCTGGGCCAAAGCCAAAAGGACACTCAGCTGTGGATGTGTCTGGTGGTGAAAAGAAAATCCGATGCTGTAAAGAATATTGTTTAGGAACCTGGAATGTAAGATCAATGAATCAAGGTAAGCTGGAGGTGGTCAAACATGAGGTGGCAAGATTGAACATCGACATCTTGGGAATCAGCGAACTAAAATGGACAGGCAAGGGCGAATTTAATTCAGGTGACCATCATATCTACTACTGTGGGCAAGAATCCCTTAGAAGAAATGGAGTAGCACTCATAGTCAACAAAAGGGTGGGAAAAGCAGTACTGGGGTACGATCTTAAAAACGATAGAATGATCTCAGTACGAATCCAAGGCAAACCATTCAACATCACAGTAATTCAAGTCTATGCCCCAACCACTGAGGCCGAAGAAGCTGAGGTTGATCGGTTCTATGAAGACCTACAACACCTTCTAGAACTAACACCAAAAAAAGATGTCCTCTTCATCATAGGGGATTGGAATGCTAAAGCAGGAAGTCAAGAAATCACCGGGATAACAGGGAGGCATGGCCTTGGTGTACAAAATGAAGCAGGACAAAAGCTAATAGAGTTTTGCCAAGAGAACATGCTGATCATAGCAAACACTCTTTTCCAACAGCACAAGAGACGACTCTACACATGGACATCACCAGATGGTCAATATCGAAATCAGATTATGTCCTTTGCAGCCAAAGATGGAGAAGCTCTATACAGTCAGTAAAAACAAGACCTGGAGCTGTCTGTGGCTCAGATCATGAGCTGCTTCTTGCAAAATTTCAGCTTAAATTGAAGCACGTAGGGAAAACCACTAAACCGTTCAGGTATGACCTAAATCATATCCCTGATGAATATACAGTGGAGGTGACAAATAGATTTAAGGGATTAGACCTGATAGACAGAGTGCCTGAGGAACTATGGATGGAGGTCCGTAACATTGTTCAGGAGGCAGCAACTAAATCCATCCCAAAGAAAAAGAAATGCAAGAAAGCAAACTGGCTGTCTGATGAGGCTTTACAAGTAGCTGAGGAAAGAAGGGAAGC
Organism: Heloderma suspectum; assembly: GCF_057233095.1. NCBI lineage: Eukaryota > Metazoa > Chordata > Lepidosauria > Squamata > Helodermatidae > Heloderma > Heloderma suspectum. The sequence goes on from NC_139458.1 coordinate 50,936,392, forward strand.
GAAAAGCAAGGGAGAAAGGGGAAGATATACCCAACTGAATGCAGAGTTCCAGAGAATAGCAAGGAGAGACAAGAAGGCCTTCTTAAACGAACAATGCAAAGAAATCTTCAAGAAAACTGGAGATCTCAAGGGAATGTTTTGTGCAAAGACGGGCATGATAAAGGACAAAGAAGGCAGGGACCTAACAGAAGTAGAGGAGATTAAGAAGAGGTGGCAAGAATACACAGAAGAACTATACAGGAAAGATCTTAATGTCCCTGATAGCCATGATAGTGCAGTCACTATCATGGTGACTTGAGCCGGACATCCTCGACAGTGAAGTCAAGTGGGCCTTAGGAAGCATTAGTAACAACAAAGCTAGCGGAGATGACAGTATTCCAGCTGAGCTATTTAAAATCCTAAAAGATGATGCTGTTAAAGTGCTGCATTCAATATGCCAACAAATTTGGAACACTCAACAATGGCCGCAAGACTGGAAAAGGTCAGTTTACATTCCAATTCCAAAGAAGGGCAATGCCAAAGAGTGTTCAAACTACCGCACAATTGCGCTCATTTCACATGCCAGCAAGGTGATGCTCAAAATCCTACAAGCTAGGCTTCAGCAGTATGTGAACCGAGAACTCCCGGAAGTACAAGCTGGTTTTCGAAGAGGCAGAGGAACTAGAGATCAAATTGCCAACATTCGCTGCATCATGGAGAAAGCAAGAGAATTCCAGAAAAACGTCTATTTCTGCTTCATTGACTACACTAAAGCCTTTGATTGTGTGGATCACAACAAACTGTGGCAAATTCTTAAAGTGATGGGAGTACCAGACCACCTTACCTGTCTCCTGAGAAATCTGTACGAGGGTCAAGAAGCAACAGTAAGAACCAGACATGGAACAACCAATTGGTTCAAAACTGGGAAAGGAGTACGACAAGGCTGCATATTGTCACCCTGCTTATTTAACTTATATACAGAGTACATCATGAGAAACGCCGGGTTGGATGAATCACAGGTCAGAATTAAGATTGCCGGGAGAATTATCAACAACCTCCGATATGCAGACGATACCACCCTAATGGCAGAAAGCGAAGAGGATCTAAAGAGCCTCTTGTTGAGGGTGAAAGAGGAGAGTGCAAAAGCTGGTTTGAAACTCAACATTAAAAAAACGAAGATCATGGCATCCGGCCCCATCACTTCCTGGCATATAGAAGGGGAAGAAATGGAAGCAGTGACAGATTTTACTTTCTTGGGCTCCAAGATCACCGCAGATGGTGACTGTAGCCATGAAATTAAAAGACGCTTGCTCCTTGGGAGGAAAGCTATGGCACACCTAGACAGCATAGTAAGAAGCAGAGACATCACCTTGCCGACAAAGGTCCGTCTAATCAAAGGTATGGTTTTCCCAGTAGAAATGTATGGCTGTGAGAGCTGGACTATAAGGAAGACTGAGCGCCGAAGAATTGATGCTTTCGAACTGTGGTGCTGGAGAAGACTCTTACGAGTCCCCTGGACTGCAAGGAGGTCAAATCAGTCCATCCTAAAGGAAATCAACCCTGAGTGCTCATTGGAAGGGCAGATACTGAAGCTGAAGCTCAAATATTTTGGCCACCTAATGCGAAGAGAAAACTCTCTGGAAAAGACCCTGATGCTGGGAAAGACTGAAGGCAAAAGGAGAAGGGGACGGCAGAGGATGAGATGGCTAGATAGCATCACCGATACAATGAATATGAACTGGAGCACACTCCGGGAGAGAGCGCAGGACAGGAAGGCCTGGCGTGTTATGGTCCATGGGGTCACGAAGAGTCGGACACGACTGAACGACTGAACAACAAAGTGCGGCCACTCCTGAAGAAGTCCACTCTGGACCCAACAGTATTAGACAACTACTGCCCAGTCACAAATATCCCTTCTTAGGGAAGGTACTTGAGAGGGTTGTGGCAGAGCAACTGCAGGCACTCTTGGAGGATACTGACTAACTAGACCCATTCCAGTCTGAGTTTCGATCTGGTTATGGGACAGAATCGGCCATGGTCACCCTGATGGATGACCTTTATTGAGAGAGGGACAGGGGGAGCGCAACCCTGTTAATTCTGCTTGACCTCTCATCGGCTTTTGATACCATCGACCATGGTATTCTCCTGGATTGACTCCGTAGGATGGGTATTAGAGGCACTGTGTTGCAGTGGTTCCGGTCCTACCTCAGGGCCAATTTCAGAGAGTAACATTGGGTAACTATTCCTCGGCCCCTCGGCAATTGAGCTATGGGGTGCCGCAGGGTACCATCTTGTCCTCAATGTTGTTTAACATCTATATGAAGCTGCTGGGAACAATCATTAGGAGATTTGGAGCCAAGAGCCATCAGTATGCTGATGACACACAGCTCTATCTCCCTGTGACATCTGGATCAAGAGAGGCTGTGCAAGTACTGGACCAGTGCTTGAACTCAGTAATGGGCTGGATGAGGGCCAATAAACAGAAACTGAATCCTGGCAAGACAGAAGCCCTGTGGGTGAGTGGCTCCTGATTCTGGGAGATAGGCTCATTGCCTGTTCTGCATGGGGTTGCGCTCCCTCTGAAAGATCAGGTATGTATTTTGGGGGTACTCCTAGATCCATCACTGTCGCTGGAAGTCCAAGTGGCCGTTGCGGCTCGGAGTGCTTTTTACCAGCTTCAGCTCGTTTGCCAACTACAGCCTCTCCTGGACAGGGATAGCTTGGCCACAGTGGTACAGGCATTAGTAACCTCCAGACTTGATTACTGCAATGCGCTCTATGTGGGGCTGCCCTTGAGGCTGGTCCGGAAGCTGGAGTTAGTGTAGAATGCAACAGGTTGTCTGTTGTTGGGAGCTGCCCCTTTTCAGCATGTAAATCCTTTGCTGAGGGAGCTGCACTGGCTGCCTATTCGCTACCGGGCCAGCTTTAAGGTATTAGTACTAGTGTACAAAGTCCTAAACAACTTGGGACCAGGATACCTGAGAGAGCGCCTTCTTCTTTACCAACCTGCCCGGTCACTGAGGTCATCGGAGGGCTTGCTCCTGGTGGTTCCATACGAACCTATGGCCCAGTTGGAGTCTACCAGGAAAACAGCCTTCAGTGTGGTGGCTCCCTTCCTGTGGAATTCCCTGCCTTTGGATGTCAGGCAGGTGCCAATGTTGTGTTGTTTTCGGCACCTCCTGAAGACATTGCTATTTCAAGAAGCCTTCCCTGAGTGATCAGCTGCAGTTTATTAAGTTCAGAATCTGTTCTTTTAAAATGTTTTAGCTGTTTTAATTATGGGGTTTTATTCTTTTATCTTGTTCTTCACTGCTCTGAAATCTTTGATGTGACGCAGTATATAAATATTGTAAATCAATAAAATAAATATGGAAGAACAGAGCAGTATGATTATAACTTGGAATACTAGAGAAACTTGGAACAGTGGCTGCACAATGCCTTTTTATTGGTAGCTCTAGAAGTCCTCCATCTGGAAGCACCCTATGTTACTGTAGTTATCTGCTGCTTGCACATTTTTTGCAAATCGAATTATATCCCTGTTGGTCCTGGTCTGTATCACAGTTGCAACTGGTTTACAAATTAGCACATGTGATACTCTTAATTTTTTGTGGCAATAGGAGTATCATTAATCCCAGCTGAAAATTAACAAACTTAAAGACATTTATTTTGTGAATGAAACTGATTTACTACCAGTACATTTTGCATTAAACTGGAGAGAAAAGTACCTTACCCCCAAGGGAATGCTTGCACTATAAGACAACTACTGTAACCATATTTTATAATACTTCCCTTCAACAATAGTTTGCATCAGGAATTGCCAACTGAAGGCTCACAGGACAACTTTATCTACAGGTAGCACTAGACTTTAATTCAGGTGCAAGGAATTCTTTTTTTGTGCAACGCATGTAACAAAATGGTTTTCAAAAAGCATATGTTCTGCGAAGTTTATTATACAGCATCTGTGCAGCAAAACAGTTTTTGGAGAACAGTGTTCCTTGGGAACACAGGAGGGGCTGTTCGTTCCATCCCCAACTTCCCTGTCCACTCTATCACTAACCTCCCTCTGTTGAGTGGGAAGGTTTGAGGTGGGCTTCTATGTGCCGTTAGTTGAACATCAGCAGAAATCTCTCCTCAACATCAAAAGTTCAGGGGTGGAGCAACTGGAGCTGGGAATGTTGAGGGTGGAGCCAGTGTGCATGGCACTATGCCCCCCTATATGCATTGTGGAGCCCTGTTCAGGCATGATGCCAGAACAGGGCTATAGATTTGGTTGCTCAGGATTTCAATTTCAATTTTCTGTAACCAAGGAGTTTCCACAAATAAGAAACAAGGGCTAATACCCTGTCCTTGCTTTAATACCCTTGACTGAGAATTCCCTCATCAAAAGCCAAGAGAAGAACAGCATTTTCTAATTATCTGACATTTTTCACTAACCAGACACCAATAATCAAGGCCAGAAAAATATTTCAAATAGCCATCAGCATCAACATATTGAAGCATATTAGAAATCTTTTCAAATTTTGTCAACTTCCTTTGCCAACTAAAAGTTTGCTTTTCTTCAGTCTCTCTTCCACCAGCAATCTTGCTATGTCTGTGCATCAGCCACTTCTCTCTTCTGTTCTGGACTGTGGGATATGCACCCAGAAGATGTCAGAGAAGATATCAGTTGTGCAATAAAGCTGCTAGAAGCTGTTTAGATATTTAAAACAGAGCAACCAAAAGGGTTCCTGTTTGTATAACCTGATCATAGAATACTTCAGGTCATCATTACAAATTTGTGTCGGAAGAAGAGTAGATTGAACCACAATCCAATTGCTGCCCAAAAGGCACCAACTATCCCACCACATGACAAGCTACATAACCCATGCTGTAGTAAAGTGATTACATATGAACTGTCACAAAATGATGTATGGGTGGGGTTGTATTTGGAGACAGAGGTGGGTGTGGATCTCACATTGAAATGCAACTGCACTACCAGTTTCGAGGGTCAATACTGGGTATCCTATCATTTCCCCCCCCCCGCCCCTTTCCTGCTGTTGTCATGATCTTGCTCACATTCCAGCCAGGAGAAAAAGGGAAAAAGGGGGGGGGAGAGAGAGAGAGAGAGAGGAATGCATAAGCAGAATCACTAGTACTCAACCATATTTTCCCACTAACTGCTCTGTGTGCACACTCTCTCCCTCTCCTGATGTAGGGCTCCAAGACTCTAAGCCATCATAGTACTGTTGTGTTTACTTAGAGAACACCACTGAGAACACTGATGAGCGCCAGCCTTGGTACACTCTGAGACCCTGTCCCCCTTTAAACACATATTTCTTAGGAGTGGTTTCGTGACCTCAGTCCTAAATATCTAGTTATCCCTACACATATGGTTTGGCTTCAACCACCTTATAAGCCACACACACAACCTCCCCAAGGGTCTGGATGTTGTTTGCATAATTTGTAAACTTACTCGGAAGTGAACCACATGGGCATAAGCAATGTGCAGAGTCCACAACTTCTTTTTCTTATCCAAGGAAGCATAGCACAGTGCTATGGCAGCTTCTAGTCTTGGGCTGAGTATGGCACAAATGGAAAGGTGGTGGTAGGAAGTATGGGCAGGCAAGCTTCTCTGACACCCAGTTGTCATCATCCTCAGAAAGGTAAGAGGCAAACTATGTGGTGTTATTTGAAGTGGTACAAAATTTGGGTTTTAATTTTATTTTTACTGTTTTGCACAGAAAATTGTAGCAGCAAAGGAAAGATAAAGGTCAAAACTACTAGAGATCACAAGGGAGAAAAAGGTAATTATGTAAGATGCAAAGTCTTGTGTACTGATTAACAGAGCCTTTTATAGTCATTGCCTGCAAGTTTTCAAATATCCCTACAGAACCATAAGGGATACAAACTTGCTTCTAAGTAAATGTGAAAATGGACAGAACCCAAATTCTGTTTCTGGTACCACAGGACCATTTGCCACGCTATGACTGAGCAAAGAAACCAATGGCCCATTCAGACCTACACATATTTTTATGTTGCAAGCATGTTGTTGTAAATGGTTATTAGAAAATTAGAAGGCTCAGTTTATTTTGTTAAATCCAAAAAGATAAGCTTCAAATTCTGTGGGACAACCAACAGACTATGTATTAAAAAGCCATATGACAGCTTGGCCTGCTACCCAGAAACATCCGTCACCCAGGCACTTTCAGCTGGGATTTGTGCTGAATGACGTTTACTGTAGGTTAATAATTAGTTTTTAGCATAGGAGTCCAGTGTGGTCGTTCTCTCCCCAGGAGAGGAAAACAGGCTGAGCGATTTTTAGATTATATGTTCTGATAAGACACAGGCTCCTGACTCCCCATATGCAATGCAGGCCACCTGCTCTATGGAGCTGCCACAAGGGACCGCCTTGAAAAGGTTTTATAATAGTACTCAAAGCCTGAACTGAATTTACATCGCATATCGCGAAGTAAAATCTTGTAGACAAAATCCCATCAAAAGATACAAACCAGAGCCAATCTCTATGAACAATTATGTATATGAATTGTCTTGTTACTAAAATACAATAAACTTCATATTAAGAGGAGTTCCAAATGTTAATAGCCAACTAAACACACACAAAAATGATTGGATTTATAGATTGTCAATAAAAACACACAAATACTTAAGAACTGGGGATTAGAAAAGGTCTACTGTCTACCACATTCACATGGCCCATCTGCAAGAAGAGGCCCAGTGCATGCCTTTTGCTATAGATATGGGCACTGAAAAAGAAAGCTGTGTTGGGAATACCTTTCCTGCTGCAACGCTGGCATCTTGCCTGGTGCTGCTTCCTTCACTCCCCTGCCTTGCTGAAGTTGTAGGGTTTCACAGCCAGTGGAATAGAGATGAAAAACTGGCATGAGGTAGGACCAGCTGAAGATACCATTCAGGATGTAGGGCTTAACAGTTAATTGAGGGGAGGGGGTGTTATGAGGGAGATGGGAAAATACTTATTCATGAGGGGTGTCAAAAGTAGTGACAAACTTTCTCATAATAGCTAAAATGCCACCTATTAGAAATTATTCTAAAATCCTGACAGGTGTTTATGCTCATAAGCACAAGAGAATATAGCAAGTTAGCCTGCTTGTTCGTATTCTACGACCCAAACTATTTAATTTTACCTTTTCAAACGTGCTTTTTTGAGATTTCAGCAAATGCTTTAAGTTTGTTCTAATTCAGGAAGAGCTAAATTCATTTCTCTAATTCATACGAAATGTACCATACGCATGGAATATTTTGGCCCAAAGATTTATAACGTTCTTGGTTCTAAAGCAGCTACACAATGTAATTCAAGTGGCAATTGCCCAGATGGTTTTAACTCTAGCACATTTCATCATGGATGTTATGGCTAAACCTTTTCCCAAAATCAGTTTATACCTAGGTATAAATCCCTTTGGTTAGCACACCTAGCATTAGAATTAGTTTCAGAGATGGATATACTCAGAAAATAATCCAAATTCTATGCTGGCGTAGTAAACAAATTCAACTGATTTCAGTATAGCTTAGCACAGCATGGACTCTTCCCTGGTTTTAAGATGATGACGATGATGATAATGATGATAATAAAAATAATATAATAATTTGACACATGTTTTTAAGCTTGCTTCTACAACCAAGGAAGTTAAGAAGATTGTAGATGGTCTAGAATCTGGGACCTTCAAAATTCTGAGACTTATGCAGAATTAAACAAGACTTATACATACAAGATTCACAGAGATCTGAATAATCCTTTTTTGTTGCTCTTCTAAGTTACCACTGAGTTTAAATGTTTGGACTATGATGACCAGAAATCTTAGAAATGCAACCACCAACTCACACAGAAGCAAACACTGTATGCATAGCTTTACATTCCTTTTACATTTCCAGTTCTTGAACATTTAAAAATTATTGTATTATTCATATAATATCTACACTCTACCCCCTGCATTCCAAATCAAGAAAAGTAGGAAGACCCTGCCCACAGGTTTAGAGTCTAAAAAGCTACCAAGGAGGGAGAGGAAAGCTCCATAAGAAAGGGCATCAGTTAAGAGAGAAAAAAAGAGGCAAAATACACATTTTTAGACACTTGACTTCACAGAGAAGCAGCACACAAACAGCAAGCAAAACAGAATTCCATAGAAGAAGGAGTACAAGAGGAAAAAAGGAGATGACGAGTAACAGAAGATGGGGTCTTTAGTTTAGAGAGATAGAACATAAGCACTGGAGCTGAGAAACTGAGTAGGAATGTAGAGGGCTGAACAGGACCAAAAGAGTGTAAACACATGTAAACAAAAGTTTAGATGGAGTGTTCTGGGGTCCGGGAAGAGAAACCAGAAGATGCAAGACGTGGTCAAAACAAAATGCAGAATAAACCAGGTGAAAAACAGCAGCAGAAATGAAAAACACAAATAAGAGGCTGGAGAAGGGAAATGGAGAGAGAGAACTGTACTGCAGTAAGTCAAGGTGGAAAAGAATCAAAGGACACAATTCAACATACAGTTAAGCACTGTTACGCTCATTTATTTCAGTGGGTTTAAACATGCTGGATTATGGACAAAGGTTTTAGAAGTAGAGGCCGAGAAAAGAGTGTGAAATTTGGAACTGTTTAGAAGATGTTACCTAGAGAGGCATCTCCAAATACAAGGTGTTTAGTAATATAATCTGGGAGGTTTCCAGAGTATGGATAACTGTGGCCAGGCTCTCTTTGTTCAGGAGGGGCTGCTGGTGAAAGGTGCTATGTGCCACTGACACCATGTGGGTCTCCAGGGATAAAGCTGGATTTTTATTTTTTAACAGCCCTGTCTTCAAATTTGATCTTTTCGGCTAGGGGGAGTGCAACCCAATCCAACAAACCCCATATGAGAAAACAAAGCCCAAGACAAAAATTGGTGTCCCCTCTTCTCTTGCCTACAACAACCTTTATACCTACACATAGGCAAGGATACTCTCAAACTTCAGTAGGGAGAGGAAGACCTACAACACCTTCTAGAACTAACACCAAAAAAAAGATGTCCTCTTCATCATAGGGGATTGGAATGCTAAAGTAGGAAGTCAAGAAATCACCGGGATAACAGGCAAGCATGGCCTTGGTGTACAAAATGAAGCAGGACAAAGGCTAATAGAGTTTTACCAAGAGAATATAGCAAACACTCTTTTCCAACTGCACAAGAGGTGACATCACCAGATGGTCAATATCGAAATCAGATTGATTATGTACTTTGCAGCCAAAGATGGAGAAGCTCTATTTGTTGTTTATTCGGTCAGTCGCTTCCGACTCTTCGTGACTTCATGGACCAGCCCACGCCAGAGCTTCCTGTCGGCCGTCGCCACCCCCAGCTCCCCCAAGGTTGAGTCTGTCACCTCCAGAATATCATCCATCCATCTTGCCCTTGGTCGGCCCCTCTTCCTTCTGCCTTCCACTTTCCCTAGCATCAGCATCTTCTCCAGGGTATCCTATCTTCTCATTATGTGGCCAAAGTACTTCGGTTTTGCCTTTAATATCCTTCCCTCAAGTGAGCAGTCTGGCTTTATTTCCTGGAGTATGGACTGGTTTGATCTTTTTGCAGTCTAAGGCGCTCTCAGAATTTTCCTCCAGCATCACAGTTCAAAAGCATCTATCTTCCTTCGCTCAGCCTTCCTTATGGTCCAGCTCTCGCAGCCATAGGTTACTACGGGGAAGACCATTGCTTGAACTATGCGGACCTTTGTTGTCAGTGTGATGTCTCTGCTCTTCACTATTTTATCAAGATTTGTCATTGCTGTCCTCCCAAGAAGTAAACGTCTTCTGATTTCCTGGCTGCAGTCAGCGTCTGCAGTAATCTTTGCGCCTAGAAAGACAAAGTCTGTCACTGCCTCCATGTTTTCTCTCTCTATTTGCTAGTTATCAATCAAGCTGGTTGCCATAATCTTGGTTTTTTGAGGTTTAACTGCAACCCAGCTTTTGCACTTTCTTCTTTCACCTTCGTCATGAGGTTCCTCAGCTCCTCCTCGCTTTCAGCCATCAAAGTGTTATCATCTGCATATCTGAGATTGTTAATGTTTCTTCCAGCGATTTTAACTCCAGCCTTGGCTTCATCAAGCCCAGCACGTCGCATGATGTATTGTGTGTACAGGTTGAATAGGTAGGGTGAGAGTATACATCCCTGCTACTCCTATCTCAATCTTAAACCAGTCCGTTGTTCCATGGTCTGTTCATACCGTTGCTACTTGGTCATTATACAGATTCCTCAGGAGGCAGACAAGATGACTTGGTATCCCCATCCCACCAAGAACTTGCCACAATTTGTGATGATCCACACAGTCAAAGGCTTTAGAATAGTCAATAAAACAGAAAGAGATGTTTTTCTGAAACTCCCTGGCTTTCTCCATTATCCAGAGGACATTGGCAATTTGGTCTCGAGTTCCTCTGTCTTTTCTAAACCCAGCTTGTACATCTGGCAATTCTCGTTCCATGAATTGCTGGAGTCTACCTTGCAAGATCTTGAGCATTACTTTACTGTCATGTGAAATAAGTGCCACTGTACGATAGTTTGAATATTCTTTGGTGCTTCTCTTTTTTGGTATGGGGATATAAGTTGATTTTTTCCAATCTGTTGGCCATTCTTGTGTTTTCCAAATTTGCTGGCATATGGCATGCATCACCTTGACAGCATCATCTTGCAAGATATTAAACAGTTCAGCTGGGATACCGTCATCTCCTGCTGCCTTGTTATTAGCAATGCTTCTTAAGGCCCATTCAACCTCACTCTTCAGGATGTCTATACAGTTCTATACAGTCAGTAAAAACAAGACCTGGAGCTGTCTGTGGCTCAGATCAGCTGCTTCTTGCAAAATTTCGGCTTAAATTGAAGCACGTAGGGAAAACCACTAAACCATTCAGATATGACCTAAATCATATCCCTTATGAATATACAGTGGAGATGACAAATAGATTTAAGGGATTAGACCTGATAGACAGAGTGCCTGAGGAACTATGGATGGAGGTCCGTAACATTGTTCAGGAGGCAGCAACTAAATCCATCCCAAAGAAAAAGAAATGCAAGAAAGCAAACTGGCTGTTGGATGAGGCTTTACAAGTAGCTGAGGAAAGAAGGGAAGCGAAAAGCAAGGGAGAAAGGGGAAGATATACCCAACTGAATGCAGAGTTCCAGAGAACAGCAAGGAGAGACCAGAAGGCCTTCTTAAACGAACAATGCAAAGAAATCGAGGAAAACAACAGAAAGGGAAAGACTAGAGATCTCTTCAAGAAAACTGGAGATCTCAAGGGAACGTTTTGTGCAAAGACGGGCATGATAAAGGACAAAGAAGGCAGGGACCTAACAGAAGCAGAGGAGATTAAGAAGAGGTGGCAAGAATACACAGAAGAACTATACAGGAAAGATCTTAATGTCCCTGATAGCCATGACAGTGCGGTAAATGAACTTGAGCTGGACATCCTAGAGAGTGAAGTCAAGTGGGCCTTATGAAGCATTACTAACAACAAAGCTAGCGGAGATTACAGTATTCCAGCTGAGCTATTTAAGATCCTAAAAGATGATGCTGTTAAAGTGCTGCACTCAATATGCCAACGAATTTGGAACATTCAACAATGGCCACAAGACTGGAAAAGGTCAGTTGACATTCCAATTCCAAAGAAGGGCAATGCCAAAGAGTGTTCAAACTACCGTACAATTGCGCTCATTTCACATGCCAGCAAGGTTATGCTCAAAATCCTACAAGCTAGGCTTCAGCAGTATGTGAACCGAGAACTACCGGAAGTACAAGCTGGTTTTCGAAGAGGCAGAGGAACTAGAGATCAAATTGCCTACATTCGCTGGATCATGGAGAAAGCAAGAGAATTCCAGACAAACGTCTATTTCTGCTTCATTGACTACGCTAAAGCCTTTTGTTTGTGTGGATCACAACAAACTGTGGCAAATTCTTAAAGAGTTGGGAGTACCAGACCACCTTACCTGTCTCCTGAGAAACCTGTACCAGGGTCAAGAAGCAACAGTAAGAACCGGACATGGAACAACCGAGTGGTTCAAAATTGGGAAAGGAGTATGACAAGGCCGTATCTTGTTGCCCTGCTTATTTAATTTATATGCAGAGTACATCATGAGAAACGTCAGGTTGGATGAATCACAGGTCGGAATTAAGGTTGCTGGGAGAATTATCCACAACCTCAGATACGCAGACGATACCACCCTAATGGCAGAAAGCGAAGTGGATCTAAAGAGCCTCTCGCTGAGGGTGAAAGAGGAGAGTGCAAAAGCTGTTTTGAAACTCAACATTACAAAAACTAAAATCATGGCATCTGGCCCCATTACTTCCTGGCATATAGAAGGGGAAGAAATGGAAGCAGTGACAGATTTTATTTTCTTGGGCTCCAAGATCACCGCAGGCGGTGACTGTAGCCATGAAATTAAAAGACGCTTGCTCCTTGGGAGGAAAGCTATGGCACACCTAGACAGCATAGTAAGAAGCAGAGACATCACCTTGCCAACAAAGGTTCGTATAATCAAAGCTATGGTTTTCCCAGTAGCAACGTATGGCTGTGAGAGCTGGACTATAAGGAAGGCTGAGCGCCGAGGAATTGATGCTTTCGAACTGTGGTGCTGGAGAAGACTCTTATGAGTCCCTTGGACTGCAAGGAGGTCAAATCAGTCCATCCTAAAGGAAATCAACCCTGAGTGCTCATTGGAAGGACAGATACTGAAGCTGAAGCTCAAATATTTTGGCCACCTAATGCGAAGAGAAAACTCCCTGGAAAAGACCCTGATGCTGGGAAAGATTGAAGGCAAAAGGAGAAGGGGACAGCAGAGGATGAGATGGCTAGATAGCATCACCGATGCAATGAATATGGACTTGAGCATACTCCGGGAGAGAGTGGAGGACAGGAAGGCCTGGCGTGCTATGGTCCATGGGGTCACGAAGAGTCGGACACAACTGAACGACTGAACAACAACAACAATGCACTTACTGAGGCTACAATCCTAAACATACTTACAAAGGAGTAAGCCCTATTTAACACAATGGGACTAACTGCTGGGTAAGCTGGCAACACATTGCACTGGTAGTGTGTTTAAATCTACGAATGATAGACCAGAGCTATTCTAGTTAAAAGAACATGAAGAAGGCCAACAAAGTCTGAAGTAGTTACCCCACTCCTGTTCCAGATGATACTTTCATACATTATGTAGTTCTCATGTAGATTGTTACAAAGTGTTAACTGGCTGTGGGTATAATTTGTGATTATGTTTATGATGGAGAAATACACAATTGCTTCCCCCCACCTCGAATATACTCCATTACTTTTTCAAATGTTCTCTCAGACACACCATGCCATTTGGGGGCATGTCATTTTAAGAAGTTGTTTAGAGGTTGTGAATTTCCTTGTTGCCCCATCCAAACATTCTAATGAAATCTCAATATTTTATGCAAGGTCGTGTACTCAAGTGCTCAATCACCTGAACTGCTCCACTTTCCAGGCATCTCGTCGACATGTTTCATAGTCTCCTCATATAAAGCTGTTTCTTTGGGTTTGGAAATCCACCCCACCAATTCTGTATTTCATCCTGAAGTCTGTGCTACAGAGTTCATACAAGGATTCTCATTTTGCAGGATTTAAAAACAAAAGGGGTGGGGCAGAGATAAATAGCCACTGTTTCTATACCAAATCCACAATTCACTTGATTTGGCTACATTAAATGATGCAAACAAGATAATATGCTGTTGTAAGAAAAAGGTCATTACTTTTGGACACAGGAGTGTGAGAACTGCGGAATAGACACAGTGTGACTGGGCAATGTTTTCAAAGATTGTGCGCATAAAGCACTTAGAAAAATGACATTCTACCACTAGGGGACAGTATGCCAGTATTAGAATCTATTGATGTGTTATTCTCTACCAGCCTTAGGAAGTAGGTGCAGTTTCAAAATCTCTATCCTTCCACATGCGATTTGCAATGAAAGGGGATAGGACATATAGGATACAAGATTGGAGAATATATAGTTGGCTTTAAGCAGAAAGGCGCAGATATAATTTGGAAGCCACATTTGATAAGTATAATACACAAGCCACTATGCTTTTGAGAAATCACCTTGCTGTACTACACAACATGCACTGGCAAAAATGCCAAAGATTTTAGATGATTACTTGTTAATCAAGCAGCCCTGAGAACTGTAATAGCCATAAAAGCCAAATCCCAGTGTAATTATTAAACACAGTACACATTTGTTGAATTAAATGCTAGTAACACAACAACAGTAACAGCTAGATTATAGCCATCATAAACAGTGTGGGCAGAATGGCCCTCCCCTCAGAGTTCTAGCTACACAGTGGGACCACCTACTGAGTAACGGGAGCAATTCAGGTTGATTAAGCAACCATTTCATTGAATTAAGGAGCAAACCTGCCTCACCATAAAAGGTTCTTCTGGAAAGTCAGATGCAGGGGTGCAGAAGTGGGACAGGGGGAGGGAATAGTTTCTGAACTGTCTGTGCTAAGCTGTGCTAACTGCTTTCCTACACTTAACAGCAGTGTGGAGGGGGGATCTTCATCAGGATCATGGGAGAAGGGAAGGGTTAAATCTCCCCTCTCCCACCCCCTCCACCGGTCAGCAGTCTTCTCTCCATGGTTGGTAGGGGCCCACGTCCTTCCCACCAGGAATACTCTGTGAAAGCATGGATCTGGCAAATCCTTTCAAAGTGCTCTTCCCTCCCAGCTAAGGTGGAGAAGAGGTGACTGGGTGGGGAAGGCTTGGGCGGAGCCTGCCAGAGGTGCATAGGGTGCATGAAATGCAGCAGAGGGCTGCATGCAGCCCCTAGGCTGCCTACCTCTGCTCTATTATTTCAATGAATGGATTCCAAAATTAAAGTTTAGTGCTAAAGCTAATCTGCCTGTAAACTGTGCTGGCAAAAAGGCTTTTGTGGGAGGGTGTGTGGGAGGGAGGGTGTGTGTGTGTGTGTGTGTAGTGTGGAAAAGCTTAAAAGGGAGAGATAATTTAGTCCGCTTCTTAGCTCACAAAGTGGCTAATCCAGTAGCCACTATGGTGCAAGCAGTAGTTTGCACCACAACAGCTGAAGAAGAGGACATGACCATTTGTCATTTTTTGTCTCACAGAACAATTCAGTAAGTGGTGTCAGAACTGCCTTCTTAAGAGTCAGATTTAACTTCTTACAACCCTGCAAAAACCAAAATCTAGGATTCAATATTTGTTTTTATTGATTTTTATTATAGTATCCAGCTTTTCTCTTAAAGGCAGCCTAAAAATAATTTTAAATAAAATAAGAGCCTTTGTATGCTTAAAACTGTCACTTTTGGACCTTTAACTGTTTAAGTACTTATGATGGATCCCAGGAACTGCAGAACCTCTCTCTAATATTTTAGATCCTTCTCCAAACTAAAGACAATGACAGATCTTGGGGAAACTACCGGGTTAGCCTGAACAAGTTACAGTTTCACTGCTTTAAGGAACCAAGTAAATAAATAAATAATCCAGTACAGAAAACAAGGGAAGCAATATAGGCAAACAAAAGCAAACCTGAAAGGTGAGCAAACCCCACAAGCCAGGCAACTATTATTAGCGTGTCGATAGCACACTTGTTAAAAATGTATATTTTAATTTTCTGTATTGCTAAAGGTCCCAATTTGCCCAGGGATCTAGCTAAGCTACCATTTTCTACCACGACAGAGTCTAATCTTTATTTAATGGATTTAGCATCTATCTTTACTAGAGTGGTCTCCAAGGGAAAGGGGAGGGAAGAATGAAGGGGCCTAGAAGAGACGATCCAAGCCCCCCTCCACTTCTCTTCATCCATCCGGCGCTCATGTTTGTGTTCAAAATTCAATTACCTCCTTATTGATACTTCACAGAGATATTTAAGCTGCAAACATGAAGCCCTGATTTCCCAGGAGGCCATGCCCCTCTCTATTTCACTGCTCTGCTTCCCCCTGGGTGAATTCCTGAGGCGTCCATATTAATAGGTAATCAGTCACAATTCATTTATTAAACAGCTAGCAAGGTTTATCAGCCTGTCCTGATTAGCCGAAAGAAGCCACTGAATTCCTAATTTATTTATGGAAATCTAAGTGTCTTTTTGAATTCCATTCAGGAGACAGGGTGCTAAGGGTATGGCATGCTGAATTCTAACAGGGAAGCAGCAGGCAGCCCATGGAGCATGTGGTTCATCCTGAGAAATGCACTGTAACAGTGACCCTCAGCAGCGTCAATGGATTAAGGGCTAAGGAACCTGTTTTCAATGGATTCATTAGATTGCTCATCACTAACAGGCATTATTACACTTATTAGAATTATAGGCCCAAGCACCTTGTACATGGATTGGCTGGCAACTGCTCCCTATATTGCATTAAGAAACTCAGCTCAATTCTAAGAATAAAGAATATATTTTAAAGGAAAAACATTAAAGCACACTTTAAAAAGGGAGCACAGAAGTACTTTGAAGGTTTTTTTTTAAATGCAGTTTGAGAATGTACAAGTGTTTTAAAAATGTTATATAAGACTCATTTATTTCTTAAAAAATACACACACAATCATGTTGCATTTTTTATCTGGTGCCATATACTTACTGGTACTTAAAAGGTTGCAGGAGACTGCCACCAACTCTGAATTGCTTGAACTTCAACTTGAGAGAAATAGTTCAGAAAACAAAGCCCCGATTTAGCCTGCTGAAGTCAACCTGTTTGCACATGGTAGGGTTTTAAGAATCGTTTGCGTTTATGAATTACCTGAAAAGGTATAGCTTCAGAAATGTTTACCCATGTCTGGTAACGCCCCCCCTCCGGTGGAATCCCCCCCCCCTTTATAAACAGAAAGCAATTCCTCTCTTTCATGGTGGTTGGGGGGAACAAACTTTCCTTCTAGCAGTAGCCCATTGTGCTTCATGGGGTGCCACACCAGAAAGCCCCTTGATCTTGGTGCAGAAAGGACCTTTTGTGAGATTGTCATTACATGTGGAGGAAGCATAAAAGCCCCCATGCAAAAGTAGAGCGCTTGCATACACTACTTTGTATCCCAGCCTACAAATGTAGGATTTGTTGACATATGTATAAATATTGAACTTGGGACCTGTGTAGAGTTGGTGAACAGATCCTTACTGTTATCATATAGATACGGTAGAGGGCTCTAAGGAAATAACTTAATAGATGTAATTTTGCCAAAATTAGTGCTTAAGCGTCCAATAAGAAGGGGGTTGCTGTGCACCCTAGCAGCTGTTTTGAAATATTTGTAAAACTTTTTTTGTGTGAGCAAATTTGAGTCACTTTTATAGTCCATGTACTCCTCAACAATTATGGGGTCAGTTTTTTCTTAATAATTCTTATTTTTTAGTTTCATAACACAAAAGAAATACATATCAAGAAATCAACCGTGTCTGCTAGTTGTACTGATTAAACATGAATAAATGTTCTCAAATCCTGGACATCGTTGCATGAAATGTTGTTTCTTTTTCTTACAGTCCTTTTTTCCTTACCAACACTCCCTCCCCCCATCCTCCAATAACACCTACCACCTGAGTGATTCCACCTCAGGACCAACTCAAGAAAAACAACAACCCCAAACCAACCAACCCCCCGACAGATAAATAATATTCAAAGGAAAGCAAAAGGGGAAAATAACTTAATAAAAGTGGTTAATCAAACAGTTCCACATATGGCCACCAAATCAGGAGGCCTCTGTCCTCTTTCATCAAAATTAATTCATGGGAGGCCAGAGATGACATGGCCTCACACCATGCTTCAATCCTGGGTGGGTGTTTTGCCTTCCATGCCTAGTGCACCAATATTTTAGCCACCAGAGTCGCCCTTAACAACCAGTCCATTAGTGGTGTGTCGCTCTTCCATATTGATGGCCTGAGTCCTAACACCACTGTATGGCCTAGTATGTCAAAATCTAATTGAAGAGTGGATTTGAACCTTTCAATCACATTCCCCCCAAAACGGTTTGAGCACTGGACAACTCCAGAGCATGGGCATTAGAGTCCCTTTCCCTTTTTGACGTCTCCAACAAAGGGGAGAGTCACTTAAATTCTTCTGGTACAGTCATTCAGGTGTCCAATAGGCTCTTATAATAAGTATTTGTTGGATTAATCTTAATTTCAGATCTAGGGTGTGTGTGTTTTTAAATTGTTCTCTTAGGGCCTGCCAAACCTATTCTGAAAGTTGGCACTTTTCAATAAATTTAGTGTTCCACACTTCCCTGATATGAGAAAGATTAAACCTCTGGAGTTTTTTTAATTGGGTAAATACCACTAGTGTTTGCTTAGGGAGAGAGGACGTTGACTGGAGGGCTGTACATAGTGAAGGGAATTCCGACGCCGAGAAGGCAACAGGCCCAAATTTAGCTCTGAGAGCATGTTGCAATTGTAGTAGCTGCCACCTAGCTATGGGGAGGGGAGCCATCATCGGTAGATGCTCAAAATTTACACAGTTTTGGTGCTCATCTATCAACTGGTTTAACAAAAAAATTCCCGCTCTAAGCCAATGTCTCTAACATATTTGTCTACCCCCCCACAGCTATGTTGGGATTGTTCCAAAACATGAGGCCCGCATGAGAGTGTGGGTCACATTTCAGTGTCAGTCTCAGTTGTGCCCAGACCTTCCTTGCCTCTGTGATGGTGCAGAATTGGCGATGACCAGGGCGCACACAGAAGGAGCCCAATGCCTGTAACGCAGTCATGGGTTCCAAAGCTTGCCCCTCCACCACCAAACAATTATGGGGTCAGTTGTCCTGTGACATTTCATCTCTCCCACCACTAGACATGTGAAGGCCTGGAAAAAAAACAGAAAACTCAGGACCCACCCCCCTTTTCCAAGGGCCAGGGTTTTTTTCCTGAAAAGTTGGAAAAATTGACTATTGGATTATGAAATATTTTCTTTTAGAATTTAAAGCGTTCTTTAAAACTTTAAAGTGTTTATATATTGTTACCAAGCCTTTTATTCCCCTGCCCCAAATGATTTCTAAAAGCTATGTAATAAGAAGACCTTTACAGAAAAGACTACAGATGTAAAATGTCTGGCAATAATGAAGCCATAGGAGAAAATATGCATAAATCCTGTCTCAGGATAATATGTATAAATCCTGTCAAGATTCTCAGCATAGTTAGTTCTTTTATTCCTTCTTAAAATTATTGATCCAATATATTTTTTACTGATAGACATTTTGGGATGCTCCAAGTCATGCTCAGTTTCCCAACGTGCAAATGGAGTCACCGTATTATAATATGGAAGAAAATACGCATGCTTGACAGTTTGGATTTTGTTCTACAGAGTCCTGTGTTTCTGGACTTGTCTTCCGCTGCGTTCAGTTCTTCCTGCTTCTTTTGGCTTCTAGGATGATTCAGATGTTTCAGGACTACTTGCTGAAGTTCTCTCTGGTCAGACATAAACTAGGAACCTAAAAGATGTTACATATAACTTGGTTTGCTCATAAAATTAATCATGTTTGGTATATTAAATTTTAAAAATATAGTTTATTCAAACAGTAATTACAAATTTACTGAATTCACTTTTTAAAGTTTTCAAATAAAATGATAATTTTATGAGCAAACCAAGTTATACATAATATAACTTTAGGAACATAAAGGCTGCTTTACATTCCTAAAGCAACCTTCCTCAGCCTGGTGCCCTACAGATTTGCTGATTTTGGCTGTCTAGCTTGGAAGAGTCAGAGTGGCGGGGGGAGGACAGACAGTGCATAGGAAGCATCATAACTGTGCTTCCGTGGTCTCCTTCCCTCCCCATCCCCAGAAACACCCCCCTTTTGCTGGCTCTGCACTGCTCTGTGAGTGTGGAGCCAGGGATGAACCACACTGCCTACGAACTGGGCCTTTTTCCGTGGCTTCAAAATTCCCGGAAATTTTACATCTCTACCCATCACCACCTTCAATCTTCAAAAAAGTTATGTATAACTTATGCTAAAGCTCTCTAGGATACGATTTATTTGCCCCGATTGAAATGAATGGGATAATGAAACTACCAGAGTTCTAAGCTAACTAGAGTCCATTCTATCCCACCAACTGCCTTTATCATAACTTCAATTTTACATGTGGTTAAACCACTTTAGGAGCACTGAACTCATTTTTTTCTGTTTCTGTAAAAAAAACCCCACTCTCCTACATGTACAGGAATAAGGGCTCCTTCACACGGAGCTTTTATCCTGCGATTGAGATTGCTTTCATGGAAGTTTGTGGGCTGTTTCCTTCACAGAAGTTTGCGGGCTCTTTACATGACAGTGTGACCCTGCCGTGACCCTCCTGCACTAAATGCCCTTTGTTCTGTTTTTAAATAGATCGCAGATAACATGCTATCAAATTACCCTGTTGTGTTCCGCTTCAGTTTCCTCTGTGAAAAGAGTTAAAGCGGCAAGAAGAGGAGTGAGATCAGTGAAAGATAATGGAAGATTCAGATACAGGAAGAAGTAGGGGGGAAGGGGAGGGGGGAAAGGAAGCGCATCTAAAGCGTGTCAGTTCTTATCCTGCATTTAAAATGGAAGCAGAAAGCCCCATTTTAAATGAAGGATTTTAGGCTGGTGTAAAAGTGCCCTAAATAAAGTCTACCCAGACATTACAAAGGATGGCAGGGATTCCTTGGATCCCAGCAGTAAACTTTACCCTATGGGATTAATTGTGTCCAAGTAGGCTCTCTCCTGACACAGGAGTTAACACATCCATAATGCAAAATAGCAATACTGACTTGTTTTTTGTTTTTTTGACAAAAGAGACACCCTATTCAGCTATTGGGGTACACTGGACCCCTTCCATTACTTACTATGGCCCAAAGCATTTTGGGTTTCTGTTTTGCTTTATCTTCTGTTACCATTGTGGGTTACAATGCACACCAATAGTTTTTGGGTTACACTAATATTTTTGGAATGCAATACCAATACACAAATCTATTTTTTCTGTTAAACAGCAGTCATTTTGAAATCAAATCATATATTTATTTCCAGCTATGACTCTAAAGGGGTCCATTGGACCCAATTAGCAGATTAGTACTATCAAAAAATAGTGACGGAGAATTAAGAAAGGAAAAATGAAACATTTTTGAAGTGGGAAAATAAAACGGTACATGTATAGAATCATAGAATAGTAGGGTTGGAAGGGGCCTATAAGACCATCGAGTCCAACCCCCTGCTCAGTGCAGGAATCCAAGTCAAAGCATCCCTGACAAGTGGCTGTTCAGCTTCATCTTGAATGCCTCCAGTGTGGGAGAGGCCACTACCTCCCTAGGTAATTGGTTCCACTGTCATATGGCTCTAATAGTCAGGAAGTTTTTCCTGATGTTTATTTATTTATTAAATTTATTAATCGCCCATCTGGCTGGTCACCCAGCCACTCTGGGTGATGTACAAAAATAGAAACAGTTTAAAACAATAAAATTCTACATTAAAAACATCATATTTCTAAAAATACCCTAACCCAAATGCCTGCCTGAACAACCATATTTTTAATTCGTGGTGGAAGCTCATTGAAGAGGGGGCATGGCAGAGTTCCCTAGGGAGGGAGTTCCACAGAGTGGGGGCCACCACAGAGAAGGCCCTCTCCCTCGTCCTCACCAGTCTAGCTGTCCTGGCTGATGGGACACAGAGAAGGCCATCCAAGGCTGATCTTGTTAAGCAGCCTGTCTGGTGTTGCTGGAGGCGCTTGTTAAGTAGGCTGGGCTGGAACTATATAGGGTTTTAAAGGTCAAAACCAACACCGTGAATTTGGCCTGGAAAACAACTGGTAACCAGTGCAACTCCTTCAGCACTGGAGTGATGTGATCTCGCCGGCAGCTGCCTGTAATCAGGCGAGCCGCCGCATTCTGCACCAGCTGCAGCTTCCGAACCGTCTTCAAGGGTAACCCCACGTACAGCGCATTACAGTAGTCTAGACGAGAGGAGACCAGGACATGTATTACTGACGGGAGCAGATGGTCGGGAAGGTAGGGGTGCAGCCGCCGTATCAGATGGAGTTGGTACAGCGCTGTCCGGCTCACAGCTGACATCTGAGCCTCCATGGACAGCTGGGAGTCTAAAATGACCCCCAAGCTGCAGACCTGGTCTTTCAAGGGTAGCTGTACCCCATTCAACACCAGGTCAACATCTCCCAACCTCCTCTTGTCTCCCACCAAAAGTACCTCGGTCTTGTCAGGGTTGAGCTTCAGCTTATTCCTCCCCATCCAGCCACTCACCGTCTCCAGACATTTGGACAGGGATTCTACGGCCAACCTTGGTGAAGATTTGAATGAGAGGTAGAGCTGCATGACATCTGCATATTGATACCGCACCCCAAACCTCCTGATGATAGCCCCTAGCAGCTTCACATAGATGTTAAATAGCATCGAGGAGAGGATGGAACCCTGTGGCACCCCACAAGTGAGCGGCCACGGGTCTGAAACCTCCTCTCCCAGTGCTACCCTCTGGTACCTGCCGGAGAGGAAAGACCAGAACCACCATAATACAGTGTCTCCAATGCCCAACCCCTATAGGCGGTCGAGTAGGATACCGTGGTCAACGGTATCAAAAGCCACTGAGAGGTCAAGGAGAACAAGGAAGGAGCATTCACCCCTATCCAGAGCCCTCCTCATATCATCCACCAAGGCAACCAAGGCCATTTCTGTCCCATGCCCAGGCCTGAAGCCCGACTGAAATGGATCTAGATAACTGGCTTCGTCCAAGTGTGCCTTTAACTGCATCGCCACCACCCGCTCAATCACCTTGTTCAGCCGGAATCTGACTTCCTGTAATCTGAGCCCATTATTCTGTGTCCTGCACTCTGGGATGGTCAAGAAAAGATGCTGGCCTTCCTCTCTGTGACAACCTTTCAAGTACTTGAAGAGTGCTATCATATCTCACCTCAGTCTTCTCTTCTCAAGGCTAAACATGCCCAGTTCTTTCAGTCTCTCCTCATAGGGCTTTGTTTCCAGTCCCCTGATCATCTTTGTTGCCCTCCTCTGAACCCTCTCCAGTTTGTCTGCATCCTTCTTAAAGTGTGGTGCCCAGAACTGGACACAGTATGTAAGATGAGCCTAACCAGTGCTGAGTAGAGGGGGATTAGGACTTCCCGGGATTTGGAAGCTATGCTTCTAGTAATGCAGCCCAAAATAGCATTTGCCTTTTTTGCAGCCACATCACATTGTTGGCTCATATTCACCTTGTGATCAACAACAATTCCAAGATCCTTCTCGCTTGTTGTATTGTTGAGCCAAGTATCCCCCATCTTGTAGCTGTGCATTTGGTTTCTTTTTCCTAGGTGCAGAACTTGGCATTTATCCATATTAAATTTCATTCTGTTGTTTTCTGCCCAGCACTACAGTCTATCAAGTTCACTTTGAATTCTGTTTCTGTCTTCCAGGGTATTAGCTATCCCCCCAATTTTGTGTCATCTGCAAATTTGATCAGCATTCCCTGCCCCTCCTCATCCAAGTCATTAATAAAAACGTTGAAGAGCACTGGGCCCAGGACTGAGCCCTGCGGTATCCCGCTTGTTACCTCTCCCCAGTTTGAGAAGATCCCATTGATAAGCACTCTTTGAGTCCATTTCTGTAGTCAACTGGGGATCCACCTGATGGTTGTTTCATCTAGCCCACTATGAGCTAGTTTGCTCATCAGGATATCATGGGGCACTTTGCCGAAAGCTTTGCTGAAGTCGAGGTATACGATGTCCACAGCATTCTCACAGTCTACAACAGAGGTTACCTGATCAAAAAATGAGAGCAGTCTGGCAGAATATGTTCTTGACAAATACATGTTGGCTTTGAGTCATCACTGCATTGTTTTCAAGGTGCTTCCAGATGGATTGCTTTATAATCTGCTCCAGAATTTTCCCAGGGATTGATGTCAGACTGACTGGTCTGTAGTTCCCAGGTTCCTCCTTTTTGAAGATAGGGACAACATTAGCTCTCCTCCAGTAATCTGGCACTTCACCCGTCCTCCATGATTTCTCAAAGATAACAGACAGTGGCTCTGAGAGTTCTTCTGCCAGTTCCTTTATTACTCTAGGATGCAGTTCATCTGGCCCTGGAGATTTGAACTCATTCAAAGTAATGAGGTGTTCCTTGACCATATGCCTATTGATCTCAAGCTGCAATCCTGCCCCTTCAGCCTGTACTTTGCTGGGGCGGGGGGATCATAGACCCTCTTTAGGGAGAAGACTGAGCCAAAGTAGGAATTGAGCACTTTTGCTGTTTCTTTGTCATCTGTTATCATTTTGCCATTCTTATTTAATAGTTGAACCACCATTTCTTTCCTCTGTCTTTTACTATGCACATATCTGAATAATGCCTTTTTGTTGCTTTTAGCCTGCCTCGCTAACCTCAGCTCATTCTCAGACTTGGCCTTCCTGATGCCATCCCTGCAATTCTGTTCTACCTGCCTGCACTCTTCCTTTGTTCCTTGGCCTTCCTTCCACTTCCTATGTGTGTGCTTCTTTGTTTTCAGGTCATCTCTAAGCTTTTTGTGAAGCCACATTGGCTTCTTCTGTTGTCTTCCACCTTTTCTTCTTGTTGGAATTGTTTGTGATTGTGCCTTTAGAATTTCCTTTTTCAAAAACTCCCTTCCATCTTGGACTCCTTTTCTCGTTAGAGTCGCTTGCCATGGGACCTTACTGATCATTGTTCTTTCTTTATTAAAATTGGCTTTCCTAAAATTGTTTATTAAAATTGGCTTTCCTAAAATTGTTTATTAAAATTGGTTTTCCTAAAATCCAGGGTACGTGTTTGGCTACACTCGGCTTTTGCTTCCTTTAGAACCAAGAACTCAAGTATAACATGGTCACTTTCCCCCAGAGTTCCTGTAACTGCTACTTTATCCACTAAGTCATCTCTGTTGGTTAGAATCCAGTCAAGGATAGCCGATCCTCTAGTTCCTTCCTCTACTTTCTGTAGGAGGAAGTTATCAGCAACACAAGCAACACAAGGAATCTCTTGGAGGGGCCATGTTTTGCAGAATTTGTCTCCCAACAAATATCAGGGAAATTGAAGGCCCCCATTATTACATCATGCTTCCTTGAAACATTGGCTATTGGCTTTTCAAAAGTTTCATCCTCGTCATCTCCTTGATTGGGTGGCCGGTAGTAGACTCCGACCACCAGGTTCCTTTTATTCTTTGCTCCATTTATTTTAACGCAGATGCTCTCCACGGGGCTACCAAGCTCAAGCTCCTGTATTTCTGTGCAGAGATATGTATTTAACATATAGTGCAACTCCACCTCCCTTTCTGTTCCTTCTGTTCTTTTTGAACAAGTTATATCCTTCAGTTGCTGTATTCCAGTCATGGGAGTCATCCCACCAAGTCTCAGTTACACCTATCAAGTCATATTTCCCTCCTGTATTAAGAGCTCAAGTTCGTTCTGTTTCCCATACTCTGGGCATGAGTATATAGACAGTGAAGACCATGTGCTTTATAGTCTGGCTTTCTTCCTACATGTTTCTGAAGGCTATTATTGGGTGCTATTAGAGCTGCTTCTCTCTGTTATGGTGCATGAGCCTTTGTCCATTGTTATCCCCAACTTTACGTCTCCCTTCCCTGTAGGATTCAGTTTAAAGCCCTCCTGATAAAGTTCTTCATGCCGTGGCCAAACACATTCTTCCCAGCCTTTGTGAGGTGCGACCCATCCCTTGCCAACAGTCCATCTTCCAGGAAGTATAGCCCATGGTCCCAGAATTACAGAAATTTAAATAACTTTGAGAATGTGTCTGCAATAGTTGCAGGATGCATCTTGTTTTGTGAAACGCTCCTCATTTTCAAAAGATTGTTATTTATGCCTGAATAATGTGGTCCTATAAAGTTCAACAGCTGTCTGTATTTTTACACATTACTCTTCAACAGACTATAATAAACACACAATATTTCAGATCCCTATTTTCCAAGTTTGCTGTGGCAACCCTAGTAAGTTAAGTGAAAGTTAAGTGGAACCAATCCAAAGCACTTTATCTTTAGATGTGCTTTAAGTGAAAACAGCATCAAAAGTCATTCAAGACAGGCACTCTGCTTAGAACAACCAAGCCTGAGGCTACCACATTAAGGTCTTATTTGTATAAGCAGTGCACTGGTTTAACAAAAATTGATTTAAAAATTAATTTAGTTAAACTAGAGCAAAATACTGAGAAAACATGTGCATATAAAACGAATTATAATGGTTGCATTTGATCTGAATATTTACTGAGGAGATATGACCATGCACATTTAAAATGGTTTAAAGGATACTCACAGAGATGTTTTCAGTTGTTTTTCAGTAACAAGGGCAGGAGTGTGTGTGTGCGTGTGCATGCACGCGTGCGTGCGTGAAAGAGAATATGCACTTGTAAGTAAAAGAGGAACAGTACAAGCCCAGATGAGACCTAGCTAAAGAAAACGTAGCTACCTAGGAAATATGGCAGCTATAGAAAACAACCTTGTATAGTGTACAGGTCACATAACGGAGGAAGGAAACATTTCCCCAATGCTACATTTGGATATATGTATTCTTGTTAACGTACTGGACCAACAGATTAAGCATCCCTTATCACCATCACTACCCATACAAGTAAACCTTGAATAAATGTACTCACACATCTGCTGATACAATACACTGGGGGGAACAAAATGCCATGAGCTTCCGGAGTAATGCAAGTAAATAACTGAGCATGCTCATTAATTTTATATTGCAATTAACAAAAATCCAAGTATTTCTATAATGCATTTACAATGAAAGATTATAACTACGAACAGTATGAAGAAAATTAGCAGAAAAGATTGAAAATGTCTTCTCCGTAATGTTTCTTAGTAATAATCTGGGGGGTAGATTGCTGTGATGTCAGGAAGGCCTTCACATACACACCTAATTAATAAGAAGCTCTGGACAAAATCAGTGTTCCTAGCAACTTGCTTAACTACAAATGTTATTCAGTTATGCTACCTCTTTCTAGACTCATGCTCTATACCTTACTTCAGCTAAGAATTCACTCTTGGTAGTGATAACATTCAGTATTCATCCTTGTACAAAAAGTCTCAGGCAGCCCAGAACTGTATTAAAAAAGAAAAAAAGAGCAAATCTGCTGAAATAGGCTGTTTCAGCAATATTTAAGCACAAAACATTTGTATCTTTGAAGTTGACTATATTCAGTGGTGAATACCAATAGGAACCAACATATGAAATGCACCATGGTATGTAGCAAGTTTCTCCACAGCCACAAAAATTCAATTAAAAACAGTATATCAAGTCAGATAATCCTTGTTGTTGTTGTTCAGTCATTCAGTCGTGTCCGACTCTTCGTGACCCCATGGACGATAGCACGCCAGGCCTTCCTGTCCTGCGCTCTCTCCCGGAGCATGCTCAAGTCCATATTCATTGCATCAGTGATGCTATCTAGCCATCTCATCCTCTGCCTAGATAATCCTACATCCCGTCAATAATAAAAGACACATCCAGATGCTTGTTGAGGTACTTAGGTACATTATTCAGGATAATGGCAGGAATTTTGACCTGCCAGTGGTGTAGAAGGGGCAAGACACGGAAGCTTCATTCACAAGCACCGTGGGAGGGAAGGGCCATAGCTCAATGGGAAAGCACCTGCTTTGTAGGCACAAGGTCTCAGGTTCACTCCCCCGCTTCTCCAGGTAAGGCTAAGAATGCCTGAAACCCTGGAGAGCCACTGCGGTGTAGACAATACTAGGCTAGATGGACCAATGGTCTGACTCAGTATAAGGCAGTTTCCTATCTTCCTATGTCGTAGCTGGGCCTGTACATCTGCTGGTCCAATCCCTTGACTATCACCCAGTTCTCAGTAGCAGCACAGATGCAGTGCTCCCACATCCCCATCATGTTGCCTCTAGAATTAGTGCTGGGGACAGATTTGGCCTAAGGTTTCAATAAGCTTGTTGGAAGAAAACATGACCCTGTGAAGATCCAGATCATTTTCCTCTCTCCCTGTGGGGAGCGGGGAGAAAACAGGACTTGAACCCATCTGTCTGTGTGTGAATGGCTTCTGAGAGTCACATTAAACAATGACTTAGACCCAATTCAGATGTAATACTAAAGCATGGTTTAGGCTTACTTGTATGAGACATGGAGATCCTCAGGCTTTTGTTCTCCCTCCCTCCCACATGAGATGAGATTTAATGCTTCCAATCGTAGTTCAGAACAAACAGCAGTTTCCTATTTTTCTCCAAATAAGGCGAAGTGTAGCTCGTACAAACCACAGTTAGTTAACACATCAGGTTTCTACAAACCACCATTTCCCATATTCAGTTTCAAATTTGCGATTAGAAGATTTAAATCTCCTTACCTTTTGAATGGAGGAAAGGGAGTGAGAGAGCCCAAAGCTTGCTGTGAGTCATGCATGTAATGACCATACCATGATTTGTCATTACATCGGAATTAGGCCAAAGTACACAGAATTCCTGGGGAAGCAAATAAAAGGGAGCCAGTGTGAAATAGCGGCTAGCATACTGGATTAGGAATAAGACGACTCAGGTTCAAATCCCCACTCAGCCATGAAGCTTCTTGGATGACCTTGGGCCAGTCACTACCTGTCAGGCAAACCTACCTAACAGAATTCTAGTGAGGATAGAATAGTGGGGCAGGGAGTGGGTGGTGGGACACTGTATGCTACCTTGAGCTCCTTGGAGAAAATGGTGGGATATAAAATGTCATTAAAAAATACACTGTTTTTTTTATTGACATTTTATATCCCACCATTTAAAGTTAAACCAATTTCACTGAATATCCTCCGTGCTGCATCTCAACAGAGAAAATGTTTACCAAGGAGTGAATAATCCATTCCGTTGAATAAGGTTGATATCTTAAGAGTATTTATCCTCAGAGGTATTTTGGAGAGAACTAAAGACCCTTTTGTCTCCTGGCTTTCTGCCACATAATAGTGTTTAAACCAAAGTATACATTTTATATACAGCATCAAGAGAACATTAGCTCTTTAAAAGTGTTTTGTAAGTGCAACGTTATTTATTTAAAATATTTATAGGCTGACTTTAAGGGCAGACACCCTCCCAAGGCGGTGTAGAACAATGAAATAATATAGTAAAATTAATTTAAAAACCCATGTGGTAATACAAACAGCAGAAGTTCCACAAAATAACAAACACAAGCTAAGACAGAACCCACAACACAATTGCAGCTATTACCCAGTCTGATAAAACATAATCAGGGGAAGGCTGGAATAAACAAGTCAGTCTTCTTAAAAGCCTGCAATGATGGGGCCTGGTGAACCCCTAATGGCAACTTATTCCAGAGGTGTGGGGCCACTGCAGAAAAGGCCCTATCTCATGTACTCGCCCACCTAACTGTCCTCACTGGTGGGCAAGTGAGAAGGGCCACCCTTGCTAATCTTAAAAGTGCAGGCAGTCTGATAGTGGTCCTTCAAGTAATTTGTTCCCAGACTGTTTAAGGCTTTAAAGGTCAAAACTAGCACTTAACATTGGGCTTGGAAACACCGGTAAACGGTGCAGCTGGTGCAGTATAGGCGTTATATGATCTAACTGCCTCACCCTCACCAACACTCAGGTAACTGCATTCTGCACCAGCTGAAGTTTCTGGACAGTTCAAAGGCAGCTCCACGTATACCCATTTCACTAGTTAGCCTAGATGACACTAGTAAATGGATAACTGAGGCAAGGCCCATCCTCTCCAGATAGGGCCATAGATGGCATATCAGCCTAAGCTGGTTAAACGTACTCCTGGACACTGGAGCCACCTGGGCTTCCTCATTTAGCGCAGAAACTCCCTCCCCTTAGAGGAATGTCAGACCAGTTTTCTCCATGTCTTGAGATGCCTGCTAAAGACTTTGCTGTTCAAAAAAGTATTTGCTGGTTTGTGGGAGGATTGACACTTTTACTGCCCCATCCTTTGTTACTTAGAACCAAGTCCTTGTGATTGGACTGCTTCTCAAGTAACTATGCACAATCTATTGCTGTACTGTTAACTTGGTGGAGAGGGGCAGGGGTTTCAAATAGATTGTTGTATTGTATTTCATTGGGTGTTTTTAAATGTTAACTCTGTATGCCGCTTTAAGGACTCTGACTATAAAATTTTAAAGTGTTCCACAGCCTCCCTGGGATGTGTAGATGGAAATGAGAGGTAGAGCTGAATATCATCTGCATATTGATGACACTTCAGCCAAAACCTCCAGATGACTCCCCCTAGCGGTTTCATGTCGACAAGCATAGGGGATAAGATGGAACCCTGCGGCACCCCATAGGCTAATGGCCATGGGGTGGAGCAGAAGTCCCCAAGCACCACCTTTGGAGAATGCTCCTCCAGGAATGAATGGAATCACTTTAATGCTGCCTCCTAAGCCCAACCCAGACAAACAATCCAGGAGGATATCATGGTCGATGGTCTCAAAAGCCCCTGAGAGGTCCTGAAGAACTGACATGGTTGTACCCTTCCCATCCATTCCCTGGCATAAGTCATCAACCATGAGACCAAGGCTGTTTCAACCCAATAACCACATCAGAAACCTGATTGGAATGAATCTAAATAATCAGTATCATCTAACATTGATTGGAGTTGTAAGGCTACCACCCAGTCCATCACCTTGTCCAAGAATGGCAAACTTGACAGGGTGGTAGTTATCCCAAACCACAGGATCTAAATTTGGTTTCTTCAACAAGGGCCTCACTGCTGGTTCTTTCAAAGCTATGGGAACCTCACTGTCCCTCAAGTAGGCATTGACCACCTTGGAGGTCCAGGTACCCAGCCCAGTTCTGGCAGATTTCACAAGCCAGGATGGACAAAAATCTAAAAAGCAAGTAGCAGTCCTCAGTCCTCCAAGCAGTTTGTCCACATCCTCAGTTTGCATAAGCCAAAAGGTATTCATAACATGATGCTGCGCTAGCCTTGACCATCTCAGACTCTGTCAAAACAATGGCATCCAAGTCTATCAGAATACGGGTGACTTTATCTGCAAAAAGTCTAGCGAACTGCTCACAGAGGGCCTTTATTAAAGTATAAAAAGTATAGGAACTGTCCAGTAACAGAATTTTCAGTAACACAGGCATTCGGAAATTGTACATAATGGGATTCTTTGCATCTTTGGAGATCCAGTATAACAATTAGTTGATTAGCTGAATTGCTGATTTGAGCTAGCTTGGTAATTCATGTATGTCAGTCTTTTGGGCAGTTAACAAAGCTTTAAAATAAAAAAATACAATAAAATAAAACCATGTACGTCCATAATCCTGCTATGTATTTCATTGCTTCTTACCTCAGGGTACTGTGAGGAACAGAGAAGAATATGGAAGCCAAAGATTTAAACAAAGAATATTATACCCTATTCCACCATCTCATATTTCCAAAGTCGTAAAAGGAGCTTGACAATTCTAAATTAGAAAGGTAACATGAAAAGTCATTTGACTCTGCAAAGAGAATCTAATCACCACTTTGGAACCAATCCATGGAAGCTACTCTTTCCCAAATCCAATCTGGCTTGGATTAAACATTTTCTTTTTAATATTCAGGTTTAAATAGTCCACTTCCTATCCCCAAATGCCTATGCCAATGAACAAGCTGACTGCATCCTTAAGCATGGGCTTCCTTCTTCGCACTAGAGATCCAATGAATTTAAAAAGGGCGGGGGGAACTGTATGCTACTATATACAGCTATGTACACTCAGGCAGTGGAAGACAAAAACATGTAGCAGAGATGCAAGGACATCAGAGTCTCACACTCCTTTCAGGGTAGAAACTCCAAGATAGTTTGGATGCAAGATAAATGCAAGGAAGTTTAGACCCCATGGACTCTAAGCGACAAAAATCCACTGGACCACTTCCAAAAACATACATACATATCCGTACGGGGAAAAATACTGAAAGTATAGTTATGGAAGTAGAGCAATTAAAAATCACTCCTGAGCCATATACAGGCTTGAACCAGCCACAAGTGCCTGATAGCATCAAGCATGGTGCGAGTCCCCAGAGAGCCATCACACTTCAATTACTATCACTAACATTAGTCATTATTGAGGCTGGCGAGAGTCCCCAGGGAAGGCAAGCTATGATGACAATACCCAGTTTCTCCCTGTAAAGCAATTCATTAGGCAAAGCAGAACAGCTGGGACAGGCACGTGCAGGTTTGAAGAGGGCCCGCCCCACTGGGACCTCTGGCTCAAGACTCTCTGGATGGTAAGGGAGGGGACCCACCCCAACCCCCATGACAGCTGTAGAGCCCTCAGGGGACCCTCCATGTTTAATCACTGCTCCTTAAGCTCAAGGAAGGCATTTGATTGAGAATTTAAACTAATGGCACTCCAGCTTGCAGCAGGTTATATCAGGCATCTGATAGGGGCTTGATGACATTTTTATCTTGTTCTAGCGTACAGGAGTTAATGAGGCACTTAGATACTGTCAAAGAGCTCTGGCCCAGCTATATTACATTCTCTATACAGGCCCTTCAAGGCTACGCTGACTGGGAATGCAAAAAAGGAAGCTGCAATTGATCTCTGCAAGGCCTCATATTCAGAAGATGTGGAATGGCTCAGTAAACTGAGAAAATAGTGAGAGGTTTTGTTCTAACAAGCCATAGGAATCTTGGCTTATGGAGATCTCTTTATTTGATAAAGAGAAAAGAAGTTTGTACAAGATGAACGTGCTTCAAGATCTCAAGGCAAACTCCTAGTTCAGACTCTCTTAAGGCTGCAATCCTATGTACATTTACACAGAAGTAAGCAGACTGAACACAGTGACCTGCTTCACACAACATGATAGCCCACCATGGGTTAATTTACCTGCAGGGGCTGTTGTGTTCTGCCAGGTGCCTGCAGGCACTATTTTTGCATGGTGCCTGCAGGCACCCGGCCTGTCCTGCGAACCCAGGCAGCAGGGATTTTCTGTGAGTTAAACAACCCTCAGATGCCCCTAAAATAAGTGGTCCTATATCTGTACTAACATCAATTTGTGAGATCATTAAATTTTAGTCATTGCCTCTGTCTGTCTGTCTCTCACACAGAGTTCTAATTTTGATGTCAGGTGTTTAGATGCAGAGTTCTAAGAAGATGTTAGATTGCCAGTAACTTTGAAGGTTATCAAGAGTACAAATCTCATGGTCCCCATTTTGATTTCCACTCAGACTAAGTCTTGTGATATATCTGCTGTTGAAAATACCGTCCACTCAACGATGAAATGATTTTTTAAAACTTCATTTCAGTCATACAGAATCTTCCTGGGGCAAACGGACAAATGGCTTTTTAATATGCTCATATTGGTCTTGGTAAACTACTTACCAAATCAGTTTTGAATTGGAACCTACTAGAAATGCAAAATTTCTGGAAATTTTGAAGCCATGGGAAAAATGTTTTTGCTGTTTTCGGGGGGGGGGGGATGGAAATTTTGAGAAAAATTTAAACATAAGCAATACTTTTTTTAGCACTCTTTACAGATCTAAAGCTTAGGACAGCTTTCCTCAACCTGGTGCCCTCTAGGTATTTTGGACTTCAGCTCCCATCAGCCTCAGGCAGCATGGCCAATAGTCAAGAATCCTGGGCACCGTAGTCCAAAACACCTGGAGGATACCTGGTTGGGGAGGGCTGCTTTAGGAACATAAAGCAGCCTTTATGTTCCTAAAGTTGTATTATGTACAGCTTGGTTTGCTCATAAAATCATCATTATGTCTTAAAACTTTTAAAATAAACTCAGTAATAATAAGGTTGTCAATCCCATGCCTACACCATAGGAACCAGGCTACTGAGTTTCTTTTAGGTAGAGAGGGTTTATTCTAATGGCAGCAGTTAAAAGGTTTTTTAGCTGAGGCAGCATTTCCAAGTAGTGAGTTCTAATCGAAAACATGAATAAAAGCTGTGGCAGTGAGTTCTATAGACCCAAGACTCAAAGTTAATTAAAAAGAGAAAAGAAACATAGTTGGGATAACCCACATTTGGTTACAGTGGCGGAATAACCTACAGTGTTTTTTTCCTTAGATTAGAACTACATTAACTGACTGCTACAGTATCTAACCAGAAAAAGCCCAGAAACACAGGATTCTGTAGAACAAAACCCAAACTGTCAAGCATGCTCATTTTCTTCCATATTATGATATGGTGACTCTACTCACGTGTTGAGACACTGAGCATAACTTGGAGCATCTCTAAACATCTAAAAGAACACTAATTTTAATAAGGAATGGAAGAAATAACTATGCTGGGAATCTTACAGAGAGGATTAAAAAACATTTTTCTCCATGGCTTCATTATTTAGAGACATTTTCCACCGTGTGTGAGTGGAAAGTGTATCAGTGCAGAGACTGTAGGGGATATTCTCTTCTGTTGGCTGCCGGTCATACCTCACAGGGCACCATTCTGAAGATCCCTGGCACTTTAAGGGTCTTTTGGAGGAGGGAGTTGAAAAGCCCCCATGTGCAAGTAGGATACTGCCCATGGCACTTTGAATCTTGGTCCAATGACACTATTTCAGTGTGCGCAAACACTACACAAATATCCCATCAGTTTATCAAACTGGGTTTGCAAAAGCCAAGCAATCTTAAATGTGCTCATCTCTAGTCTCTATTTAAGGTCAAGTAGGTGCATGTGTATATCAGTCTGATAGCTATTTAAATGTAACATGTGGGACTGCACTCACTATAAATTGAGAACCATGTCCCTGTTATTCCAGAAGATGCCATGCAAGTATCAATGCTAGGCTTCAAAGTTAGCATCCAAGTTCACATCCACGGACACAAACAAAAGGAAGTGAGCTGTCAAACAGTCCATAATACCCAAATGGGTATACAGCCAGATGGGGCTTTATTTTAAGTTTTCATTCTCCACACTCTGAATCTGTTTGGCAGGCAAATATATCAGAAGTGCTGGACCTGGCTCACATTCTGGGTATCTGACAATTGAAGTAGACGTTCTACAGAAACATCATGAATAATCTTCAAGTGTCAGAAATCCATTTTGCTACATCAAACACCTAATCGTCTGTATACTAGAGGACAAGCCACAAAGTCTCAGAAATGTCTTTGTCAAAAAAAATCAACTATTGCTATCAAGTAACATCACTTGAAGTAATAATAGTAAATACCGATCGCTTAGCTCATTTAAGGGACTTTTAAAGAATTCCCTGTTCTTTCCACTTTTCCAACAGGCAACAACAACAAATCATCAATGGTTGGAGTTTAAGATGCATTAACAGTCTCAACAAGAAACAGTCTAGAAATTCTGGTAAAGCAAGGCACTGTTTATTATAGTAAATGCAAGCAATTTGTACATATGCACAGCACCAAACTGTCAGTCAACCACACTGCATTTTAGCATGAAGCAGCTTTGTGTCTGCTTCCCTTTCCTTTGAAGCACATAATGTATAATTCAGTCACTCATTCATTAGCTAGAGGTAGGAAAAAGAAGAAAGAGCTAAGAGTGACCAATATCTAGGCTGAATTGCCATCCCAATCATTGCAACCTACTCTTAGCATGTTAATGTAAACCAAAGGGTGAACCCTACACTGCCACTAGTAGCAAAGTGTGTTCTTCCTCAAGAGAGGCCTGTAAAACAGGACAGTCACTGACAGCAGTACAATTACTGACACAGATACAGACTTTATGGACATGTTTATCTCTGCTGTAAATCCACACTCTCTCTCCACTCCGATTCACAAGTCATAAAGAAATTGCAGATAATGAAAAAGTTGGTGAAATTTACAGCATGTCGGAAACCTCAGACAGCCAGAAGAAATTAAAGAGCTGACTGGGAATAAATCACACAGGTACAATTAAAACTTCCCATACCTCCTTCACTTCTAAAACTGGCATACAATCCAATAGAGATGATAAAAAGTTGAGGTCATGATCCTCGGGCTGCAGATAGATAAGAACATTACTTGCCAAAATTAGCCAATTCAAGGGTGCATCTTAATTTCAAGCTGGTATTTGGATGGCTCACTCTTGCAGCAAAAATACTCAAAGAAATCCCGTGTGAGCAGCAAAAAGAAAGTTGAATGTCTTGTTCTTCTACAGTGAATAGTATCCACCACCATAACTAGTGTGCATTGAATTGAGATTTGGAGTGATCAAAACCAGATTGAGAAGGACAAAGTATGGAACAAGAAGGCTTAAAGTAGATATTACAGATGCTACTGTCATAGTGATGACAGTTATTTTAACTCAAGGGGCAGAAACTAACTAGTTTCCCATCACTGATTAAAGGGTTTTGTCAGCAGAACAGGGAGTGGCATGATTTTCAGCTATTCCCCTCCTTGCAGCCCCCTATATTCCCACAAATCTGCTTCAGAGTGTTGGTGGGGGGTGCAAGGAGGAGGAGGAATTTTAAACTCCTGCACTGCTGCTAGGTTTTATTGTGGTTGTATTGTTATATTGTGGTTTTAATGTTCTATATATTTTAAATTGTTTTATTGTGTGTTTGGTTTTAATTTTTGTGAACCGCCCAGAGAGCTTCGGCTATTGGGCGGTATAGAAATGAAATAAATAAATAAATAAATAAATAAATAAAATTGCCAGAAATCATGCCCCTGATGAAAGCCCTTTCTTAGTGGAAGGAATCTAGCTGGGTTTTAGTTTGGAAAAACTAGTTATATTTTTTACTATTGTGAGGTCTTTTAAATCTTTGTTGTATTTATCATGGGTGTTTTTAACCTGTTTTATTGTGTGAGCTGCCCAGAGAATGTTTTGTTACAGGGTGACATATAAACATAAAATAAACAAATAAGATTTTTCCCTGGGTTCCTTCCTCCTTGCTATAGCTGCACAATGTGGGTTCTTACACATTTCATAAGACTTCACAACTATCTAGCCTGAAAACTGCATTGGGATATCGCTGCCAACATCAGAAAAAGAACATACCCTAGGCAAAACACTGGGCTAGATGCCTGTGAGGTCTTGTAACATACATACATATTACCAGGAATACTAGAAACCTAAGTAATCTCTGTAGTTGACTTGCTTCTTAGGGGCCTATAGTGCTCTGTTTCCTTGTAGAGGCTCCTTCCATCTAGTAAGCTGTACTACATGGAAGGAGAAGCATGTTAACTTTGCTAAATCAGTCATGAGTGCTGAGAAGCACCAGAAGTACAAACAACCTTCTCTTTGTTAAATAAGAGGGCATTATTATTATTACTGAAAATACACAGAAGCAAATAGCGCATTAGAACATACATGGTAAGCGCATTAGAACATACATGGTATCAGTATTTAACACTATGTGAGCTCTGGACTCGGCAGCCAGAAGAATAAATCCAGTGCAGGGAAAGTTTAAAAACTCATTTAAATTTAGCCAATTTAATTTTTAGTACATTCCTCTCCACATTAACTGATGAGGATTCTCACTGTTATGGATACATGAGTACAAAGCTTCTCATCACAGGTAAGGGTACTCAGGTGTAAACACCACCATGTGACATACTTAGAAGCAGAGGCTTGATCATTTTCCAATAGTGGATTCCAATATTTAAAAATCACACACATATGACCTTCACACTTGATGAGAAGCTCATATGTTTTGTACTAGGAATGTGCATATTGGGGAATGTAAGAGGAGAATTGGTCCCGAATGGGTGATTTTCCACTCAAAGCAAGCCAGTAATGGTGACCACCAGCTGGATTAGAAACAACAATCCCTACATTCTGTATAGATAAAAGTGCTGAAGGGTTTCCTCTTAGAAGATCCCAAAGTATGCATGGACTGTAGCCTGCCCAGAAACTAGACTCATGCCTATTAGCTATTTATCTCATCATTAGATTCTGATAGCTATCAGCCCAGCATACATTTATATACACAAGAATAGGATTGAACAGTACATAATGGATTTCTCAAGACAATTTATGTTGGTTCTAGGAAACCAAGTCAACAGACCTTTAATTTTTACTCCATTTTATAATCAAAGTTCTTAAAGCAGCATAGAGTTAACATTTAGAAATACCCGATGAAATACAATACAACAATCTAATTGAACTCCCCCCACTCTGCCAAGTTAACAGTACAGCAATAGATTGTGCACAGTTACTTGAGAAGCAGTCCAATCACAAGGACTTGGTTCCAAATAAATAAACAAAGGATGGGTCAGTAAAAGTGTCAACCACATCCCTCCCACAAACCAGCAAATACTTTTCTGAACAGCAAAGTCTTTAGCAGGCATCTCAAGACATGGAGAAAACTGGTCTGACATTCCTCTATGGAGAGGGAGTTTCACAGGACAGGTGCCACCATTGAGAAGGCCCTGAAGCTTGTGTTCATCTGCCATACTTCAGATGACAGTGTGAAAACAATAGAGCAGCTAGTATTTGCCAAGAAAAATATATGTGTATTTGGTTATGTCTGGTACACCATCCAGTTACAGGAAGTTTCTTTTACTGAAATACACACTCCTTTCTGGGTCTTAAAGAGAGGAATAATCACATGCCAAAACAGTATATTCTCTCTTTTATCCTCGTCAAGGTTCTCACTGCCAAATTATTTTTGGATTTCCAGAGCTATAAATCAAGTCTAAGTCTGCATAGCCTGAATATCCTTCTAGCATCCCTCTGCTCTTATCTTCTCATCCCAAAAGCAACCCAGTGCACTGATCTTAAGCATACTTATTTGGAAATTTCTCCAAAATAAGTATGTGAGCCCAATGCATGGGTTTTAATGCTTCCAAGCCCCTGCCTGTTCTCATGTATTTTAAAGGGGGAAGCTGCAATGTCTACACTTGCACACTTACAAATGTTTACACTTTGAAACTGACAAATTACTCAAGCATTTTGTACTCAGATTCTGAATACCAGACATAAAATAGGAAGCAGTCTCTCCAAGCTGTAGATAATTTCACGCATATTTATTCCAACAGAAACGAGCATCTAGGCAGTAACACAATACAGAATCAAGTCCCTGTGTGTTTCTGGTGTTCTCTAACTTGGTATATTGGCAGACCAAAAGTTATAGCTTTGCATACATAACAAAAGGCCTACATAAATGCAATTATCAAGCCACAAGGAGAACTTCCAAGCATTCTATTTATAATGCAGCCCAGTCACCCTGAACCTAACAATGACTGAATACCGTATTGTTATTTTTCTTTGAGCTAAATATCAAGAAGCAGCAAGTTCCACAGGTTATGTAGTAGACGAATCCAGGTAATTTACACTGCAGCATTAGATAACAAGACCTTGAATTCTGATGCAATTTGAGATACTTTATTAAAGGTGCAATCCTATGCATATTTAGACAGAAAAAAGTCCTACATGGCTGGCTGGGGAATGCTAGGAGTTGTAGGACTTTTTCCTGTCTAAACATGCATAGGATTGCACCCTAAATTACTATTTTGTTCATGTGAGGAAATAGAAAATTACAGAGTATATTAAATTAATTTATGAAAATTAATTCATAAGTGAAAGAACATGGAAGAATAAAAAGAGAAACCTTACATGAATGTTCTCTACTAACGACTGTAAATATTTTTGGCTAAAGCAATTCTGACTATATTTAAGAACAGATCGCATCTTTGTATTTAATAAGCCAATTCTCTGAGGTGAAACTGGCTCTTTCTGAACTGTCGCTCTGCAAATCACAACTGTTATATTATTTAAAGTCCAGGTTTGGTTGCACTTTATGCTGTACTATAAAAGAAGCAATTATCATAGAAGGATATTTCTGATCAATACTGAAGCGCATCTTCCACGTGCAACACAATCAAACTCTTTCAAATAAATGTCAAATTGAACCACTTTATTTGCCATTAAATCCTCAATCGGGATGAAATAGGTGAAACAGAACATTGGGCTTGCTCTGGTCCTAAAGCACTTACTTTAGCTTGAGAGAACTACAACTCATCTCCCTTCAGTCTGAGCACTGGCTTCTGAACACAAATACTGATACATGGAAAATAAGTGGAAGTGTGAATAATGTCTTTCATAGGATGAGTGGCCTATACACTAAAAGTGAAACTAAATTACACCCAGCATCATACTGCATATTACAAGTATCCTCCTTAGATATCACCACATTTCACCAAGTGGTGGCGGTGAGGGTGGTACAGAATCACAACGTCCACCTGTAAGATTAACCACAAATAGAATAAATAGAAGGTGTTTGACCCAAGCTTTCTCCAGTAGCTGTAAAACTATAAGTTAAACAATGGCCTGGTTCGCATGACATGACAGCCCACTATGGCTCAACTATCCTGCAGCGGCTGCCATACTGTGCCAGGCACCATTTTTGCATGGTGCCCAGCTTCCCATGGCTCGTTGTGTCATGTAAACCCAGGAAGCAAGGGTTGTGTGAGGGTTAGACATTCCTCAAATAAACTGTCTAACCTTCAAACAACCCCTGCTGCCTTGGTTCGCATGACAAAAGGCACAGCATTCATTCATTCATTCATTTCATTTCTATACCACCCAATAGCCGAAGCTCTCTGGGCGGTTCACAAAATTAAAACCAAACAACACACAGTAAAACAATTTAAAATATATAGAACATTAAAACCACAATATAACAATACAACCACAATAAAACCTAGCAGCAGTGCAGGAGTTTAAAATACAGACTTAAAACAGCAAAGCTAAAAATTTAGAAAGCTAAAATGCTAAAATGCCTGGGAAAATAAAAAGGTCTTCACCTGGCGCCAGAAGGAATACAATGTAGGTGCCAGGCGAACCCCACTAGGGAGCTCATTCCAGAGCCAGGGTGCCACAGCAGAAAAAGCCCTCCTCCTAGTAGCCACCCGCCTCACTTCCTTTAGCAGGGGCTCATGGAGAAGGGCTGCTGACGATGATCTTAAGGTCCGGGCAGAAACATATGGGAGGAGGCGATCCTTCAGGTAACCTGGCCCCAAGCCGTTAAGAGCTTTGAATGTTAACACCAGCACTTTGAATCGGGCCCGGAAATGGACTGGCAGCCAGTGCAGCTGGAAAAGTACTGGCGTAATATGAGCTCGCAGGCCAGTCCCTGTTAACAGTCTTGCTGCCCTATTTTGGACCAGCTGAAGTTTCCGGACCGTTTTCAAAGGCAGCCCCACGTATAACGCATTGCAGTAATCCAGACGAGAAGTTATCAGAGCATGGATAACTGTAGCTAGGCTATCTCTGTCCAGATAAGGGCGTAGTTGTTATACCAGCCTAAGCTGATAAAAAGTGCTCTGTGCCACTGAGTTCACCTGTGCCTCAAGTGACAGTTCTGGATCCAAGAGCACCCCCAAACTACGAACCTGATCTTTTAGGGGGAGTGCAACCCCCTCCAGAACAGGTTGAATATCACCTAGCCGGGCAGACGAACCACCCACTAACAGTACCTCCATCTTGTCTGGTTTGAGTTTCAGTTTATTGGCCCTCATCCAGTCCATTACCATGCCCAGGCACTGATTCAGAACAGCCACTGCCTCACCTGGTTTTGATGAGAAAGAGAGGTAGAGCTGGGTGTCATCTGCATATTGATGGCACCTCAGCCCACACCTCCGGATAACCTCCCCCAGCGGTTTCATGTAGATGTTAAACAGCATGGGGGATAAAATAGAGCCCTGTGGAACCCCATGGCACAATTGCCATGGCACAGAGCAATAATCCCCCAGCACCACCTTCTGGAATCAGCCATCCAAGTAGGAGCGGAACCACTGTAGTGCAGTGCCTCCAACTCCTAACCCAGACAACCTATCCAGAAGGAGACCATGGTCGATGGTATCGAAAGCCGCTGAGAGGTCCAAGAGAATCAACAGGGTCGCACTCCCCCTGTCCCTCTCCCGGCAGAGGTCATCCCACAGGGCGACCAAGGCAGTTTCTGTTCCAAAACCAGGCCTGAAGCCCGAATGAAATGGATCTAGATAATCCGTTTCATTCGACAGTGCCTGGAGTTGTCCTACAACCACCCGCTCAAGCACCTTGCCCAGGAAGGGGATGTTGGCCACTGGCCTATAATTGTTAACATCCTCTAGGTCCAGGTTAGGCTTTTTCAGGAGTGGCCTAATTACCGCCTCTTTTGAAGCGGCAGGCACCACTCCCTCTCTCAAGGAGGAATTTACAACCTCCTGGACCCAGCCAGACATCCCCTCCTTGTTTGATTTAATAAGCCATGAAGAGCAAGGGTCAAGCACACAAGTGGTCGATCGGACTTGGCCAAGCACCTTGTCCGCATCCTCAGGCCTCAGTAACTGAAACTCATCCAATAAAACTGGACCAGACAGTGCTCTGAACGCCTCTACCAATGGAACTGCATTAATGGTGGTGTCCAATTCATGACGAATCTGAGCGACTTTATCCTCAAAGTGCCATGCAAACTTGTCACAGCGTGCTACCGAGGGTTCCAACGTTTCTCTCCCTGGCCCAGAATGTAACAGGCCGCGAACCACTCGGAAAAACTCCGCTGGACGACACTGAGAAGATGCAATGCTGGTGGAAAAGAACTGTCTCTTTGCCACCCTCACCGCCACAGAGTAGGCTTGATAGTGGGCTCTTACCTGTGTTCGGTCAGACTCAGCAAGAGTTTTCCTCCACCTGTGTTCTAGCCGTCTCCCCTCTTGCTTCATTGCCCTCAGCTCAGGTGTATACCAAGGAGCTGGCCGGGCTCTGCTCAGAGGGAGAAGGCGCTTGGGCGCGATCGTGTCAACCGCCTGCGTCATCTCTGCATTCCACAGAGCGACCTGGGCTTCGACAGGAGCACCAGCCATACCAGCAGGAAAATCCCCCAGAGCCCTCTGGAATCCATCGGAATCCATTAATCTCCGGGGGCGGACCATTTTAATAGGTCCCCCACCCTTGCAGAAGGGGAAGGCTGCCAGGAGTCTAAACCTCAGCAGGAAGTGATCTGTCCATGACAAAGGGACATGACAAAGCAAGCTGGGTGCCTGTGGACACCATGCAAAAATGGCACCCAGCATGACACACAACCCCACGGGTAAATTTAGCCATGGTGGGTTGTTATATTGTGCAAACCAGATCAATGAGAAAGGACAAAGGAACCTAGTCCCAGAAGACAATCACCATTAAATTTGTCATTATTATTTATTTAAAACATTTATATCCTGCCCTACACCATTAGGATCTCAGGGCGGCATACCTATAAAATCAATTTAGACAGTATAAAATAAATAATTTAGACTGTATAAAACAATAAATAATTTAAACAGCTAAAACATATTAAACCATTAAGCAAGCTAATACCAATTTAAAATCTAAAACAATAAAATAGCTAAAACAGCGTGCTACTTTAGGGAATGCATTTAGCCCTCAACGCTTAGATAAAAACTCATGTTTTAACTTGGCGCCAAAATGAAACCAACGTCTCCATCAATTGGGCCTCCAAGGGGAGGGCATTCCACAACCGGGGTGCCACAGCAGAAACTTGAAGCTACTGAAATCCATGGAAATTAGTCCAAGGGGAAAACAACTTCAGTCTCTTGACCTGGAATTTCTGCCAGCAATGAGCCCCTCAGAAGAAGCACAAAACACTACCTTTAGACAGATGATCATGGCTTGGATCCAAAGATCTTTCCACACATGCAGTGTGTGCATGCATGCATGCTGCAAATCCATCCATGCCCCCCCAAGGGCCACTCTGGAAGACTTCTTGGAGCCAGGTTTTTGGAGATAGGCAGGAGGCTGCAGAATTGGGGAGGGGGCAGAATCAGCAACTCCTGCTTAAATGGAAGTGCCTTCCTCTTGTGTGGTGGGATCTTTGCATGCATCCAACCCCCATTTATATTGGAGTAGAGAATAAAAAGCCATAGTGGAAATTTCTTTTTTTATTATCAACAGTTCAAACAATATAGAATATAATCAAATTAATCAACAAAACCAGCAAATATCACAAAGTTCCCAATAACACAAAAGGCTGTACATTCTCTTGATTTTTATTACACCAATTCATTACAAATAATGACCACTTTTCTATAAATCTATTATTTTGCTGTCTTCCCTCTCTAACCCTTACTATATTAGTTAACTTAACCATATATATTATTTCGCATACTTTAATAATCCAGTCATCAACTGTAGGGGCTTTCGTTTTTTTCCAGTTTGCCGATATCCGCATTCTCGCAGCTGTTAATAAATGCATTATCATCTCTATGTCATCAGATAGAACAAGTTCCTTGACATAACCAAAAAGAATAATTATTGGATCCAAAGGTAGTCTATATCCTGATATAATCTCAATTTCATCCATTATCTT
The DNA here is from genome assembly GCF_057233095.1 of Heloderma suspectum. NCBI lineage: Eukaryota > Metazoa > Chordata > Lepidosauria > Squamata > Helodermatidae > Heloderma > Heloderma suspectum. The sequence continues at coordinate 50,980,428 of NC_139458.1, forward strand.
TAGCCAATAGTCCTTAATGATTGGGCAAAACCAAAAAACATGGGCCATATCTGCATTAGGCATTTTACATCTCCAGCACCTGTTATCACCCTTATGATAAATGCGGTTAAGCCTTACAGATGTTAAATACCAGTGGAATATAAATTAAAAAAAAAAATTATTTCAGGTTTGTGCTAATAGTCTGCTGTGATATATTATTCGAGATCCATAGTGGAAATTTCTGCCATATTTCTTCAAGCTCGCATTTTTAAAAATGTGAAATCTGAAATTCATGGAGGCTGCATTAGAGGGCCTCAGAACCTATATGCATCCTATACTTATTCATGCACTAGGCTGTAGGTTATCAAGAAGTAGTCTTGATAAGGGTGAAGAACTGTCGAGGGCCACATTCCCTTGCAGGTTATCTGTCAGGGGCTACATGCTGGTAGCGGGTGGGGCCAAAGCCAGCAGTGGTTAGGGGCAAAGCCAAAAGAGGCCAAAGCGACCCTGTTCTTTTTCTCTCTGTTTTTGGCCCTCTTCCTCCCTGCCCTGTGGGCTGCCAGGAGAGGGACAGATCAATCTTGCCAGAGGTCTGAACTGTTTGCCAAGGGCCAAAGGTTGCCCAGTCTTGCCCAGGCTATACTTTGTCACCAGTTTTTGAGTGAGGAGGCTTTTCTAGTGTCTTAGAGACATCTAGCCTAGTCATTCATCCTTCTTCTAAATAGGAGTGGGAATGTGTCTCAGCTTCCTCTTCTGCCCTCAGATCCTCCTCCTCATACACCAAGCTTGGCAGGGCACTAGTAACAATAGCACTAGACAACTTATTGCTGTCCTGATGCTGCCTGTGGATTGCAACTGGCCACCCCAATGTAAAACAAGGCTCTGAGAAGTGTACAGTTGTATGCATATTACCAAGTGACTGAAAGCTGTCTCAATAGAGCATAACATACCTCCCAATAAGACATGGCAGAATTTTACCATACTTTCTCCATAAAGTCACAAACACTACAAGCAATCTCAAGGAGACTGGGACCTAAACCAGAAACGCTCCTAATTTTGTATTTACTTTTTCAGATAGTGGTCTGGGGGCCAGAACCATATTTCACTACACATGTCAACCACTCATGACTGGTTAGGTTTGACAGTAAAGTTGGCACTAGCAAGCAGTAAAAGTTCCCTAGTTATAGGACAGGTGCACTCAGGCACAATTCAAAGCATTACACATAAAACGCCAAGAGATATATGTACTGTTGAAGCTGGCAAGCAGGGTGTGCGGAAGGAGGCAGGATGTTGGTCACAGTCCACTGATGAACTACAGACTGCTTTTTGGCAGTCTGCTCTCGCACCATCAGAAAATCCCCTCCCCCTCACATGACAGTGATGTGCTTGCAATGTGATTGCTATCACTGCAGAACATTGATGCATACTGTATTTGGCGCTTTTTTAATATAGCTCTGTCCCATGCCTGTACAAGAATTATGCCAACACTGTATTTGCACCATGACTAAACAGATACCACTGGCACTGCATGTGCATTGCTACCATTTTTGTTGAGCAGTTTTCCAGCAGATGGACTGGTAGCAGTACAGATGGATTGCAAGGCTCTGCCATCCATCCTTGAGTATGGAACTTCTCTAATTCTTGAAACATTTTCTTTTTCTTACAAGTGAAACTTACTACCATACCTAAGTTAAAACATGATAGGTTACCAGAAGTTCAGCAGAATTGCTTCGGGGGCTGGATCGTGCCTGTGAGCAGCCAGCTGGCCAAAAAACATCATGGGTGTCTGGTTGCCACCTACAAGAAGCAAGGCCCTTAGTGTGGTGGCCTCAGTAAGGTCAATGCTCTCCCTCAGGAGGTTCATTTATCCCCTTATCTTGTTTCCTTTCTGCCAAGCTTTGGAAACTTTGCTGAAAGGCAGTAAGTAAATGATATAAAGTAATTAATGGTGCAATCCTATAAATGTTTGCTCAGAAGCAAGAACCACTGGGTACTGGATTTCAACCTAAGTTGTGTGGAAGATCATGAACAGGACAGTACTTTATTAAGGTATGAACTGTAGTACCAACAGGCAGAACACTCCAAAGAGAGTGGAGGTGGTAGAAACTATGGTGGAAGAACATCAGCTTAACCTAAAAGTGTGATAGCCTCACACTGGCAGGGTAGAAGGGGGGGGCAGCTAGAGGAGAAATAAGTATGTCAGCTCCAGGGCTGGTGTGCTTCTTTCATTGTTCTGGGTAGAGTTACAGGAACAGGAGAGCTTTGGATCCAGTGGATCTAAAACCTCCCTAGATCCACCCTGCAGTCCCTTTTTGCTGGCACCACTACACCACTATTGGAGCACTGATGGTGGAGTAGCAAGGGTGGTGATGGGTTTTATGCCTGCAAGGAGGCTTGCAAGGGCAGATTCCCCTCTTGGTAGGCAGAGAGGAAAATCTGATTCATCCTATGGCAACCCCATTAAACTCAGAATGACTTGCTTCTGAACAGACATGTATAAGGCTGCAATGTAATGTTATTTTCTTCGGCTTGCTATTAACAATCATATACAATGGGCAGAAACATTTTAAATGTCACAGCGCAGTGAAGAAAACACACTGACCTGGTCTGCACAAATGCCACAGCCACTGTGGCTTATTTAAGCCATGGTGGGTTGTGGTGTATGCCGACAGCCATTATGAATATTCAAACTGCTGCGGTGGTCGCCGTGGCTTATCATTAGGTCCAAAGCCGATGAGGGTGGGTTGTTGCCATGGTTAACAAACCACCCGCACCCAAGGAATATTTTTGGGTTGTGGGGGGTTTGTTAACTATGGCAACAACCCACCCTCGCCAGGTTTGGATGTCTTGATAAGCTACGGCGACCACCCACAGCAGCTTGAATATTAATACCACAGCAACTTGTGACCATTGTTTGAATCGGCATACTGACAGCTTTATAAAGGCAAGTATTAATAAGTGGAACTATAAATCCACAGGATAAAACTCGAGTGAAACCTAGAACTACTTGAAAAACTAGCCCCTCACCAACACTTCAAATCTAATTTCAGGAGAGAACAAAGAATCATCATAAGGAAGAAGTGCAATACCAAAATCTGCAAATTCCTAACAAAGGATCAAATATTAATTTAATAATTCTCAACAGGGATTCTACAAAAGAATTCATCGGAAGTGCACCATTTATAGGAAAACAAAAAACATTTATGGACCAATTTACCTAACGTATTTTACCTTACAACATGGAGCAATATACCTTGTATCATTTTGCAGAAACTTACATAGCAGAAAAAAACTATGAGAACTGCCTAACAAGAGAGTTGAATGGATTTGAACAAGAGAGTTCAAATCTAAAAATCTACAAATACACTACAAAAGCCCACATATCTATAAATACACTAGTGTCTACATAGTTCTAAGCAGCCTTCTGGTGCCATCTAGAGGCTCCTGAAAACTAGATCTTGCAATGATTCTATCAAGTCCTTTGAATAATTATTTCATTATCTTGCACACAGTAAGATAGTACTTAATACTGAATAAGCAACTTCATTTTCAAGTAATGTGCCCTAAGCTACTCTTGATCCATATTTCAGTTTCCTTATGCCGTCATAGTTGTAACATATTAGTGAGTTTCATGGCAGAGATGGGAGACACACACTTCCCACCCAAATGGATGAGACACACAACAGCTGTATACAGAAACTTACTTCTGCTGCTGCAGTCACTCCACTCTGCATTTTTTTCAAAAGACTAACACTAAGCACCATTGAATTCATTGGGACTCCCATGTGCATGTGTATAGTACTGCAGCCTAAGACAGTTTACAAGAAAGCACAGTGATGTAAAATCAGATACCTTTATGGAAAAACACTTCATAGCAACATAGAATCATAGAATAGTAGGGTTGGAAGGGGCCTATAAGACCATCAAGTCCAACCCCCTACTCAATGCAGGAACCTAGTTATGCCATCACTGCTAACTGTGTCCATGTACACTTGCCTTATTTTCTTCCAAAAATATATATGGTATTGAACTGCTAGAAATGAAGATCACACTGGCAGACAGAGATTGTTATAGTAGTTCTTCCCCATCCCAGACACCTTCCCAGTGCCAGAAAAGCAAAGACAGAGGGCTCAAACAGAGGGAAATTCCAGGAGATGCAGTGCAAGCCTGACCCTCTTAGAAAGATTTTTAAGGAGTAGAAACCAAATACAAAGAGGACTAAGAATCTACAGCAGAGCTCCCACAGAGTATTTCAGGAAGAAAAAATGGCACAGAAGTCTAGCATGCCGGTGTAAAGTTCTTGCTACCCATGTATGCATCCTACATAAGAATAGCAAAGTCATTCTTTGAGCGTAGACCAAGATGGCACCATCTTTGTACAAGAGAGATGTATCAGCAAACTTGGGAGAAGCCAACGGTCTGCTAAAGTACCAAAAAAAACCCGTTAGGGAAAGAGATCCCAAGCAGCTCAATGAGGACTGAGCATGCTCAGTGGGCACAGTATGCTGACTGACTGTGGAGGGTGGGAACATGGAAACCGGGGTGGGTGTGGGAGATGGAGTATCCTGAACGAGGGCATGGCTGGCTGGAACCCTGAGCAGGAGGACTTCTCAATACAACACCATATTGTTGCAAGTCCCGCTTGTAGAAGCCTGTACCTCAGCACAGGTCTTCTCAGCCTAGAAGAGGACAGCTCCATGGCTCTGCCTAGATAGTTCAGGGCCCAGCCCTTAACCTTCATGCCAGTTCCCAATGCCTGGCAAGCTCTTCCTGGCTCAATTATAGCTCCTGCAGCTTCTACTTCCAGCAAATGAGCCCACACTTGCCTGCATTTCCTGGCTGGTATCATCTCCTTTTCCGCAAACACATCCCCGAACCAATCGCCCCAGATGTCACCCTACCTTTTTGTGAACTTTTAGTTTTACTTAAAAAAAAAAAAACATTGAAGGCTGTCTCCCCAATCCATTTTGCTAGGATTTACTACTGAACTAATGTCACTAGATGAGGGTTTGCAAAAGTATTCTGCAAAGGATGAAATGTTGTTGGGCACTCTTTACCTAATCATATATAAATTTAGTTACTAGTTGTCAATGAGCAACATTTTCCCTCAGCCCATTTCTTTAAGGTGTTAGGTGGCTTGCGTTTGTGCTTTGATATGTGAGCTATCCCTATATTTTTTTTAAAAATGGTTGGTATGGAAGTTACTCATGCCAGAGGTTATCTTTTTTTCTACATTCCTGTCCACTGGCTCACTGCTTTTCTTTAGGGAAAGTCAAGCAATGGGGCATAAGGTTCATAAGCACCAAAACCTATACAGCTCAGTGAGAACCAAAAACTGAATTTAAGTAAGAGCATCAATGAGTAAAGGAAAGTGGCAGACTAGAAAGGCCTGTAGTCTTATCTATGTTTCCCCTCCTCAGTGTGCTATACTCCCTCTCCCCAATTTCTGTCTTTTATTTGATCAGTGGTCTTCAAATTTTTCTACCTTGTGGAAATCATTTCCATGTTGATTTGTCTGCCACAAAACCACTATACATTGCAGAAGACTGTGAGGAATACTCTAGGTTGCATGCTCAATTCAAACGAGCCTTCATCCAAGCCTGTTGGCCTCACTATTGCCCTGAATGTACTGAGATGTGCTCTTGAACGCACCCCAAATTCCCCTGAAACAGCATATTGCAGGGGAAGATCAGAAATGGATACATTTTAGAAGAATTTGATCATCATCATTGATCCTTACATTCAGGAAACCCTGATAACCTTCTTAATCCCCAGAACACAATTTCAAAACCACTGATCTTGCATGTGGGCTGTAGGGAGGGGCCTATCCTTTTTTGTCTTATGTAACGTATCTGTTGTGTGTTTTTTAAGAACTTTACAAATAATCATACGCAGATAGTGGTTTTGGAGAATTACTGTGAGCAGCTGAAATTATTAAGCCCACTAACAATCCTAGCCTAAGCGTTTTAGTTGAAATATTCGAGCACTCATCTGAGGATTCAAACCATATTTCTTAACTGCAGCACCCTGTAAAACCTTCCCACAGCAGCATGAAAATGCAAAAATAAGACATTCAAAGAGAAATTTTTAAAGCAATCACATTTGCAGAAGTTATCACTAACAAAATCTTAAATAGTGGCCAGAATGATCCCTGGAGTTGTGAGAGTTTTACTGACAGGTGAAGCAATGACTCCTTCTAGCATCAGATGCAGTGAGAGGTTATTATCCTCCATGAGTTATCACTTATTTTATGATTTATAGCTACAACTCCAAACGTGTAAGGGGTTAAAGTTCCACCATCTACAAATTGGCCTAAACTACTGGGGGACCATCAGGTCAAAATTCCTTGATCATTTTTTTCATCAGGAGTAAAACATGGAGGGGTAGGGATTTGATTCATTGAAGGGGAAGGCTCACTCCCTTTGGGGGGTGGGGGTATGTGGTTCCATTGGTAGAGCACAAGAAAGATGTTACAAACTAGGAGTACAACATAGAATGTGTTGCCATTATTACCGCCTTTATGGTACCATCCATATACACATCTGTGTGTCAAATGTTAAACATATTATTAAACACGTAAAGCCTTCCTGAAAAGGCCCTACTGTAACATTTAGCAATATTACAGCTTTTAAACAGAATAGGTTTTAGACCTATACAGTACTTACATTCATCTAGTCCCAACTGATATGCCAGATTCTGTAGACCTCTCACCTTTTCCATGAGATTAGCTGTGGTGAGACTGCCCAGCTCTAAAACGAATAGAGAGTGGTTTAAAAGTACTTGCCTTTAAATTCTTATCAGCAATCCTTCATGCTGTATCTATAATTCCATCACTAGTCTACTATGTGAACTGTTATTTCTTGTCATGTATTTTGTACACAATTACCCAAACATATCTTCTAAGATCAGAGCTCTTTGTTTTATATAAAATTGCTCAGATCCAGTTGAATGGGTGTGAATTTATGCACATGCACATCTTTAACTTAATTTGTATCATTAAACAATGTGAATTAAAGATTATATAGACAAAATTTGTCATAGACCAATCATTGGCATTTAATACAGATATTGAGTCCAATCATACATACATATAAATCATACTCTGATTTGAAGCAGTAGAGAGGTGTAAAAAGTTCATTGAAGAAAAATCCCAAGTTTAACCATGACATTTAAAATGTTAACATCTAGGAATACAAATGAAATTTGTACTTCCCAGTAGTATTTGGCCACTCCCAGAATAGTTCTTTATAAGCAGACATTTAGGAAGCCAATGCTACATACAGAAATTCACAAGCACTTTACAAGGTTATAGGTTAGACATTCCTGTTTCAAGGATGCTTCCTAGCTGTCTTTGCCCAAAACTTTGCACAATATATATTCTACCCCTACCCCCATGGACTGAAAGCAGTGAACTACTCAACATTACAGATACAATCTGTACCCTAAAATAGAAGTTTATTTAGTGGAAAATAATTGGAAGGACAAAACAACAAATCACAGCCAGGATCAAAGAAAGTGTGCAGTTTCATAATTTGCTTTTCTTGAACAACTGCCTCCCACGCAGCATGGCAAGACACTGTTCATAGCCCACCTCTTTAAAGACAGAAGTGATGCCCGTATGTGTGCCAATATTTTCACTTATTATGACTGTCCCTCAACTTCCCAGATGCTGGCTACTGCAATCCACAATGCTCAAACCTCAGAAGCTGTACAGCCAGGTTCAGCTAATGTGACTTCCCAGGAATACAGTCACTCTCTCATCAGGAAGGGTCAAATAGCACAGGACATGGGAAGGCTAGATACTGGGACTGTAAGGTGATATGCAGTCCATGATCTCAAAAAATAGTAGTGCCAGAGTATAACATGTCCAAACAAGCCACTCTCCTTAGATTGCTCTAGTCTCTGGAGAATTTTGGTCCATGACTGAGTAATGCTGGACTGAGCAGGAATATCAGCCACATTCTTGGCCAAGGATTTCTGTCTCTGTTTGCTTTGCAGTTCCTGGTGGAACCCTTCTTCAGAGATGGGCAAAAGATAAGAATTCCTGATAGGTCCAACTATCACCCAGCACAGATCCAATATTTTATGGATACAGATAGACCTATCGAGAGAACGAACACTTATGTCCATACCCGGCATCAATGGGAAACTAGAACATCAAGTTCACAGACTTTAATTAAAAATGAGGTAAGCCAAAAAGGTGAAGAGATTGGGTTTGTAGCAATTGATGTGTGTCAGGGTGGAAACTGAGCCCATAGAGCCCCAGAGCAGTTCTGATTCTGAGGAAGAGCAACAACCCGTGGGAGAGGAGCTCGCTCATCTCTCACAGGCACAGTGGCAGGGAGAGATTCCTTCTGCCTGCATTCCTGAGAGAGATAGTGACCCTGGCAGTGAGAGAGCAGGGGAGGAGGTTTTGTTGGACGCTCGGCGCAGACACAGGGAGTGGAACCAGATGGAGGGAGCCGAGAGGAGGCGCTCTGCCCACTTGGTGCTAAAACAATGGTTGCATCCCGAGGACCCAAGGGTAAGAGGGAGGACCTCTCCATAGCCCATAAGTTCAGAGTCTTCCTGCTCTTCTCCTTCAAACAGGGACCAACTGCCTTACCTGGAGCTTAGGCTAATCTGCTAACTACCCCAGTGAAGTTGTTTGCTTAGTTGCTGGTGATTAGCATCTGAAAGAGTCATTAAGTTGTAAAAGGAATAAAGCCTTGGAAAGAATCCTTTTCATCTCTGTCTTGAGCTGGCTATTGGAGGGGACTGTAAGAAGCCCTGCGGTGGGGGCGGAGGAAACCCCAAGGCAGCTGGGAGCTACCCGAGCCCCGCTGCCACCAGAGGAACTAAAGCAGCGGCGTGTGGAGCGCCAATGTTTTTGGTGCGGAAAGCTGGGACATTTCACCAAAACCTACCGTGCCAGACCCGCAGTCCCACTGCCTCCTCCTCCTGTCCTTCCTCCTCGTCCCCAGGCCTGACTAGGCTGCCCCCCAAGCCTGTTGGGGGTCTCCAGTGTGGGGTCAGCTCCCCACCAGGTGGGTGCCTTACACAACCCCCCCACCTTCCCATCTGCTATTGCATGTTCACCTCTGCTCCTCCCAGTGGGGTGGGGTGGTGGCCCTGGCTTTAGTGGACTCTGGGGCTACGACCAGTTTCATGGATGAAACGTTTGCTCACCTCCACAAGAGTCCTACCCTGCCTCTTCCTGCCCCCTTGGCAGTGGAGACCATCGATGGGCATCCTCCTTCTTTGGGCGCGGTGACCCGGATTACAGCTCCGCTCACTCTGCGCGCCCAGTCTCACATTGAGCAGATTCAGTTTCACTTGGCCAAGGTTCCCCAATACCCAATCGTGCTGGGTGTTTCCTGGCTCTCTAAGCACAATCCTCAGATTTCTTGTGGGCTTCAGCAAGTGGAGTTCTCGTCTCCCTACTGCCGGCAGCACTGCCTCCCAACCGAGGCGCCAGTCCCAGCCCAGGCCTTAACCCTTTCCTCCCCCTCCTCATCTGCTTCTGACAGTTCTTCAGCTACCATGATCCTCCCAGAGAAGTATGCGGCTTTAAGGGATGTTTTCGACAAAAAGGGCCGACCAGCTCCCCCCTCACCGCCCTTTTGACTGTGCCATTAACCTCATTCCCAGGGCTACCATCCCCGCCAACCGGCTGTATTCGATATCTGAGCTGGAACTTCAAGCTCTGCAGGAGTTTCTGGACACAAACCTCAGCCGCGTCTTCATTCGCCCCTCCTCCTCCCCTACCTGCGCCCCTACCACGTTTGTTCACAAGAAGACGTGAGAACTCGGCCCAGTGCACGACTTCAGAGCGCTGAATTCGGTCTGGGTCCCTGACAAGTACCCCCTCATACCGGAGATGCTGGCGCGCCTGGGGCAAGCCAAGATTTTCACCAAGTTGGACCTGCATGGCGCCTACAATCCGATTCGCATCCGGGAGGGAGATGAGTGGAAGACCTGTTTCGGCACCCGGTACAGAGCGTATGAATATGTAGTGATGCCGTTTGGGCTCAACTGCGCCCCCCCCCCCCATGTTTTCGCATTTTATGAATGCCATCTTCCGGGACTATTTGGACACTTTCCTCATTGTTTATCTCAATGATTTACTTATATTTTCTGAGGACCCCCATGACCATCAGCACCATGTCTCCACCGTCCTCCAGCGCCTCCGCAAGCACCATCTTTATGCCAAGCTGGAGAAATGTGTGTTTGACCTAACATCTTTGGACTATCTCAGCTGACGGTATCAGGATGGATCCTGCAAAGGTCCAGGCTGTCCTCTCCAGGCAGCTCCACCCACCAAGAAGGACTTGCGACATTTTCTGGGCTTTGCAAATTTCTACAGAAATTTCGTGCCCAGCTTTGCTCGGCTGACATCTCCTCTCACGGACCTCCTTAAGGGCAGGAAATCTCCTTTTCATTGGATGGCATCTGCCCAACAGGCTTTCGAGGAACTTAAGAAGCTTTTTAGTTCTGAGCTGATCCTGTTACAGCCCGATCCAAGGAAGCCTTTTGTAGTGCAAACTGATGCGTCTGACTTTGCGGTGGGGGCAGTGCTTTTTCAGCCAGATCGGGCAGGCGGTGGGTTGCAACCCTGCGCCTACCACTCCAGGAAGCTGAACATGTCTGAGAGGAATTATACCATCTGGGAGAAGGAACTGTTGACCATCAAGTTCACTTTGGAGCCCTGGTGTCATCTTCTGGAGTGGGCACAGAACCCAGTCGAAGTCAGAACCATCGCAACCTGGAACATTTTCAGACAGCCCATGCCTTAAACCAGCGGCAGATTAGGCGGTCGCTTTTTTCCCCCCAGTTCCATCTTAAGATTTGCCATGTGAAAGCCTCCGACAACCTACACGCAGATGCTCTTTCTCGTAAGGAGAGTCCCTCCCCCTCTCTGATTCCCCCCCCCCCCAAGAGTCTGGCGGCAGCTATGGTGCTTAGCTCTTGGGAGGAGCTCCTTCGCTCTGAACAGGCTCAGGATGCTTTTGTCCGCACAAAGGTGGAGGAATTGGGGCTAGCCTCTGCCCCCCCCCTCAGTCTACCCCCTTCTCTCTGCAAGATGGCCTGCTTTACCATTCCAGCCAGGTCTATGTGCCTTCTAGACCCCTCTGCAAGGAAGTCCTCCATCAGTGCCACAACTCCCCCACCGCTGGGCATTTTGGCTTTGCCAAGACCCTGCACAGAGTGAGGCGGGATTTTTGGTGGCCTCGTGTGTGTCGGTATGTCAAGGCCTATGTCGCCTCTTGCCCAACCTGCCAGCGGGCGAAAGCCCCCTCAGGCAAGCCCACAGGCTTGCTTCACTCCCTGCCTATCCCCTCAGGTCCTTGGAAACTGCTCTCCCTTGACTTCATCACTGACGTGCCTCGCTCACACGGTAAGACCACTATTCTGGTGGTGGTGGATTTGTTTTCTAAGATGGCCCATTTCATCCCCTGCTCTGGGTTGCCCACAGCCAGGGAGACAGTGAAGCTTTTTTTGGCGCATGTTTTCCGGCTCCATGGATGGCCCGAGGGTCTCATTTCGGATGGGGGGCCCAATTCACTGCCCATTTCTGGAGGGAGCTACTTGGGCTTCTCCATGTGACACTTCGTCTTTCCTGAACCCACCATCCCCAGACAGACGGTCAGACTGAGTGCACCAATGCGACTCTGGAGCAATATTTGTGCTGTTATGTCAATTACCAACAAGATGACTGGTTTTCCTCGCTGCCTCTAGCAAAATTTGCTTATAATAATGCCTGCCATGCTTCCACCTGCCAAATTCCATTTTTTGCCAATTTTGGTTACCACCCCAGGGCTTTCCCGTCCACCCTAGCTCCCTCTTCGGTGCCTGCAGCCCATGAGTTTTTAGAGCAGTTGCAAATGGTAGACCACCTCTTACGGGACTCCCTCGAGCAAGCCAAGACAGCCTACAAGGCCTCTGCAGACCGGCGGCGCCAGCCGGGTCCATCTCTAGAACTGGTGGACTGGGTTTGGTTGCCCACCCGATACCTCCCCTCTCACTCGCCCGCAAAAAAGCTCGCGCCTCGCTGCATGGGGCTTTTCCAGATTACAGCCCAAATTAACCCTGTTGCTTTTCGCCTGGCTCTCCCCCCCTCCATGAAGATCCATCCTGTTTTTCATTGGTCCTTGCTGTCCCCCCTGGTTTCTGGCAACCCTCATCGCTCAGCCAGCTCCCCCCCGCCGCCAGTGCTGGTGGAGGAGGAGTTTGAAGTCGCGGAGATCCTGGACTCACGCCTTTCTTGCGGCCGCCTGCAATATCTGGTGGACTGGAAGGGGTACAGGCCAGATGAGCGCTCCTGGGAACCCACTGAAAATGTGCATGCTCTGTGGCTGCTGGGGCGTTTTCACCAGCTGTACCCCCACAAACCCAGGGCCCCGGGGGGGGAGCACGAGGGGGGGCCTCATGGGAGTGGGGATGTCAGTGTGGAAACTGAGCCCATAGAGCCCCAGAGCAGTTCTGATTCTGAGGAAGAGCAACGACCCGTGGGAGAGGAGCTCGCTCATCTCTCACAGGCACAGTGGCAGGGAGAGATTCCTCCTGCCTGCATTCCTGAGAGAGATAGTGACCCTGGCAGTGAGAGAGCGGGGGAGGGGGTTTTACTGGACGCTCGGCACAGATGCAGGGAGTGGTGCCAGATGGAGCGAGCTGAGAGGAGGTGCTCTGCCCGCTTGGCGCTAAAACAACGGTTGCGTCCCGAGGACCCAAGGGTAAGAGGGAGGACCTCTCCATAGCCCATAAGTTCAGAGTCTTCCTGTTCTTCTCCTTCAAATGGGGAGCAACTGCCTTACCTGGAGCTTAGGCTACTCTGCTAACTACCCCAGTGCAGTTGTTTGCTTAGTCGCTGGTGATTAGCATCTGAAAGAGTCATTAAGTTGTAAAAGGAATAAAGCCTTGGAAAGAATCCTTTTCATCTCTGTCTTGAGCTGGCTATTGGAGGGGACTGTAAGAGGCAGCTAGGGCGCTCCTGACATGATGTAACACTTCCAGTAACACACAGACAAAACCCCTCCACCACGAAAACCACAATAGCACCACAGCAGGCACAACTGTCAAATTCTGTACATTTTCCCCTGTTACCTCTTTAGGCTAAAAAGTGACATGATCAGAGCATCTGTGTAAAATTCTAAAACAGTCTTCCCCAACATGGGCCCCTCCAGAAGCTTTGGATTACAACTCTCATCATTCATGATCATTGGCCATGCTGATTGGGCCTGGAAGGAATTGTAGCAAAAAACATCTGGAGGGCACCAGGTTGGAGAAGGCTGCTCTAAAAAGAAAAGCAGATGAACTGTGCAGAGGCAGGTTCATGAGTTGGCCCCTTAGAAGATCTACTTTTATGTTAGTACGCTTCCCAGTGACAGACAGATTCTAATTTCCCAACAGCTTCAAGGACGTTACATTAGAAGTTCACTTTCTGTATTTAACGTAATTTCCCCAGCGTTTGCTGGAAGCCTTGTGGTTCCATGCAAGTTGCTCTCATTAACACCAATATTTGTGTGTGTGTGTGTGTGTGTGTGTGTGTGAGAGAGAGAGAGAGAGAGACATCTGCATTTCAAATTAAACCCATTCATCTCCAAGAGACTCTGCTCAAAGAGATTTACACTTAGAACAGTATCACAGATCATCGTAACTGTTATGTCAGACTCCTCACTAGAGTGGAGAATATACCTGGTGTGAACATTTCCCAAAGGCAAGAAAACTTAGTAATCTTTTATATGAAGATAAGATCAAACATTTAATCATTTGTGTAGCTTTTAGACAAACAACACAGGTCTTGTTAATTCCATTTCAGTGGAACTCTTACTAAGTACTGCCAAGTAACTCACCTTTTAACATATCAATATCATCATTTTCTAATTCAGCCATCCATTTGGGAGGAGAACTGGTGATGGGCTATTAAAAACAAATACACACAAAGAAAAATGGTGATTACCTATGTCTCCTTCAACAAACAGAAACCAGAAAAGAGTTATAATAACTGAAACTAATTAACAGAAAATGAGGAACTGCCATAAGAACATAAGAAGAGCCATGCTGGATCAGACCAAGGGTCCATCTAGTCCTGATGGCTATAATTTACAAAATTCTACTCCAATTAGATACAGGACAGCTACATTTTATCTGTGTCCACGACTGACAGAGCTGAATGACTGGATTGCTTATTTTTTAAAACCAAGATGGTTTTGCTAGGGTAATTTGTTTTCACATGCTAAGGGTGCAATTCTATGCATAGCTGGCTGGGGAATGCTGGAGGTATCAACCATTTTTCTGTCTAAACATGCATAGGACTGTACCTTTAGAAAACTAATCAGTCCCGGTTCTGGATATTCATATTTTTTTCAACGATTTCTTATTTTAACAGCCGTTTTGGTACACTGAAGACTGCAAAGGATTCCACACAGTGTAGTTGTAATTTCACTTTAAAACTGTGCAGAAAACTCTTTGTGCAATGTCAGTAACACATACATATAGACACAAAGAGGATCAGATCCAGACTAACAATTGGCAACGTTCCACTTGCACTGGAAGAAGGGTGGGAATAAATTTTTGTAGATTCCAACTTCCACCAGCAGCCCCCTGAAAAGTTGTTCTGGAAGACTGGGGACCCTCCAAGCAGCATGAGAGACAGTGGGGGAAGGAGGAATCAGCAAAAAATCACCTCTCTCCACTCAGCCTCCAGTGCAGAGCTTGTGCCAGTTCTTGGGGTTTGGGGGGAATGAAAGGACCCCTTTCCATTCATGGAAAGGGCAGTCTGGATGCAATCCGCACTGATTATCCTGAGACAATTATTATATTAACACATGTATGTAAAACTACACTTAAATGCCTTGCTCTATGGGATTGCAAAAAAATAGCAAAAGCAAGCAAAGCATGATTAAAGAAACTAAGGCTGCAATGCTATACACACTTACCTGACAGTAAGCCCCACTGAATTTCATGGGGTTTACCTGTGAGTAGATATGCATAGGATTGCACTGTAAACCCAAGTTAGAAATTACTTACACTTTTAAAAGAAGCTGCAAACTCAGCAACACCTGGTACTGGAGACAAGGCAGACACAGTTACTGCAGTACTATCTTCTTACATTATTCAACAATTTCAAAGGCAATTGCAATTTCTTTCACTAAGGGTGCAATCCTGTGCATGTTTAGATGGAAAAAGTCTTACAATTCTGAGTATCCCCCAGCCAGCATGGCTGGTCGGGGAATGCTGGGAGTCATAGGACTTTTTTTGTCTAAACATAAGAACATAAGAAGAGCCATGCTGTATCAGACGAAGGGTCGATCTAGTCCAGCATTTTGTTCACACAGTGGCCAACCAGCTGTTGATCAGAAACCTACAAGCAGGACACAAGTGCAACAGCACCCTCCCACCCATGTTCCCTAGCAACTGGTGTACATAAGCTCAGGCTTGTGCCCCAATTCAATTAGCTAAACTGCTAAAGGTATGCAGCGTAAAGGATTATTCATTTGTACCATGACTTACTTTACGCTCAGTTCTGCTACTGTTCCAACTCCAATATTAATTATTTTGGTTGTATAACATTTGTGTGTGCTGCTCAGCAGCTATTTGTCTCACTATTTCTCTCTAGTTTGTCACCAGAATGCATTGTTGTATCCTCACTATTGTGCTGTTTTCAGCTGGTACACTTACAGTGCAATCCTAGGCATCTCTACTCAGAGTTAAGCCCCACAATGTTAAATAAGGCTTACTCCCAGGTAAATGTGCATAGGATTGCAGCCTTTGGAGAAAGCCCCACTCAACTCAGTGGGACTAACTTCTGAGCTGGTATGTATAGGATTGCGTGTTTAATCTCTATAAATTGTGTGCCTTACCAAGAATCAACATGTCCAAATCCTAGCATGGCAGGGGCAGCTTCTGTGTTAAGAGTCATGGTACAGCCCATTATAAAAATGTCAATGTGAACAAATTCAATTACAAAGCTACATCTGTCTATCCTAACAGTTGTCACAGTGATCATTTTACACACAGTGTAAACCCAGCCTTGTAATTCGGGTTATAGACATATATACTACTGAGTTACTTCCCATGCCAAAAAGTGCATCAGCTCTTGGCCTATACATGGTGCATCTGGAGGGCTGACAGCATTTCTTTAAAGTGGCACATATATTTATGCATAGATACAGTCATCTTTCAACTTACCCCCGAACTTCCAGTCAGAAATATTTTAAGATAGGTGCAAAACTCCACAAAAAAATCAGAAGTGGGAAGAAAGTATATTGATGATGAAAGGTTCCTACTACAGCCAACGTTTCTCTGGTTCAGTCTTAACTATGCTGAACATCTGCCTAATTTCTTTTTTTTCAGAGCTTGCCCCAGTACAGGAAAATGTAAGTGCTTTTGGAGAGCAGGGATTGACCTACCAGACTACCTCAGCTACATCACCTTTGCAGGAAGGCAATGAGAGCCTAACCAGTTACCTCCTCCAATATGTCTAAGGAGTGAAAAATATATATCAAGATCTCAGAGAACAAATCTCAGGACTAGACCAAGTCAAGGCTCTTCTTCCCCTCCATACAGTTTCAATGTAGGTTTCTCATGTCACATCTTCATATTGGGTCCATATGGTGATAAAACATTTAGGTATCAGTGGAAAGGAGAGAAACACATAGTACAAGGAACATCTTCTATCCATTCCCTTCCATTTTCAGTTGCCCAAAGCAACGCTAAGGAGCATGCACATGAAACCAACCCTTAATCTTAAATCATTAACTTGGAATAGCTACAATAACCTTTTACACTCACAGTTTGCTAATATGTATTAAAAAACCCACTGTACACACACACACACACACACACACACACACTGAAAGGATAGAAAACAGCACAGCAGTCAAAGCATGTTAGAATAACCAAATAATGTTATACAATACTGACGATGCTTACTAAACAAAAGGGTTTGAGCATGCTTGTCTCAGGGTATATACACATATGTCTTTGTGCACTGTCCTGGGACCAGTTTACAAAGAGAAATGGGGTCTCAGACACTCACATCTATCGCAATAAAGGCTCCTTCCACACATCATATAGAACAAGTGTGTGAGGACCCTACTTATTAATCCTTTACAATAACATTCAGCATCACCCTGGGTTGCAGAGTTAGAGCACACCATGGTCACCTATGGAGCGTCTCATATTTCCCACTTGAGTACAACTTACACTGCTCCGGCCAGAGGTCTGGTGATGCCCGGTCCAACTTCTCAAAGCTCAGCAATGAGGCCTCCAGGTCAGTGCCTAGAACAACATTATACATCCAATCAACGCATATAGAGGCGACAACTCTAGGGCAATAAGTCTGAAATAACCATTTCAGATGGGCATACAACATTGAGATATAGGAATCTCTGGAACCTCATCAGATGTGGTCTGAAACACAAGAAAGGAGCAATTTGCTCCCATACCTAAATGACACCCCTGCCAATAAGGCAGCACCCCTGTGCATACTTGTTTGGAGCAAGCCTCACGGAACTTGGTTGAATTACTTCCAAGTAAACATGCGCTGTCTATCATAAGGAACAGATGACGCTGGTCTATTGGTCCATCTAGTTCACAGCTGTCTACTTTCACTAACTTCAGTTCACCAAGGTCTCAGGCAACAAGGGTTTTTTTCCAGCCCTGCTTCCTGAGTGATCTTTTTAAACATAGGAAGCTGCTTTAAGACAGCTTGGAAACGGTAGCTTGTGCAAAATGGACCAGAAAGTCTGAGCATATAATTCAGATTCTGGCCTGCCGGCACTGGTTGCCTATACATTTCCAAGTCCAATTCATGGTGCTGATTTTAATCTATAAAGCCTCATGCAGCTCAAGACCACAATACCTGAAAAAGCACCTGCCCTGGTATGAACCTACATTTACCCTACAATCAACATCTGAGGCCATCCTTCGAGTGAAGTTCAGAGGATGGCAACAAGGGAAAAGGCTCACAATTATGGAATGCTCCCCCTAGTGAGGTCCAGCCAGTGCCAACATTGTCATCTTTCTGGTGCCAGGTTAAGACTTTCCTCTATTCCCAGGCATTTGATGGGCTGTTTAATGCATCAGTCAAATTGTTTATGGCTGCCACTGATGCTTTAGTTTTTTATAGGATGTTTGTACCTTAATAATTGCTGTAGCTGTTTTAAATTTTGTATGTTTTAATTCTGTTGTAAGACACCTTTTTGTTAAGAATAGCATCTAATTTAAAATAAATAACAACAACAACAAGCCAAGGATTATCAGATAATCCTACACTGATTGGCAGTAGCTCTCCAGGGCATTCCCAGCATTGCTACCCAAGATTCCAGCTAGAGATGCCGGTGGGACTTTGTGTATGCAAAGCACGCATGCTCTGCCGCCGATCTGTGACCTCTCCATAGCCTGCCCAGAACAGAACCCGAACAACCTGGGATCTTTCTTCAAATCCTAACAATCGTTTCTGGATCTGGGCAACATGCAGAAACTGCTCAATGAGTTTCCTTCGAACAAGCAGCCTTTCATCCCGATCTTATGCTAGTTTACACAGAAGCAAGTCCCACTGTCCTTCCCAGCAGGAGTTGTTCCAACGTAAGCGGGCACCCCCTTCATGGATCACTGCCTTGTTGCAGCGAAGGGGCTTGTGTAACTCAGTGAAGCCATAAGCTATGCCGTGCAGGGCCACCCAAGACGGACAGGTCATGGCAGAGAGTTCTGACAAAATGTGGTCCACTGCAGAAGGAAATGGCAACCCACTCCTGTATTCTTGCCAAGAAAACCCCATGGAACGTATCACAAGGCTAAAAGAGATGACGCCAGAAGATGAGCACCTCAGGTCGGAAGGTGTCCAATATACTACTGGGGAAGAACAGAGGGTATTTCCAAGTAGCGCCAGAAAGAGTGAAGCGGCTGGGCCAAAGCCGAAAGGACACTCAGCTGTGGATGTGTCTGGTGGTGAAAAGGAAGTCCGATGCTGTAAAGAACAATATTGTTTAGGAACCTGGAATGTCAGATCAATGAATCAAGGTAAGCTGGAGGTGGTCAAACATGAGATGGCAAGATTGAACATTGACATCTTGGGAATCAGCAAACTCAAATGGACAAGCATGGGCGAATTTAATTCAGGTGACCATTATAAATACTACTGTGGGCAAGAATCCCTTAGAAGAAATGGAGTAGCACTCATAGTCAACAAAAGGGTGGGAAAAGCAGTACTGGGGTACAATCTCAGAAACGACAGAATGATCTCAGTACGAATCCAAGGCAAACCATTCAACATCACAGTAATTCAAGTCTATGCCCCAACCACTGAGGCCGAAGAAGCTAAGGTTGATCAGTTCTATGAAGACCTACAACACCTTCTAGAACTAACACCAAAAAAAGATGTCCTCTTCATCATAGGGGATTGGAATGCTAAAGTAGGAAGTCAAGAAATCACCAGGATAACAGGCAAGCATGGCCTTGGTGTACAAAATGAAGCAGGATAAAGGCTAATAGAGCTTTGCCAAGAGAACATGCTGATCATAGCAAACACACTTCTCCAACAGCACAAGAGGCGACTCTACACATGGACATCACCAGATGGTCAATATCGAAATCAGATTGATTATGTACTTTGCAGCCAAAGATGGAGAAGCTCCATACAGTCAGTAAAAACAAGACCTGGAGTTGACTGTGGCTCAGATCATGAGCTGCTTGTTGCAAAATTTCGGCTTAAATTGAAGAATGTAGGGAAAACCACTAAACCACTCAGGTATGACCTAAATCATATCCCTGATGAATATACAGTGGAGGTGACAAATAGATTTAAGGGATTAGACCTGATAGACAGAGTGCCTGAGGAACTATGGACAGAGGTCCGTAACATTGTTCAGGAGGCAGCAACTAAATCCATCTCAAAGAAAAAGAAATGCAAGAAAGCCAAGTGGCTGTCTGATGAGGCTTTACAAGTAGCTGAGGAAAGAAGGGAAGCGAAAAGCAAGGGAGAAAGGGGAAGATATATCCAACTGAATGCAGAGTTCCAGAGAATAGCAAGGAGAGACAAGAAGGCCTTCTTAAATGAACAATGCAAAGAAATCGAGGAAAACAATAGAATGGGAAAGACTAGAGATCTTTTCAAGAAAATCAGAGATCTCAAGGGAACGTTTTGTGCAAAGACAGGCATGATAAAGGACAAAGAAGGCAGGGACCTAACAGAAGCAGATGAGATTAAGAAGAGGTGGCAAGAATACACAGAAGAACTATACAGGAAAGATCTGAATGTCCCTGATAGCCACGATAGTACGGTCACTGAACTTGAGCCTGACATCCTCGAGAGTGAAGTCAAGTGGGCCTTAGGAAGCATGAGTAACAACAAAGCTGAAGGAGATGACAGTATTCCAGCTGAGCTATTTAAAATCCTAAAAGATGATGCTGTTGAAGTGCTGCACTCAATATGTCAACACATTTGGAACACTCAACAATGGCCACAAGACTGGAAAAGGTCAGTTTACATTCCAATTCCAAAGAAGGGCAATGCCAAAGAGTGTTCAAACTACTGCACAATTGTGCTCATTTCAAATGCCAGCAAGGTGATGCTCAAAATCCTACAAGCTAGGCTTCGTCAGTATGTGAACTGAGAACTACCAGAAGTACAAGCTGGGTTTCAAAGAGGCAGAGGAACTAGAGATCAAATCGCCAACATTCGCTGGATCATGGCAAAAGCAAGAGAACTCCAGAAGAATGTCTATTTCTGCTTCATTGACCACGCTAAAGCCTTTGATTTTGTGGATCACAACAAACTGTGGCAAATTCTGGAAGTGATGGGAGTACCAGACCACCTTATCTGTCTCCTGAGAAACCTGTATGAGGGTCAAGAAGCAACAGTAAGAACCAGACATGGAACAACTGATTGGTTCAAAATTGGGAAAGGAGTACGACAAGGCTGCATATTGTCGCCCTGCTTATTTAACTTATATACAGAGTACATCATGAGAAACGCTGGGTTGGATGAATCACAGGTCGGAATTAAGATTGCTGGGAGAATTATCAATAACCCCAGATACGCAGACGATACCACCCTAATGGCAGAAAACGAAGAGGATCTAAAGAGCCTCTTGTTGAGGGTGAAAGAGGAGAGTGCAAAAGCTGGTTTGAAACTCAACATTACAAAAACTAAAATCATGGCATCTGGCCCCATCATTTCCTGGCATATCGAAGGGGAAGAAATGGAAGCAGTGACAGATTCTATTTTCTTGGGCTCCAAGATCACCGCAGACGGTGTCTGTAGCCATGAAATTAAAAGACGCTTGCTCCTTAGGAGGAAAGCTATGGCAAAGCTAGACAGCATAGTAAGAAGCAGAGACATCACCTTGCTGACAAAGGTTTGTATCATCAAAGCTATGGTTTTCCCAGTAGTAACGTATGGCTGTGAGAGCTGGACTGTAAGGAAGGCTGAGCGCAGGATAATTGATGCCTTCAAACTGTGGTGCTGGAGAAGACTCCTACGAGTCCCCTGGACTGCAAGGAGGTCAAATCAGTCCATCCTAAAGGAAATCAACCCTGAGTGCTCATTGGAAGGACAGATACTGAAGCTGAAGCTCCAATATTTTGGCCACCTAATGCGAAGAGAAAAGTCGCTGGAAAAGACCCTGATGCTGGGAAAGATTGAAGGCAAAAGGAGAAGGGGACGGCAGAGGATGAGATGGCTAGATAGCATCACGGATGCAATGAATATGAACTTGAGCACACTCTGGGAGAGAGCGGAGACAGGAAGGCCTGGCGTGCTGTGGTCCATGGGGTCATAAAGACACGACTTAACGACTGAACAACAAGCAACAAAGCGGGCACAGGACTGTCACTATACACCGCCCCATCCCATACACGCTTGCTCAGAGGTAGGCAGAGGAGCGCAGCCTGGTAATACGCCAACTCGAGAGATACGAACGCCACAACCACCTCCTCCCCCTCAGCATCTCTTACCTTCCGTAGAAACCGCCATCTTACCCCATCACGTGACAAAGAACCCCGCCCCCTTCACGCGGAAGCCTAAACATATGACGGTTCCTTTTGGAACCGGCTCACCAGGCTCCGCCCCCTCCCTCACGCTCGCCTCCTTCTCATCTCCAGAGGTCGCAACTAGAAAACGAGCCATCCACTCAGACCCCGTCTAGGGGAGGCGTTTACGGCCAAGTAGCCAATTGAAACCTGGAATCGACGGGGTGGTGGCTAGCCGGGCGCGTTCCATATCCCATTGGACGTTGCGGAGCCGCCATGGGCGGAGAGCGCGATTGGGCTCGCGATGCTATTGGCCGCCCGCAATGCCTGGGCGGAGTCGGACTGTCGAGCTGGAAGAGGGCGGGGTGCCTTTTGGCAGGTGGTCGCTGGCGGAATGGCGGTTGTGGCTGCAGTTCGGGGGTCCCAGGGAGGGCGGCGCCTCTGGCTCGGGGTGAGATTGCACGGCGGAGACGGGGCGCCTCGGAGTCGCGTCTCGGGTTTGTCAGACGAGCGGGAGGGGAAGTCCGACCCTTTCCTCCATTTCAGCCCTCCTTCCTTCACAGCCCTCCGCACGGTCGGGCTGCTCTCTGCTCCGCGCGCGGGCGGGCGGGAGGCGTTTGGGGAAACAGCGGACCTTAACTGCCCTGGAACGGGCGTGACCCTGAGCCTCTGTCACGCTGGTCACACCCCCTTCCTAGCAAGGAGGGGTAGAGTGCGCCTCAGCCCTCGTCCCCCCCGACGGGATCACTTGGCAGCTGTCCGGGCTAGTCTGCGGATTCGCGAGCTTTAGAGCAGCGGCGTACTGAGTGATCTGCTTGTTTTCAACAGTCCAGGGCTGTGTTTCACACTGACTACGCGAGTGTGTTCTCAGGATCTCTGAAAAACTAAGCCATAACTATTCTGTATTCAGCGATGCCGGGTATGCATAATTGGCGTAAGAAAATGAGAAGTGCCTTATCACGATCAGAACGAAGTCCGTGTCGTCCAGATTTTTGTTTTTTATGCACGAATCACAGCAACCTGTAGGTGCTTAGGGCAGCTTTCCCCAGTGTGTGGGAATGCAACTCCCATCATTCCCAGACAGTATGGCCAGTGGCTGGGATTCCAGTGGGGATTATGCAAGTTGAAGCCGAACACATCTGGAGGGCACCAGGCCCGGGAAGGTTGACTTAGGGGATCCACTGGGAATTGGCCAGTGGTTCACCTTCTGCCCGCTTTTCCTTTAGATTGCACCAGGGGCGTTGCTAGGGTCTTAAAAGATCCAGGGCACCAGCCCATAACACAAATTTGCATATACACACACACACACACACACACACGTCTAAGCGCACATCTAATATATGTGTGTGTGTGGTATGTGCATGCAATGTGCTTGTGTGTATACATACATACATAAGAAGTGTGCACTGACCCCCCACCCCACTTCAACTCAGACCCTGATTCAGCGTTTTGGAAAACATCCCATGTCTGCTCAGGCCAATTTGTAGTTGGACCACTTCAGCTCAGCACCAAACCTGAGTCAAGGTTTAGAAAAATGAGTCTTTATGCTTCCTGTTGACTACCATGGGAAATTCGGGGGGAAAACCCCTGTAACTTTTCTCTCTTGGTCAGAACTGGATAATTTCAGGCATAGTAGCCCCCTAGAAGGGGATTTGTTGTTGTTTATTCAGTCAGTCGCTTCTGACTCTTCGTGACTTCATGGACCAGCCCACGCCAGAGCTTCCTGTCAGCCGTCGCCACCCCCAGCTCCCCCAAGGTCGAATCCGTCACCTCCAGAATATCATCCATCCATCTTGCCCTTGGTCGGCCCCTCTTCCTTTTGCCTTCCACTTTCCCTAGCATCAGCATCTTCTCTAGGGTATCCTGTCTTCTCATGATGTGGCCAAAGTACTTCAGTTTTGCCTTTAATATCCCTCCCTCAAGTGAGCAGTCTGGCTTTATTTCCTGGAGGATGGACTGGTTTGATCTTTTTGCAGTCCAAGGCACTCTCAGAATTTTCCTCCAGCACCACAATTCAAATGCATCTATCTTCCTTCGCTCCACCTTCCTTATGGTTCAGCTCTTGCAGCCATAGGTTACTACGGGGAATACCATTGCTTTAACTATGCGGACCTTTACAACTGGAAAATAGGTGCAGGGTTTATATTTTGATTTTCTTTTAAAGGGAACTGCCAATAATGTTTTAATTCCTCGGAACAATTGGATAAAAATTTCAGGATTCATTTCCCAGATCCTGCCTGCCAAATTTCAGAATGATAGCTGCAAGGCTGGGCTTGACATTTTGAGGTCTCCAAAAGAGGACATACTTCTCTCCCTATGTTCCTTATGGACCATTGTTCTGAAAGTTACAGACAGCCTACAGTTGTCCCTAACTAAGAAACCAGCAAAGTTTGAGAAGGATAGGTTCAGCAGTTCATGTGGAAGGGGAGTTCTCCAGTTTGGAGGAGGGAGTGATTTGCTTTCCCTTCTATTCACCCCTTCCCTAATAGTTTTTGGGTAAATTTGTATGAAAATGCACAGGTCATTAGAAGTGTCCCCCAGGCAAGAAACCTGCAAAGTTTCTGAAGGATATACATGCATTCTAATTTAGAATTACTAGAATTTATTTACATTTCACCAATGTTAGCAGCAGGGGAACATGGGTGGGAAGGTGCTATTGCACTCATGTCCTGCTTGTGGGTTTCCTGTGGGCATGTGATTGGCCACTGCATGAACAGAATGCTGGACTAGATGGAGCTTGGTCTGATGCAGCATGGCTCTTCTTGTGTTCTTAAATAGAGTTTGCCTCTGAGCATGTGCAGAATGCACATTTCATTCTTTCACTACTGAGCACTTGCATTCTCCCCCTACCAATTCTATTCCCCTCCATGCTACCATCCTCCTCATCCTACCATCCTCCAGCAACTTTTCATAAAAACAGATGTCTTGTTTTGTGCAACTCCTCTCTATGCACAAGGTCTCATTGTATCTTCCTCCCCATAACTTCATTTGTGCCAAGACTTCACCAGGATTCAACCAATGAGTCTGTTTTCAAAACTAGGGCTCAGTTATGGAGAAACTCTGAGCATGCACTAAGTGCCTTTCCCTCACCACTGTAGCTAGAGTTCATGCAAAAAAAACCCCAAACCCACAAATGATAAAACATGCATAGGACTGAGCTGAAAGGGTAATCAGTTCATTAGACAGAATTGGGTAGTCACTGTATTACGCCTGCAGTACCATGTTCACAACTCAGGACTTATTTCTGAGTAAACATGCAAAACATCAAGGTGCAAACCTCCCTGCAAAAGTACCTCATGCTGGAATCCTATGCACACTTTCCTGAGAGTAAGCCTCATTAAACATAATGGGGCTTCTCATAAATTAGCAATATTTATCTCCCCTCCACTTAAAAAACAAACCAAAAACTCCTATTTTTATTAAAGCTTACTGTTCAGAGGAAGCTGCCTTGTACTGAGTCAGACCCTGGGTCCATCTAGCACAGTATTATTGACACTGACTGGCAGCAGTGGCTCTCCGGGGTTTCAGGCAGGATTCTTTCCTAGCCTTACCTGGAGATGCTGGGGACTGAACCTTCTGCATGCCAAGCATGTGCTCTACCACTGAGCCACAGCTCTTCCTATTGCTGGATAATGGCAACTGACAAACAAAACAGCCCTAGTTTTGTTTCTCTGCAACCATGTGAACCCACTTTTATCAAAGGCTTGAGTGAGAAGGAGAAAAACCATCCCGCTTGTCTGTTTGTATAAAGTCAAATACAGTTCAGAACTTCTCTTGCCCACTGAAGTGAATTCTCTTTAAGAATTCCCCAAGATATGCTCTGGGTGGAATAAAGAAGAGAAAGAAAGAACAGGATAGGGGAGGGAAGAAGAAAAGAAGAATGGCGATTGGAAATGTGTGTGGGGGTGGGGGGTAGAGAGAATTCTCTAAGCCAAGTGGCTCTTTTCAGAGAGATAGTACTTCAGAGGAATTTAGGAGGCTGTGGAGGGTTTGTAAGGATTGCATGTACTTAAATGAACTTTATGAGGTGAGGTGGCTGAAGGCTTTTTCTAGCTTTTTTAAAACTGTAGAACCTATTTAAAAGCCCCAGCAGTTTCTCGATCATGATGCCCCATAGTCCTAACCCTCCCTTTGGGATTATTTGTGTCCTACAGCTGTTTAGGAGAAATTAAAGTGGAGGGGGAGAAGTTTGTGGAGGCTGATTGGATCCTTTGCTGTACTGAAGCTACTAAACTTCTGCAGAATCCAGAGGTTCCAGTTGGGGGCAGTAAAATGTGGTGCTGTGTGAAATACCAGTATTTCACATGGAGCTGTTTCCTCCCTTCCTTCTTCCTCTTCAAAATTTCATTGCAGGCGAGCTCCCAACAGTGGGCATGTAAGAGCAGAAAAGAAAAGTAGGGGGAGAGAAGTTTTTTGTGCCTAAAAAAAACCCTATACCAGAGGTTAGGGATAGTGACCTCCTAATGGTCACCTTAAAGACCTTCTGATTAGGCTCTCTAATCCCCTGGGTGACTTGACAGTTTTTACTTTTTGTTTTAGACTCTGAGAAAAAGAAACTTTACGCATGGCTAGCGCAAAAGCCACTGGACCTAACTGTCTGAACTTTGGCAGATTCAGTCAGCTCCATAGGGCCTGCTAGGTCCCCAAATTCCATGAATTTATGTGGAAGTATAAAAAAATTATAGCTCTTTACTTTGACACATTTTCTTGAAAATAGCAAACTTTACCTGTGACTAGCACAAAAGTCACTGGACATAACTGCCTGAAATTTGGCAGGTTCCATCAGCTCCATGAGGGCTGCCAGCTTTCCAAATTCCATACACTTATGTGGAAGAACAAAGAAATTATAGCTCTTTGCTTTGACACATTTTCTTGGAAAAAGGTAAATTTTACCTGTGGCTAGCACAAAGGCCACTAGGCCTAACTGTCTGAAATTTGGCATGCTCAGTCATCTCTATGGGGGCTGGCCAGTCCCAGAAGTCCATGCATGTATGTGGAAGCACACACACAAAAAATATAGCCCTTTGCTTCGACAGATTTTCTTGAAAATCGCAAATTTTACCTCTGACTAGCACAAAAACCAGGGGACCTAACTGCCTGAAATGTGGCAGATTCAATCAGTTCCATGGGGGCTACCAAGCCTCCAAATTTCATGTATTTATCATACAAACTAAAAAAGATATGGCTGTTTTTGTTTTCCCATGCAAGTCAATGGAAAAATGTAAAAAAAAAAAAAAGGCAATTAGGACAGCTCAAAAGATCCGGGGCATAGCTCAAAAAAAGATCCGGGGCCCATGCCCAGGTGGGCTCTACCTAACATTGCCCTTGGATTGCGCTACACCAACCCTCTTTGGTTGAAGCTCTTAACTGATGATGTGTAGTACAAGGCTATGCAAGTCTTGGAAGTACATCCTATTACGTTCCTCCCTAGTAAGTGTCATAGGAGACTAGATGCTCTGAACATAAATTGACTGTGAATGCGAAGCCAAAGGTGTGCTGATCAGTTCAATGTCCTCCTTTTCTTCATACAGGACAGTTCAGCTCTATAAAGTCATAATGAGTGTCTTTGCTAGGTAACCTGTATCCATACAGAATTAACATATGGACCATAGGTCTTAACCGCAAGGCGTGTTTTGAAGTGACAAGGTACCATTAGTTTGATGCACTTTAGGGTTCATATATAATACATTGCAGTTTGAAGTAAAATTACTGCTGAGTATACTACTGTCTCCTCTGCAAAAGTTGAAAGAGACATTACAGAAGTTTCTGAGGAGAGCAGAACTCTTTTTGGCCACCTTTGGCATAGATAGATAGCTGGGTTCCCTTTTCAAAAAATATCTTGCATATGGTACAAGAGAGCATGTGGTAAAGTAAAGAGAAATGGCAATAGCTTAATACCGAAGTGGCAGTGGAGTAACATACTTGATGTCTGAAGTTGCTTGAATTTCCACTTGCCTTTCCCTAATCTAAATTAAGACTAAGTTCCTCAGGCTAGGAGCTTAAGACTTTACATAGGGCCATGTTAACTGAAGATACTATTATTATTAAGTGTTAATACAAGAGTTTGGGAAAGTGTGAATATACAGACTTCTTTCTTCACAGCCCTGGATATATTTAGGGTAGCTGAGTATCCTCATAGAGGCCCTAGATTAGAGGTCAGCAACCTGGTGCCCGTGGGTGGCCTGGCACCTGCCAGGACCCCGAAGTGTATCCTCCAGACCACCCCTTCTGTCCCCCAGTCATCCCCATTGTCAAGAAAAGTGGGGATCCTAGAAGGTGAGGTGTGGGTCAGGAAAAGTGGGAATCCTGGAAGAGTGGGTGGGGGTCAAGAAAAGTGGAGATCTTACAAAGGAGGATCAAGAAAAGGGAATCCTGAAAATAATTGTGTGCTTTGTCCCAGATGACTGAGAGACAAATGCACCCTCATGCCTGGAATAAAATGACAAGTGTGCCCATAGGTCCAGAAAAGTTGCCTACCCCTGCCCTAGATAGATATTGTAGTTTTGCTGAGTTGACTTCCCGCTTTTCTGTCTTGTAGATCCCTAGGAAGGCAAATCTTGGCTGGCATTCCTCATCCTTCTTTTCATCCTCTTCAGTGGTGAGTTGTTTTCTGCCATTAAAATAAATTACCCCAAGAGAAGGCAAATGACCTTTTAGGAATCCCACTTTGCGTATTATGCGTTATTTGGTTAAGATTGTGGATGGGAGTGAATGGCATTCTGGTCAGCTCCAGAAAGAGTGCTACATTCAAACCCGGGCCCGCCTACACCATCCAAGAACTGAGGCCAGAGAAACACCAATGTACTTTCTGCTCTGGAGAAGAAAGCGAGTTCCCGATCCCTACTCTGGTCAGCAGGTGCAAGAGGAGTTCCTGAAGCCAGTTTCTTTTTAAGCAAGGGGCATATCTGCTTATGTGCCTGTGACAGAATGTCCTCTCTGGACACGTCTACAAGTGTATAAACATTCAGAGATACACCTATCTGAGGGACGTTTGAACTGTGGGTGTGGCACGTCTTGGCAGAGGTGATCCAATGAGGCATGTGCGTGCACACGCTCTCTCTCTTTGAAAACAGAAATGTTATTGAATGCATAAGAATAAAAAACATACATAGCAATTACTCTTGGGAATTAGCCAGTTTATAGGTGCTATATGAACTTTAGAATGGACTCAGTTAGCTCACATATTACAAACAAAACTATGCATGCCAAGCAAATGAAACAAAAGGGGAAATGAATCGCATAGACATCCATACACCACATTTAAGTGGTGAGGAAATTAGCTCAAAGACCTGCCCAGTGGCTACAGTGAGGGCTGTGGTGCACAGACAACTAGGCTATCATGTGTGGAGTGTCTGGGTCAGACTGGGTTGGACTATGGTTGTGATGGAGTTGCAGAGGTTGGGGCTAAGTAAACTGGGGGTCTTAATGCTACTGGGAGATAGAGAAAGAGAGAGAGAGAAAGGTTCAGGGAGGTGCAACTGCAAGAGTGAGGAAGGGAAAAGAGCTCATAGAGGCTTGTCTTTAGCAGCGGCTGGTGCACCAAGGCTAGTCCTTCTACACAGTCACCATGACAGAAGAGGAGGGCAGGACTCAGGTTACCTACATTCAACATACACAGTCCAATTTCCAGCACCTCGTGTGCTATCTGCTCCTTTCTGTTCCCCTTTTCAGATGCTTATTGTGCAAATAGGGCTCCGGAACACCTTGTGCGTCAAGCCAACTTCTGCAGAGAATTTAGGTTGATCACAATGGAGATGAAGAGAAAACAACAGAGATCCTACCAAAGAAGCCTGGCCCACGATCCTTCCCACTGGACAGCCAGGGCAAGGCTGTACTAAGGTGCCTGGGCTTTTGACCAAAAGCTCATTTAAAAATAGGCAAAATCACTAAGCACATTCACACAAACACATAATAAGAAAGAGGATACAGGTGTGGAGGCTACAGTTTGAAGGGAAAGGATCAGTAGGGGCTGAAAGATACCTTTCCTGTAAACCTGATGGGTTGTTCCTGACGAGGGTGCTAAGGTATGGAGAAACTCCTGAGGTTGCAGGCAAAAAGAAGCCTTGACAAAGGCAGTGGTCAGGACATCACTTCAGCTACAGCGGGGACCTTGACAGCCAGAGTAAGCGCTCTGGGAAAAGGGGTCTGATGAGGCTTGGACAGAAAGCCATGTTCCATGACTTAGAGTGATTTCAGCAGAGGAGCAGGCGCCAAAGGTTTCAGCTTCGGCAAAATGGCACCTTGCCTTCTGATGGCTAAGGATCGAGTGTTTTCCACAGCAAAATGATGCTTTGTCCTTGAGTGGCCAGGACTGCCGTGGACCTGAAGTCTCAGGCTCTTACAGGGCTTAAATGAAGACTACAAAAGGCTCTGGGTCCAATGAAGACAATCAAATGAAAGAGGGGAGAAGACCCTTGGGTAGAGTCAATATTGGTTTTGGACAGCCAGACAAAAGATCGAGGTGACGTTGCTAGAGCCATCGGGGGTCTCAAAAGGGCTAGCTCAGGATGGACAAAATCTACTCAAAACAGTGCTGTGTTGAAATTGTGGGGCTTAAGGCTAGGGAAATCCCCATCCAGCTACTGTACTCGTTGATAATTTTGCCACACCTGAATAGAAGTCACTCTGTGCCTGGGGTGTATGCATTTCTAAGTTAATGATTGCTGTATCTGAACTAATCATGGGGCGCTTAATCTAGTGCCACTTGATTAGGTGATGTTGCTGTATCTGGACCTAGGTACGTGACCAAGTGTTGATGCCCTTCTGGCAAGATCACTTGCTAACACCTTGCTATTCAGCCTATTCTGTAAGTTCTTTGCACCTTGCCTTACTCTGTGTTAGGCTGAATTTCTTAGTGACCACACCATATTCTGCTAAATACTGGGTGGGATGTCTGTACAATGAACTTGAGCACACTCTGGGAGAGAGTGGAGGACAGGAAGGCCTGGCGTGCTATGGACCATGGGGTCACGAAGAGTCAGACACGACTTAACGACTGAACAACAACAAATGTCTGTACATGCTCTGTGCCAAGCAGCTTGCCAACAAGCAAGTACCCTGGTTTTAAATGTCTTGTGGATTGCGCTGTTCGTAATACTCAACCCACTTACTTTGGAGTATTCATTAACTTTAGTCTGCATAAATTGATAAATGACTGCTGCCTCTGTGAAGAGAAGTGTGGAGAAGTGAAAAATAGAATTAATACAGTTGAGTCTTTCTATTAAATATGTGGAAGAGTCTGACCTAGTTGGTAATGAGGCACTCAAATAAGCTATGGCATTGACCAGCACTTTGTATTCTACAGCCAACAACCAAACTGTTCACGGATGGCAAGTTTATTGAGTCCAAAAGTAATGAATGGATTGATATCCACAACCCAGTAAGTAAAGTTGTTTTTCATTTTTGTGCTCATCTTGTGTGAGGCAGAAAAAGGTTAGATTGTGCAGACCAATGTAGGAAGAAACAAGGTGTGTTTATGTATATGTGTGTATATAATGTGTGTGTGTTGTATATAGTGTGTGTGTGTGTGTAATATATAATCCCCTTTTAAAGCTGTCCAACTTGGTGGCCAGAACTACATTTTGTGGTACACAAAAACTACATTTTGTGGTAGCTAATTCTATTGTTTAACTATGTGCTGAATGAAGAGGTACTTCCTTTTTCTGTCTTGAATCACCCACCATTCAGCTTCATTGCATGACTCTAGATTCTAGTAGTTCCTCACAAGGAAAGAAATAAAGTTTTTGGCTGGAACTCCAAATAATTTCCCTATGTTTAGAGCTACTCCAGACATTATCTACAAGACATATGCTGGTTGCATTCAGTATTTGTATGTATTCCTGAAGCTACTCTGCTTAGTGTAGTCACTCCTAGCAGGAGGTCCCAAGAGTACAACTGATTTTATTGTAGAGGCTTATTTAGGCAACTTTAGAGCGATGAGTCACTATAAGAGAGACCTTGGGGCTGAGGCATGTTCATAGGCTGCTAGCAAAGCATGCTGTGTTTCCTTCTCCTCCTCTGCAGAGCTAGCCAAAACCTTAGCAATGAATGATTTCTGCAATTGAGACTCAGAGTTTATTATTCAGTCCCGCCCTGCATTTTCATGAAATCTCTAAGACACCCCTCCCTTTCTTGAGCAGAAGCAGCCAGGCACCCTACAGTTTTCACAGAACAAGGAAATACATGAGTGTAGAAGTGGAGCCATTTTGCCTTCTATTTCTGGCTTCTGGCTGCCTCAGTTGAGCTCAAAATCAAAGACTCATCCCATCTGTCAGCAAGTGTACAGAACTTATGGCAGTTCACTGAAATGTTCATTATGGTTCTGAAGTTGCACCCTTTTAAGAGCAACTTCTTAAGACACTCTTAAACATAATGTGTTCTTATCTAGCTGAGTGTCGAGCAACACAGTTGAGCAAAGGAACCATACACGTCATGTGAAGCAAACATAAACATACCTTGAACGTTTGCTTGAAGAACTACTAGATTGGCTTAGTGTCCACATAAAAGAGAAAGGGGAGCCATCTCTTCAGCTGCTAGGTTATTTAAAGAAGCAGTATATATTTATTGTGCTGAAATACAACTAGCAATTTTCAGGCCCTAAGATCAAGCACACGTACTTGGAATTATGCCCCACTGAAATGATGGTAGCATTGGACTTTGCAACTGGTAACTAGAAAATAAAGGTTGGCTACTTCCAAAGCCCTTCTTGGTTGTACTGACCAGGGGGCTATCGTCATGAGCGATTTAGTGCGAAGTTAGAGCAGTTTGAATTCCTTTGTGACAGATGACGTTGTCACCAATCTGCTGCCAACCAGCCGCTTCCCTCTTGAAAAGCCACGTTTTCTGAAACTCCTTTTACTCCACCTTTTTACTGAAAGCGGCTCCCTGGCGGTTTTACCATAGTGTGCCATGTCCCCCTCTGCATTAAATCCTGGGCATGCATCTGTGATCTGGCAGTGACGTGGTCAACGGGGTGGGATGCCCCATTCCCTCTTGTTTCCCCAAGAGAAGTAGTTTTCCCATTGAGAAAATCCCCAGGAGCGCAGCAGCGCCCCCTCACATTACCTTAGTGGTGAGGGCATTCATTCACCTTGGCTAGCCTTCTTTTAATCTTTAACATATCCCCCGTACCCACTTCTTTGTATATTTAAGTAAGAAATAAATCTTGATCCCCTGCAGTGAAAAGGTTAAAGGCTAACTTTAGTAACTTGCCCCAAAATGCGCTTTCACTTCTCGGTTGCTCTCTTTGCCATGTTGCGCTTCTTTGATGTTCTCTAGTTTTTCTGTTGTTATAAAGTCCCTTCTCAGCTTTATCACAGTAACAATCTGGATCGAGAAAGCGGGGGTTGGAAGCAATAGGCAAAAGTGCACACGTGGGGGAAAATGGGGTGGGAGCAATTACTGGAGCACATTGCTGGGATGCAGCAAAATTGGGGTGGGGGGAGCTCTCAGGAGCCTTCAGATGCTGTACTGGAGAACTAGGGATTTTGGTTTCTTCAGGGGAAAATTAGTTGCTCTCCATTCGTAATGCAGTAGCAGCAGGGAGCCTGGATAGGGGCAGGAAACAAGTCTCTCCCATTGGCTGAGCAGTCCCTGACAATTTGCTGTCATTCACTTCTACGCCTCCCACCCCACTGGGAAGTATGTTCCTTTCAAGCACTGAAAACCAGATTTTAAAGGTGCGCTACACTTGGCCTATCTTGATTTCTGTGTCCCTGACAGACCAAAGCCGATTCCATGAAAATCTGGGTAATACTCCAGCACACTTCTCATTCCGTTGTCGTGAAGATCCCCCCCCCCCGCCCCCTCAGGCAGGTAGTGGGGGGATTCACCTTACTTTTTTTTCCTTTGCTGGTGCATTTTCCCCATTTTCCCTTCTATTGGTTCCAATGGGGGGGGGATGCCTATACCAACCTGAGGCTGGTGTAGGCACAGGCCCCAATTCTGGGGCCTCATGGAGGAATGGAGTGGCCTTGGATTCAGTGGATCCAAAGCTGCCTCTGCCCCATCGCTCCCCTATCTCTGGAACACCCAGTTTTGGGGTCGGCTAGTGGTAGATTTAAGCCTTTAACTTGTCTTGTGGGTGTATTGGGGGCCTCTAGTACACAGCTGCTCTGGTGGCAAAGGCTGCTCTCCCCACCTGTTCAAACTGCTTTTGGATGACTGTCCAAGGAGGTTGGAATTGCTCTTTGTATATAATGAGAATTTATTATGTTGGATTTGCTATTTTAACAGGCTACCAATGAAGTGGTTGGCCGTGTCCCAAAAGCCACACAGGATGAGATGGAAGCAGCGGTTGCTTCGTGCAAAAAATCTTTACCGAACTGGTCTCAGACATCTATTCTGAGTCGACAGCAAGTCTTCCTGCGATACCAACAGCTCATCAAAGACAATCTGGTGAGGAGCTGCTACCTATTCTTGACTTGTTTGCCCTAAAATGGGTATTACAATAGCCTTCCCCACAAAATCATTGTAAAGATGAGCAAAATCTTCACACATTAAGGGTACAATCACACTTCACACATTAAGGGTGCAGTCCTATGAGTTGCACCCTTGAAGCTCCTGAACTCGGAGGCTTCTGATCATCCAATGCAGTGTGGGAGAAGCAGCAGAGGTGATCCTTGCCTCCTCTTCATCCCACCCTGCATTTTTCACTAAACAGGCTTTTTTTGCCCATCTAGTGAAGGCATTTTGGAGGGGCAGGGAAGGAGGCTGGCATAGGTTCAGGACAGCTTGTATCCTGGCCTCTCCAATATCCTCCCCTCCCCACCCACTGAAATACCCCCTTTCCCCCTTCTCTGAGGTCATTTCTCCAGCCTCGGAGGCTAGCCAACATGGTTCTTTCTGCACCAGCTGCAAGGGGGAGGGGGGTTGGATCTCAAATTCCCACCTCCAGCCTCGGAGCGGGGAATCCAAACTATCTTATGACTCCTCAGACACTGGCTAGGGGCCATAGGATTGTTCCCTAATTCATGTTCACAAATTCAGGAAGCATGTTATATTGTTCCATGTGGACATCATAGCCTGCCTAGAAATGTGAAGGAGGATGTTCATTGTACTTGTTCTTTTGTCAGCTAACATTGTTTCAAGAGGTTTTGGTCTCGGATAAAAATATTCTGTTCATAGAATCATAGAATAGGAGGGTTGGAAGAGGCCTACAAGGCCATCGAGTCCAACCCCCTGCTCAATGCAGGAATCCAAGTCAGAGCATCCCTGACAGATGGCTGTCCAGCCTCGTCTTGAATGCCTCCAGTGTGGGAGAGCCCGCCACCTCCCTAGGTAATTGGTTCCATTGTCATATTGCTCTAACAGTCAGGAAGCTTTTCCTGATGTTCAGCCGGAATCTGGCTTCCTGTCACTTGAGCCCATTATTCCGTGTCCTGCACTCTGGGATGATCAAGAAGAGATCCTGGCCTTCTTCTCTGTGACAACCTTTCAAGTACTTGAAGAGTGCTATCATATCTCCCCTCAGTCTTCTCTTCTCAAGGCTAAACATGCCCAGTTCTTTCAGTCTCTCTTCATAGGGCTTTGTTTCCAGTCCTCTGATCATCTTCGTTGCCCTCCTCTGAACCCTCTCCAGTTTGTCTGCATCCTTCTTCAAGTGTGGTGCCCAGAACTGGACACAGTACTCCAGATGAGGCCTAACCAGTGCTGAGTAGAGGGGAACTAGTACTTCCTGGGATTTGGAAGCTATGCTTCTATTAATGCAGCCCAAAAGAGCATTTGCCTTTTATGCAGCCACATCACATTGTTGGCTCATACTCAGCTTGTGATCGACAACGATTCCAAGATCTTTCTCGCTTGTAGTGTTGTTGAGCCACGTATCCCCCATCTTGTAACTGTGCATTTGGTTTCTTTTTCCTAGGTGCAGAACTTGGCATTTATCCCTATTAAATGTCATTCTGTTGTTTTCTGCCCAGTGCTCCAGTCTATCCAGATCACTTTGAATTTTGTTTCCGTCTTCCAAAGTTTTAGCT
Source organism: Heloderma suspectum (assembly GCF_057233095.1). Lineage (NCBI taxonomy): Eukaryota > Metazoa > Chordata > Lepidosauria > Squamata > Helodermatidae > Heloderma > Heloderma suspectum. Next base: position 51,016,337 of record NC_139458.1, read on the forward strand.
ATCCTGCCCAATTTTGTGTCATCTGCAAATTTGATCAGCATTCCCTGCACCTCCTCCTCCAAATCATTAATCAAAATGTGGAAGAGCACTGGGCCCAGGACAGAGCTTTGCAGTACCCCACTCGTTACCTCTCCCCAGTTTGAGAAGGCCCCATTGATAAGCACTCTTTGAGTCCGATTCTGTATCCAACTGTGGATCCACTGGATCGTTGTTTCATCTAGGCCACTTTGAGCTAGTTTGCTCATCAGGATATCATGGGGCACTTTGTCGAAAGCTTTGCTGAAGTCGAGGTATATGATGTGTACAGCATTCCCACGGTCCACAAGGGAGGTTACTTGATCAAAAAATGAGATCAGATTTGTCTGGCAGGACTTGTTCTTGGCAAATCCATGTTGGCTTCGAGTAATCACGGCATTATTTTCAAGGTGCTTCCAGATGGATTGCTTTATCATCTGCTCCAGAATTTTCCCAGGGATTGATGTCAGACTGACTGGTCTGTAGTTCCCAGGTTCCTCCTTTTTACTCTTTTTGAAGATAGGGACATTAGCCCTCCTCCAGTCATCTGGCACTTCCCCCGTCCTCCATGATTTCTCAAACAGAATAGACAGCAGTTCATTATCTGTTATGAAGATAATGGCGAATAGTTGCCTAAGCAACCATGTAGCTTCTATAGTTTGCCCCTTCCCTTGTCTGGATTACCCCTCATGTTGACATGGGGTGTTAGACTTAGCTGGCAATGGTGCTGGGGAAAAAGGAGGCACCCACTCTTTAATAATGTGTAGCTGGGAGGAAGAGGGAATTCTGGCCAATTGCTAATGCAGTCAGAGACCGGTTTGTTCCAGTTTGGCTTAGTCCACTTGTGCGGAACATGTGGCCCTCTAGATGTTGTGGAACCACAGTTCCCATCAGCTCCAGCCAGCATAGCTAATTGTGAGGGATGATGGGAGTTGCAGTTCAAAAACATCTGGAGGGTCATACATTCCCTGTCCCTGGCTTAGCCGCAAACATGTTTTTCTAATAATGCGGTTTAAACACTGGCTAATGAAATTACAGTTTATCCTCATGAAATTACAGTCCAACTCACCAGCTGTACTATACAGGCAGGACTGGGACAGGGAGAAGTGACCTCCCATGCGCAGAATGCTGTGTGAATGAGCTCTTTCTTATTGTTATGCTTATTCTTCTGCAGAACAGTGATTCCTGCCTTCTAGTTCCATAGATGAGGTTTCTCTCCACCTTTGCTGAGTTGCCCTTTTCTTTTCTTTATGGGTTCTCTTTACTTTTTCTCCAGAAAGAAATTTCAAAACTGATCACCTTGGAGCAAGGGAAGACCCTGGCTGACGCTGAGGGAGATGTGTTCCGAGGCCTTCGTAAGCTGCTGGTGGACACCGCTTGCTGTACATGGAAAATGGCTTTCATGGGTTGAGGACAGAGTGCAATGTTTCTGAGGAACATGGACCTCAGGAATATTGCCCCCTCATAGCTTTCCTATGAGGAATTCACTATACCCTTCAAATTATAAACAGAACCTGTCTTTTCTTTCACTTAAGTCACTTTTTCTAAATTGTGCATATTTTGCTGGTATTTGAACAGTTGAGTGGTACATTGGAGGTCATGTAGCTTAACCTCCTCCTCAATGCAGGAATCAACTACAGCATCCTTACCAGATTGCTGTCAAGCCTTCTTCTTAAATACCTTCAGTGAAGGAGAATCGGCACCTCCCAAGGCAATCTCTTTAGGCTTGGATAACTGAGAGTTTGTTTTCCTTCCCCTGCCCCCATCATAGACTTCCACAGGATTTTTTCTGGGTGGGGCAAAGTGTATGCTTACAAATATATAATTATCTATCTATCTATCTATCTATCTATCTATCTATCTATCTATCAGTGGAGGCTAGTGGCTCCAGGTTTCAGTGGGGCAGTGAATCTGCTCCATGTTTCAGTCAGAACTCTAAAGGAGCTATCCAAGGTGCTGAACCCATTTGGGGATTGGGTCCAGCACCTTGGATAGCTCCAGAGTTCTGACTAGTTCTTATAGAAATTGCCACATTTCTAATCTGCAAATCTCTGTTCCCATCTCCCTTCCTGCTGCAACCATTACTGTTCTTTATCCAGAAAGTTGGGCCTGGGGGAGAGGGAGAGAGAAAAAGAAGAGTGCACTAAATGCCCCTGGAATCATGGCTGGTGGGAGGAGGTAAAAAGGGGACAATGTTCCCTTTATTTATTTATTTTATTTATTGCATTTATAAATCCACCTGCCCTGCTGTGCTTCCCCATAGCACCAGCAATAACAGTTCTCTTGGCTCCTGTGATTGGTGAGAAAGTCTCAAGCTAGCCCCTCAACCCCAATTTGCAGCTTGGAACTCAGACACCGAGCCAAGGGGAGCACACATGCTAGGTCGTGTGAGTGTATACGTGTGTCTGCTGCAGCAGCACAAGTAGCTGCAGCAAGACAACAAAAAGAAAAAAAGGAGTTGTCCAGGCTATCCCTATGCAGAGCTCTTTGCTTGCTGCTATTGCTGCTTTTTGCAACGAGGAACAAGTGTGTGTGACCTAGAGAAGAAAAAACCATGTTCAGTCCAGAGAGGGGCAACTGCCCCCTCCTGCCTTCTTTATGGACACCCATGTTTTCTACTCTAATAACACTGACAACATTCCTTAGAGTAGAATACCACTAGTATTGTGTATGCTTGCATTGGGGCAGCTTATAGCAGAATGGGAAATGCTTATGGATGATGGAAAGGATAACCAGATTGTAACGCTGTTGAAAAGGAGGAGTTTGGAAGCTCCTGAGAAGCAATTCAGAGTCGCACATTTTCTTCGTTGCAGAGGTTGTGGAACATGCTTGTAGTGTGACATCGCTTATGTTGGGCGAGACTCTTCCTTCTATCACTAAAGACATGGACACTTACACCTATCGTTTGCCCCTGGGAGTGTGTGCAGGCATTGCACCCTTCAATTTCCCTGCCATGATTCCTCTTTGGATGTTCCCCATGGCCATGGTGTGTGGAAACACTTTTTTGATGAAGCCTTCAGAGCGTGTGCCAGGAGCCCTCATGTTTCTTGCCAAGCTGCTACAGGATGCTGGTGCCCCTGATGGAACACTGAACATCATCCATGGGCAACATGAAGGTAACTGCAAGGCAGGCATCAAACATCTTCAAGCTGCAGTGTGTATAGGTGGGATGGGATTGATGATGTAGCTGTCATGTAGGGAAATATATGCTATATAGCTGAGATCAGGTGCTTGTAGTCATTGTTAACTGATTCAAAATAAGTATCTCCATCTTTCCCATTTTGGTACTTGCAATCACAGATGCAGAGTTGAGTCTCCGCTTTATCAGTAAGCATGCATTGAAAGGCTGGAAAAAGTCTAACATTTTTTAACATCCCTATTTGCAAATGTGACGGGTGGTTTATTCATCTAGATCAATTATCCTTCATCATGCATTTGTGCTGTGATCTGGGAACAGGGAATTCATGGCTGTGGGAACCTGAGTAAATAACCCAAAGGGGAAAGGGTTTTTAGTTGTAAGGAAGTTCAATGAGATCAGGATTTGTATGGTGAGGACAAATTGGGGAGAAAGAATTTGGATTTTTTTCTTATCAAGAATTTGGCTGCTGTAGAATGAGGACCAAGGACTTTGTTATGATAAGATGTAATTAACGGTGTTTATTTTTTTCTTTTCTTTTTTAAAGCTGTGACTTTTATTTGTGACCATCCTGATATTAAAGCCATCAGCTTTGTAGGATCTAATCAGGCTGGAGAATATATCTATGAAAGGGGTTCCAAGCACGGCAAGAGAGTGCAGGCCAATATGGTAAAACCCAGTGCATAAAGCACCAGTTGACGTCTCTGTTTACAGGAAACCTGTTGATTGTCCTGCAGAAGCTTTTGAAATCTAGATAGTGTGTCCTGAATTGTAATCCTGATGTTTTGCTGTTTTATTGAAATGACAAACTTTGAAATGATTATTTTACATGTCAATTTAAGCATGGTTAACCAATTCACATTTCTCTAGCAGAAAATGCCTAAGTTAAATGCTTTTTCTGACTACCTTTAGTTCAGGCTTTGTACTGGCAACACAGCCACTTTTCTTTCAAGGTCTGAAATTCTTAAAATTGCTTTTTGTAAAAGTTGAGTTTCTTCCATGCTAGAATATTGACAGCTCCTTAGTTGTTGTCACATGGTTGTTATCTATGCTGGACAAGTTTTCAAATTCCTAGTACCAGCATTCATTTTTTGGAGCTAAGGAAGAACAAACTTTGACCGTTCACTTAAAATATTTATATTCTGCCTTTCCACCTCGGTCCTGAAAGCGAACCCCTTGACATAAAGCTGGATCCTCCACACTGATTATAATGTGTCACAAGCAGGTTTCCAGAGTCAACAAGAAGCATGATTACAAAGGCGCCTACAGAACAGAGACCTCTAGACTGAAGTAAGGCCATACTGGTGGCCCGTGCTCATCATGTCAATTAAAACAATTAATATCAATTATCTTATAGACTATGACTGAGATCCAAAGCACTATGCATGATGTTAACAGTACATGGGGGCTTTTCAACTCTCCTGCAGTGCCAGAATTCCATAAGACACGAGGAGGGGGGTGTCTACATGCTTTGTGTGCCCATAGGCCTCTCTGGATCTTAGCTCATATATTCCAGGGGAAGGCAGAACACTTCCAGGTCCAATAGCCAATCTAAACTGCAGGAAAACTCCATCCTTGCCTTACTTCAAAAATGGTGATCAGTGAAATCCTAAAGTGTATTGCATTTGCTGAGTGTTGCCTCGAAAAATTATATTGATGCATGTCTTCACTCCATCACTATCCTGTCTATAGACTAGCATAATCCATGATGCCCTCAGATGACTAGCAGGAGAAAAATCTTAGGTAGAGTAAAGAGGTTTTTGTTCCTGAAGAGCTTGGAACAGTTAGGCCCACTAAGGTTTGAGGAACTGTATGGCTCTTTTTTCTTAGGGAGCTAAGAACCATGGAGTGGTAATGCCTGATGCAAACAAGGAGAACACGCTGAATCAACTGGTTGGAGCAGCTTTTGGAGCAGCTGGGCAGCGCTGCATGGCATTATCTACAGCAGTCCTGGTGGGGGAGGCTCAGAAATGGTTGCCAGAACTGGTGGAAAGAGCAAAGAACCTGCGAGTTAATGCAGGTACTGATGTGTTTGAAATAATCCAGTCTGTTCGTATACAGTTCTGCAGATGTAGATCATCATAAAGTGTTGCAATGGGCTTTAGTTACTTACCATATTTACTGTATATTCATCTTGACAATTATTGTCTTCAAAGTGAACATAAGAGATCCATGCAGGATCAGATCAAGGGTCCATCTAGTCCAGTATTCTGTTCACACAGTGGCCAACCAACAGCTCGCAGGAACCTGACAAGCAGGACATGAGTGCAACAGCACCCTCCCATTCACATTCCCCAGCAACTGATGTACATAGGCATACTGTCTCTAATACTGGAGGTAGCACATAGCCATCACAACTAATAGCCATTGATAGCCCTATCCTCCAATAATTTGTCCAATCCTCTTTTAAAGCTATCCGAAGTGTGGCCGTCACTACACCTTGTAGAAATGAATTCCATAGTTTGTGTTGTGTGAAGAAGGACTTCCTTTTATCTGTCCTAAATCTCCCACCAATCAGCTTCATAGGATGACCCCGGGTTCTAGTATTATGAGAGAGGGAGCAACATGTCTCCCTGTCTGTTTTCTCAATACCATGCATAATTTTGTAGACCTCTATCACATCTGTGTGCTGTGTGAAGCACGCCTCTTCCCCGGTGGTGGTGGCTTCTCCTGCAGGCCCTTGCTCTCCCAGGCCACCTCAGCCAGCCAGCTTATGTAGCCCCTCCAGGGAGGGGCAGGTGGAGCAGCACAGCTGGCTCGGTACCTGGGGGCCTGGTCCTGCAGGGACTGGCGGTCTGCCAGGCAGAAGTCCACAGGGAAGGCCTGGTGGTGGTGGCAGAGGCGGCAGCAGCAGGCCCAGCGGTGGCAGCAGCAGGCCCAGCAGCAGCAAGCACGCCTCTTCCCCGGTGGTGGTGGCTTCTCCTGCAGGCCCTGGCTATAGAGCTGTATCTTCAGCCTATCAGGCAGGTACCAGAGGGTAGCACTGGGAGAGGAGGTTTCGGACCCGTGGCCACTTACTTGTGGGGTGCCACAGGGTTCCATCCTCTCCCCAATGCTATTTAACATCTATGTGAAGCCGCTGGGGGCTATCATCAGGAGGTTTGGGGTGCAGTGTCATCAATATGCACGCATATTGCATATTGACCCCGTGTCATCCGCAGCTCTACCTCATTCAAATGAGGTTTGCATATTCAAACCTCATTTGAATGAGGTAGAGCTGCGGATGACACGCAGCTCTACCTCATTCAAATCTTCACCAAGGTTGGCCGTAGAATCCCTGTCCAAATGTCTGGAGACGGTGAGTGGCTGGATTGGGAGGAAGAAGCTGAAGCTGAACCCTGACAAGACCGAGGTACTTTTGGTGGGAGACAAGAGGAGGCTGGGGGATGTTGACCTGGTGTTGAATGGGGTACGGCTACCCTTGAAAGACCAGGTCCGCAGCCTGGGGGTCATTTTGGACTCCCAGCTGTCCATGGAGGCTCAGGTGTCAGCTGTGAGCCGGACAGCGCTGTATCAACTCCATCTGATACGGCGGCTGCACCCCTTCCTTCCCGACCATCTGCTCCCATCGGTAGTACATGCCCTGGTCTCCTCTCATTTAGACTACTGTAATGCGCTCTACGTGGGGTTACCCTTGAAGACGGTTCGGAAGCTGCAGCTGGTACAGAACGCGGCGGCTCGCCTGATTAAAGGCAGCCGCCGGCGAGATCACATCACTCCAGTGCTGAAGGAGTTGCACTGGTTACCAGTTGTTTTCCGGGCCAAATTCAAGGTGTTGGTTTTGACCTTTAAAACCCTATATGGTTCCGGCCCAGCCTATCTTAAGGAGCGCCTCCAGCAGCACCAGACAGGCTGCTTAACAAGATCAGCCTCGGATGGCCTTCTCTCTGTCCCATCAGCCAGGACAGCTAGACTGGTGGGGACGAGGGAGAGGGCCTTTTCTGTGGTGGCCCCCACTCTGTGGAACTCCCTCCCTAGGGAACTCCGTCATGCCCCCTCTTTAATGAGCTTCCGTCGTGCATTAAAAACGTGGTTGTTCAGGCAGGCATTTGGGGTGGGTTAGGGTATTAAAAAAAAAAATTAGGGTAGAATTTTATTGTTTTAAATTGTTTTATGTTATGTTGTATATCACCCAGAGTGGCTGGGTGACCAGCCAGATGGGCGATTAATAAATTTAATAATAAATAAATAAATAAATAAAATCTCCCCTTACTTGCCTTTTTTCTGAGTGGAACAATTCCAGCTGTTGTAAGTAGCTTACAGCAATAAAAATACAGGCCCTGCCATCAAGTTTGCAAACAAAAAAGATAATACACACAAGGGAAGGAGGAGGGGAGGGGAAGCCTAAAGGAGAGAGATCAGTTCTTCAAAGCTAGAATGAAGTGGTGAGCTAAAAGTGGGTATTTATAGCCAGTACAGGCCAGGCTGATCTTCCTTTGCTGATCTTCTTGCTTGGATAGCAGTTGGTGGCTCTTGTTCCTTTGGCTGATGGATAGGGCCAGTGTCCTTTCCCCCTTGCTTCTGCAGTCCCAGAGCAATTGTCAGAGCTGAATGTTCTTTCTGGCAGGGAGCTTGTTTGCTTCTTGTTATGTGTTAACAAGAAATAAGAGTTCAGGCTTTAAGCATTTTGTATATTGTCACAGGAGATCAACCTGGAGCAGATCTGGGGCCCCTGATCAGCACCCAGGCCAAGGAGCGTGTCTGTCAACTGATTGACAGTGGAGTAAAGGAAGGGGCCAGCATTCTCCTTGATGGACGAAAGATCAGAGTGAAAGGTTTTGAAAGTGGCAATTTTGTTGGACCAACTATCCTGGCAAAGGTCAAGGTGAGCTGAAGTGCTGATTGTTGGGTGCTAAGAAATTAAACACTCTTAAGATAAGGAAGGGAAATGCAAGTAGTTTTAATCCAGGATAGTCCAAGAGGAAGTCCTGCTTGTGGTCATGCACATTATTTTGGTGCATATTGAAATGTTGGAAATGTTTGATGCCTGGCTATTATATGACAGAAGTTGTGGGTTACAGGAAGGACTCCCATGTATTGGGAGTTCTTCCTGTAAATAAAAAATGGTAAGTGTGCATGTTGAGTAAAGAAGATTGAAATGCTGGATTTTGGAATGTTTTGGACATGCCTGGCATGCAAACAATTACAAAATACAGCTGCTGATTAGACTCTGAGGTGATCTGTATTTTGGGGGCTACTGTAAAGATCACCCATTTTTCAATCTCTCACTCCATTCCTTCCTGCCAGCCTTCTGTAAAGCTGAGGGAAGTAGAAGTTGCATTGGTCTTTGCCTGCTTCCCGTTACACTTAAGGCCATGAGGCCTTAGCAACTTGGCATTTGTTTTTTGTTCTTAGCCTAGTCACCTAAGCTAAGATATGGGGAGGGCAGGGTGAAGAGGAAAGAAGGAAAAGGCTTACGCACAATAAATTTATGAGAGCTCTACATGGAAAAAAGTTGGAGAGCTCACTTCTTGCCTTGTTATCTTGCCAGGACTGCAGTGGGGGAGGGTGGGGGATGACACCTTCACCAGGAGGGGCAAAGATTATTTCCATAGGCTTGCCTTTAGAATTAACAGGAGAAGTTACCTGCTCCAAGATGCCCTCCTCCACTGCAGAAAAAAGGCAGGGGGAAGAAAAGAATGAATGAAAACTGCAGGCAATGAAACCACCACTTTGTCTTCCTAATCAAGCTGAGACTATTGGTGATATTATACTACCGAGGCTGGAGTAGCAGTGGATGGAAGAAAAAGATCCAGTTTTATTTTTGTTTCATTTCTATTGGGCCATTGCTCCAAGGACACAGAATGGTATATGAAGCTTTGTTCCTGTACACACACACATGGAAGTAAGCCCCACTAACTTAGTGGGACTTACTTGTAAATAAACATGCATAGAAACAGGCTGCATACCACCTACAGCAGTCAGGCCAAGAGATGAGGATTTGCCCAAAGCCAGCAGGTGAACTTTATACCTGAATTGGGATCTGGATCAGGGGTTTTCACATCTAAATCAATGTCCTAGCATCACACTGGCTCTGGTTAATGCACCTGAATATTACAAACATTTACAAATAAGTGGGACTTGCAACAAAATTTGACAAAGTATTCTCGCCTCCTGGTAGAAGAATTCCTGTTCTAGGCAGTCATTCCCCCAACCAAGCCATTTCATTCCCATCCCATTCTGTTCTTTTTTTACAACTGTCACTGCACATTCCATGGCAACTAAACATGCTAAGTGTTCATTGGGCTGTTGTGGGTTATTTTTGCCCCTTCGTTTATTGTTTTAAACTTCTTCTTTTTTTTTACATCGGCAAACTTCCAGGTTCTCCCGGGCAGGCTGGTACCTCCAGTACCTCTTGTTTTTCACTGGTTCCATTTTGGCTACAATCCTGGTGGCACTCACAATGTCAGTTCACTTTTGGAAGGAGTAACGCCAATAGCCTAGAGTGGTAGCCATTGTATCAAAAGGAACAGAGGGGCACGCAAAGCAGTGTCTTGTGGAGGAACGTTCCTGTGTTAATAGTGTCAGAAATAAGATTTCAGGATTTCTGCAGTATCTCACTGATGCGCACAGCAATTCACGCTGTTACTATCTTGATAGCCTAATATGACCTGCTATAAAGAGGAAATCTTTGGACCAGTTCTAGTGGTTATGGAAGCTGACAGTCTGGATGAAGCAATTGAAATAGTAAATAAGAACCCGTATGGGAATGGAACAGCAATCTTCACCACTAATGGTGCCACTGCTCGAAAATACTCCCATTTAGTGGATGTTGGGCAGGTATGTAAATATAATGATCATGCTGAACAGCTCAAGAGTACCATTTTAGCCCTCAAGGGGCCCTGGCTTAATGTCAAAGCACTTGCTCTGCATGCAGAAGGTTCCAGATTCAATCTCTGACATGTCCAGTTCAAGGGATCTCGGGTAGCCAGGTTGGGAATGACCTCTATCTAGTGCCTTAGAGAGCTGCTGCCAGGTTAGAGTGAACACTACTGGGCCAGATTACAAATATTCTGACCCAGCATAAGGTAGTTTCATGTTTTGTTATCCTCACAACCTGTGAAATAGGTTAGGCCTGCTTCACAAGCTTCATAGTGTTAACATTTGTGCTGAGCAGATTTTCCCCATTCAGACACAGTCAACTACTTTTTGCACCATGCTGCCTCTCTAACTTTGGGAAGCCATTCACAGTTTTACTGATGAGGAACCCAAGGCCAAAGTGAATGTGATGTTAGATGCAATTTTGCATATAATGTGCATGTTTTTTAAAATGAAAATTGTACTGGGGGGGCAGGGGACAATTATCACAATCACAGCAGGAGGAGAGGCTGTAATCTATGGTTCCTGTAGTCTATGGTTCTAGGGATCATAGGACCTTTTTTGGATCTCCCTTTTTGAGGCGAAACAGAGAAGTCTTCCCTCAGAGGGAGATCCAGTCTCGTAAGCCTTCTCTGTGAGGCTGAAGAAAGGTCTGCAGCTGATGCTGTTCCAATGTTGGAGGGCAAAAAGGAGACATGCCAGGAGGGGCTGTGCCCTCCCATTCTCCTGACATGCCCCTGGAATGGGGGCTGGGGGTAACTACACAAGCCCTGGAGCTAGCATAGTTTATTTCCCTCCCATTGGAATCAGTGGGAGGGATTTTTTTTTTCTTAACGCTCTCAAGACAGGAACAAAAATGGGAAAAAATGCCCCCACACACACCTTTTGCCTTGCCAGTGCAAGAACGGCAAGGCAAAGGAAAATGTGGTCCCTCCCACTTAGATTCTTCCTCTCCAGCCCATAGGATTGCTCTGCTGAACCCTTTCCTTCCAGTACAAATAGGAACTTGGGAAGGTTTTCATCAGGACTGCAGCAAAGGTGGTGGGGAGGGAAGGGTTAAACTACCCCACCTACCTGCTGTGATCCCAATAATTATCAGCTCTTCCCCTGCAGCTGCTAATTGCATTTTAAAAAACCTGTGCATTAGATGCACATACACATTTTAACATCATGTCTTACTTTGCCCTGAGGCTACAAAATCACAAATTGCTCAAAGACTACCAAGGAGCATGTATTTATTTGCTGTACTTTTAAATCACCCAATAACCAAAGTTCACCTAGATCTTAAGTATTTGAATCCAGGTCACCTAGATCCCAGCTCAGCTCTTTTCAGTGCTCCCCCGCCAGTTTGACTGTATTATCTGTTTGTGCATATGCCCGGATATATAATGCTGTTTGTGACTTGGTTTTGGTTTAGATTGGTGTGAACGTTCCAATTCCAGTGCCTTTGCCAATGTTCTCCTTCACTGGCTCTCGCGGGTCCTTCAGGGGAGACACCAATTTCTATGGCAAACAGGTAATTACGTTTTCTTAAAAATGTGTTTACAGTATTGTGAACACTGCTATAGGAAATGTGGAAGGAAAGAAATGTATATGAGATGGGCTCTGGAAAGGGTGGGCTTAACACCATGTGTATTTCTCACAGGAAGAAAAAAATAGGAGTGTATTCACAAGAAACTTGCAAGGGTAAACCTGCCTTGCATTATGTTTTTTTAAAAATGCAGTGATTTTGCAGCACATATCAGCATGAACCTCCAAGGCTTAGTATCCAACTCTGTTTCTTTCAGGGGGTGCAGTTCTACACACAGCTGAAGACAATTACTTCTCAGTGGAAAGAGGAAGATGCTACCGTTGCCAAGCCTGCTGTAGTTATGCCAACCATGGGGAACTAAAGCAGCTTCTTATACTTGCTGTTGAAAGTATTCACCTACTGGTGCACACTACTTTTGGATGTTCCCTGTTGGCATTGTTGCCCTAGAAATACAAGACCTTCATTTCAAATCAAACTGGCCAGGGTCCTTTAAAACAAAATTGAGATTTGCCATCTATGTATCAGATAACTATGCTAATTTTTTCTTGTAGAGGAAATACTCTGCCAGTAACCAGGCAAAAGTAGGATTGGCTTCTGTCCTATCTACATGACATTGTTGAGAGTCCAAGCTCTGTTTTTCATGGAATGTTAGTTTTTAAGAACCAATTACTGCTGTCGCTGCTATTGCTCTATTCACAGCTGGTGTGTCCTCTTGCTGTAAGGATTTCCTGCCCCAAAATACTCTGGATATCTCAGAGAAGTAGGTTTCCACTAACAGGACTGGGCAGTACGTTTTAGGAGAGGCAAATCTGCTTGGCCCTTAACTCTAATCAGTAGTTTTCAAGAATCTCACACATAGGAAATAACTGTTTCAGGCTCATGTCAGTGAAATCTCACCTTCATTGGGAATATTAATTCCATCGTGTATGCAAGCATTATGATATCTCCATTTCAAAATGAACAGATTTTCCATCTTACACAGCAGTGTACTTACATACTATTCATGTACTGAATATTTTAGGAACCAGAATGCATATGACCTTTTTTCTGGGAATACCAAGACTACTGTGGCACTGGAAAGCCGAAATAATATTTTTAAAGAGCCAATTGTTTCTATTAATATCGCTTAACAACTGGGATACTACTTTCCATTGTACATGTAAGTGGAGAATTGTAGACTCTAGAACTACTTGCAAGGAAGTTTGTCATCCTATATACAACCCTTGACGTGGAGGTATTGGATTACACAGCAGAGGGTGGTGTGCACAGGTTAGCTATGGGTGATGGAGGCATGGCAAGGGATGAAGGATACAGTGATAGTACTTTTGGACTTCATACTTTTTTTTAACCTCGCAAAGTGTTTCCTTGCACTTGGAAATTATGCAGTTGCTTTTTGTTGTCTAATCAAATTGGACTCATTTGATATTCTGCCTTTTGTAACTAGCAAGTGCTTAAACTAAACATGATCATTGTTAGCTGAATTGGTTATTCATCTGTATGCTAGAAGGTTTCACATCGGTGTTAATCATGAATAAATAGCTATTAAATGCAGAATGTTCTGGTTTTCTTTAGGATAACAATCCAATAGAATTAATTCCCCTAAGCCCATTATTTCAACAGGTTAAACTCTGGCCATGTTTGGATATAGTGAGCCTAGACTCTTCCTGGGCTTGTGTGCTTTTCCTCTCTCCTCTCCCACAGCTAGGAGTAGTAGTTCAGCAACTTTCCTTTGAACACAGCTTGGCCTTTTATCTGAACTAGAGATTGTAATTTAACATTAACTCTTGTTAGGATTAAAACAAGCAAACTACCTACCATGGGTTTTGGTCAAACCGTGATCTCTGGTTTGGATGAAATGACAAGCCACATTTAAAGGAAAGCAAAAGCTTCCAGACTCCCCCCGGTGATTGCACACAATGAGGGGGAGTATACAAGCCAGGGAGAAGGCTAGACACCATCACATAACACTAAACCATGGTTTAGCATTGCATCTGAATATGGCCTGTGTGATGAGATTACACCATCATTTCCCACTCCACTGCTTCTTTCATAAAATGTAGTACTTTCAAAATACTTCTACAAGCTTTGAATGTATTTTACTCAGATGTTTTTAATGCAAGATCACACAGTCCTCTGATACAAACTCTTTAAAGTGAAAAATTAAGGTGACTGTAGCCAAAGAATAATTTTCCATTTTTTTTTAAGAAAGCTGACAGTGAATTTTCTTTCTTAAAAAAGAATTCAGTTATCTTCCAAGCAGACTTGAAAGAAGAATTGAAGTCATAAGTTGTGATGCGTACAAAACAGGGATGTGATTTCATAGCTGCAGCATTATAGACTTGAGGCCCAGGAAGAAGTGTAAAAAAAAGAAGCCTTCATGACTTCAGTTGTTTCATGATTTAACAGCCATTTTACTCTGGCTGTGGTGGTATAACCTGAATATCAGGAAGGACTGATGACCTTCTATGAGATGATGACTCTGACAGTGGTGCCTGCTGCGTGATGAAAGCATAGATGGGAATAGTACCATCAGTGCTGTAAGGGGGAAACAGTAAGAAAAGGTCAGCACTGACATGCACATTCATCAAGATAAGGTAAACTATTGACCTCTGTATCTTACACCTACTATCCCAATCCTTTATTATATTTAGGTTGTAGCTCCTGTCCTGACACACACTTGTGGAGGTTCCCTTTTATGAGCTGCCCGTAAAGAATGTCTCCTGAAAACTTCTGTTGTGTTCAGTTCTTTATGGATGTGGTCTTAGAGAGTGAATCGTAGCTTTATTGATAAAACTGCTATGGCTGAAGATTAGCTAACTGTTGAAGAAGTAATTATTGTAACTTAAGTATTACAAAGGATATAAATACTACAGAGATTATGGATAGTTCCAATGATCACAGCTCCTTAACTGCACCACTGTTTAAGTGCAGATGTATTCATACTGATACAAATAATTCCAAGTACTATTACTCAGAAGTTTGCTCTCAGTAGGCAATGAATGAATTAACTTCAGTTCCCCTCCCTCACATGATGGGAGACTGTCTTATTTATGTAAGCAAGATCCTTAAAAAGATTACATGCCATGAGTGTAAGAGAATTTTTACAAGCACCGAGCCCGTACCTAAACACTATGTATTCCCCTGATTTCTTTCTCCCCCTTTCTCTTGTGTGAGAAAAGTGCATGGTCTTTAAGAGACCTTGTACAAGCACCAAATGATCTGGGCACTCGATATCCTAGAAGAAAGAGGAACAAGCTGTGTTTTGTTCTATAGAAAGCTGTGCGCATGTCTTTCTTGTTTGATGGAATCCTGAAGCCAAACACTTTAGAGATGTGTTAGTACAGATAAGAGGCCCTTTGTTAAGTTAAGGGCTTGAAGGATATAACTCCAGTACTTACAGCTTGGTGCTAAAAAATTCACTGTAGATGCCACAGTAGGAGACACTAGTTTGTGCTACTAAAGCTGTATCATATCTAGCAAGTGAGGCAGATCATTAGCTTGCCATATGATGCCCCATTATACAAACAATAAGAACAGGGTTGTACTGATGTTTTCTGGGCAGCTAAATAGCTCTTAGGATAGATACCACCATATGCAATAGCAGAAGCAGGGACTAAATGCAACATCACTGGCTGGCAGCAAAGTAGAATATCTAGACAGATAAACTGTGATCCAGTTCCAAGTCACAACAATGCAGGTCTTTTTTAAACCCTGGGTTGTTGTGAACAAAGCAGGAGCGAGTGAGTGTGCTAGCTCTTACTGCCTGATAGCTCCCACTACAGTCAGGCGGAGCTGAAGAATGCAGGGACTCCCCAGCCCCGGCTTGTTGACTGTGATGCACAAACCTGGTATACTGGATTGTTGGAGAGGCAACCCCGTGTTGTAACCCTGGTTTGTTTAGCTCCACCCAGCTGCAGCAGGAGCGACTGGATGGTGAGAACCAACATGTGCTCACTCCCGCTTCATTCAGAACAACCCAGGGTTTTAAAAGACCTGCGTTATTGGGAACTGGGCTTATAATTTCTATTGAGCACCTGTTCCTTCACCATTATTATGATATTATTATTTTATTACATTTCTATACCGCCCAATAGCCAAAACTCTCTGGGCAGTTTACAAAGATTAAAAACATTAAAAATACAATATACAGAGATTAAAATCCATTTACATAAAAAACACATGAACGGACAATATACACAAACAAAACATATCTAGAAGTGCAGATGTAGTGGCACTAGGCCTGATCTAGTAATGATACCTGATAACTGTACAAACTTAGCGGTAGAGGGAAGCCTAGGCTTGCCCAAGCTCCATAAACATCAATGAAGAGGTGAAAATGACTATACTAGATTGCAAACAGCTCAAGATCTAACCAAATTTTCTCTGATGGGAAAAAGGACTTTTCAGTTTGTTGGAGGAGGAGGACCATACAATGGTTTTTAAAAAGACCATGTTCTTGAAATAGTGGAACATAGGTGCATGGGAGAGAGTAGCCTTTCATTGTTTTTATTTTCTAAAGGCCCACATCAGGTCTGCATTACTCATCACTGTGAAGACACATCCACATTTTTATTAACAGGCCCCATGTTATGTTAATTGTGGAAAAGCATTTTGCTACAGTTCTAACAATATAGTGTTCTCTTTTTATGCTGTCCTGCTAGCCCCCTTTTCTCTCTCCACTTCATAGTGTTCTCTCATCTCTCTGCACAATTATAGGTCTCTCCCCTTTTTCCTCTACCTTCACTTTTGGTGGATTTGCGACAGAACCTAGGCCTCCTTCGGTTGCCCCCTTCCAACTGCCAACACATCACCGTTGGATAACACTTTTGCAGAAAGGAACTGCTGCAGTGGCTCTCACATTGCCAATTTAATGTATAGGGGAGGGGGTAGAGATGCCCATCAAGAGAGGAAAAGGGTACATTATGGGTACTTGGAATTTCCAGGGGGTAGGGGCACAATCAGGCCATTTTCAGCCCTGTTCTACATAAGTAGTAGGGGAAAAACACACAATCTCCACCATACTAAAAATAGGAAAGCTTTAGAAAACTACTCTGGCTTGTGTGTGTGTTATTTAGTTACCAGGGATGTTAAGGTCTATTCAGTATGCGTCTGCAACAGCCATACATGCAGTTATTACGGGACTGCTAGTTATACTGCCAAGAGCTACATTTGTCTTTTCACTGCTATAGAAATGTGTAAAATTGGTCAGACTAAAGATACTGGAGTGGAAAAACTGAGCATGTTTACTATAGGCAACCACAGTTAAACATGCTGCTTCTTTCAATACTGTCTGTACACAGCCAACCATGCAAATAAATACCTTTCTTAATCCAGACTCAGAAGAAAATTTAAAAAAATCATCCCATGGAAGGGGTGTTCAGCTTGCAAAGTGCTCAAATATTGCTAGAAAAAGAATAACAGTTACATTTATCTAGTTATTTCTTACCCAGATGTCTTTGTTTCTTCAAAATTAAAATTGGATGGTGTTATAGGAACCAAAGCTTTACTATACCTCCTACGAAACAAATTACAGGAGAAATCCTCAGTTAGTGGCACCTGTACTATGATTTTCCCCATTCCTATAATGTTTCCTTGTTATGAGAGTTGAGTGAAATGAAAGAAACCCTGTCCTTCGCTTAAATTTAGGCTCCCTGTTCTGGACCAGCCCTCCTAAATATAAAAGCACATTCAATCCACAAGTATCTACATCATTTTCACATGCTGATTTTCTGCCTGTTCACACTGTAGGTGGCAGTGACTAGTGTGGGCCAAATTGTCTATATTGCAGGAGTCACACCCAACTCACAAAAACAAGTACCATATTTTTTCAAGGTATCTGATTTGCACATAGCCTGGTTTGCGCATAACGACAACCCATCTTTATCACACAACCCACAATCAGACCCTTTATTTGTTGTTGGGTTAACCGCCGAGTTTTTTAGTCCCTAAACAACCCAGCAGTCCAGGTTCGCTCATTATGGTGCACAAACTACAAAGGAACTGATTGTGGGTTGGGTGCTAAAGCAGAAGAGGTGAGCGTACTGAAGGCAGCATGCCTACTCGTGCACAACGACCCATCAGTTTTTAAACTGATGGGTTGTCGTTATGTCCAAACAGGGTGATTTGTTCTGTCCTGTTTGTCACACTTCTGGTTTAGCACTCAAGCACTGAGCTGAGAAATGGGAAGCTACCAACTGGATGGACCCTAAGAGTTCTACAACTTTTGCTCACTGTAACAAACAGGACTTTACCGGTATCTCAGGCCATTCATTTTTGCAAAGAGTAAGCGCAGTACACTCTCCTTCTGCTCCCAGGTCAGTTCAGAAATATCCACCTTCCCCTTCTGAATATTTGTCCTACAGAAAAAGAAAGAATAAGGTAATCCACAGCATACCAGCATAAATCTGCAGTTATCTGGGCACAGAAAAATAGTCCTTAGTATATTCAGAGACAATTGGCTTTACAGATTTCACTTGCTTATATGACCTTGGATGAAAAGATTACCCTACAATGACGTATTATTTAATGAACAAATGATTAAGTTATTCTAAATTTCAACAGTCTCTAACTTATGTGGTAGAAAAATATAATAATGTATTTTATGTATGTAAGATTTCACATGGAATACTTGTATTCAGTTTTGGCTATCCCATTATATTAAGGGACTCAAGGTATTTCCAGATGAGGCTTTTATTGAGCCATTAAATAATTGAGCCTGCGTCATTCATGGCATTTGACAAAGGGTCCAAACAATGTTGCCTCCTACTTGTAAACCTCCCGTGTTTTCCCAGCACTTCTTCCATCTTTTTTCTTACCACCAATAATCCTTTAAGGAGCAAGACATGGAATAGCTGCACAATGCCTTCTAATCGGTAGCACTTAAAGCCCTCCATTGGGAAGCACGCTCAGAGTCCAAATATGAAAGCACTTAAGATACCTTGAAAAACATCCATGTAGAGAGAGACTAAGTGGGCTATCAATATATGAGAAAATAAAGTACACATTGAAAACTGTGAACTTTGAACTGGGAGATATTGGGTACAATCAACACCTCGGATTAGAAAAAAAGATAGCCTTCACTATAATCATGGCCTTACCACTGCTAGTACAAGACACTTCAGTAATATACATGAAACTTTAGATACGAATACTTCATCCATAGGGAAAGTCTCTTCCTAATATGCAGTAAGACCATTCTTGGTTTAGATCCTGAAGCATGTATATTTATGCATTAGGACTGGATAGACAAGTGGAGGCTCAGAGGCAAAATCCAACCCCCAAATATTTTTCATCAGGCTCCCAGCATAGTCCCTGTTCCTTAGAACAAACACTCACGACTACAAATCTCAACCATTTTCTCCTAAGGTAAGTCTCAAGCAAAGTAAGCCACCCCTATTGCAGCATGACCAGCTAGAGAGGCTTTGGCAGAGCCCTCCCTTTATTATGCACCTCAACTGCTCACTCTCTTATACAAACCAAGACAGGGAAATTGTAGTGAAGAGCAGAAGGAAAGATGTTGCCTAACAGCCTCTGCTGCTGTGCACTCCAGAGGAGAAGGGGGTTAAACACCCCTTTGCCTGTATCTCAGCTTGTGTGGCAACATTTAAGTGGACAGAGCAAATATGACTCTTTAGCCCTTGTTCAGTTGAAAATAGGCCACTGTTAAAGAATAGTTGCTGACTGGGGCCTTAAAGTTTCCAGATGTAATCTGGAATATTCCTGTTCACCCATAAAACATTTTATTTAAGAATTTCATTATTGCTCTCAGTTGTATTTTGCCCTTTTTTAAGCAGCAGACAATGCTGCATCTCCTTAATCTTGTGCTGCTAGTACATGAATGATTTCTTTCCCCCATCCCAAGACATTCCATGCTGAAATTTGTTATTTCACACAGCTTCCATTCTTGGCAGTCAAGGTGATCAGAAACAAAGAATTCTGCAATTCCATCACATGTACCATTTCTCTGCTTCCAGAAGGTCCATTTGCACACTGTTTGTGCTGTGCACATTGTCACTGAATGTTCTGATTTTGGGGTATTCCTCTTTGCCTGCAAATGCCGCCATCATTTTCCTCTGATATGCAGCTTGGGCCACCTGCTTGTAGCACTTCCTGCTGGTTACAATCTCCTGTTTCACCTGTTCCAGAGCATCTAAGAAGAACTTCTCCACTTCAGTCCTTTCATCCAAGATGTTCCTGGCCAATTTCTTCACTCTGCTCATCTCTCTCTCTTTCATCTCCAGCAGCTGCTGCAACTTTTCAATTTCTGTTTGACTTGCCTGGTTCTGCACCAAAGCCTTCTGCTGTATATTTTCGACTTCTGTTTTAAATTCTCTGGCCATGTGATTAACAGCAGCTTCCAGTTTTTTCACCATGTTTTGAAGCTCCTGGATTAGTGCTTTCTGCTGAGTAACTTGCAGGACCTTTTCCTGAACTAAGAGGTCACTGGTTTCCTTAAAAAAAAGCAAGCAAGAAGTAATATTCTTGAGATACATTCTGTTTATCCCACCACAAAACTTTCAGACAATTATAACTATTTAATTGTCTACATATTAATAAAACTGCAAGCTTTAACAGCTTTCTTTGGCAGATTAACTAAAATGTAAATTAAAATTTGTCCTGATTACATTTGCCAACCTCAAATAGACAGATTGCACAGACATGCCTTTTCTATTCATGCTGAATCTGGTAAAAAGAAACATAATGTTGGCTTTTCATTCCAGTTAATATGTCAGACTAGTGAATATTTGTATTTTGGAGTGAAACTATAATAGCTTTCCTTCTAGTCAATAGGTAACTGAAATAGAGAGTGCTCAATTGAAATCAATGTCAATTTATCTTTTAAATCTAGGTCTTCCACAATACTGATGGGATTGAACTAATTCTTAAGCCATATGTTTCAGAATCTACAAATAATAAAAACAAAAATATAGAACATTGTAATCAGTAGGTTTTTGAGATACTCTTCTATAAAAAAAGCCTTTCCACTTACAGAACAGAGTAAGAGCCTCAGCTTTCCAAGACACCTCCAAATGTCAGCATTTTTGACATCTCTCTCTCTGTGGAGAGGTACTAGTTCTAATGAACCTGCCCAAATATGATTTCAAGATCTTTATGCAAGAATGAAAAAGGGAAGAAATCATAACAAGAACCTTCTCCTGCAAGAGAAAGGCATTGTCCTCTTCCAATTTTTGCTTGATTTTTTGT
The DNA here is from genome assembly GCF_057233095.1 of Heloderma suspectum. Taxonomy (NCBI): domain Eukaryota; kingdom Metazoa; phylum Chordata; class Lepidosauria; order Squamata; family Helodermatidae; genus Heloderma; species Heloderma suspectum. The sequence goes on from NC_139458.1 coordinate 51,037,042, forward strand.
AACTCTTCTGTTTCCTTCATATGATATCCAAGAGCCTCATGAAGACGAATATTCTCTGTAAAAACCGCTTTTCCAGCATTGTCCAACTGCCTGAATAAGGGCAAAGACAATTCAGCAGTTGACATCACAAACATCCTGTATTAATTGCAACATTTTATAGTGCACAAACAGTGGATCCAAAATGAGCTGATGGAGATAGCATTCATGGACGTGGTAAGACTACTTTCGGTCCAGCATCTTATTTACTTATCAGAAATGAAGAACCCATGTGGATTTCCTAGAATTAACTGTATTTTAGCATCTTCTTCATGAAGAAGGAACAGAGAAATCAGGTAAGTCTTACACAATAGCTTCATGGTGGGCCCTTTCTGCCAGCATTATAATCTTTTTCTCTGCTTCTCTTTCTAGGCGTTGCTGAAAGAAAAAGAGATAGTAGTATAAGAAAAGAGAGATCTTGGAATTAAGGTCAGGCACAAAATAGTGTTCAGATTTCAAAAGGATGTGGAGAAACTGTTGCTACTTCTCTGCCTTCTAGAAAATTACAAAAGGAATAAAGCATGAATGTTGAGGTTCAAAGCTGATATAGATAGCAAAGATTCCTAGATCCAGTACTTCCCCTCAAAAGCTGTTACCTATCTGTTTAATTATTGCTGGGGGGCGGGGGCAGGGGGAATAGAGGTAACGGGCAAAGCATCACAAATATGGATCAGTACAATACCTCTTATTTCTTTATTCAATACATATCCAGGTGGTTCTGAGTTGTGTATAACCAGGAGCAACAGAAGTGTTCCTAGAAGAGGTAGTACCTTCTTCACTCAAAACTAGTTACTACAGAAAGCCACCTGCGCACAGACTGCAAGGCCAAAGTTACTTCCCAAAACTATATGGACTGGTGGGAAACCAGTGCAGGCTGAAGCAAACAGCCTGGACTGGTGGGAAACTAGTATAGACTGAAACAAACCGGGATCAAGCATGCTGAAGAAGCATATCTACTATTTCCAAAGCACTGTACCTTTTCTTCAAGGAACTTTCTCTCCAACATGCAGATTGTTTCCTGATGTTCTTTTTTTGTGATATCCAGTGTATCTTTTAGCTAGGATTTTAAGAAGTACTTAATGATTATTTTAGCAATCTAGAGGACTGCCTGAAATGAAACTTCCTAGAAAGGTACCACACAGGTCCCCAACTCACTGCAGCACTTCCCACACCTATAAATTATTCTCTCATTTGTCAGTTTTGCATTCACTGTGGCTCACCATCTTTTATATAGTCTAGCTGTTCCCATTTTATCACATATTTTCAAGTTTGCTAATGTGCACTCTGTGAGCACTGTTTAAAACACAGTACAGACCCTTACATACAATGTCCCATTTGACATAGCTTTTCCTCTTCCTCAGATAGGTGTACCGTCCAAAATCTACTGTACCCAGTTCTTGAAGAGATCAATGTTGAAATCCACATTATATCTTATATGATGCAACATATACCTTATTTTTATACGTATCTGAAAATCAGTGTTATCCAGCTATAAATGCAAACAATTATCGTGCTAAAATCTAAGAAAAATAGTAACTTCCTGTCCTATTCTAGTTCGAAATTAATTCTGATCCCATGTCTCAAAACTCCATTTCAGTTTTGCAAGTCACACCTTGGCAGCCTTACATAGGGATTGGCTACACGAAGTGAACAGGTCCCTTCTAATAGTTAATAGATGTTAATAATAAACTCACATCCTCAAGTTCTTTTTCCAAAAGTGCTTTCTTTTTGCGAAATTCCTTTATCATTTTCAGCTCAATTTGAATTAGGCCAATTTCTTTGGCCTTTTTGTGGAATTTCTCCTCCATTTCCTCCAGCTGTTTTGCAAATTGTTCTGCCTGTAAATCAGAAATTTTTAGCAAGAGGAAAAGAACTAAGAGGCATTGGTAGGGAAAAAATCGTTACAAAAAACTCTGGCAAATGAACACATTGCTTTAGTATCAGCTTGACATGCAGCATGCCTAAAAGCAATTAACATAAAAGGCCATCACGAGAGAAAAGCTATTACTAAAAGGCTAAAATAAGTATTAACAAAATGAAGCTTCAAAATAAGGGCTTTTTTGAACCAAATAATACTATATCAGTTCCTAGACAGTTCTACCTCTGATTGTATGAACCAACTAGTGGTGAGAACGCCATCTCTTTTACTGCCTGATTCTAGGTGTTTATTCAGAAGTAAATCTCACTGAGTTGAATGGAACTTAGTCCCAAGTAAGTGTGCAGCTTTGGTTTATTGCCTCACTTTCCCATTTTTCCTAGTAAAACAAAAAACACAAGAGAATAGTTATGGATCTAGTCACAACGAAAGGCATGGGTGAACAAATACTTGGCCTCCAGATGTTTTGGTCTACAACTCTCAACAGCCTTAGCCAGCATAGACAATGGTGAGGGATGATGGCAGTTGTAAACTAAAACATCTGGATGGCCACAAGTTGCCCACAGTTGCCATAAGGGGCTAGAGTAGGATCATTAGAAAAGATAAGGTCTAATATCTTTACTGTGAAATAGTCTTGTCTAGCATGTTTATTTGTGAGGCCCAACACCCAAGATGTGTTTAGCCTATCTTCAACGCCCCATGTTACCAAAACTGTCAGAAGAAATGTCCATTCACCACTTGTTCACTCTCCTCTTTGGCCTTTTCCTTCAACTCGATAACCCGCTGCTTCAGCTTCTCAATCTACATATTAAAAAACAAAATAAAGAGAGAACCCAATCATTCCCGTCTGTCAGCAGCTCGAAAACTTCAGTAATTGCATCTTAGACTCTGTCCAAACCAACTCACTGCTGAGGGAAGGGCACTCCACATAGGGTTAATTTCTCCACAAGCTCAGTTGAAAGACCTGCCTTCTGACTTGAAAATACTTTCACTTAATTCCAGGAGCTAGAGGAGGGGTTCCTGATGTTATTAGTTTTGAGAAAGACATACTTTGCACAGATGCCCCAAGTTTGCAAGCACCACTATGTGAGCCCTTTCAGATACCACCATGCTACAGGGTGGGTGGTGGTATCTGAAAGACTGCAGTCTAATTCTGCCATGGGTGGACTGGAAGTCTAGACTGTTAAATGGCGAAGAAAATGTAAGTTTAATAGTGAACAGATACAACAGCATTCCATATCAATACTTTTTGGGAAGCTTGGTGGAAAACGAGGGGATAATAATTTTGGCAAAGGTGGTGTTCAACAGCAAGGAAAGTGTGGCTAAAAGGTATTGGGGAGAAACTCTTCCCTACTGAGATGAGGTTATTTTTCCCCTTGAAAATGGTGACAAAGGAGTCTAGTAGTGGCCAATGCCCTGAAATTCCTTCTAGATCATTTCTTCATTGTGAGGTGCAGTACATCTCCATTAGGCAACAGTGATCAGTTTCTCCATTTTGTAGCTAATAATTGAAACCATGTAACCAGACAACCATGATTAAGCTTTAAATACACAAACTAATCTTTGATGTCCGATTAGTTTTGTCGGACAGATCTTAGTTTGCTACCTTAAAAGGTGGCAACTCTACAAAGGCTGGCTAACCAAGCGACAGTGTTCCGTACCTACCAACTCTTCCTTCTCCGCGTCCTGCTTCTTGAGGAAGCTGATCACGTCGACTGTGTCTTTTTCCAGCCGCCGCTGCTGCCGCTCCATCTCTTCGTTGTTCCGGGCGAGGCGGCGGGCGGCCTCGCGGTATTCTTTGCGGGAGATCTCCGTTACCTCTAGCCTGGCCTCCCATAGCGCCGCCGCGGCTTTAGCCCTGTCCGCCTCCGCCTCCTCTTTCAAGGTCTTCGACTCCCCCTTCCCGGCCCCGCCGCCGCCTTTCTTCCCCCTGCGGGAGGGGAACAATACCGCACGAGTGAAGGGTCAAAGGTTGGGGTGATGGTGTCCGGGGGTGGGGTGGGCTTGGCAGCTTGCCCGCGCCCCATGCCCGCTTCCCTGCCCACCCACATCCCGGTTACCTACTTCCCTCCCTTCGCGCCTTTCCCCTTCCCCTTCCCCTTCCCCTTCATGTTGAAAGGCCCCTCGCCTCCGCTGTTTGTTTTTATTTCGCGAGGCGACGCGTTACTATGGAAACCAAGCGTCGCGGAAAAGTGAGGAAGAAAGGGTGCGCCCGTGACGTAACGCGCAATGTGTTGACGTGACACGCGGCACCGGCGAGATGTGGAAACGGGAGGGCTTTGCGAAGGCGGTGAGTGGGGGACTGACTGGTCGTGGGAGGGCGTTGAAGTGGCCTTCCCTCCCTCGGGGCCGGGGGTCGAGTTCCCTCGTGCCTGCCTTTCTGTGCAATCTTGGCTCGGTGTTTGGCCTCTCAAGCGTTCCTGGCATAGCTTTGATTCCATTTGCTGGGTCGCTGCTCCATAGAGCTCAATTATATGCAACCTTGACACGCATGTCCCCGCCCCCCCGAGACTTTTCTTCTTCAGGCTATTGCATAGAAGCAAGCGGAAATCGTTGCCGCCATTTCACCGGGTTTTTTAACCAGGTAGCTGACCAGCGTCAGTAAAAAACCACATGTCATTTCGCTACCTACGAATTGGTTTGGTTATATGCGTTAGTCCTGAAAAGAATATAGAATATTGCCTTTAATCTCACATTCTAGTTATGCCAGTGCCTCTGGGAATTGTGGCGCAGTGTGTGAGGGATGCTTTGGTGTAACACTTTTCAGGTAGCAACGTCTATTGGTTAACTAGTGCAGTGCCAACTGGACCTGAGGATGAACCAAACGTGCTTCTCTATTTTCCCTTAGTCGTCATGAGTTGACTTTGTGCCCTTTGTCACAATGAATGTTCAACTTGGTAAATCATTTTCTGATTCAGTAGTATGCTCGGTGGAGCCTTTTCCTGCCTGAAATGTGCCCCTTGAACTTCCCTGGTGCAAAACAAACCCAAGCTGGACAGATTTTCTTGTTTGCATTAGATAAATGATAAACCCAGGTTCGTGGCCAGTGGCCAGCTTGGAATGTAACATGATGCTTTCTTGCTTGCATGATTAATAGATTAATCTTTTTAGTTGCAAATGAAACCAAGAAAGAGGTAAGTGCAGACATAGTGACTTTTTTCACAGCTGCTTCGCTAGTTAAATTGCTTTGAAGTAACCTTGGAATAGAATGAAGCTGCCTAAATTTTAACTTTTTGGATAAAGTTATGGGGAGCAAGGCTACAATCAAATTTATTTATTTCAGTGATGCATACTTATACTTCATTTATTATAGGGTATGGGGATTAGAAGGTTGTGTGAAAGAGCATAGAATGGCATAAATGATTCTGGGTCTACTTCCCCATCAACTCCCATTTTATTCTTCAAACATTTGTGTAATGTGTTAGGCTGAGAAAGAGAAACTAACTGGGACATACTTCTGAGTAAACATTCTTAGGATTGTGCTGTTTAGTTGTTTTTCTATTCATGCCAAATTCCATGCTTGATAGCAGGCTCTGTACTTGGCAAGGAAATCTGAACTGTGAAATCTGTACATGGTCTTAGTTACTATATTATTTGAATGAGGCCAGAACTTCTGTGAAGGCTTGGTTAAAGTAAAACTGTAGTGCACATCAGGCTACTTTAGTTCTTATTGTGCCTTTAAAAAGGAGGAAAATTTTAAAATGGTGCAGGACAATGTTTGTTTTTTAAAAATTCCAGCTTTTCTAGGAAATACTGATCTACACTGTTTTGTATTTTTCCTTCCATTTTTAGCTTGTTCTGTTGATACTACTGTCCTACACTGGTTTATTCCTTGTTATGGCTCCAGTTCCATGAATCTGCGCCTTTATTTCACTCAAAGTTTGACTATTTTCATATCCTGCTGGGGAAACTACAGTTGGTTGCAAAACACAGCAGCACATTTACAGAGATGTTGATATGCATATTCTCTCAGAATTGTGCTGTCTATTGATAAAGTTGAGTAATGGATTTCAACTGCTGCTGCTTTTTAAACTTAGTTATAATTTGGTTTAGATTATCAAGCCATTGTGTTTTTATTGCTGTAAACCATCTTTATTTTTAATAGGTTGAATAGAAATTAAATAAAATTCAGGATTCAGTTAAAAATGCTTTCTGTAAGCGTCATGTGGCTTGGAATGTGCATTAAAAATCTAAGGTTTAGGTTTAAGGCTGTCAGACCATAATTTTACCTTTTTATTTTGGCGAAATATAGCACAGATGCTGTTATGCCCCCCTGCCCCCCATGTATATAGATGATAAATTTCAGCAGACTGGTTCTTGGCCCAATTTTTCATTAAGTGGACAAGTTGATAGCCATATTACTCTTCAGGAGTATGTCTTCCTGCTCTAGGGACAAAACTGATTTGTTTGAATTGAAGTGGGAAAGGACATTGCTTCTGAGGGAGACTTAAAGGTTCCCTTTAGGTTGTCTGTAGCTAGGTGTGAACGTTCAGCATTAGAGTCTGGAGCTATGGAAGGGGAGGGAAATGGAACAAAAGGCAAAGGACAGATGAGGTCTCTGTGTGAGAGGGGCAGCAAATTGAAATAGGAGTAGGAGAGTGGACGCAGAAGCAGGTGAAGTGTCTAGTGATTATGGACTCAGATGCCAAGTACTGATTACTTGTCAGTGGATAAAGATAATCAGTAGGCTGGTGTGCAGGTGGTGAGGATAAAATATAGTGCTGAAAGACTGGTGTATAAAGCAGACTTTGAGGATTATGATAAATTAGACTGATCATGCCAGAGCTAAGAACAGACAAGAATCTGAGCTAGGAACAAGCAAGGAAGACACATCCCTATGAATATGGAAGGTTATCAACAGGGTAGAACAAATTGATGCAGCAGGAAGAACTAGGATATTGAGTGGGGGAAGAGATGGAATTTATTGTCAAATGTTTTGTGTTTTGGTTATGAACAGAAACCTGTACAGTGATGGGAGGTCCTGACTTCACATTATTTAGGCACCTTGGAAATAAACAACAGGAATATTAATTTCCCCCATTATCATGGGGGAGAAATTTAATGCAGTTGCTCCTGCCACAATGGTCTAATGCAAACATAGTCAGAGAACTGTCATCTGTTCTTTAAGTCATTTGATTGAGTTTGATATTTCAGCATAATTTCTCTCTTGTGAATTCACTGAGCTGGGCAGAAGGGGCGCTAGATTTTTCTTTGAGGCAATAATTTAATATGGGAATGAGTATGACCTTTTGTACATTTCATTATCTTTCCTTCTTTGAATGTTATCTACTTTCTGGGATCTTGCGGGATGCTGATGGTGCGATAACCAGACACAGTATTGACGGGGAAGTTCAGTCTAAAAATTATTTGCATCTGATTTGGAAGTAAAATCCACAAAGCAAGAATAATCCTCAGAGATAAATTGGATACAAGGGGAGGACACTGAAACTAAACACATCTGTTGGTAGCTGTGGTCTCTTTGCCTGTATAATCATCTCTCTAAGCAGTGCCATCACAGCAGATGAGATTCTCATTGTCTATTGCTTTGAATAACATTTGTGTTCTGTGCCTGCCCAGTGTGACAGTCATGACACAGAAGTCTTGGCCTGATCACAGTTTAGCTGAATTAATATATTCGTTATAACTTAATTTATTAACAATGCTGAATTCCAAATTATTTTGAAGTTGTAGAGCTAGATCCTTTGTAAGGGTGAGAGAGCAAATTTATTGACATGTGTATGGCATTTTTAATTGTTCTATAGAAATCAAAAGGAGCAGCCTTAAACTGTGACCATCAAATTCCTGGAGCATTTGTAGCATGAAGTGTGGTGGTTGTTCCTATCTCTGTAGCCAGTCTGGCTTTTTATGATACGGGAGGGTTCTGTGTTGCAAAGCTCCTTTAAGTAAGATTTGACTAATGATTCCCTTGGTTCATAATTCTTTCTCCAGGAACTTCTGCAATTCTGGAAGTCCTGATTTGAACAGCAGCAACCTAAGGCTCCCAAGTATCATGGCACTTTCCTGCGTCACAGCCATTGCCATATTTGCGCTTTCCTCCATTTACTGCATAGTTTCTCATCCGAACCCAGAGATTTGGTTTCAAGACCTCTTCCCACCTAAGAAGTGTCCTGCCAATGCCACTGTGGAAGTTTTTTATGGCATCATGTTTGATGCAGGAAGTACAGGGACACGAATTCACATTTACACCTTCATACAGAGAAGCTCAGGTAAGATTATATGGGAAGGTTCTGATCAGATGTGATTCTTACGAACATGCCATGGGGACACTCAGATTATTTATTGTAAGCCTTGGCTAATTCTGACATCAGTCCCCTTGTTCATCATCCAAAAGCAAGAAAACTAACGTCAGCATTAAAAATTAATTCTGAAAGCTGGAGTGTTTTAATGATAGGCATTCATAAGCCTTTATTTCTCGTAGCTTCTATCTGGTTTGATTCCTGTTTTCATTCACTTTTCATCAGTTTGTTCAAGCTTACTTCTCTTTCTAAATAAAGTTTTTTGTGGTTCAGTTGGGCTGCCTAATCATCGTGCTTCTTTAAGGGTTCTGATTTAAAGGATAAGGCAAATTGGTGATTTTCTCATGAAAAATACCGGGGGGTGTGTGTGTGAAAAACTCAGAAGCAGACGAAGATGGAAACCTGGTAGCAGAGTGAGACATAGCTCTGCCCCATCTATTATATTCAACTTCTGAAGTGTATTGTTAGGAAAACAATTGCTAGGAAAAACACAACAAATACATTTTCTTAAAACTGGTCTTGGCAGAAAAGGAAAGGATGTTTTCTAACTTAGAAGGTGCCCTTGTTTCATAAGATGGATGACTGGAAAAAGAGGGAAGGATAATTTTCCAGGGAATAATTTTCCGGAAACTTCAGCTGGTCCAAAATAGGGCAGCAAGATTGTTAACAGGGAGTGGCCAGCGAGCTGATATTACACCAGTACTTTTTCAGCTGCACGGGCTGCCATTCCATTTCCAGGCCCGCTTCAAAGTGCCGGTATTAACATTTAAAGCCCTTAATGGCTTGGGGCCAGGTTATCTGAAGGATCGCCTCCTCCCATATGTGCCTGCCCAGACCTTAAGATCATCCTCAGCGGCCCTTCTCCATGAGCCCCTGCCAAAGGAAGTGAGGCGGGTGGCTACTAGGAGGGCTTTTTCTGCTGTGGCACCCTGGCTGTGGAATGAGCTCCCTAGTGAGGTTCACCTGGCTACCTACATTGTATTCCTTTTGGCACCAGGTGAAGACCTTTTTATTTTCCCAGGCATTTTAGCATTTTAGCTTTCTAGACTTTTAGCTTTGCTGTTTTAAATCTGTATTTTAAATTCCTGCACTGCTGCTAGGTTTTATTGTGGTTGTATTGTTATATTAGGGCCACAGTGGCTTAGTGGTTAAGACGCTGAACTGCAGACTGGAAGGTCGGCAGGTCAGCAGTTCAAGACCCGCGTGCCACGTGACGGAGTGAGCTCCCGTCTTCAGTCCCAGCTCCTGCCAACCTAGCAGTTTGAAAGCAAGAAATTGCAAGTAGATAAATAGGTACCGCCTCGGCGGGAAAGGTAACAGCGTTCCGTGCACCTCGGTGTTCAGTCATGCCGGCCACATGACCACGGAAGCGTCTTCGGACAGCACTGGCTCTTCGGCTTAGAAACGGGGATGAGCACCGCACCCTAGAGTCGGACACGACTGGTTGGGGACACCTTTACCTTTACCTTATTGTTATATTGTGGTTTTAATGTTCTATATATTTTATATTGTTTTATTGTGTGCCGTTTGGTTTTAATTTTTATGAACCGCCCAGAGAGCTTCAGCTATTGGGCAGTATAGAAATGAAATAAATAAATAAATAAAATGTTACATAATGTTTTCAGCTCCTTCCTTTGGTTTTTTGGCGGTGCCCATATCAGCTTGCTTTATTGCATTTCATTAAATTATGGCCTGTATTATCCCAGTACTTGTCACTTCTGGATATGCAGAGTGCACAATTTCCTTTCCTAAAATAATAATGAAATTGCACAATTGCATCCATGCACTACCACCATCTGGAGAAAGCGAATGCAATGTGCTGAAAAATATCCCCCAGAAAGAAGTGAAGGAAGGATTTTGGTATCATGAAATTACAGTATTTTGCTTCTGCATAAAAGGGAATTAGCAGATGAATCTAACATCGTGTCTTGATGAATGAACACAGTGGTACAAATTCATGGGAGCAGGTGGGGGTGTAATAAAGGCTCCAGTAATAAAGGAGAGGCAGCATAATGCCCAGAAAGAGGGATAGCATGAGGCTTTTAACCAGATAAGCAGGAAGGCTTGTTCTTACTTAAATGTGAACACTATATTTTGTCACTTACCAAAAAACACAACAAAAGGAACAAAGGAACAATTCGTTAATCAGGAACAAAGGCTGATGGACCATAGGATGCTGCATGGCACTGAACCTCCTCCTTGCATTACCATCAGTAACAGATAATGCAGCAAAATGTCAGTCTGGCTGCACATTCAAAAACCAAAATCACAATGGCCCATTCTAAACATTTACTGAGTGGGAGAAATAATGATGTTTTAAATGGCTGTCCTGTGAAATTGGTGAATTTCACTGACTACCAATAAAAAAGTGTGCTAAACTCCCATTCCTGAAGCTATTCAATGCTAAAAAGCAAGTAAAATTATAAGAAAATGTATAATCAGACATGTTTGCCGTGTTTATTGTTCTTCTGCTGTTTTTAAATATCCTACTTTGCTTTCCCTTTTCAGAATCTGTATAGGTGTGTATGTTGGTGGCTAACATCCTTCAGGGTGGAGGATCCAGACATTTCTCTTAGGGGTCAACCTTCAGGAAACAGATGTACAGAGACATACAGGAAAACAGACAACTGCCCACAAGCTTGAGTTCATTGTTAATAAAAGAGAGAAATGACTCTCTTGATGGATGAACTAAGGGATACAGTCTATAGTTCCAAACTTACCATACTTGCATCCTGCAGAAAGCCACTGATATCATGTACAGAACATGTAAGTGGCATATATTAGCAAAGGCATGTCCTCATAAGCATCTCTTTCTCCTCAGAGATAACTTTGCATCCTCCTAGGAAAACAGTGTGTGTGATAGGGAACCACCTACCCAGAAGACCTGTGTTACAAAGAATTGTGTGCACACCCCATAATAAATGGTATTTTTGCATGTTCCTTTTAAAAAGCTTCATCTCTGAAAGAGAGAGCTGTTGGTTGAATCACTGGAGGAGTCCGCTAAGAACATAACTTTTAGTTACATTAAGACTTTTTTATTACATCATCTTTGGTATTTATTAGGGCTAAATATTAATCCTGATCCACATCTTGTACATATGTTACAAAAATATCAGTTTATAGGTTCTAGAGATATCCTTTGCAATTATCTGTTTTAATATATATTGTCTGAAAAGGCTAGCCATTATAAAAGCTTTTTAAATTAAACTTTTGCAGAAAAGTCTGCAGAATTAGAAGGGGAAATCTTTGAATCAGTGAAACCAGGTCTCTCAGCATATGCTGATCAGCCTGAGAAGGTAAGACATTCTGATTGATTTTTGTGACAATTAGGCCCCCTTTCTCCTTGCCCATTCTAAATAAAGTTTGTTTAATGTGAAGGAGGAGGAAGAGGAGGAAGAGGGCAATAAAAAGGGGTGGGGGAATAGAGGCAGGTAAGGAATAGATGAAAAGAAGAGAGGGAAAACAAATAGTTATGACTATCAGGAAAAGACAGAAGAACATCCACTCACCATTGGCATTTGAAGGGGATTTTATTCTCACACACACACACCTCTCTCTCTCTCTCTCTCAAGCTGCCTTATAACAGGTCAGGCTAGTTGTCTATCTGGCTTATTACTGCCCACTCTGACTGGAAGACAATGGTTCTCCAAGCTCTTCCCCATCAACTGCTACCTGGTCCCTTTAACTGGAAACACCGGAGGTTGAGCCTGGGACCTGCTGCATGCAAAGCATGTGCTCTGCCACTGAGCTAACTGCCTCCCCGCCCCGCATACAGCACCGTCAGCGTACATGGCGCTTTTCAGAGATCTATAAGGGAAAAGAAATAGACAGGTCCCTGCCCTCAAGGACATTACAATCTAAGATAAACAATAGGAAAGATAAGAGGCATTGGGGTAAGAGAGACGTGGATAGCAAGGGGTGAATGTCAGCAAATGTAATTTCATGTACTTTAAACTAGGATTGGAAGCAATGATTAAGGGACTGAGCCCTTTTAAATCCTTACAAGAAAAGGTCTGGTTTTAAGGAAGTGATTGAAGGAAGAGTACTTTGCCCAACCCTACCAATGTTTATGTTTTGTTTTCTGTTAATCTCTAGGGAGCTGAAACTGTCAGAAAATTGTTAGACATGGCCAAAGAAGCTGTGCCACCCAGCCACTGGGAAAAGACCCCAGTAGTATTGAAAGCCACAGCTGGTCTGAGGCTGTTAGCAGAGCACAAAGCCCAAGCTCTACTCTCAGAGGTAATACTGGGTTGTATTGCAAGGGGAGGGGGTGTCATTATGCAAAATTGGGAGTCTTCCTTAATGGTATCTCTCAGTGCCTGCCTATGTGTACTTTTTGCCATAGTTGTGTATTTTTATTGCCCTATCAGGGTTGGGTGATGCACTTCTAAATCCTGTAGCTGCTCTTATTCTTAATAAGGGTGAGGTGTTAATAAGGCAGGAGATAGTCCTGTTTTTATTTATGATATCTGGAGGCTAGATGAAAAGAATTAAACCTATACTCAACTTGCTTTTCGTTCCACTGCTTTTTGTAGGAGAGGAATGTTGTGACATCCACACACTCCATTCTGTGAATGGCTCCAAGTTCTAAGAATATCACCCATTTTTTTCCTTTCCATAGGTCAAGGTGGTCTTTGAAGAATCTCCTTTTCTAGTTCCTGATAATTCTGTTAGCATCATGGATGGATCTTATGAAGGTGGGTCCTGGGAGGGATCTTAGAAAGGTTAGTCCTTGGAGAACGAAAAGGGATAAGACCAAGTGGGGAGAAATAATTATGGAAGCAAGCAGAATGGGAAGAGCCCCTCTGGGTTGAATGAAAAGTAAAATATTTCTAGTGTTTTTATTTGTTATTAAATTTTGTTATTAAATTTATTAATCGCCCATCTGGCTGGTCACCCAGCCGCTCTGGGCGATGTACAGCATACGATAAAACAGTTTAAAACAATAAAATTCTACAATAAAAACATTTTCTAAAATACCCTAACCCACCCCAAATGCCTGCCTGAACAACCACGTTTTTAATGCACGACGGAAGCTCATTAAAGAGGGGGCATGACGGAGTTCCCTAGGGAGGGAGTTCTACAGAGTGGGGGCCACCACAGAAAAGGCCCTCTCCCTCGTCCCCACCAGTCTAGCTGTCCTGGCTGATGGGACAGAGAGAAGGCCATCCGAGGCTGATCTTGTTAAGCGGCCTGTCTGGTGCTGCTGGAGGCGCTCCTTAAGATAGGCTGGGCTGGAACCATATAGGGTTTTAAAGGTCAAAACCAACACCTTGAATATGGCCCGGAAAACAACTGGTAACCAGTGCAACTCCTTCAGCACTGGAGTGATGTGATCTCGCCGGCGGCTGCCTTTAATCAGGCGAGCCGCTGCGTTCTGTACCAGCTGCAGCTTCCGAACCATCTTCAAGGGTAACCCCACGTAGAGCGCATTACAGTAGTCTAAACGAGAGGAGACCAGGGCATGTACTACCGATGGGAGCAGATGGTCAGGAAGGAAGGGGCACAGCCGCCGTATCAGATGGAGTTGATACAGTGCTGTCCGGCTCACAGCTGACACTTGAGCCTCCATGGACAGCTGGGAGTCCAAAATGACCCCCAGGCTGCGGACCTGGTCTTTCAAGGGTAGCCGTACCCCATTCAACACCAGGTCAACATCCCCCAGCCTCCTCTTGTCTCCCACCAAAAGTACCTCGGTCTTGTCAGGGTTCAGCTTCAGCTTCTTCCTCCCCATCCAGCCACTCACGGTCTCCAGACATTTGGACAGGGATTCTATGGCCAACCTTGGTGAAGATTTGAATGAGAGGTAGAGCTGCGTGTCATCCGCATATTGATGACACCGCACCCCAAACCTCCTGATAATAGCCCCCAGCGGCTTCACATAGATATTAAATAGCATCGGGGAGAGGATGGAACCCTGTGGCACCCCACAAGTGAGTGGCCACGGGTCCGAAACCTCCTCTCCCAGTGCTACCCTCTGGTACCTGCCGGAGAGGAAGGACCGGAATCACCGCAATACGGTGTCTCCAATGCCCAACCCCTCCAGGCGGTCCAGGAGGATACTGTGGTCAACGGTATCAAAAGCCGCTGAGAGGTCGAGGAGAACAAGGAAGGAGCATTCACCCCTATCCAGAGCCCTCCTCATATCATCTACCAAGGTGACCAAGGCCGTTTCTGTCCCATGCCCAAGCCTGAAGCCCGACTGAAATGGGTCTAGATAATCAGTTTCTTCCAAGTGTTGCTCTCAAGGTAGGAAAAACTACAGTATCTTATTTATAGTCTTGTGCTATATTCACTGAAATGGTCTAGAAAATTATGAGACACATTTCTAAATTTTGGGGAACCCACTTTTCTAGATTAATTTGACCAAGCTGAAAATTACTGTTCCCAACCATGTTTATCAACTAGAAGCCCAGAATTCAAGATGGTATCCAACCTGGTGTTGAACTAATGCTTCCTGTTTCTATGGCTGAATAGGAGATTGTTTCTCTCAGTCAGTAACTGAATTGGGGGATTCAGGTACCTACAAAATCAATACACAAAAGATGACTCCTGAATTTGAATAGTAAAGAAAAATGGCGGCGGGGCGGGAGGAGAATTGGAGTGCAAGAAGATCCACCTTCTGGGTGTATAAATCTGAGGCAGCTGCTGAGGGAGACATAGAGAAAGGCTGCTTGGTTATACTGGTAAATCTCATAAAGAAAATACTACTAGATGAAAAGCAGTCTGCATGAGGCATGTAAACTCTTCCTGGAGTTTACAGTTAGCACAAACTCAAGGAAATTGGCATGGTGAGTAAATTCTGTGTATCTAGGCTGAATCTGACATCTGAAGGGAAGTGGTTGCTTATTTCATCACATATATTGTTTGTAACGCAGCCCACATTTACCACATGATCTTCAACTCACTTCCCATAGTGAATTTTTTTTAAGATGATGTTAACGATGGTGATGCAATTTTAGGCAATAGCAGAGGCCCTACCTGCAAGTTTACAGTCTAAATATGGGCTGAGATAGTTTTGCACTGCTCTCAGTTTGCCATCACATCATGGTTATGGTTGTTTGTTTTTGAGATTTTTTGTTTGAAGTTGTTTTAGATATATGTTTCTTTTGTGTATATTGTCTGTTCATGTGTTTTTTATGTTGTTGTTGTTCAGTCGTGTCCAGCTCTTCGTGATCCCATGGACCATAGCACGCCGGGCCTTCCTGTCCTCCGCTCTCTCCCGGAGCGTGCTCAAGTTCATATTCATTGCATCAGTGATGCTATCTAGCCATCTCATCCTCTGCCGTCCCCTTCTCCTTTTGCCTTCAATCTTTCCCAGCATCAGGGTCTTTTCCAGCGACTTTTCTCTTCGCATTAGGTGGCCAAAATATTTGAGCTTCAGCTTCAGTATCTGTCCTTCCAATGAGCAGTCAGGGTTGATTTCCTTTAGGATGGACTGATTTGACCTCCTTGCAGTCCAAGGGACTCGTAAGAGTCTTCTCCAGCACCACAGTTCGAAGGCATCAATTTTCCTGCACTCAGCCTTCCTTATAGTCCAGCTCTCACAGCCATACGTTACTACTGGGAAAACCATAGCTTTGATGATACAAACGTTTGTCGGCAAGGTGATGTCTCTGCTTCTTACTATGCTGTCTAGGTTTGCCATAGCTTTTCTCCCAAGGAGCAAGCGTCTTTTAATTTCATGGCTACAGTCACTGTCTGCGGTGATCTTGGAGCCCAAGAAAATATAATCTGTCACTGCTTCCATTTCTTCCCCTTCTGTATGCCAGGAAGTGATGGGGCCAGATGCCATGATCTTAGTTTTTGTAACGTTGAGTTTCAAACCAGCTTTTGCACTCTCCACTTTCACCCTCAACAAGAGGCTCTTTAGATCCTCTTCGCTGCCATTAGAGTGGTATCGTCTGCGTATCTGAGGTTGTTGATAATTCTCCCGGCAATCTTAATTCTGAGCTGTGATTCATCCATCCTGGCGTTTCTCATGATGTACTCTGCATATAAGTTAAATAAGCAGGGCGACAATATGCAGCCTTGTCATACTCCTTTCCCAATTTTTGAACCAATCAATATCCGTCCTTCCAATGAGCAGTCAGGGTTGATTTCCTTTAGGATTGACGTTTTTTATGTAAATGGCTTTTAATCTCTGTATACTGTGTTTTTAATGTTTTTAATCTTTGTAAACCACCCAGAGAGCTTTGGCTATTGAGCGGTATAGAAATGTAATAAAGAATAATCAAGAATACTTACCACATACCAAGCTCAGCCTGTATCCCTTCAACCCATTTCTTCATTATGACAATTTTCATTTGAGTGAGCTGTCCAAAAGTAGGTGTAGTTAAGAATGTCTTTTAGAGTTGGTTTGGGTAAAGCTGATGCAATAATTCTGTAAGGGTTATCTCAAAAGACTGATTTGAAGGTATGTGAAATGAAGCTGAGTATCTTTTAAAAGTGGAAATTAATTAAGGTCTTAATTAAAGTCTCAGCAGTGAAGGCTGAGAAAAAGCCTAGTGCATACTAGAAACCTAGGCAAGGAACGAAATGAGATTCTGCTTGGACAACTAGAGATAACTGATTGAAAGAAATGCACACAGTGCAGTAACAGTGGGTATCTGGTAGATTGCATTTCAGGTCTAAAAATGGAAGGACTTTCAATTGTTTTTTCTTCCTCCTTACAGGTATTCTAGCCTGGATCACTGTGAATTTTTTGACAGGTAATTGCTGCCACATGGTTCAGTTTGAAGACTTGGGTAGAGTCTGTTGCAAAAATCGGGCAAGCAGCCCATTGACAGCAGAATATTAATCTTGTGCATCCACTACATTCTTACACTTCTGTTGCTGAAATCCATCCAAGGCCCTGAAGGCCAAATAACAACATGGGATCCCTCATGGCATATGGATAATATTTGAACATTTGCAATGTTGCCTGCAGGGCAGTTGTATGGCCAGAACCAGCAGACAGTGGGGACCCTGGACCTGGGAGGAGCCTCAACGCAGATCACATTTCTGCCACAGCTGGAGGTGAGGAGTAGGTACAATTCAGTCTTGTTGGGGCTGCCATCATGTTGGATAATCTGGTGCAGGTGTCCAAATTATTTTGTTTTTCTATTTCACCTTGATCTATGCTGCTTTAATAATGTCCATTAAATTGTTAGGCTTCCTTTAAATGTTTTTTTTAAATACTAGAGGAATGTAAAATGGTATACATTTGATATTGTTGTATTTTATTATTTAAAGTAGTGCCTGTATCTTAGATATTCTGATCTTTCTAATACAGCCTCAATTTGCAGCATCTGTGAATGTGGCCACATTCGCTAGCGGCCTTGATAGAACTGGATTTTTTTTCCTTACTGGTTTTAGGGTGCAATCCTAACTAGATAGGCGGCCGCCTCCAAACTCGGAGGTGACTGCCTATCCAAAGCAGGGCAGGAGAAGAATGGAGGGGATTGTTCTCTCCACGCTTCTCCTGCCCTGCTTTTTCTGTCTAGCTGCGGGAGCACGGAGCGGGGAAGGAGACTGCTGTACGACACATTGGATGTGTCATACATGCAGCTACGCTCTCCCCACCCCGGAATGCCCCAAACCATGCCCCTTTCTGGCCGCTCCGCACTCCTCTTGTGAGCGCGGAGGACGAGGCTGTTCCGCACTGCCTCCAAGGCAGTGCGGAAGTCAGGGGAGGTCAGTTCTCCAGGAACTGACCTTGGAGCTCGGGCTCCAAGGTCGGTTCCTGGAAAACAGCATATACTATGGCCGCCTAGCCACTGTCTAGCGGTCACAGGATTGCTTCCTTAAAATCTTTATTTAATATATTTTGAAATCACCCCTCCACTTCTGAGTGCTTGAGGCAATTTATAATAAAAACATAAAATACAAAAAATCACAGAAAGCTACAACGCAAAAAATCACAAAAAGCTACAACAACGCAGATAAAAACAAACCCAACTGCTTTACAGTAGTAATTTTCTGAACATTAATAGCTTCAGATTATCAGAATTCTCTATGTATCTTACTTAGGAACATAGGAAGCTGCCTTATACTGAGTCAGACCATCGGTCCACCTAGCTCAGTATTGTCGACGCTGACTGGCAGCCATGCTCCAAGGTTTCAGACAAGAGTTCTTCCACCTCTACCTGGAGATGCTGGGGACTAAATATAGTACCTGCTGCATGCAAAACAGGTGCTCTACCATTGAACTATGGCCCTTCCCTCTGAGCAAGGTTTATGTTGAGGTGACTCTGTAAATATCAGTTCCATTTATTGCGGCGCATGGTTATCCCAGCTGTGTGCCTGTCTCTTAATAAAGGCAGGCTGCACCTGTGCCTTTTCAGGCAGGAATGTAGCCTCTCTTCCAAGTGCAGGCAAATATAACGGAATATAGGGGTGCTTTACAACTAGTTTGTCAAAAAAATTGTTGCTGTGGAAAGGCATCCCCTCTATCCAGTGGTGTGGGCTCTGTATACGCTGCACAAAACATATCTGAAAATCAGCAGTGAGTTTCCCACCTGTTTTCTCTTGGAATAGCTATCACTGAACAATCCTTTATCATTATTCTAATTTTTAGGAAACCCTGGAGCAAACACCAGTGGATTTCCTTACCTCATTTCAAATGTTCAACAGCACTTTTAAACTCTACACCCACAGGTGAGTGAGGAGGCATTATACAAAAGGTTGTTTCTTCAAAACTCAAGGGTACTGTTGAACTTCAGTCAGAAGCAATATTTACCTTAATAATTTGTGCTGCTCAGTTTTTAAGTCAGTGTCTTTTGCTGGTTATCAGAATAAGTTTTAAAAGCCTTGTGTGGAATGCTAGATATATGTGTCTTCAGTGTCATCATAATGAACAGGGTAGTTTGTGGATTGTTGTGTAACATGCTGACATTTCACATTTGGGGTTCAGCAAGCAGGAGGCTCTTAGCAGAGAATCATTTATGTCCATGTTTATAAAATAGGTTGCCACCTAGTCTCACAGGTGGGGTAGGGTGGACACACATTGTAATTACGCTCCCTTTGTCCTCCTTTACAGCTATTTGGGGTTTGGGCTGAAAGCTGCACGACTAGCAACACTGGGAGCCTTGGAAATGGAAGGTACAGCGAGAGAGAATAACTACGTAGTTATTGTATGCAATTGTATGCATAGTTATTGTATGCAATGAACCTATGCAATTCCCATATTTTCTGGCTGGTATCTCATGTCTGACTCTGTGTTTATTAGCAGTGGTTTATCTAGAAATTGTATGCATAGTTATTGTATGCAATGAACCTATGCAGTTCCCATATTTTCTGGCTGGTATCTCATGTCTGACTCTGTGTTTATTAGCAGTGGTTTATCTAGAAATTGGGGATATCACTTATTTCTGATATAACACTATTGTATGGAGGAGGATAAATAAGGAAAAATGTATCTGGATGGTAATGAGAGTGCAGCGCATTCCAAGAGGAGCACGTGGGGGAATCTCAGGCAGGCAGGCCCAAGGGCACAGAAGTTATTTGGTAGAACGTTGTTTGAAAACAGAGTTTTTCCAAACTGCAATCATATGAATTGGGTCACGGAGTCCATGTCCAATGTTTCTGTCACCAGGCAAGATTTTAAAACCCATACCTCCAAGGGGATGTTGCTCTTAGGAGTGGCAGCCAGTACTCTCTGTTTGAAAAAGTCTTTTTTGGTTCTTTCATTCTTTGCAGGTTACAACTTAGTCCCACCACCATGTTGGTGATCTTTTTGGCAATCACTTTTAGTACTGTCAACAGATGAAAGAGTTTTAGTGGATTTATCACCTGGCTTTTAATCAGTTAATGATGTTTAAATACATGTGCTTATTATCAACACCTCAGTATAGGTGTTCTCTCTAGCAAGTTAATTCCCATATGGAAACTGCTTGTGCATGCAGAACTTCCCCCACTCCATGTACAGAAGCCGACTGGACTGGCAGCTGAATCTTACTTCAGCACTGGTGATGGGACGGTGTACTCCATTGCTGCAAAAAGCGGCAGTCTAGTATCAGGGGGCACAGGGCAGGCTGTGTGGAACACCCAGCTCTGTCCTCCAGTACCTTGCCACCACTCTCTGACTGCTCTACCTGGCACTTGCTCGCTGCTCTCTTGAACAAATGCTGCAATACAGCAGTGACATCTTCAGCGTGCACTTACATGGCCTGGGCTGGCTGCTTCTTTGCCTCCTTGCCTGGATGGGGACCTTTCCCAATGGGAATATCTGTGATTCATTGGGGGGGTGAGTGAGACAGCCAGCCCAGGCCAGCACATGCAAGCATGGAGGCCGCCGAGGTGCTGGCTTCAGAAGATGGGAATGGCCAGAGGGGGCTCAGGGGGATGGACAATGAGGGCTGCCACAGTCACCCCTTGTCTCCCTGACATCTGCTCCCTGAGGTGGCCACCACGCTAATAATAGGAATAGAACACAGATCAATAAGGAATTGATGCAAGTTGAACACTGGTGTCATGTGGCTTATAGGGATCAAATAAGCTGAATGGGTACATACAATCCCCACAATTTGGCCTATTCACTTGTGTGCTGGGAAACCTCTTTAGGCTTCTGGCAAGCTTCTAACAGGCTGTCTGCATTCAGCTAAAACTCCCTTTATCCCATTTCCAGTGTCTAATTCTCCTCCAACAAAGAGGTTCTGCTGTCACTGAGACAGGTAACTTGGTACTCTATTTGAGCCAGTTTGCATAATGAAACACAATCTAGGCTGTGAAATACTAACCTGAAAAATAAACTCCATGAGCAGCATAACTTTGGAAAACCATTTAAGCTGCCCTGTGTGGTATGCAGTTGCTTATTAAAGCCAAACTCTTGGGTGGAGGTGCGTTTGGGTTGCAATTGCTTTGTTTACATTGAGCTGCCCAAGACAAGGTGCCCTCAGTGTGAATGTTAACATCCCCCAGAACCAACAGTCTGGGGGATCTCAGCAGCACACCCAAGACCACCTCCATCAGCTCATCTAGGGCATCTGTTGAACAGCAGGGTGGGTGATACACCAACAGAATCCCTACTCTGTCCAGCTAACCGAACACAAGGTGCAAACACCCCAGACGAGTAGTTACATGGACAGGAAGCCTTCAGAGGGAGATGGAATTCTTATAGACCACAGAGGGAGATGGAATTCTTATAGATTGTCCATCCCCCAGCCCTCAAGCCTGCCCTGATGCTGGACCAAGTGGGCATAAATGGGAGAGACTGACTTTTCCCTGTTCACCCACCCAGGTCTCAGTTATACATGCCAGATTGGCCACCTTATCCACTAGTAAGTCATGGGGGCCTTATTCTGAACCAATCTGGAATTTAAAAGCAGCATCCAGAGACCCGAGGGCAGGCTGATAGGGCAGCCACCAAACCTGCAAGTGCAAGGAGGACCGGAACATGGCACGACTATTAACTGTCTGGGCCGCGTTCCTCTTACTTGGCAAGTCCTCCTCATATCTCCTTCTACCTGTCATTACACTGATCCCCCCCCTTTAGGTCCCCCCAATTAGCCGAACATCCTCCTTTCCAGGCTTATACTCAGGCCACTAGAAAACCGGGCGGAGGAATGGGGTCCAGGTCCTCCAGGGCTCACAGCTAGATGGTCTCTGGCACCTCTAGCAGCAGGAGAGCCTTTATAGCTGGAGTCAGGTTGGGGCCCTGCCCTCCCAGACCAGGTGGAGAAGAGCCAGGAACAGGGCCCAGGTCCTGCAGGGCTCACAGCTAGATGGTGTTAAAATAACTATTCTTTCAGCATTCATTTCGCCCAGGGACATGTCTTTTGTTTGAACACTTTAAGAACCCTGAATGTCAGGTCTTCAGTGTTCTGGTAATCCCTGCTGGTCACATTCACTTTCAGACTCTCACTTGGCTGAAATCGCATTGGTTCCTGGCCTCCTAAAGGTCTGGTACTGCACTGTCTTGGTAGGTGACAAGCTCAGTGTCTGTGCGTGTCCATTGGCTTTCACTTTTTTGATTAAATCTCTCAAGCTACGGAACATGGGTTCTGCCACAGAGCCTCGCCAGTCCTTTTTCTCTAGAACACCCAGTTCTGGTCACTTAGGTCCCTGCTTCTGCCAAAGCAGAGACCCACATTCAGCCACACTCAAGGCTCCTTTCCTCAGCAGTTGCAGGAGTTTTCCCACAACCCATCTCCAGGATAATCGTTCAGGAAATGAATTTTTCAGGCTCTATCCTATCTTCTGGAGGTCCTTTCCATACAAATTGTAGCCTACACCCCTTTTATCTGCTTTCCTATCCTATGCTTGTGTGAGTGTTAAGAAGACTTATTATACTGGCTAGCCCCTGGGCGATGCTGCAAACCCCTTCTTGAGTCCGTAGTTCTCCCCACAATCTCTCCCTCTCCCCACCTCACAGAAAGCCTATAGAATTGAGATTTGCCTAGTCCTGACTTCTTCAGCTCCTCTGGAACTGTAATCCAGCTCAGTTGGGTCCAGACCCACTGTGCATGTCCACGACCTGGCCTTTCACGCACAGCTGCCCTCAGTTTTGACACCGAGCAGGACTTTGAGCTAATCTTTCCATCTTTTGAATCCTGTTCATGGATTTCTACAGAATTTTTTGTTTGTTTGTTTTCTGTCTTATTTGCTTAGTGACCATAGGACTGTTTATGGTATGTGAACTGATTAATTCCATCCTGGAGTTCATGTAAGCACCTTTCACCAGTGAGCTAATTCCCAGTGTGATCATTGCGTATATCTTGATTCTTGTGTTAAATAAAATAATCCCTTTTTGGAATAGACTTGTGCATATCATTGGGACAAATCTACCGAGATGCGCTATGATCAGTGTTCAAAGATACCTTAGATACGTGAATCTTGGAATGCGTGTTTCAAGATTTCACTCACACATGTGTTTGGAGAAGACATTTGGTAACATCTTGTAGTAGTAAGTTCCATAGTTTAATTATACACAGTGTGAAAAAGTCCTTCCTTTTATCTGTCCTGAATCTTCCACCACTCTGCTTCACTGGATGACCCTGAGTTCTATTATTTATGTATTTCTTTGTTTGATTTGTACCCCACCTTTCCATCAAGAAAATAGCGCTCAAGGTACCATTAGTATTATCCAATTTCTCCACACCATGCATAATTTTATACACCTCTGTCATGCCCCCCTTAGGGCGCAATCCTATGCACGTTTAGACAGAGAAAAGGCCTACAACTCCCAGCATGCCCCAGTCAGCATGGCCTTTCTCTGTCTAAACATGCATAGGATTGTGCCCTTAGTTGCTTTTTTCTCAAGGCCACTAGACTCCTAACCTATATAGAGTCTAGTGGACTGTGCCATTTGGGGAAACAAGCAGTATCTCGATTTCCCCCTGAAAATGGAGTGAGGAACTTGAACTTTTTCCAGCTTCCTTTTCCTGCAAGGGGACTATAAAACATAAGCCTCCTTGACTTTTCTCATCATCTATATTCTCTTCAACAGCAGGTGGACAGACCTTCCGAAGCTCTTGTTTGCCAAAACAGCTTGAAGCAGAGTGGCACTTTGCGGGAGTTAAATACCAGTATGGTGGCAACAAAGAAGGTAAGTTAGAAAGATACTGTTTCTCAAGACTGGTTAAATGAAGAGGGTTTCTTTTTAGACTGTCTTCTTTATCTTTGCTTGTATTTTGAAATAATGTCTTTTCAGGTTATGGTCCAAAAGTGCTGGGCCCTTGCCCCAAATTCGGAGGCTTACAAGTATCCTATGCAGAGAGTGAGGCACCTCGTGCCCCCCGCACTGCATTTTAGCTGGACAGGCGATTTCAGCAGTCTAGCGGAGGCTTTGGGGAGGGAAGGAGGCTAGGGCAGTGATAAGAAAAGGCGTAAGCCAGCCACCCCGACCTCTTCCCCTCCCTGCCCCCAGGAGCACCTCCTTTCCCCCCAACTCCATGCTCTCTTTACCCAGGGCAGAGTGGCAGCCGGCTCATCTGTGGTATGTAATTTTAGAATGTACTCCTTGTCCTTTTGTGGAGAAGCCCCTCCATAAGACCTTGTTTTTCCCCATGTAGGGCTAAAAAAACCTCTTTTCTTTTGAATGTATATTTATACAGGAAGAGCAAGGATAGAGATGGGGCTGTGCCCCCAGGCTGTGGCAATGTTGGGGTTGAGGGAAGAGATCTAAAACTCCATTGTTGTGCTTTCTCATTCATGTTTCTCCTCTTCTAAATTTAATTGTTATGGATTCTGCTCTATCTACAATGGGACTCATGGCTCATATCACATTTATATTTGTGTGCTTACCCTGGCAGGGAAAATAGGATTTGAACCTTGTTATTCTGAGGTGTTGAAGGTTGTTCAAGGAAAACTGCATCAACCAGATGAGATTCGAAGAAGCTCCTTCTATGCCTTTTCCTATTATTATGATCGGGCTGTGGAAACTGACTTGATAGGTAAACAGCAAATGTTTCAAAACTCGCTTGAGCTGTATAACCTTCAAGGGTGATTTATTTATTTCTAGCTCGCTTTTTAGGTTAAAAACTCTCACAAAGCAAACTGCAATGTACTATAAAATACAAAGTAAATAATCAAATCATTAAACTGTATTCAATACATGAATAATTGAAATAACAAATTAGCAGCAGCACATAAAACCTCAGCTAAAAGCACAGTACACTAAAACTAACCAAATGCAGTCTGGAATAAAAAATCCTTAAAATTCTCCTAAAGGCCAGCAAAGTGGGGGAGGGCATTCCAAAGGTATGGGGCTGCCCCAGAAAAGCCTTGTCCCTGATACTTACTAATCTCATGGCTCTCCCTGGTGGACCAAAGGCATCTTTCAGATGCTGATCTTAGAAGTTCAGGCAGGCTTGAATGTAGGCCTTCAGATTACCTGGTCCCAATGTGTTTAGAGCAAAACTGACTAACCTTTTTTAGCCTGAGGCCCAGATTCCATTTCAAAAGTGGGCAGGGCTGAAAAATCCTATTGTTACCAATTTAGGAAGCGTGTCTATGCAGAAGTAAGCAGGAAGGTATCACACAGCAGCACTTTCAAATAGCATACCAAGCCTCTGTATGTCTTCTCACAGGTAACCATGAGCATGTCTACTCAAAAGCAGGAATAAATCACTTAGCTGCTTCCTCCTCTGCCCCTCCCATCCCACAGGTAAAAGCTCTTCTCTCCAATCAGCAGCTGATCAGTGACAAGAGCTTTTCCATGCTGGGAGAGGGAGGTGGGGCCTGGGTTGGAAGTTGCTGGGTGATTCAGTCCTGCTTTCTTCAGAAGCTTCTGCTTATTTCTGAGTAGAAATAGTAGTTCTGCTGCTCATGCTTACATCTTAGTAGACATGTAGAGACTTGGTATTTGGAATAATATTTGAAAGTGCTGCTGAGTGATTAATTCCTTCTTGGCAGAGGCTTGTCCTGATTAGTTATGAGTAAGCTGAAAATTGGTAAGAAACACATTTTGGCCCCACTCACAGGTGGAATGTGACTCCTCCGAGACCTTTCCCAGACTGGCAGTTGGCTTTTAGACTGAAAAAGTTCCCCCACCCCTGCTCAAGGGCCATGGTTTTCAAGCTGTGCTGAGGAATCCTGGGATTTCTTATAAGCTTATTATGGGTTGGTTCTTTGATGAAGAAATATGTAATGGTGGTCACATGTCACTAAAAATAGCTCAGTTATCATTACCAAACTTCCCTGTGACTGAGCAATGCAATGGAAATGTTGGGTGTAATCTACTATGTACTTCTTCGTTTCCTATGAAGGGCCCTTCACAATGCCACAGCACTCCATGTCAACTGAATCTATATTCTATACAGTAGAACATGCCCCATAATCCTCTGCAATGCACTGGAGCTCTGTAGTGGACATGCAGAACTTCTTCCTTTACAAACAGCCCAAAATGGAAAGTATTATATAAGGGAAGAACATTTAAAAAGCACTGCTGTAAGGAACTTGTGTATCTGACTCTTCCTAGCACTTCAGTTTGCAATTGTAATTCAAACTTTCCTTTTTTTAGTGTTATCATACAATCATAGAATAGTAGGGTTGGAAGGGGCCTACAAGGCCATCGAGTCCAACCCCCTGCTCAATGCAGGAATCCAAGTCAGAGCATCCCTGACAAGTGGCTGTCCAGCCTCATCTTGAATGCCTCCAGTGTGACACAGCCCACCACCTCCCTAGGTAATTGGTTCCATTGTCATATTGCTCTAACAGTCAGGAAGTTTTTCTTGATGTTCAGCCGGAATCTGGCTTCCTGTCACTTGAGCCCATTATTCCGTGTCCTGCACTCTGGGATGATCAAGAAGAGATCCTGGCCTTCCTCTCTGTGACAACCTTTCAAGTACTTGAAGAGCACTATCATATCTCCCTTCAGTCTTCTCTTCTCAAGGCTAAACATGCCCAGTTCTTTCAGCCTCTCCTCATAGGGCTTTGTTTCCAGTCCCCTGATCATCTTTGTTGCCCTCCTCTGAACCCTCTCCAGTTTGTCTGCATCCTTCTTAAAGTGTGGTGCCCAGAACTGGACACAGTACTCCAGATGAGGCCTAACCAGTGCTGATTAGAGGGGAACTAGTACTTCCCGGGATTTGGAAGCTATGCTTCTATTAATGCAGCCCCAAACAGCATTTGCTTTTTTTTGCAGCCACATCACATTGTTGGCTCATATCCAGCTTGCGATCTACAACAATTCCAAGATCCTTCTCACTTGTAGTGTGGTTGAGCCACGTATCCCCCATCATGTAACTGTGCATATGGTTTCTTTTTCCTAGGCACAGAACTTGGCATTTATCCCTATTAAATTTCATTCTGTTTTCAGCCCAGTGCTCCAGTCTATCCAGATCACTTTGAATTTTGTTTCTGTCTTCCAAGGTATTTGCTATCCCACCCAATTTTGTGTCATCTGCAAATCTGATCAGCATTTCCTGCACCTCCTCCTCCAAGTCATTAATAAAAATGTTGAAGAGCACTGGGCCTGGGACTGAGCCCTGCAGTAGCCTGCTCATTACCTCTCCCCAGTTTGAGGACATCCCATTGATAAGCACTCTTTGAGTCCGATTCTGTAGCCAACTGTGGATCCACCTGAGAGTTGTTTCACCTAGCCCACTTTGAGCTAGTTTGCTCATCAGGATATCATGGGGCACTTTGTTGTAAGCTTTGCTGAAGCTATGTTGCCTCTTCATATCTTGATTTGGAAGTCCCATATAACTTGCACTGTTGATTTCTCTGCTTGGCTCAGAGCTGTATTTTACAATATCTTTTCTCAGGCACAGGATGACCCTTATCTTTTGACATTTCAGATTTTGAAAAAGGTGGAGTTTTAGAAGTGAGAGACTTTGAAAGAAAAGCCAAAGAAGGTAAAAATGTGTTTGGAGACTTGAGGTAGGGTCTTTCCAGTTACTTTACCACCAATTAGAAACCGTGCCCATATGTGGCTTCATACTCAGGCCCCTTACTTGTGCTTTCAGATGAGTGTTCAGATCTGTGTTTCCATATTTTAGTAACTTATTGACATGTTTTCTATAGTGAGAGTGAACTTGAAATATCAGAGAATAATTTTCTTCAGGGATAAGGTAGACTGAATAAAGGACTTCCTTGAATAATTATGCTGTGGTGAAGATTTTATAATGGGGTGTCAATTTATGAATATTGTGAAACAAGAATCCAGGCTCCATCTCAGGATCACATTTCAGCCAGTTGCATGGCTATGTTTTCCAATAAACTGTGTTTACATGTATATGTCAGTAGGAATCACTTCAAAACCAGGGTGCTGAATCTGGCCCTCCTCTCTGAGGTGGAAAATATTCTACTCAGGTTGGCTCATACAATAGTCAATCATTAATCATGCCTAAGGGACTGGGAACCAGCAGTAGCATCATGGCTCCTTCACTTCAACCCTGTTCATTATTATGTTTTCATTGACATTGGGGTGCCCCTAAATCAGCGTTTGAAACCCAATTCCTTCACAAGAGGAGCTGGGGGAAGCATGCATGTGACCCCATAGTTCATTCTAGATCCCTCAGCCATAGTTAGTAGCATTACAGCTAAGCAGTTTCTGTGGTAAGAGTGGTTATGTCAATTTTTCAGACAGCTATTCTCATATTAATGAATATTCTTAACTGTTCTTTATAGTGTGTGATAATCTGGAGAGCTATACCTCTGCTAGCCCTTTTCTTTGTATGGATCTCAGTTACATTACAGCCTTATTAAAAGAAGGCTTTGGATTTGGAGACAGCACAATTTTACAGGCAAGTAACAATGGCTGGAAATAGCCTTGGTCGAAGGGAGTGCTCTCATTTTATTGAGTAGTTGTTGGTACTTGTACTTCATCCTGCATGTTATGATGAAATTGGGCAGTGTGTGTGTGTGCGCGCGCGCAGGGACTACATTTTACTTATTTTAGCTACACATAAAATACTGCTGCTGGTGTACTAGTTAAGGTAAGCAAAGAGGCTTAGTGTATCCTTGTTTTTCTTCAAGTCAAATACAGCTTGAATTAACAGACTTGGATCTTGGGATTTAAGATATTTTTTTCCTTTTACTAAAATCTCACTGGTAGGCAGTCAGCATTAATCTTCATTAACCAGTGGTTTTAGTAATTAATGTTCTCCCAGTTTGAATTGGCTTGCATGCTGCAAAAAATATGCTTATGATGTGTCTGGTATGCGGGCTGTTTAACTTGACCTCTGACTTGTAACAACTTTTTACTTGTCCCTTGTTGCTGGGATAACTTCACCCAAAGGAAGGGGAGATTACTGCAGCTGCTGCTTTGCAAATATGGTTGCAGATGTTCCTGTCATATCCATCTGGATTTACACTGAAAAATGTACTCAACTTAAAGTGATGCACTTATCATAGCAAAGGGAGCTGATTTTTTCCTTTCCTTTTTTACAGCTGGCAAAAAAGGTGAACAACATAGAAACAAGCTGGGCGCTGGGTGCTACCTTTCACCTTCTGCAGTCCCTAGGACTTTCCCACTGAGAAGGCATCACTTGTAGGATACCTGCTTTTCTTGAAACAAGAAAAGGCAGTTCTGATGACTGTTTAGATGAACACAGACCAAAGTAGAGGAATCAATTATCTTTAAGAGTGAGCAGTTCTGAGCTGCAACAAGATTGGTCCCTCTAGGGTGATACGACATAATTGCCTAACTGATGCCAAAGGGCCTTGAAACAAATCATGCGCAAGGGGGTCAAGCACTTCTTCGGCCAAGGCACTGATGCATATTTGGTACCAATACATCCCAGTATTGGTCTTGCCCATACTTTTTTACAGACCTTCCTGTGCCTAAAACTTTGATGTTTCAAATCTTAAACAGAAGCTTAGCCTAATGCGTTGTTTGGAAACAACAAAACTATTGAACTTTCTCATAGGCTGTTTTGAGACTCAAATAGTCAAGTTTGTAGGATTAGCTGGTTCTTAAACAGAGACAAGGATGCTACTGCTTGAGCTATAGGAGAGAGCGTCAGTGGAAGGACTGACTTGTCAACCCCCACAGATAACTACCTGGCTAGAAGTAGCAGTGGAGGGAAGACTATAGAAACACTATTAGGAATAGTTCAATGAGCCGTCTCTTTATTTCTCTAAAGCTAAGAGAGAGCAAAGCCTTGTCTGTAGGCATTTCCTGCCTACCTTTGAAGGCCAAGTAGTTTGCTAAGGATTAACAGCCACAAAAAAACTTGCTGTTCAGTCTAGGCTTACAGAACCTCTTAATGCAAGGCATCCAGATGCTCTATTGTAAATACTTCCAGTTGAAAGTGAAGAACCTCTGATTTGTTCATACTACCACCTCTCCTAAAAGTTTATACTTGCTTGGAAAGTGGTGCACTTAGTCAGACTCAAGCGTGCGGCTACCGGTGCTCAAGTTGGTGCATTACTTGCGGCAACACCTCTAGTATTCTGTTTGAGCAGGACATTTCCTCAAGCTGGACAAGTGGTATTAGCTTCTGCTAAAGAGCTCTTGAACAAAAATGTTCAGACATGCTGACTACAGCAGCATATATTTATCAACATTTTTGGCCACGTGCTCTTACTGAATATGAAAAGGTATATGGTAGTGTCTATATAATACAGTGCAATTCTGTACATGTTTACTCTGAAGCAAATCCTATGAGTTCAGTGGGGCTTATTCCCAAGTAAGTGTGCATTGGCTGGCAGCTTTGCTTACTGCATATGCATTTTGCTGTGAATAAGACGTTACCTATTTCACTATGTGCTTAGAAAATTAATTATGATGGAAGTCTTATTCTATTCTAGCCCCTTCTCTTTTTAGATGTTGGTATTACAGTGATTCTTGACTCATCTTTGTACCCCTGAATCTGCAAGACAGAGCTCAGTTACTCCTATTCCTTGCTTTCTTGTCTCTTGTGAAAGATGGCAAAATAGAAATAAGATGTTTGTTTCCACATCAGAGCAACATTATTTGTTCAGAGCTCAGCATAAACTCATCTGCTGCAATCTCATTTATAAACTCAGGCATAAGTTTAAATTTTTGCGCACTTCCTGTACCAAAGTTAATCTACGTTTGGCAAATTCAGGGCCTTTTATCACTTTAGGTACCATGTATTTATAGAGGAGTAACTTCTGCTGCTAATTAAGAGCCCACTTCTGTAATCCTTATTCAAACAAATTTGACACCAGTGGAGTTTGTCAGTATAAAGAGTGCAAGACTGACATCTAGTTTTTCCTTCTGATGATCCCAGTGGTTGTATGAAATTAACTTGCTTCCTTTTAAATGTTTATTCACAAGTTTAATTATTTGCAAAGAATGACCTTGCTGAAAGGGTCTATTTATATAATTAGAGAGGAGGAGTTAATGAAGCAAACACTTTTAACTGAGCACTACATTAAATATTTTTGTTAAAAAATCTGAAGTGAAAGTAGATGTTAGGTGTTTACATGGTCTAAAGCAGCCTTCCCCAACCTGATGCCTTTCAGATGTTTTGGAGAACTCCCATCAGCCCCAGCAATCATGGCCAAAGGTCAGAAATGCTGGGAGTTGTAGTCCAAAACATCTGGAGGGCACCAGGTTGGGGAAGCCTGATCTCTAGTTCATGCTGGTGCAGTAGGTTGAAAGGACATTTATTTGGTTTAAGCTTAAATCTGTTAATACAATTAAGCTGAACTGTATGCAGACTGAGCCCCTCCTCTTAAATAAATGTCTCCATATGTAGCACTGTGAGTATAGGCTGTATACTGATAAAACTTAGAATATCTTTTCAGGCACACATTCACACTTCATTCTGAAATTAGTTAGAATAACAAATATCCTTGCTCTTAATTGTGTTCATGTTACTTGGTGCTGAAATGCAGTTAGATGATATTTCTCAGGCTCAGCTGCTTGGTATGTGAATAAAATGGCACCTTTGAATGTCATTAGTTTTAGTAATTAAAATATTTTTAACAGAATGTTTTCGAACTCCAGTCTGTAATTGATCTTCACTCTTGCTACTCTGTCCTTAAAAGAAAATTAAAATATGGAGTGGGCAAGACTGAAAATGATGAGCTGGAAATTACCAGGTTGTATTTGACTAAGCTTGCAGCTCAGAATCTATCCAGTCTAAAGCAGCAGAAAATGCTTGATGATCTATATTCTTTACTGTGGCCACCAATAAATTCATCCCAATAATACTCTTTTGATAAGCCAACGTCTTGTCCCAGAAGTCCAGTGCTGGGCAAGACTGGATAATGTTTGGCATTGTAGGAGAAAACCAGCTGCTGATCTCACTGGAGGAAAGAACTTCAGCCAGAATAAGTAAACATAAAAATCTTACTTCACTTTCATTTCTATTTTAAATAGCTTGTCAAATGTAAGACAGTCTTTACAGTCTACAGCAACCACCAGTGAACAGTAACTCTTGATTCACCAGGATGTCACTTACTGGCAAATGCCATGATCTGCTCCTAAAAGATGGGAAAAATACGCACATTACTTTGGTGCCTCGTGAAGCTGTATCTCCTCACCTTGACAGGGAATGTCGAGGCTCTAAAAAGCAAGCTCCTCTACTGAGGTACCAGCTCTCCTTCTTGACCATTATATAGGGCATGCACAAACAAGCTTTAATTTGCTTTCCACTTATTAAGTAGATGATGGAGAAAGTAACAGTGCAGTCATCCTTCTACTCAGAAGTCAGCCCCAGAGAGTTAAAAGGGACTTTGCTCAGGTATATAGGACTGCAGCTAGGCAGAACAATCCTATGGGCACAGGGGATGGGAAATCCACAACAGATAAAGCACCACTTGCTCTGCCCAGCTAGCTTATTGTACACCAGCTAGTGTAGATGTCAGCCTATTTGGGGTACATGTAGATCCTTGACTGACCCTGACCCATTTTTGGCCCCATCGCCAACAGACCAAACGTGGCAGGGGGACTCTCCATGGGCAGAGAGGAAGGTCTGGTGCATTCAACAGCTGCTCTCCCCGGGAGCTTAGGGTTGCTCCCTCAGTGTTTCAAAAGCAAGGAACTAATTCAGAACTACTGCCTAGTCCAGGAGAGAATGGTAACCTATTCATTTACTAAATGATTAGTTTTATCCAGCAGTGAGCGGTAAAGCCTAAAATTGTGCACTTTTCACACTTTACGAGTATGAAACTTGGCACATTTATACATTCCCCAATACTAAACATTTTTAATGGATCCCAGTAAACAATGCCATGCAGGGGCCAGGATACTGACAAATGTTGATGTTCTATCATGCACAGGATTGCACCCTTAGAGAAGCTATTATCTAGTAACAATCATATCTTATTACCATAATGTTATTCTGGATTAAGCAAGTTCCTTAACTCCTTGTATCAAAGACACTTAAAAGAGGGAGATCTTACTTTAACTGGAGGTACAGCATTAGTTGCTTGCAATCCCCATGTTCTTAGCAGCACAAAAGGAGCTATACTTGTAGAGTACAGTCTTTTCAGCAAGTCAGTTACAGCCATGAGAGAGAGGTTGTGTCTCTGTCGTTCTCTTTCATACTGCAGTAGATGGGTTAAAGAGCCTAGAACAGAGATTATGCCAAAGGAAGAAACATTAACAATCTCAGATATGCAGAAGATAACACTTTGATGGCTGAAAGCAAGGAGGAGCTGAGGAACCTCATGACGAAGGTGAAAGAAGAAAGTGCAAAAGATGGGTTGCAGTTAAACCTCAAAAAAACCAAGATTATGGCAACCAGCTTGATTGATAACTGGCAAATAGAGGGAGAAAACGTGGAGGCAGTGACAGACTTTGTCTTTCTAGGCGCAAAGATTACTGCAGACGCTGACTGCAGCCAGGAAATCAGAAGACATTTACTTCTTGGGAGGACAGCAATGACAAATCTTGATAAAATAGTGAAGAGCAGAGACATCACACTGACAACAAAGGTCCGCATAGTTCAAGCAATGGTCTTCCCCGTAGTAACCTATGGCTGCGAGAGCTGGACCATAAGGAAGGCTGAGTGAAGGAAGATAGATGCTTTTGAACTGTGATGCTGGAGGAAAATTCTGAGAGTGCCTTGGACTGCAAGAAGATCAAACCAGTCCATCCTCCAGGAAATAAAGCCAGACTGCTCACTTGAGGGAATGATATTAAAGGCAAAACTGAAGTACTTTGGCCACATAATGCAAAGACGGGATACCCTGGAGAAGATGCTGATGCTAGGGAAAGTGGAAGGCCAAAGGAAGAGGGGCTGACCGAGGGCAAGGTGGATGGATGATATTCTGGAGGTGACAGACTCGACCTTGGGAGAGCTGCAGGTGGCGACGGCTGACAGGAAGCTCTGGCGTGGGCTGGTCCATGAAGTCACGAAGAGTCGGAAGCGACTGACTGAATAAACAACAACAACCATTTGGTGGTTGTCAAAAAACAACCAAGGGCGTCAAAAGTAAGGCCTGTGCACTAGTTCTGGCCTATAAAATTATCCAGCCTGGTACATTAACAGGGCTGACATGGTACGTTAAGATTTTCACTCTAGGCAAGGTAATAACCTGCCACAAAATCCCATCGTTTCATTTATTACATTTCTTTACCATCCAATAGCCAAACCTCTCTGGGTGGTTTACAAAGGTTAAAAACCATTAAAAATACATTATACAAAGTGTAAAACCATTCACAAACATATAAACAGACACACAGACAACATATATATAAAACAATTGCAAACAATCAACAATAAGACCAATCCAGGGCCTGGTTAACTTCATCGTATGCTGCCAAATGCCTGAGAGAAGAGAAAGGTCTTAACCTTGCACTGAAAAGATAACAGTGTTAGTGCCAGGCAGGCCTCAGTGTGGAAATCATTTTGTCATACATTGGACAAGATAACATTGATCCATGAAATAACCAAGCCAGTCAATAAGTGGGGCAGGGGGACAACAGTGAAACTCCTTAAATGTTTGCACCCCAGATGGTGGATTATGTTGGCCTACTGCTACCTTGGGATCCTATGAAAATCACAGCAAGCAAATGGTAACATGACTGTGACTCAGACAGCAGGCAAGAATGTGTGATTAGAACACACTGGATTCTTCTAACACATCTCAAATTAGTCATCTTTTAAAACAATTTTGATGGTGTAAATAAAGACAGAGATGGGTAAGTTGCATCTTTGTCCTTTCGGGTTTCTTTATTAATCAGTCAGATTCTGACTTCTTTCTAGAGAAAGGTGCTCCTACACAGTCTGCAGAAGGGAAAAATTAATAGTAGTAGTAGTAGTATTACTCAAGCTAGAGACAAGAATTCAGACAGATCTTATATCAAGAAGCTGAATAGTAAAAAGGAGATTGGAAGGGAATTTCATATTGCTATAAACTGCTTCATAGTTTTAAATCCTTACCTAGGTCCTTCCCATTGAATGCTGCAGCACTAAGATGATGTGTCAAGCATGCAATATCACCAAAGCCCATATTTACACCTTGACCTGCTAGAGGATGTACTCTGTGAGCTGCATCCCTAAAAGGAGAGAATAATGGTGGTTTATACCTGTCACAAAGAATAACCCAGCCCGCTGGTGTTGTGTGGATCTCTAGATCCAAGCTCATCTCTCCTCCAGGCACAATTTATTAACCCCTCCTTCCCCATTTAAGAAAAAAAAACTTGTACCCTCAAGTATCTCCACCTCTGTGACACTAGAAACAGCTTGCTTCCATCATGCACCATGACTTCCCATTCAATACCAAATCAACCCATTTTCCCAAAGTTTAATCACAGCACTAAAGTTCTTCAATAGGATATTACCCAATAAGGGCCACACGGTGTTGGACATATTCTGTTGCATGCCCCAATCCAAGAGGGAACACAGCTCGGCTCCTTGGATCCACTTTTGCAACACTTGGGGGCAGCTGACGGGCTGCAGTCCCTGATGGCATCAGGAGAGAAACAACAGATCGCAACATGGATCCCGCAGTATCAATGAAGTCCGAGTGATTTGCGTTGCTCCACTGAATAATGATAGAGATGTATTTATATGACACCCCAATAGCCCCGGAGAGACTGAAAAACTAACAATTGACACTGAAAATCCAAATACTTTTAGAGCATCAAATCAGAGCACAAACCTGTCTCAAATTCCAACTGATTAGAGGTCACAGACAGGAGGGGAAAGGGTGGCCATTCCCATTTCAAAACTATTGGTAGGCGGATTAAAAAGAAGTTTCTCATTTTAGTGTTCTGCTCTCAAACTTCTGAACATACTGGAACCACAATAGACACCCTCATAAGAAACCTGACACCCTCACAAGGAACCTATAGTGGGAGTCCACAAACAGAAAGACCTATGTTTTCGCAGTTCTACTTACTATTTCATGCAGAAAATGCAGTGGCAAAATAAGGCTAGATATTGTTCCTGTTTCACATGTGAATTATGTTCCAGTATCAACTTTACCCAGCAAAAAGGGAGATGCTGCTGTGGGCTCCTCTCATATGGCCTACAGCTTCTAACATTACCCCAACAGTGGGGGAAGGAACTGTGCTGTAGCAGTTCCAATACTGGCAGTGTAATATAAGACAGCCACTGACTTCACATGGAATTATTTAAAATACAGGAAACAAAATACACAGATATAAACCACATATAAAGTGGGAAGATTGTAGTTTGTTACTGAAGTCCAAGATGCACCTTAAGAAATAAATTCAAAAACAAGTTTGGCTTTCATCTTCAGCCTCATTAGCCAGAAATATGACTGAATAAGTTAATAAATTTTCAGTGTCCTCTTACACTGTGGAAATAATCACACATGATGGTGTGCCAAAATAGTTGAACCGTTAAAATAAATGAAGAAATCAAACTTAGGCTGCACTGCACTTAAAAGATTGAGAAAGTAAGATGTAACAGAGAAAGGAGGAAAGATCTATTCTTTCTCCAACTGACTACAACATATTCCCTGTCCACAGGAATGACCACACACAATCATTTTATCTTATTTGGAAATTAAATTGTTCTGCTTGGTGTCATTGTTTCTCATGTTTCCTGTTACAGCACGTAAGTTGCACATCATAAAGCGAGGAAAAAATACTCACAAAAGCAGAGTTGATAGAGTCTACAAAACTTTCCTCATCCATGCTCTGAAGCTGGGATGCATGTTCATGTGATGTGGACCAAACCAAAGAGCTGAGAGTGTCAGACAGCTGACTCAACAGACAGGAACAACAAAACAAAACATACCCATTATGTTAATCTCTGGAGAGACTTCACCCCTCCCCACAACATAAGTAAGGCGTTTATCATGCTTTTGTTGCTTCTGGAGATGAGCACATTAGTGAGGATAAGACACACAGTAACAAATGTTTTGAGAGGGAAGACAAAGAAAACTGGATGAGTGAAGAGTTACTAAATTCTTTACCGGAAGGAGTGCAATTGGTCCAGAAGGAAGGAACCTCTGCCATGCAACATTGTTATCTGTTGCCTGCAACACATGAAAGCCAGAGGAAAGATTAAAATTGTTAATTTTCTATCATTAATTTTGTATGTTCAGAAGCTGCAGCCCAAATTACTCATTTCCTAGGGTCTGACCTCAGACAAGTGAAGAGTAGCAACTACAGCTGACTGGTCATATTGATACTGAATATTCTGAATACCAGCTGCCTTCCGGACCATAGAGTTTTGCCCATCTGCACCAATCTGTGAACATAATAAGAGATTGAAAGAGACTCTGTTAACGAATTTAACAAACACAATTCCTCCAGGTTTCATTATCCCCAATCAGCAGCTAACTAGATATAGGGTGAAATCCAACAGCGTCCATCTGCCACTGGAACAGATTCGTCCTCCTGCTTGAAACCCCTGTGTGCCCCCAAATCTGCCCTAAAGGCTTGGGGGACCCACCAGATGAGCAGGGCTGGGGGGGGGGGGAGTCCCTTTGCACTAGTGGAAGTCTACTTGCACAGTGCTGTATATCACCCATGGCAACCAAGAAATTCCCTCTGCACTTGAATATGTGGCTTATTTATATGTAAAACTGGCTTTTCCCTATATCCAGTTTGCCACCATATTTAATTACTTCCTAGTAAACATGTTTATGACCACAACTTTAAATATAACAACTCTGAAAGTTTTTTTTTACCTCTAACTGTTTCAACTCACCTCTCAACCTCTTCATGCTGGTAGATAGCACCACATGACATTAGAACCAAATCCAGTGGAAAGGACTTGGCAAGAGATGGTGCCTGATTAAACAGAAAATGAAGGCTTAGTTACCAGCAGTTTGGTCTGAAGTCTGCGTCCATCTGCTAAATCAATTTGGACCCAAGAGCTTGTGTCAGAGGTTTGATAATGAAGGGGCCACGTGTACCCAACTGCTCTGCTCCTGTAGAGAACTTCCACTCGGTCTGATGGGGACACAATGTATCAATGTCACCAAATGATAGGCAGAGATGAGGCAAAAAAGTAAAAAACTAAAATCAGAGAAAGCCCAAGCAGAACAATTCACAAAGTTCCTGAATTCCTACAGGTGTCAGTTAAGTATCTCCCAGTTTCTAAGTGTGGAAATGCATTGAACCAATACACTGAAAGTACCTCAAGTGATCCAAGATTGGGAAAAGTAGCCACTACCTGAAACTGCATCCAACTGTTTGGTGAGAGCAGACAGGATAACATCATTTTCCACTATATAACCCATGTCTTCCAAGTTATCTTTATCAAAAATTATCATGGCCTCAGAACAAGCATCCCATACCTGTAAAGAAGAGAAACACTACTAGCTACAGTGAAGAAGATACAGACATGAACACAGAAATTTCCTCCTTTATTAGGACTCCCACTTACAAAATTCAATAGTTAGTAAATGTAGTATTACGGCACGTATTTCAGTTAATATTAAAAGGAAGGAAATACAAAGCAGCAATTTCTATACCCAATGGCCAGGACAGCAGTATCACTAGTAGAGATGTGAAGGCCCAGGAAAAAAACGGAGTAATGGGGGGGGGGGGACTGTTTTTTTTTCCAAGGACCACTTTTTGTTTATTCCAGAAACTGGAAAAATTGAACAGCTTTGGATTATGAAATATTTTCTTTTAGAATTTAAGACAAAGTACTTATATATTGTTACCCAGCCTTTACTCCCCACCTCCCAAATGATTTCTAAAAACTATGTATGTAATAAGAACACTTTTGTAGAAAGACTAGAGAAGTAAAATGTCTGGAAATAATAAAGCCATGGGGAGAAAAGTTTTTTTAATCCTCTCTCGAAGATTCCCAGCATAGTTATTTCTTTCTTTCCTTATTAAAATTAGTGATCTAAAGTATACTTTACTGATAGACATTTATGCTCAGTTTCTCCCAACATGTGAATAGAGTCATCATTGTGCATTCTTGACAGTTTGGGTTTTGCTCTATAGAGTCCTGTGTTTTTGATGCTGTAGCCGTCATTTAATGTCATTCTAATCTATTCAGACAATAATTACAAATTTACTAACTGAGTTTACTTTTAAAAGTTTTTAAATATAATGATAATTTTATGAGCAAACTAAGTTATACATAAAATAACTAGGAACACAAAGGCTGCTTTATGTTTCTAAGGCAGCCCTCCCCAACCTGGTGCCCTCCAGAAGTTTTGGACAACAGTGCCCAGCATTCATGACCATTGGCCAAGCCATCAACTTCAGCTGATGGGAGCTGAAGTCCAAAATATCTGGAGAGCACCAGGTTGGGAAAGACTGTCTTAAAGCAACGAAGTGACTTTAGATCTGTAAAGAGCACTAAAAAAAAATTGCTTATTTCTCCATTTTCCCCCAAATTTCCATTTTTTCTGAAAGAACTTTTTTCCATGGCCTCAAAATTTCTGGAAATTTTACATCTCTAGCCACTACTTAAGAAAAATATTTCATAAATGCTTTTCAAATGTTCTCAAAGCACTTCATCTATATTGTTTCCATTATACTTAAAGCCACCAAATAACAGTTTGCCAGAAGACGGAGCAAGTGGCAGAGGTATAACCAACTTCCTGACAGCTGCATCTCCAGATATCCAACAGATCTAGTTAACATTAACCATCTAGTAACACAGAAGCAGCAACAAAGGATACATAAACAAGTTGTCCTCTTTCCACACTTCTGAAGCTTGTACAAAGGGGATCCCACAGGGAAATATTAATGTTCCCGATGCGAGTACAGCTTTCTCCCCACAAAGAAGATATAGATTACCCTTTTGCCCAAGA
This sequence comes from Heloderma suspectum, assembly GCF_057233095.1. Classification (NCBI taxonomy): domain Eukaryota; kingdom Metazoa; phylum Chordata; class Lepidosauria; order Squamata; family Helodermatidae; genus Heloderma; species Heloderma suspectum. Next base: position 51,076,756 of record NC_139458.1, read on the forward strand.
CCCTAAAAAAACACGGGAGAATGTACAACTCACTTGTACATCGCATGTCAAGCACCTATAACCCTCTCTAGAGAGGAAATAAACCACAGACTGTTAAGAAGCAAAATATCCTGAGAACTGAAGACATCCAAAGTTACATTGCCATACATGCAGACTGTATTTTTGGCACCTGCATCCGCCGAAAGGGTCTGATTCTCATACTGCAAATATGTTCCCAAGCACCAAAGCCTAGAAAAGAAAGAAAAGGATCCCAGAACATCAAAGAAATAAACCTGACATTCCACAAACATTTAATGGGGGACCCTCAGGTTCAGGGACAAATTAAATTCTCAGTTTCCATCTACCATCTTGCAACTCTCCTTGTGAACATGGACCTATCTTGCTTGTGGCTTGACCCAACTCCAATTGCCATTTCTTTGTGTATGCCTGGTAAGGAGGTGGAGGGTTTTATGAAACAAGAGCAGTACTTGGATCTAGGCAAACCTTAGAGTAGCCTTCCCCAGACTGTTACCCTCCAGATGTTTTGTACCACACCTCCCATCATTCCAATCAGGGGCAATGGCCATGCTGGCTGGGAATGATGGGGGTTGCCGTCCCACACATCTGGAGTGTACCAGGTTAGGGAAGCTGCCTGAGCTTCTAGGTTGTCTCTGTTGCTAAGGCAAAGCCCAACGAGTCCCAAAGCAGTGTGTACACGATTTCCTGAGCAACTTACAGGCTTTGGAACTCACTGCAAAAGGTTCTGGTTGATCCCATTTCTTCCTACTTTTCACCAACAAGTAAAAACTTTATTTCAACATGAGTTTCTTTAGAGCATTATCTGTTTTTGGTCACCTCAAGCTTTATAATTTTTGCTATTTAATTGCTGAATTATATATTGTAATTTTTTCTTTGTGATTAAACAATAAAAGTTTTTCAAAGTCACAGGGCCACCACAATGTATTTTTATAGTTTTGCATTGTTTTATTGTGAATAATAGCTGCATTTGGGGGTGGGGAGGTCTCATCTTTGGGACCAAAAGGTGGGATGTAACATTTAAGGGTGCAATACTACAGAGACAGTCATCAGCCTCTGAACTTAGAGGCTGATGACTATCCACTGCAGACTAGCTAGAGCATGGAGGTGATCCTTGCCTCTGTGCTCTGGCCGACCTGCATTTTTCTGGAGCTTTGCAGTGGGAGGCCGCACAGCGCGTAGGAAGCTGTATAATGCAGCTTCTGCAGTCTCCTCCTCTCCCCTGGGACAGCTCTCTTTTCCCTGTCTCGGTGCTCCATTTCCAAGCACAGAGGCAGGGAAGAACTGTGCCAGCTACGAGGGGGCAGGGAGTGCAGTTTCTGGGCTCCAAGGTCAGAGCCCTGGTTCCAACCTCAGAGTCCAGAAACTGAAAATTCCTATGTCCCCCAGACTCTGTCTAGGGGACATAGGATTGCTCCCTAAATTAATAAATAATCAATTTCCACAGTCTTAACTGTCTGTAGAAACTCTCATTAGAGTGATTAATGAAGTGAAGACTTTTGTCATTTCACAGAGAGGCTAATTTGTAGTCAGGAGCAGGTAAGCTCCAGGATGTTTGTCAGACATTCTCTTTTCTGTAAAAGGTGTGTAATGAGCTGTAAACTTGATATTCCCAAATGACTTTTCTTTATTTAAGGGATTTATACTCTGCCCTTCAAAGTTCCCAGCAGCTTACAAAAAGTTAAGATTACACTTAGACAAATTAAAACAAGAATACTCCCAAGAAGCAAGTAGCCCTTTCTAGTTGACAAGACTGAATTATTCAAGTTCATTAACCAAATAAGAGGTTAATGCAGGCTTAGTGAAGAAACAATGAACTGATTAATCATCTACCCACTGTGCTCAAAATATATTGGCAAGTTTCTAGGAAAATGCACCCCACACACATACAATTCATACATTGAACTAAGCAACCATGAGCAGAAACAGTGACATAATTTTGAGATGTGCCAGTGGGCCCCCAATAGGCAGCTGACCACCATATCAGTAGTCCATGTTTTTGGATGCTAGCACTGAAGGCTGGTCATGATTCTTGTACTGGCAAGCATTTGTGACCCTAAAAATTAATTTTCTTAAACGGAAGTTCCAATCGCTACCTCTACAGGACTTGGGCCACTTCTACAATGCCTGGGGACCATTCTCCATGTCTCTCCCAAATCAGTATCCTACACAGGATGCAGTAATGAGGGGCGGATTTTCTTCCAAAATGTAATACTTTCTGATGCTTTATTTTTCTGTGAAAACTTTCCATTTCGTAAGTTCATTAGCAAGAATTAGTGGACGCCAATTTCAAATACGTTAGGCAAGCTTGGAAGTTTCAAAGTTGTAAATCATGTTTTTTCAGGTGATTATTGCTAGCAAGTATGAGAGAAAATACATATGTGTCACTGAAATACATAAATGTCTCAGGGTGAAACGGAACTAATAAGTAGTGACAACGAAACTGAAGGTGCCCCAGCAACCTCAGTGGAAGTGAGTTGAACTCTGTTGAATAGATGAGTGGTTGTGCATATATCTTGCACAGTTCTTTGGGTTGCTAAAATTTATTAGTGTGTCAACAGTTGTTAGTACCATTTTCCCCTTTAAATTTAAGGCCCAATTTGAATATGCCAACCCCAGTCGGGGGGTTGTTGTGTCATGCAAACCCGGCCACTCGAGGTTATGCGAAGGTTTTTGACCCTTGCATAACCTCTGACAGCCAGGTTTGGATGACACAACAACCACCCAACTGGGGGTTGCATATTCAAAATGGCGGCCAGCACCATGGCTCATTGGGACTTTAATAACCGACAGTAGGCTGTCATGTTGTGTGAACCAGCCCAATGTAAGGGAAGTATGTGCTATTGTCTTAAAATATTTTTTTTACAAGTAATCCAATAAAAATGTCTACACAACATTTAAATCACATTAAGTGTGTTTTAATTTTACCCCTCAAATATTTCAGGTTAAATACTTTAGGTAAACTGGGACAGAAAGCTAACATGGAGTATATTTTTAGCATTATTTTACTTGTATTTTGTAAGCAATAACCATGCTAAATTCGATCACTCTCAAGGGCATCAGAAAATTTTCTGGAAAACCCACCTCACTAATAGGATGCGAGGCTATGTAGACTCACATCTGTAGTTTCCTACCTAAACATCAAATATGATGCACTCTATGCACACTCATAGTTAGCATCCAGATAGTTGGTGAGTGCTGTACTTACTACTAAGAAGTGTAGCTGAACCAGGGGTGATAGCACTGACTCTGTTACTGTAATTCTCAGGTAACTGGTTAGACACTTTCTTTGGACCAGCTTCAAGAAGCAGAATTTTCTTATCACAGAGATGAACATCATGCCCTTAGAAAAATAGTCAGAGGTTTATAATTTTTACAACAATTAATCAAGAATTTTTAACATCCTGCAGCAAGAGACGACAAAGAAATAGGCCGATAACTAAGCAATTCCTCTCAACATGCAAAACTGCTTAGCACTCTAGCACTATGCAAGTGTCCCAAAACTGAATGCATGGAGGTGACACAGGGACATGCACGCCACCCCTCCACACACACCCTGACCTTCTTGTGTTAACGGGAAAGGTCTGAAGAGAGGCTGTACCTGTGCTCAGCTGAACACAGTTACAGTGCTCCATGTAATGGCGAGCTCTGTCAATCATGGCTCCCAGCTGCACAGAGGACTGGAACCACATTCAGACAAACACAGTTACAGTCCCTCTTCAGACCTTTCCAGTCAACAAAATGAAGTCAGGGTATTTTTGGAGGGAGCAGAGGCAGTCCCACGCCCCCCCCCCCCGCACTTTCAGTTTTGTAACATGTGCATAAAGCTTCTGTAGTCCCTAAAATCGAAAGACGCCACTGTTAAATACTTTCTTTAAATCGATATATGTCATGTTCAGTCTCAAAGTTTTTCTGTATAGTTAATATCTCCCTCCTTCCAGCTAAAACAAAGTTTGAAAAAAGTCATGAGTAAAAGACAAGGCAACTTGACCTTGACAGACCTATATTTAAATCACCCACTATAGCAAAACAAATCCATCATATAGGAAGGGTAGGACTTAATGCATCCTTCAACATTTGGACCTAGCCAGTCTTTCATACTTCAATAAACTTGAAACATCACAGTGTGCTCTCCTCATGGCCTTTTCTGAGGCTGCTGCCCGCAGGCACATCTTGAATTCTGGTGAAATGTGCCAAACATGAAGTTTCAGTCAATATAATTATGAACATCTGCTGAAATGCTACAGCAGCCTTTCCCAACCTGGTGCCCTTTGTTAATTCATAGTCCCAAAACATCTGGAGGGCACCAGGTTGGAGCGGGCTGTACTACAGTATTTGCAGCCAACCTGATGATAATGTAATTATCAGAACAGCAAGAACCAATGTAGTCCTAGAATACACTCCATTTGCTAGATGTAGTGGCCACTTATGAATCACCAAAAATAAAAAATGAAAATGTACCACCAAAAAAGATGACAAAAGAGGGCACCAATTTGCATAATATTTGCATATGTTAATGTATATGTATAGTCCAAATTGAAAAGTAATTACTATAATTTAACTAGAACTTGGAAGACTGTGGTCAGGTGACCCATGTGCCTTGCCCAGTCTGCTGTCCAGGTGCTGTTGATGGGCAACTTCTAGGCCAAGCTCTTCCTTCTGATGGTTCTTTTTCTTTAAACTGGACTTGGACTAGACAGCCCTTTAAATAGAGAACACCTACAAAACAGAGAACAGTCCTCTGGCAGCTCTTCAAACAGAGGCCTGTCCTCTGTAAAAGACAATACTTGGCCACCCTACGAGGCGAACAACATTTATCATCATCAAGCCTAAGAATAGGGACCTGCGGGATTTAACATCACGAAAATGCCTTTCCAAGGGCTCTGTTGCCAGTTGATAAGACTCATACCCAGCGCAGCAGCCATGGCGGTCCCGACCATGCCACCACCTGACACCACTACATCGTACACCGCCGTCGAACCATTGGATCTCACTGAGCCCCGCCACAACAGGGAGCCGGCAGAACCAATACGGAGACAAAGGCTCTTCCTACTACTAGGCCCAAGGCTCCAGCACGGTAACAGACCCACTAAAGCCGCCATTATTTCGGAAGTGACGTACACATCACTATAACGCCTGCTCACAACCGGAGATGACCTCACGAACACCTTGACAACCGACAGCGGCCAACAGAAGCAGACCAATGAGATCCACAAATTCCGTTAGGATGGGCGGAGCCAAAGACCATGCCGAGGGATCATTGGTCACCACGCAAGAGCCAACAAAAAAGGAGGGTGCTTATTGGTTGGAACTCTAGAGGCACGGCAAGCTTGTAGTTCCTGAGAGCTACGAGCAGCGCAGGCGGAGCGGAACAGAGATGACAGTGTCGGAACCTGGCGGGGCCGCAGGCGGGGCCGAAGCGGAACCCCCAGAAGGGGAGATCCGACGGGTGCGCGGGCGGGACGGGGCTAGCGGGCTGTTTCCATGGCAACGGCGTTCGCTTCTTTCCAGACTCTCCCTGGACGGCGTCACTGGCTGCATTAGCCACACCCTGGGGGGGAACCGGGGTTGCATGCGTGGCTGGGTGGGTTGGAAGCCCGCTGGCGCCACAGGGGGACGCCGATGGCTGGCAGGCGCCGGGCGCATCTGCCCGTCCCAGTCCAGACCCGCAACAATAACTGCCCAAGAAAGCTGGATTTAGTCAGTGCAAATATTAACAACGACGAAAAAGGGAGTAGCCCCTCTTTCTGGACCCTAGTGCATGATCACTTGGAAGTAAACCTCACTGAATTCAGAACATTCTTACTCCCAAGTAAGTGTGCATAGATAGGAATTGCAACAAATTGAAAACAATGACATCTGGACCCCCCCCCACACACACAATTCAGTGAATGAGGCGGGGGATGGTGCATAAAAGCTAAAATGTTTCGAGAGAAAGAAGCCCTACAAATTCCAGCATTCCCCAGCCAGCATGGCTGGCTGAGAAATGCTGAGAGTTGTAGGAGGATTTTTTTTCTGTTTAAGGATCCTTAGGATTGTGCCCTTAAGCAGCCAATTAGCTCAACCAGGCGAGGCTTTTATGCACCATCCCCCGCCTCATTCACTGAAGGCGGGGTGTGTGTGTGTGTCCAGATGTCATTGTTTTCAATTTGTAACCCTCTGGTGTTTTCCCACCACTTCTTCCAACTTTTCTCTTACCTCAGAAAATCTATTAAGACTGAGAACACACAATAGTTGCACAATGCCTTCTCATTGGTAGCACTAGGAGTCCTCAGTCTGGAAGCACTTTTTTTGAAAAAAGAAGTTGATTGGATCAATACGAAACTGAACCATTTGATGAAGCAAGCAGTATATTTGAAATGGAAACACCTTTTCAAAAGTCCTTTCTGTGTCTGATGCCTTTCACTGTTTTGATTTGCCTAGGTATTTCCAATTAAAACACAGTCAGATTCAGAATCGGAAGTGGAACTGGGTAGCAATCTCACTCTGCCCAACAGAGGTGAGCTGCTCAATTTTCTCCAGCCAGATGAAGAAATAGTAGCAGCTTCAAATTCAGATGAGGGGTTTTATGACTCACTTCAGGCCCTCAAAAGGAAAAACAGGCAATATTTGTTAGAACTAGGTCTCATGTACCAGGTAAAACTGGAGAACAACCACAAACCACCCAAGGAAGACAAGGAACTGGAAGACTTTTTCCAGGACAATGGAAGATTGATGTTGCCAACAAAAGTCTATGAAGTTTTGAGGTAAGATGCAACAGAGTTTCCATGAGATTAATACAGCCTCCCCCTGATGCCTTCCAGATGTGTTAGACTACAACTCCCACCATCCCCATCCAGCATCAGGAAGGCATCAGGTTGGAGAAAGCTGCATTAGCAGGTTGTAATATATTATCATGGAGATAAAGTTGAAATCCATATTATACTACCCTTTACAGGCATAACATTTTTGCAGTAATTATTACACGGCAAGGCTAATAAAACAATGCAAAAGGCTTGAAAGCTTGCCTTGGTGTACAAGTGTCTGCCAAAACACACTAGCTCCTCTCACTTATTCAAAGTAAAATATTCACAGATACAATCTTCCATCTTATTTCTGTGCCCTTGATAACATTTTTTTCTAACTTGGTCTTTAGATCTGGTAACATAAGAAGGTTCAACTCTTTGACTGACCTCACTGTAGATGGCTCAAAAGATGAGCAAAATCATTGTTCCTTTTCTCAGTCCTTTTCAAAACCTTGGGTGTCCTCTATCACCATTCCTCAGCCCTTCAAGATGACACTTCGAGAAGCTTGCAAAAAGTCTCAGTTGTTAAAATCACAGGCATTGCTTGAAATTGAGACAGCCACATACAAAAGGCAAAGCCAAGAAGAAGCTGAATGCAAGAAACAGTTCAGGGCCCACCCTGTACCTGCCCACATCTATTTGCCACTCTACCAGGAAATCATGGAAAAGAATGAAATTCGTAGACAAGTAGAAACACAGAAGAGAAAAGAGCTGCTCCTTTCAATGCAAAAACCCTTCAGTTTTCAGGAAAAAGAAGAAAAGAGAAAGGAGGCTCTCAAACAGAAAGTTCTGGACATACTGGCTCCAGCTAAGAAATCAGTACCAAAAGTCAGGAAGAAGCTCCCTAAGTCAACCTATGAGCCAATGCTTGGAGATAAACTCCAAGGTAAAGAGGTTAGTGTATCTTCCAGAGAAAAAAGTCATGCCTGTCTTAGCAACATATAATGGTGGGTATGAATGCATCCCCTTCATCTGCAGGAAATGAGACAGTATTATACAGATTCAGTATTGATCAGAACAATACAAGGGGAGGAAAAGAACTGGCCTTTTTATGATGCCATATCACAGTGACTTTTAAAATATAAGAGTACAATCAATCTGTGGGACTGGCAAAAACAGCTCTTTATTCAGCAGCAGATAAACTGGTCAGTAGCTGCACTTGACTATACAAATTAGGGGAAAGTTTCTCTAATGCTATATGTTTGCATTGGAAGATGAATGAGAATAGCTTCATGATGTGGGTGAGCAAATATCCTTTTGCGCCAGGGATGTGCCTCTGCGGGGCGGGGGGCTTGTGGTTGTGGGAGGTTCGATCATTAGACACACAGACAGCTGGGTTTATGATGGCATGTAGACTGCGTGGTAAATTGCTTGTCTGGTGCAAAGGTTGCAGATACCACACGCAGTCTAGATGGCTTTGTAGACAGTGCTGGGGTGGAGTCAGTGGGCATGTTCCATGTTGGTACCAATTACATGGGGAAATGTAGTCATGAGGTCCTGGAAGCCAAATTTAGGTTGCTAGGTAGAAGGTTGAAATCCAGGACCACCAAGGTGGCTTTCTCTGAAATGCTACCTATTCCATATGCAGGCTCAACTAGATAGGCAAAGCTGAGGAGTCTGAATGTGTGGATGAGACCATGGTGTAAGGAGGGGGTGTTCAGGCACTGGGGAACATTTTGGGACAAGCCGAGCCTGTACAAGAGGGACAGGCTCCACTTGAACCAAAATGGAATGAGACTACTGGTGCTAAACATAAAAAGGTGTAAGAGCAGCTTTTCAACAACCCTGGGGGAAAGCTGACAGGAGCTGGGAAGCATCTGGTTTGGGTTGAATCATCCCTAGGGAATGAAGATGAAAATGTTTCCAATTGGCCAAATGTAGAAGGGGAGGAAATAAGCCATGACCATATGGTGAAACATGATAGCCAGTCAAAGAGGCCGAAGTGCCATTGCAGATGATGCACATGCCAGGACATCTGGGGAGGAACACCATATATAGGTGTTTCTATGCTAATGCTAGGAGCCTCTGATCCAAAATGGGAGAGTTGGAGTGCCTGGTTTTAAAGGAGAACCTAGATACAATTCAAAACTGTCTTTAAAAGTTTTGTTTAAGAATTAAATATTTCCATGATGTTAATACTAAAATGCCCCCGTATACTCTCTGTCACCAATTTTCTACTGTGGTATTAGGAAGATTGATAAACTTTCCCAGCCTAGATGTTCATAACGTTCACTTTTAATCCCCAGAAACTGAACTCTTAAGAAAAATCCGTATTCAGATGAGAGCCAAAGATTTACTGGAAAGCTGCTATGCTCCTATTGAGCTTGGCAATAGACAAGGAGAGAAAGAATCCCGAATTGCCTCCAAAAACAAGGCACAAAAACTGAGCTTTCTACAGAGCAACTTCAGTTTTAAACCAAGAATTAACACATCGGTGCCTGACTTTGAAAGACTTTACTGGGCATTCCAGCAAGAAGCAAGAAGCAAACGAGAAATCAAAGAAGCAACTCATAATAAACCATTCCGATTGAGAACATCTAATCTCCGTTGCAAGCATAGAGTGCCTAAGCAGGAGATGACGGTAAAAAGGAATTGCCTTTAACTTTGCATGCTTTCCTGAGAAACTATACCATCTATTTACCAGCACTGGAATAATTTTAGACAGAGGTTACTGGGAACAAATTTATTATGGAATGGAACAAGAACAGCTGTAATGACACCAATTTATGCTTCAAGTCTGTCACTAGTGGCACTTCTATTAAAGTATGCCTTCATGTGCTTTAGCGTAAAAGTGAATAAGACAAGCTACTGCCCTGAAAGGCAGCAAATAAATATTTTAAATAAATCTGTAAATATTTCCAATGTGAGGAGAGCAATCCTAAGACTGCAGGCAGGAGATCCATGACAGAGGAACCCTCACTTTCTAAATCATGCTGGCTCCCACTGATCAGGGTAAAAGGTAGGGGGTGGCCATTTTAAACTGTCTTTCCCTTTCCATTGTAAATTGCCATTGAGAGAATTTACTATGGCAGCTGATATAGTTTCATGCCCTGTGTGGGTGCATGAAGATCCTGTGGATCTTCGGCCTGTCCAACACAGCTCAAAACTGCCCCAGTTTGGGTCCCCATCACCAGCAGAGCCGAACCAGTTGGGCAGCCACAGCAGCAAAAACCTCTGCCACCATCCAGCAAGGACCTCCTTGGGCAGACCTCCCTCTCCACCAGCAGATGTGGAAGACAACAGAATCCTGTGGGCCCTGGGACACCCTCCCAGGGGTAATTATAGGATTGCCCCATAAACAAGCTTGTCTAATTCTGTGGTGGGCAGAAGGTAGGTCATAATCTACTGGTAGATCTCTGAATGATTTGAAGATCTGCAAGGATTTCTGACTCCCAATTGTTTAACAATAGCAGTAACAAAATACTGCTGAAATGAAGACAGCTTGGTCTTCAGTTCAGAAGTTGATTTTTGTGTGGAAGGACTATGAGCTTCATTCAGTTCTGGTACTCAAAATAAATTCCTGGGCTCAGAATTGTTTAATTCTAAGTGTATGTCCTTTGTACCTGGCTCTGGTTGATCTCAAGAGTTCTAATAAAAACCAAAGTAGGTCCTGCAAGCCTGAAGGCTGCCCACCCCTGATCAAATTCATTTTTGTTGCCATGAACTGAGGTTTTGTAAGAGGTGTTCCTGAATTTTATTTTTAGTATTGGTATTTTTGGTATTTGGTATTCTTATTTTTTATTGGTATTTTAGTTTTTATGGTTTATGACTAGACAAGTAAAACATGTGTGCCTGTAATTATTTTAAATTCTTAATATTTTTATTATTCAAAGTTCAATAAAAATATTAAAGCTAGTACATCGTAGTAAAAGCTTCCAGATTGTCCCAACAGGGGAGAGGAAAGGGCCAACCAGTGTATTTCACAAAGACCAAACTTTTTTCCCTTTGAACCTCAGGTAAACACTCAAGAAATAATGCTCTTGCTATGTGGAACCCAAGGGCTGTTTCTGAATTCCTCTGTTTCTAAGGAACTGCAAGATGTGCCAGTTCACACATTAACAAGGCAATGATCCCTAAATGTAAAAATGGAGACATTCTAAGATAATCAGCTTTTGCAAATTGATACAATTATAAATAATGCATTGGATCCAGATTTAGGTGCATGCAACTGGGCTGGTGGAAGCAGATGTCCTCATCCCCACCTCCTCATGGTTACTTGAAAATATTACAAAGAGAGTTGGAGAATCCTGCTGAATTCTGCTTTCGCCAGCCCAATTGTAGACACCTAAATCTGACTCCAACTCAGTAATACCCCCTCCCCATATATATATATATATGTGTGTGTGTGTGTGTGTGTTAGACAGAGAGAGTGCACATGCACCTACAGCTAAGCACTCTTTCCCCAAAAAAGTTTTAAAATAACCAACACAAAATATTATTGCTTTCAGGATTTTCAGCAACCTTCCAAGGCATCAGTACAAAGAAGTCGGTCTTTGACTTGTCTTTCATCCCTCTCCTCCAATACACTTCCAGTGTATATCACAGATGCGGTGAGAAAGAGGGAGTCTGCTATTAAGTGCGTAATAATATCTGTTATTACATCCGTGAATAATACTGAGAAATAAATGTCTTTGAGTGTAACTTCTTCACTTTTTCTTGTAAAATGGCATTAAGCTTTCATTGGTGACAACCTGCATCAGTAGATATTGAGATGGAACTGGGGAAAGTAAGGTGGAGAAGTAAGAAGAAAGCTGGCCAAGAGTCAATGTTGTGATAAGCTGTCAACTGACTTCTCTGCCTTTCTTTTCCCAGTCCCAGTTCAGCATCTGAAGTAGGTTATTACATACAAAAGTTTATACCATGTTAAAATAAAAAGCTTATAAAACCTTGGTCTCAAGGTGCCATTGAACATATTTCTTTCTCGTTACTATAGAAGACTAACACAGGTTCACATTATATCATGTTGTTTAACTTGGAAACATGAACTGGCTTCTCTTCAATCTTTGTTTTTTAGAAAGCATAATGATTTCATTTTGAAATAAACTTGTGTGCTGTTATCCGCCTTCATCTTCATAGACTCCTCCAAGAAGATAAAAAATACAAGGAGAATGAAGGAGTTCGTTGGGCAGAGCTGCAGAGAAATAAATGTCAAGCTATGCAACAGTCTCTGAATTGCCGAGCAAAAGCTATGGATCCCCATAAAAGCTTGGAAGAGACACACAAAGAAAAGCTGAAACAGAACTGGTCAGTATTCTAAGTGACATAGGTAACAAGTTATTGGAGCAGAGATTTAATTAAATAAGAGTTACTACATAGTGTATATGTGGAATGGAAGTGGGTTTTAAATGCTCTTGGCTCAGGAATTTCCCTGCGTGTGGGTGAAGAATAGGGCAGAATGTCGAAAGGTAAAAGGAAATATGCTCATTGAAGAAGATTCCTCCTCCCCAAAACCAGTATATAAGTACCTCAGTGAGGCAGAAGAGGGAATCAAGGCCACCACAGAAGGGTTACTTAAGCAGTAGGCAGGACATGTTGTCCATCTGCAACTCCTCCATTGTTGAAGAGTGACCATGTGACCTTCCAACTGATCACCTATTAGGCAGAATATTGGAGAAAAGGGGTAACCAGATTCCAGCCAGGCACTGCTCTCTTCCCTGCCTAATTGGGGACCACCACTATAAGACTCTGTCTACAGCTAACTCGCACAGCATCAGGTCTGCATGCAGAAAGCTATTTCTGTGAGTAGAATGCTATCCTTGAATGTGGCCTATTACCTGAAATTAATGCAGTATGGAATTAGTGAAGATTATGCAAAGTCAGGATAATTTCTGATAGTAAGGAAACTTTTGTTTCAGGCAGAAAGATCGCAAAAGAACAAAGGAGTATAAAAAAGAACTAGAAGAGATGAAGATGCGAGTGAAAAACAGACCATACCTGTTTGAACAGGTCACAAAGGTAACAATTTTGGGAATGGGTGAACTGGCAGAGTTTAGAGAATCAAACAGGAAGTACTAGCAAAAACTTGATGGGGGATCAGGATTTAACAGAGTAGAGGATTGGATTTTTGTTACCGACCAGTTATGGTACAGGCGGTAATGGTAGGAAGACAGCACATTAAGGGATCAATCCTATGGCCGCTAGACAGCAGCTATATGGCCATAGGATATGCTGTTTTCTGGTAACTGACCTCCCCCCACTTCTGCACTGCCTCGGAGGCAGCGTGGAACAGCCACGTCCTCCGTGCTTGCAAGAGGAGTGCGGAGCAGCCGGAAAGGGGTGTGGCTTGGGGGTGTTCCGGGGTGAGGACAGCGTAGCTGTGTCCTTCCCTGCTCCATGCTCCTGCGGCTAGACAGCTGCAATCAGCTGTCTAGCAGAAAAAGGGCAGGAGCGCGGAGGGAACAATCCCTTCCGTGCTTCTCTTGCCTTGCTTTGGATAGGAGGTCACCTCCAAGTTCGGAGGCGGCCGCCTATCTAGATAGCATTGCGCCCTTAGGTAGAGAAAGATGGCTTTCAATTTAGACAGAGGTTTAGCTTTGATTATAATAGTCTTTGAAAAGTTCCCTCAAACATACAGTTTAAAACACAAGTTTCTTCCGGTACTAAGAGAAATATTCACCTGCCTTCCTAGAGTTTAGGCCCAATAATTGTAAGAATTCATGAAGGGGACAGGGGCTACTAAAATGTTTCATGAAGGGGAGAGGGGCTACTAAAATGTCTCACCTTTGATTCCATAGCATGGTGCCCGTGAAGGAGTAGAGAGGCTCTTTCGAGACACCTTGCAGCAGTTTGGGCTGAACGAAGAATTCGTAAGAAACAAAGGGAGAGAAGCTACAGCCTTAGTAGGGAAGGAGGAGCAGTCAGAATCGCAAAGGTATTTGAAGGACATTACATACATCTCTGCTGAAAATAAATATACTTACAGAACAAATCTTAAAGCCAGCCAAAGGCCAGCTGAGGAACCATTGTAGGTGGCAGAAGTACTGCTTTGACAGCAGAACGGTACTTCCATCCTAGAGCTTTCCTGGTATGTGCGCAGAAAGCTCCTTGGGTGTAGATGTACTACCAGTTGTAATCCCACCTGTGGTAGGACCTCAATTGGGGTGTTCCTTGGATGTGTCAGGGGTGGCCTTGGAATCACAGGATCCAAAACTCCCTTGTTCCCCTCACATACTCACAGATCAGGCCCATAAACTATGCCGGCATAGAGCCGGCATAGTTATTTTCTCTCCCATTGGTGTAAATGAGAGATCAAATAGAAAAAAAACAGCATGGACGACAAGACAGTAAATGCTTCGTCTCCCATCCTGGCTGCAGTAAACTAGACAGGCTTAGGATACAGCAGTTTCTTCATCACAAAATCTCTCCCTAGTATGATTGTAGGATTACTCTTCAAGCCATGAAATCAAATTCCCTACTCAGCCATGAAGCTCACTGGTTGACCTTAGGCAAGTCATACTGTCTCCAAACCTACCTCACAGGGTTGTTGGGATGACAGGTTGGACAGAACTATGCACAGTCTGCCTTGAATCTCTTCTTTCAAAGGAGTTAAGATGTGATAAATAACTGCAACTATGACTCCTTCAATACTCTTACTAACATGTTTTTAATCAACAGGATTTGTAAGTCTCAGAGTGATACTGCTGCAGGCATCTTAAAGGAACTATCTCAAGAAGGGAAAAGACGACTGGAATTAAAGTAGGGATACACTGAGAAGTCTCTATGTGCCTACAGCTCATTTTTTCCTTTAATCAAATGTAATTAGTGCAGATTTAGGCAATTTCTGCAGCGTAAAGAACAAGCTTTTATATTTTATTTACATTAAAGTTGAGATCATGGCATATGCTAGCTAACTGAATGTATTTCATTTCTTTATATAATTTCAAAAGTGAAATCTCAAAGGTTTGGCTTTAGCCCATTACTCAAACAGGACTCTTTAGGGGAGTGAATGTAGAGGTATGCTTACATGCACCCATACTGTGCTGACACCGACCCTGGAATCCTCAGTCTGTTTAGCTGTAGCAGGCCCTGCTTCCTGCACTAACTTAAATGGTTATAGCTCTTTGCTTTGGAGAGGTTTAGAGAGCAGTTATTACAATAGTAGATGTTCTAGCCAGGTTCTCCCCACCCACCCCACTACAAATGAATGCAGGCAACCATAAGGATTTTTATATCTGTCTTCCCTCAGTAACCCACTTGCACTTTTTAGAGAGAATGTGGTCGTCCTCCTTCCTTCCTCAGCCTCATGCAAGGCAAATATTTGCAGCTTAGGAGGTTGTATTGTTACAAGTGAACTGAGATTTGCAATCCAAGATGCCATTCTGATTCTATGCAAGCTTACTTGGAGTAAGTCCCATTGCATTCAGTGGACTTACTCCCAGATAAGTGTGTGTAGGATGGCAGGTTTAAGTTACAAAGGTGCCTATACTCCAAGAGATTGTATGATTTCAGACCATGAAGCAACTCTCAGACTATGGAATGCATGCCAAGTCCTATCTTTAGTAAATGGGCCCTGATGTTCATGAGTCAGTGCAATGAACTTCCGAGATTCTTACAGAGACAACACATTTGAAGTGCTTTATTCACCTAATGATTCTCATCTAGGAGATTCTACTATTAAAGGTTTGTCAGGGCCATATCAACAGCTCATTTAACTTGAAATTGTTGATTCTGAGCTCAGAGGTTGGTACAAAAACAGATTTGTGAAACTGCCTATTTCATACTGATTATTTTTCCAAATATAAAGGTAACAAATTTGAAATTCTAAGTTATTCTTTCTCCTTTCAGCTTAGAGACACTTCACAGTAAATGCATGTTTGCTACCACATATACACTCCATCAGAAACTATACATTTTTATATGTTCAAACATGTTATGATACAACTTAAAATGTAATATGTAAAGATCTTAAATACAGCTTCAAATTCTTCCTCAAAATTATATTTAAATACTGAGAAATTTGAGTAGTTACCCCCACCACTGAGCGATATTTCTATAGACACCAAAAGTAGAGGAAGCAATGTTGGTCTGTTAGAAAAATTCTAAAATGTACTGCCAGGTAATACCTTTATTAGGACCAACCAAAATATCACAAAACAACAAGAATGATTGAGTTCTCCAAAATTGCTTGGAGATCAGCCATTATTTGTTTCTTTGTCCCAGCAGCCCTAGGTGAAACCTGAAATCTGCATAGCGTCTAGTAGAGCCTAATTCAATTAAGTCTGTAATCTCTTCCTACACTGTTTTAGAAAGTCCTTTGACAATGCAGATTTTGTTGTTCCCACATCAAGCCAGCTCTCCCCCTCTCAGCCAGTTAGCAAGGTTGATGAAGAATTCTGGAGAACTCAAAACTTGTGGCCGAACTGGGAGACTATAGTTACCAGCTTCCAAATAAACCAGAATATGAATCTATAGTTTAAAGTTGGCTTCTGTATTCTGGCTTGTTTGGAAGCCATTAACCCTAGTTCTGGTTTGGACACTACAGGAAGCAATGCTTAACTGCAGCTTCATGGCTTGTTGCAAGCTAGCATGAAGTAAGAACAAAGCAGCTGTGTTTATGAAGCTTGTGCCTATCTTAGCTTCTTAAATCAAGATTTAATCCTGTGTACAGAGCTTGTGTGTTTAAGGGCCATACTGAAAGCAATAAATTAACATATCCTTCAGCAAGCAACATTTTATCCTCAATACATTATATTCCACATTCTGGCAAAAAGTAGGTTAAATTCCAACTAACTGTAGTGTGCACCTTTATGTCTAAGATTTGGCAGCTGAAGCTACCAAAAGTCTGAACTATCCTCATATTGACTCAATCAACTTCACCCCATGGTAGTGAGAAATGTGATTGTTTTCCTAGAATAGGTGTTTCTGGGAATGATTTAACGCAGAAGTCTTAAAATACAAAGTTTATTACAAAATTAACTGATTAGTGTCCCACCATGATTTTAGAGGTCAACCAGAAGCGCCCTCTTAAAACAATTAAAACGCCACTTTAAAACAGCAAAGACATGTAACTGACTGCTCCCACGCTCTCTTCCTGCTGCTGCCTATGTGTGAAGGCATTGTAAATCCTTTGCTAGGACAAGAATTTGTTAACCAGTGAGCACGCACCTCCTTCCATTTATGTTTGAATTTGTCTACACAACTAAGCATTAATTTGAAATATTGCATTGTACTAGTGTTTTATAGTATGTTTTAACTTCATTAAGATATTACTTAGCATTTAGTTTTCATAAGGTGGCTACCCACCTTGAACCTCTGCACAGGGTATGGTTGTGAATTTTAAAAACAAAATAAATACACGCTCAACCACACCAGGAGTTGAAGTATATACTTTATTTACAACAGAACACTGAATAGTTTCTACCTCTGATTTTTTTTTAAATTAAAGCCCTAATAAACCTAATAATTAGAAATTAAAATATCACAATGGGAAGCAAAGGTGTCTGAGGCAATCCTCCGAATAACATCAGGTCTTCTATTTGGAGCAAAAGCAGCATTAGTGAATGTATCCACACAAAGCAAGGGGATGTGGAAGCTCCAACTCAAGGGGTCTCACACAACCACCCCTATAATTCAGAAGCAAGAAAAGGACCGCAGCGCCTTGTTGCAGAATTCACTACCATCTAAAGATACTTCTCCAAGAAGAAGCCAATATAATGCTGACCTTATGATCAGCTTCAGGAGGAAAAAAAGTGGCTTGGGGGTAGTACAAGAGCATTAGCTCCTGGCCTTGGGACACCAGGTGCAACAGGAACACACCACACTGTTCAGACTTTAGTAGCAGCTCCTGAATCCATTCTTCAGATCAGAGAGTTTCCAGTGACTGAAGCAAAATCATATTCCAGGCCTCTGGTCCGACAGGTCATGAGAAGTACACTAGAGGCACTGCACAAACTCTGGGAATTCAAGTATCAAATGGCTTCTTGAACACACTTCACAAGCCTGTTCTTTAGTTTCATATCTTGGGTCACAGCTTCATCATCTGCTCTTCCTTTTGCAACTGTGAAGCCAAAACATTTTATTTTTATTAATACTAGTTCAGATTTGTGTAAAAAGGAAGAAGTAATGGAAAAGTTCAAGCAACAAAGTAATCCAGTAAATTTCACATCCTTTTATTTTTCTTTTAGACCCTCATTATAGCAATACTGTATGGCAAGTGGGCTAGCAACAATTATGGATATATCAATGAGAAAGTAATCATTGATAGCAAAAGAACAGTGAATAGTTCCTATCCCACATTAAGGAAATTAAAGGCTTTAATAACGCAAATAATCAGGAAGTATGAGAAGTAACAGGATGGGTTAGTCCACACTGTTTCTAAAGCTCCAAAGCTATGGTTTGGCACAGGGGTGGGGAAACTTTTTCAGCCCAATGGCCAAATTCCAATCTGGCAAAGGTCTCAGGGGCTGCATTCTGTTTGTGGATGTGGGTGGAGCCAAAATGTGATTCTTATCCTTTTAAGACTACTCAGAAGTAAGCAGGGCTGCATTACACAGCAGCACTTTCAAACAGCATCCCAAATACCAAGCATGTCTACTTGGAAGCAAGCAGGGCAAGCCTCAGAAGTAACCCGTGATCAGCAATCGATCGAAGAGCTTTCCCCTGTTGGGAGAGCGGGTAAAACTGAGGAAGAAGCTGGCGGACTGGATGGAGAACCCCTGTGGGCTGTATCCAGCCTGGCATGGGCTGGAGGTTCCCCATGCCTAGTTTCAAGCCTTGGAAATAAACCTTGTGCTTGCACACCCCTCCTCCCCTCTCCCTTTGAGTTACTTCCCGGTTCGGCCAAATCATAGCTTGTGCGTGCCCTCCAAGCCAGTACTGAAGACCACATTTCCAATCCTAGTTTGTACAGTAAGTAAAAACTATAGTTTTTCAGTTTGGATGTAACAGTAACCAGAAACATTGCATGAACCTACTGACAGGCTGAGGTGAATATCTGAACCTAATGTTTTCAATTTGGAGCACAAGTAGCTGAAAGTTTTTCTGTGTGTGAATTGTTGGAACCACCCAGAGATCTTCAGCTTCTGCTGGTACAGAAATGAAATAAGTAAATCAATTCAAATAAAGAAAGTGAATATAGGTAAGATGTATTCTTCACACTATGCGCTGTGTGAAGAAGCACGTCCTTTTATCTGTCCTGAATCTCCCAACAATCAGCTTCATGGGATGACCCCAGGTTCTAGTATTTTGAAAGAGGGAGAAAAATGTCTCCCTGTCCACATTCTCCACACTAGGCATAATTTTGTAAGCCTCTATCATGTCACCCTTTACCCTCCTTTTTTCCTAGTTAAACAATCCCAGCTGTTGTACCTTTCCCTCATAGGAGGAATGCTCTAGCCCCTTGATCATTTTAATTGCCCTTTTCTGCACTTTTTCCAGCTCTACAATATTTTTTTTAGGTGTGGTGACCAGAACTGTACACAGGATTCCAAGTGTGGCCACACCATACCTTTGTATAAGGGCAGTATGATATTGGCAGTTTTATTCTCAATTCCTTTTCTAATTATGCCTAACATGGAGTTTGCCTTTTTTACACTGGTCATACACTGGGTTGACATTTTCATCAAGCTGTCCACCACAACCCCAAGATCTCTTTCTTGGTTGGTCACTGCTAGCTCAGATCCCATCAGGTTATATTTGAAGTTGGAAATTTTTTGCCCCAACGTGCATCACTTTACACTGAACCACATTTGCCATTTAGATGCCCATTCTCCCAGTTTGGAGAGATCCTTTTGGAGCTCCTCACAATCCTTTTGTGTTTTAACCACCCTAAATAATTATTGTCATTGGCAAATATGGCCACTTCACTGCTCACTCCTAATTCCAGATCATTTATGAACAGGTTGAAAAGCATTGGTCCTAATACAAATCCCTGTGGGACCCCACTATTTCCTTCCCTCTGTTGGGAGAATTTACCGTTTATTCCCACTCTCTGCTTTCTGTTCTTTAACCAGTTACCGATCCATAACATCAGCCTGTGCGTTGAGAACAGCATAGCAATCAAGGACAATCCTACCTTGCCAACTACCATGTGCATTTTGATGCCACACTCAAATCATTGTGCAGCTAATAAGTGCATGCAGTGAGGATGTAACAGAAAGGCTCACCTATCACCACCACAGCTTCTAAACTGTAGTAACCTTTAAGAGAAGTGGAAATGTACAGGCAGCAAAGTAGGCTGCAATGCCAATGTAACTGTCAGACCAAGCTGCATGCTACTATAGTTATGTCAGATCAAATCTTCACCATCTGTGCTGTTCAAAAAGGAGTATAAGCCTTCTAGACTGACCTCTGGATTTATTGTAGTAACGATGACACCCCATAGGAGTGCCTTGATGTTGACATGGGCATTAGATGAGATGGCAAAACCACGTCAGATGCAGCATGGAGTGAGTTTGTTGTTGCTTCAGCAAGAACCTCTGCAAATCAAACAGAAAAAAATTACACTTTGCAAAACATTCATTGGGAAGTATTTTCTCAAGCAATTCAAAGGACTTTAGATCTTTAGATAAAGCCTGAAGCATTTGCTGTGTTGATGGTTTAGAGCACATATAGGAAAGTGTGGCAGAGACATTGCTCAGGAAACAAAAACATTAACATCTACAGCAGGGGTTGGCAACTTTTCTGGGCATGTGGGCACATTTGGCAATTTGAGAAAATGTCCTGGGCATCATCACAAAATGGGCATGCTGCAGATGAATGCATACCTGCCAACTTAATTTCCTAAGAATGCCTTTGAGCCCTCCCTCCAAATGTGGGTAATGTATGTGCTTAGATACTCATAATGCAGATGTTCTGGTCTACTCTTCATATATCCCAGCCCTAGGCTAAATACAGTTAACACAACATCCTACAAGCAATTATGCCTTCTGCAAAGTACATTCATTTTAATAAATATTGGACAATGGGCAGCCTGCACTTCAGACCAGTCCACTATTTTCATTTTATAACCAACTCAGAGGCCCCTTGAGCCAATCTATAATGTACACTCATACACAGCTGACCTAAGCTAGATACCAAGCTAGCTTTTACATTTCTAGGTCCAGGCAGAAAATTGATTGCAGAAGAAGCCGCCCTTTCAAATATCAGCACTACAGACCATAAGAAACTGTGATAAGAATGGAAAGGCCATCTCCAATGAAAAAGCAACCAACCTTCAGAAAGAAGATTAGGAACATCTGGTTTGGAGAGACAGAATATATCAGGGGGTAGGCAATGTGGAGCTTGTGGGCAATATCTCCCCCCCCCCCAAATATCATTCTTGACACCCACCAAGGTACCCTACCCCTCCCACTTTTTTTTCATTAGCACATTCTCTTACCAGTAGCTGGGATCGCTGTGAAATAGGTGCTGAAAACTGTGACTTCAAAGGCATTGTTTAGTGTTTTGAGGCTCAGACCCCACCTCTGCCTTGTATTAAGTCTTTTGGGCAGGTGACTTGCCTTTGCCATGCCTCCCACAGGAGCCATTTTGTAGGGGTGCCCAGCAGTGTTTCTCAAACTGCCAAATGTGCCACCATCCCCCAAGAGTACTGACCACATGTCCAGGGTTCTAGAGACTGATGCAGTTTTCTTTTTCACCTTCCCATGCCTAATTCCATGGTAACAGAAGCTTCACAAGGAAAACCCCTAAAAGTGCACTCTTTCCCACTGGACAAGGAGGGTAAGAGACTTGATCTGCTTGGCCAACGCATTTATTCTTCCACAGCTCTTGGACTGTACGTTACTAATTACTAGGTGACAATGTCTGGGTATCAGCTCTCCTTATAAAAAAAAAAAAAGGCAGGGACTTTATTTGAACACGTGCCAGAGGAGAAGCATGAATTGGCACAGGTCTTTCAAACTGAAACTATGAACTTCTCCCACCAGCAGATGAATACATCCTGACACTTAAGAGGATTGTGATTCTAAGGCAATGGTTGGCTCCATAGCATTTAGAAGGCATGCATAGCTTCAATCTTCCAATTCCAAAGAAGGGCAACGCCAAAGAGTGTTCAAACTACCGCAGCACAATTGCGCTCATTTCACATGCCAGCAAGGTGATGCTCAAAATCCTACAAGCTAGGCTTCAGCAGTATGCGAACCGAGAACTACCGGAAGTACAAGCTGGGTTTAGAAGAGGCAGAGGAACTAGAGATCAAATCGCCAACATTCGCTGCATCATGGAGAAAGCAAGAGAATTCCAGAAAAATGTCTATTTCTGTTTCATTGACTATGCTAAAGCCTTTGATTGTGTGGATCACAACAAACTCTGGCAAATTCTTAAAGTGATGGGAGTACCAGACCACCTTACCTGTCTCCTGAGAAACCTGTACGAGGGTCAAGAAGCAACAATAAGAACCAGACATGGAACAACTGAGTGGTTCAAAATTGGGAAAGGAGTACGACAAGGCTGCATATTGTCACCCTGCTTATTTAACTTATATGCAGAGTACATCATGAGAAATGCCAGGTTGGATGAATCAGAGGTCGGAATTAAGATTGCTGGGAGAATTATCAACAATCTCCGATATGCAGACGGTACCACCCTAATGGCAGAAAGCAAAGAGGATCTCAAGAGCCTCTTGTTGAGGGTGAAAGTGGAGAGTGCAAAAGCTGGTTTGAAACTCAACATTAAGAAAACTAAGATCATGGCATCTGGCCCCATCACTTCCTGGCATATAGAAGGGGAAGAAATGGAAGCAGTGACAGATTTTACTTTCTTGGGCTCTAAGATTACCGCAGACGGTGACTGTAGCCATGAAATTAAAAGACGCTTGCTCCTTGGGAGGAAAGCTATGGCAAACCTAGACAGCATAGTAAGAAGCAGAGACATCACCTTGCCGACAAAAGTCCATCTAATCAAAGCTATGGTTTTCCAGTAGTAATGTATGGCTGTGACAGCTGGACTATAAGGAAGGCTGAGCGCTGAAGAATCAATGCTTTCGAACTGTAGTGCTGGAGAAGACTCTTACAAGTCCCCTGGACAGCAAGGAGGTCAAATCAGTCAATCCTAAAGGAAATCAGCCCTGAGTGCTCCTTGGAAGGACAGATACTGAAGCTGAAGCTCAAATATTTTGGCCACCTAATGCGAAGAGAAAACTCTTTGGAAAAGACCCTGATGCTGGGAAAGACTGAAGGCAAAAGGAGAAGGGGACGGCAGAGGATGAGATGGCTAGATAGCATCACCGATGCAATGAATATGAACTTGAGCACGCTCCAGGAGAGAGCGCAGGACAGGAAGGCCTGGCATGCTATGGTCCATGGGGTCATGAAGAGTCGGACACGACTGAACAACAACAACAAATAGCTTCAATCCATAGGGTTTTCCCAGGAAGCACGCTCTCCCACTGAAGACCTCTTGTTAGATGGTGACAGTTTGTTCAACATGAAGACTGATGAGGTGATGGACACCATACAGAAGGCCAAAAATGCTGTTAAACGAATTAAATTGGTCTGGGCCAACAGCCCTCTTTGTATTGACCAAGGCAATGGTACTGACAATCTGCATATCAACTATCTTCCTGCTCTCCAGCAGGCCAACAATTTTACCAGTCCCCTGGTGAAAATGTCACCAGAAATGTCAGCTTCCATTGGCAAAGTTCTACAACACATGCTGCAAGCAAGACCAAGGAGGTCAGTGACACTTTTGACTCCCCCTGCACCATTTCTCCTCCTTCTGTCACCCTCTCTTCAGCTCTCATCTATCCCTTTACCTCCAGGCTTGGGGGAGAACAACACTGGATTCATGGGTTTTCTCACTAGTTCAGAGGGGATACAGGATAGAGTTCAAAGCTCTTCCCCACCAGGACCAGTCAGGATCACAGCTCCCTTTCTTACACTTCCTGCTGGTCACCACCCTTCTGTCAAAAGGGGTGGCAGAATCAATCCCAGACTGGGATACAAGAAACAGTTTCTACTCCTGTTATTTTACCTTCCCCCCAAAAGATAGAGGGCTATGGCCCATCTTGGATCTCAGCGATGTGAACCTTTTTATCACACACAAACACTTGAGGATAGTCTCTTTACCATTCTTCCTCTTCTTGGCAAGGCAATGGTTTACGTTCCTAGACCTAAAGGACACCTATTTTCACATTGCTATAGAGACCAGTTACTGTTGTTTTCTGTGTTTTGGCATTGGTAAGAGATAACAGTTCTGTGTTCAATGCTTCGGGCTGGCAACAGCACCCAGTGTATTCACCAAATGTATGGCTGTCATCACAGCTGACCTCTATCAACAAGGAGTATTGGTCTATCTCTATGTAGACAACTGGCTATTAGTGGCACCAAAAGGACAGGCATACCACATGCTGTTTACACCACTTGCAACCTCCTTCACAAGCTTGGCTTCTCCATCAACATCAAGGAATCCCATATGCACCTGACGTAGCACAATCAATTCATCAGAATTTCAGACTCGATTCCAGGTCATACCTTCCTCCCTCAGGACAGGCTATTGACCCTGACCCATCTTGCCCAGGAGGCACCCACTGAAAGGCACCCTACTGCAACAAAGATATAGAGGGTCTTGGAATGCATGGCAGGCACTACATCAGTTAATGGCTTTGTACAGCTTCGAATGAGAACTGACCAGAACTGATTCATTCACATTTTCAACCTGCTAGCCAATGCCCACTGGATACAACTGCAACTTCCACAAGAAGTGACCAAGTCTCTACTCTGGTGGATGGATGCCTGCAATTTATGAGATGGTGTGCCTTTTAGTTCCCCTTCCCCATCCAGAGTAGTAATGACAAACATTTCTCTGTCATGCAAGCAGCCACACATTGTGGGACTCTCAGGATGCAGGGGAAGTAGTCTGCAGAGGAGTCGCAGCACCATATCAACCTGCTGGAACTCATCATGGTGCTGAAGGACCTCAAGGCTTTCAATACTGAGGTACAAGACCATTCATTTCAAATAGTGTCAGACAACACCATTACCATCTACTATCTGAATAAGCAAGGTGGAACTTGCTCCCTGACCCTTCTCGACCTCACCTTTCAGATCTCTCAACGGTGCATTTCCAAACGTATCAAGCTCGTGGAAGTTCATACAGCAAGAGAGGATAATCTCCTAGCTGACGATCTGAGTCAGAACCAGTCACTGTCTCATGAATGGATTATAGCTCCTTCAGTCCCGAAAAGCCTTTCTCGATGTTGGGGCATGCCTCAAGTGGATCAACGCACGAGAGCAGTGAACAGCCAATGCAGGTTCTTCTGCAGCAGAGCAGGGACAGACTTGGGATCTCTAGGGGATGCATCCTTTATCAGCGAATGGGACTATACCTGTATGCTTTACTCCCATTCCGCCTTCTGACCAAGGTCCTGTCAAAGATCGGGGCAGACAGGGCCACTGCCTGCTTGTCACCCTGTGGTGCCCAAGACAGCCTTCATTTGCACTACTCCATCTATCCTATATTGAGTACGTGCAACTTCCCTCGATACCAAACCTGCTGACCAGAGACAGGGGCAAAATTCATCACCTGGATCTAGGGATGCTACGCATGACAGTGAGGAGAATCTAGTGAATGCCTCTACTTATGTCAATGCCATAGGAGGTGCAGAAGGTTCTTGATGCAGCTTGTAAAATGCTCACCCATAGACAGCAAAATGGACTTCCTTTCCCACCTTTGCAGGTTTACATGGATTTGATCCAGTTATGTGCCCACTGCATCATGTTCCCACAATTCTCCTTTCTCTACAGGAGAAGGGTTTATCTGTTTCCTCACTGACAGTTTACTTACCTGCAATTTCAGTGTCCCATGTCACTGTGGATGGAATTCCAGTGTTTTCAACCCCCTTGGTTAACCAGTTACTTTGAGGTATGAAGAACTTTGCCCCTCCAGTTTGGAAACCAGCAGAGGCATGGAGCCTCTGTAGCTCTACAGGCCTCAACTGCTAAGCCATTCAAACTGCTCACCACTATTAAGCTTCACTTGCTGTCCTGGAAGATGTCCTTCCTTGTGGTGGTGATCTCTGCCCGTAGGTCTAGTGACCTTTGCACATTGCTCATAGATCCTCCTCATATGATTTTCCATCACAACAAAGAAGTACTCTGACCCGATCTGGCTTTCTGGCAAGGTCATCTCTGATTTTCACTTGAATCAGGACATTGTTCTGCCAGCTGTCTTCCCTTCAACATCTGTCAAATCTGTTCTTCACTGTTTGAACATCCGTCATGCTTTAAACTTTCTACAAGTCTGAAATGGAACCGTTTTGTCAGACACCTCGCCTATTTCTCTGTTATGAGGGTCTGTGCAAAGGCTTCCCAGTATCACCCCAAAGATTTTCTTCTTGGCTTGTGCATACCATCAAACCAGCCTATGAGCTCACAGGACTCCCAACACTCAAATCCAATCCAAACTCATTTCACTCAAGCGCTGGCTACATCAGTGGCTTTTGCTAAGGGCATCCCTCTACTGGAACTGTGATGCTTCTACCTGGTCAAAGCAATCAACTTTCATAATTCTCTACAGACTCAATGTCAGGGCTGGAGCTGAGTGCTCCTTTGGATGCGCAGTCCTTTCAGCTGTTCCGCAATGGCACACCGAATCCACCTCCGATAACTCAACTTGCTACTTACCCATATGTGTGATGCACGCAGACCACAAAGAAGAAAGACAGGTTGCTTACTTGTAACTAGAGTTCTTCAAGTGGTCATCTGTCCATTCACACAGCTCATCCACTGTCCCTGCTTTGGTGTTTATCTTGGTATCAAGCAGGGGCGTTGCTAGGTTCTTAAACGAGCACAGGCCCGTACCAAAAATTTGCACATGCGCGCGCACACACACACACATCTCCAAGTCTAAGTGCATGTCCAATGTGTGTGTGTGTGGTGTGTGCCTGCGGTGTCCGTGTGTGTGCGTGCGTGTGTGTGTGTATAGATTACACACATACATAAGAAGTGTGCACTGCCCCCCTCCCTTCAACTCAGACCCCGATTCAGCGTTTTGGAAAACATCCCACTTCTGCTTGGGCCAATTTGTAGTAAGACCACTTCAGCTCAGCACCAAACCTGAGTCAATGTTTGGAAAAAATGAGTCTTTATGCTTCCTGTTGACTACCATGGGAAATTAGAAAAAAAATGTAACTTTTTTCTCTTGGTCAGAACTGGATGATAATTTCAGTAGGGATGTACGAAAGTCACTTACCTTTTCGCAGCTTGGATTTGTGGGGGGGGAGGCGCTCTGTCCCCTCCCCCGGAATCCTCCCTGGGCTGGCTCCGCTCTGCGGCGGCTCTGCAAAGCCACCGGCCAGGGCCGGCTGCAGCCGGAGTTCCAGCCGCAGACGGGCTGCTGCGGATGCAAATGGCGGCCGCCATAGCAGCCACCATTTGCGTCCAGTGAAGCTGCCGTGATAGGCTACATAAGTATTTACGTAGCCTATCATGGCAAGCAACGACAAAAAAAACAGCGTACGCAAATGGCAGCGGCTACGGCAGCCGCCATTTGCGTTCCCTATTTTTAGCCGTTTTAGCCTACGTAAATATTTATGTAGGCTATTACGGTGAAAAAAAGGAGAATGCAAATGGCGCCCACTACGCTATTTGCGTTCCCCTTTTTTTTGCCGTAATAGCCTACGTAAATATTTACGTAGGCTAAAACGGCTAAAAATAGGGAACGCAAATGGTGGCCGCCATAGCCGCCACCATTTGCATATGCTGTTTTTCTTTTT
This sequence comes from Heloderma suspectum, assembly GCF_057233095.1. NCBI lineage: Eukaryota > Metazoa > Chordata > Lepidosauria > Squamata > Helodermatidae > Heloderma > Heloderma suspectum. Next base: position 51,104,206 of record NC_139458.1, read on the forward strand.
TTTTGGCTTGCCGTGATAGGCTCCGTAAATACTTACGTAGCCTATCACAGCTATGATGAAGTGAATGGCGGCCGCAGGGTGGCCGCCATTCACAAGTCAGCACGGACGGCAGCAGGTAAGTGCTTTGTTTCGCGCGCCTTTCGTGGGTTGGGGGGGTGGGGGCTTCATTCCGCCACAGATTTCGGGGGGCCAAATGCACTGGCATTCGGCCTCACTGAGATCCATGGCGGAATTCTCTGACATCCCTAAATTTCAGGCATAGTAGCCACCTAGAAGGAGATTACACTTGCCCAATGTCTGAAAAAAATAGGTGCAGGGTTTATATTTTGATTTTCTTTTAAAGGGAAGTGACAATAGCATTTTTATTACTTGGAAGAAGTGGATAAAAATTTCAGGATCCATTGCCCCATCAGAGGAGATCCTGTCTGCCAAAGTTCAGAATGCTAGCCACAAGGGGTTTTGTGCAAGAGTGGCCTTGGCATTTTGAGGTCTCCAAAAGAGGACATACCTATCCCCCTATGTTCCTTGTGGACCATTGTTCTGAAAATTACAGACAGCCTAGAGTTGTCTCTAAATAAGAAACCAGCAAAGTTTCAGAAGGATAGGAGCAGCAGTTCATGTGGAAGGGGAGTTCTCCAGTTTGGAGGAGTGAGCGATTTGCTTTCCCTTCCCTTAACCACCCACAATAATTTTTGGGTAAATTTGTATGAAAATGTACAGGTCATTAGAGGTGTCCCCCAGGCAAGAAACGTGCAAAGTTTCTGAAGGATATACATGCATGCAAATTTAGAATTACTAGAATTTATTTACATTTCACCAATGTTAGCAGCAGGAGAACATGGGTGGGAAGGTGCTATTGCACTCATGTCCTGCTTGTGGGTTTCCTATGGGCATCTGGTTGGCCACTGTGTAAACAGATGCTGGACTAAATGGACCTCGGTCTGATGCAGCACGGCTCTTATGTTCTTAAATATAGAGTGCCTCTGACCATGTGCAGAATGTTTTTCTTTCACCACTGAGTGCTTACATTCTCCCCCCACCAATTCTATTCCCCTCCATGCAACCATCCCTCCTCATCATACCATCCTCTAGCAACTCTTCATCAAAAGAGATGTCTTGTTTTGTGCAACTCCTCTCTACCCCCTCATTATGCACAAGTTCTCATTGTATCTTCCTCCCCATAACTTCATTTGTGCCAAGACTTCACCAGGATTCAGCCAATGAATCTGTTTTCAAAACTAGGGCTAAGTTATGGAGAAACTCTGAGTATGTACTAAGTGCCTTTCACTCACCACTGAAGCTAATTCATGCAAAAAAAAAACCCAAACCCACAAATGACAAAACATGCATATGACTGAGCTGAAAGGGTAATCAGTTCATTAGACAGAATTGGGTAGGCACTGTATTAAGCTTGCAGTACCATGCTCACAACTCAGGACTTATTTCTGAGTAAACATGCAGAACATCAAGGTGCAAACCTTCCTGCAAAAGTAACTTGTGCTGGAATCCTATGCACACTTTCCTGAGGGTAAGCCTCATTAAACATAATGGGACTTCTCAGTAGGCATACATAGGATTGCATAAGTTAGCAATATTTATCTCCCCTCCACTTAAGAAACAAACCAAAAACTCCTATTTTTTTAAATTAAAGCTTTCTGTTCATAGGAAGCTGCCTTATACTGAGTCAGACCCTGGGTCGATCTAGCACAGAATTGTTGACACTGACTGGCAGCAGCAGCTGCTCTCCAAAATTTCAGGCAGGATTCTTTCCCAGCCCTCCCTGGTGATGCTGGGGATTGGACCTGGGACCTTCTGCATGCAAAGCATGTGCTCTACCACTGAGCCACAGCCCTTCCTATTGCTGGATTATGGCAACTGACAAACAAAACAGCCCCAGATTTGTTTCTCTGCAATCATGTGAACCCACTCTTCTCAAAGACTTGAGTGAGGAGGAGGAGAAAACCAACCCTCTTGTCTGTTCATATAAAGTCAAATACAGTTTAGAACTTCTCTTGCCCACCAAAGAGAATTCTCTTTAAGAATTCCCCAAGATGTGCTCTAGAATAAAGAACCGAAAGAAAAAAAGAAAGAAAGGACTGGATTGGGGAGGGAAGACGAAAAGAATGGTGAATGGAAATGTGTGCTGAGGTGGGGGGGTAGAGAGAAATCCCTAAGGCAAGTGGCTCCTTTCAGAGAGATAGTACTTCAGAGGAATTTAGGAGGCTGTGGAGGGTTTGTAAGGATTGCATGTACTGAAATGAACTTTATGAGGTGAGGTGGCTGAGGGCTTTTTCTAGCTTTTTTAAAACTGTAGAACCTATTTAAAAGCCCCAGCAGTTTCTCGATCATGACGCCACATAGTCCTAACCCTCCCTTTAGGATTATTTCAGTCCTACAGCTATGTAGGAGAAATTAAAGTGGAGGGGGAGAAGGAAGTTTGTGGAGGCTGACTGGATCCTTTGCTGTACTGAAGCTACTAAACTTCTGCAGAAGCGAAAGGTTCCAGTTTGGGGCAGTAAAATCAGATGCTGTGTGAAATACCAGTATTTCACATGGAGCTCTTTCTTCCCTTCCTTCTCCCTCTTCAAAATTTCATTACAGGCAAGCTCCCAACAGTGGGCATGTAAGAGCAGAAAAGTAGGGGGAAGAGAGGTTTTTTGCACCTCAAAAAAACAAAAACAAAAACCTATACCAGAGATTAGGGACAGTGACCTCCTAAAGGTCACGTTAAACACCTTCTGATTAGGATCTCTAATCCCTGGGTGGCTTGACAGTTTTTACTTTTTGACTTTGAGAAAAGGAAATTTTACACATGGCTAGCACAAAAGCCACTGGACCTAACTGTCTGAACTTTGGCAGGCTCAGTCATCTCTATAGGGCCTGCCAGGTCTCCAAATTCCATGAATTTATGTGGAAGCACAAAAAAATTATAGTTCTTTACTTTGATAGATTTTCTTGGAAAAAGCAAATTTTACCTGTGGCTAGGACAAAAGCCACTAGACCTGTCAGAACTTGGGCAGGCTCAGTCATCTCTATAGGGGCTGCCAGGTCCCCAAATTCCATGCATATATGTGGAAGCATATATACAAAAAAAATATAGCTCTTTGCCTTGACGCATTTTCTTGAAAGCAGCACATTTGACCTGTGATTAGCACAAAACCCACTGGACCTAACTGCCTGAAATTTGGCATATTCATTCAGCTGCATGGGGGCAACCAAGCCTCCATATTTCATGTAGTTATCATACAAACTCAGAAAGTTGTGGCTGTTTTTGTTTTCCCATGCAAGTCAATGGGAAAATGTAAAAAAAAAATGGGAGTTAGGACAGCTCAAAAGATCTGGGGTACAGCTCAAAAAGATCTGGGGCCCATGTCCAGGTGGGCCCTGTCCTAACAACACCCCTGGTACCAAGGTTTCCTTTGGTTCCGAGGCTGCATCGGGCAATCTCAGGGAGCTGAGGGAATAGGCGGGAACCCATTAGGGACATATGTCCTGGGGCAGTGGCAGCAGGTTCCTGCCAAAAATTCCTAAGCTATAGAAGGTATGAGTGCATAGATGATCACTTGAAGAACGAGTTACAGGTAAACAACCTGTCTGTGTCTGACTTCATCCTCCATCTGTTTCCAACTTTTACTGTACTGCATTTGTTTACATACCATGGCACTCAATTAGAATTATTCCATCCCCACACACCCCATCCCCCAATACAAAGTCTTCTTTTGATTAGACAGGAACATTTTCTCACCTTCCTTCACACCAATAATTGATTCGGTGTCTGGTAGGTGCAAAGATTCCACACCAAGGCTGGGCGGAGAGCTCATCGACACCAGGTTCTTACTGTGAACTTCAGATTCTTCCAACAAACTACTGCCCATTAGCGATTCTGTTGCAAAAACAATGTGCTATGAGTTGAGCAGTTACTGCAATCTACAACACTGTTTTGATGGCCACTGTCAAAAAAGGGATCTTCTCCATACCTATCAAATCTGAAGAATGTCAAGAAATGTTTTCTCATTCATCATTACTTACAATTCCCTCTTCAGGGCCTGTATATTCACCATAAAAGGGGGGTATTTTGAAATGTGGACAGTTCGAACAGTCTCAGCTTTATGAGGGGATTGTGATAAATAGGATGGGTGTCCTTAAAAGATACATACAGCTGAGAAGCAGAGACTTCACCTACACAGATCAAGCTTATGATTGTTTTTCAAAGCCAGGATATCCTCAGTGCATTGTGGTCAAACACTCTTGTCACCATTTAAAAGGTTTTTTATCCGCTTGGCCCCTGCAGCCCCCTCATGGAATACATCCTCCTAGCAAGAGCCCCATTTCTGTCTCCAACCCATCTCACCCTAACACTTCTGTGGAATAACAGATTATGTTTCTAAACTGACTCATCCCCTCATCACTACTTGGAGGACCCGTTCATACCTTTTCATTCTAGTCAGTCCCTACCTGTTTGTTCATGCTGTCTATTGCTAGCCATTCCAACTCTGGAATGATGTTTCTTCATATGCACATTCCTACTACCACTCTGAGAAAATGTCTTCCCACAGATTTGGCATTGGTGTGGCTTTACTCCTGAAAGAAGACACAAGGGCTGTTAAAGCAGGACATGCAATATTCATTTTATGTGCTTAAGGATGCAATCCTTAGACAGATATATAGACTTATTTCTATCTATATTTAGACAAAAATAAGTACTACAATTCCCAGTATTCCCCAGCCACCCATGCTGCCTGGAGAATGCTGGGAGTTGCAGGATTTTGTTCTGTCTAAACATACATAGGATTGTGTCTCAAGTAATTTGATGTTTATCTACTTCAGAGGCTTCACTCTAGAAAGTTATCAAGTTCATAGCCAAGTTTTGTCATTTTTTTTTTAGCAATTTGGAGCCTCAGGTCTATATGTCCATGAAGTCTTAAAGCCTTTGATCTACAGTGTGTGGGTCAGGCAAGGCGAGACCTTACATCCCAATCTACAAGAGTGTTGTTTGAACAGGGTTAAGGAGGAAATAAGGCAGGTTAGCTCAAGCAACAACAACAAAAAAAGCAATTACCAATAATTGATCCACAGAGCCTAGAGCAGGGGTCCCCCATGCAGTGCCCACAGGGACCTCTAATGATGCCCATGAAGCTCTCCCCTCCCTGCCCCCTAAAAAGTCTTGGAAAATGTTAAGGCAGTCTTCTTTCTCTCCCTTTCTAGTCTCTAGCCTCACTGTTTCTCCCTCTCTCCCAGTACTTAACCTCACTATTTATCTCCCCATCCCACAACACCTCTTTAGCTCACTTTTGACTAACCAGGCCCCCACAGCAGCCATTATGTGACTAGCAACATCCACTGTGGGTGCCATTTTGTGGTGGCGCCCACAGCAGTTTATTAAATTCCCAAATGTGCCCACAGGTCCAAAAGGGTTGGGGACCCCTGGCCTAGGGAATCGATAGCTGTCTCCAAGAATGACACTCTCTATTTTATCAGTCTTATCTGAAGAGGTGAAGTTCCCTTACCTGAATGGACAACCAGGTGTTTCCGAAGGCTGGAGTATTCAGCAAAGGAACGACCACAGCCCTGAGCCTCACATAAGAAAGGCTTTTCCCCTGTGTTGCAACAAGTTATGATTAGGGAATTTGCTTTGCTTGATTGAAAAGGCCACTTAAAAGGCCTATGCCCTCAAGGTTCCACTTCTGTTCTAGCTATTGACCTTACATTGCAGCTTCCCAAATCCAGTTTTATAAGCTTGTTTATACCACTTCTTCACTGGATATCAAGGTTAGGACTGAAACTTCCTATTCAGAGACTGAATATCATAGTAGTCCCAGCCTATGACTCATTAGAAGGAGAATCCAGATCAGGGTTCAGTTTGTTTAGATTTAGAACATTTTTCCAACTCTGAAAACCCCAGAAACATAATCACCAGCATGGTTTGCTACTATATTATCTTTTATCACCCGAGGCTCTCACGGCCTTTTTTATCTCCCAGATTTCAGCCATTTTTCTCTCCCTCCTACACAATATCCAGCTATTAATCCCAGGGTATATTTGAAAATAGAATCCCATTCTTTATGTTCAGGTAGCTAATTCAGAATGTCTCTATGAAAAGAACATTTTGCCATGGTGGCTATGACCATATTATCCCCAACTATAACTGCTGCAGTTTCTTCCCATATCAATTTTCTAGTTCTTTCATTTTTAGAAACATCATCTTCACCGCTGACTGATCTTCCTTTCCCCATTAATTCACACACAGATTTGCATGTCACAATAGCTTCTCCACCACCACCATCTTGGGTCTCCTACTTCTACTCCCACATGAACATATGCCTTATACCGAATCAGCCTATTGGTCTATCTACCTCAGTACTGTCTACTCAGACTGGCAGCAGCTCTCCAAGGACTCAGGCAAAGGTCTTTCTCAGTCCTGCTATTTGAGATCTGTTTAACTAGAGATGCCAAGAACTGAATCTGGGAACTTCTTCATAGAAAGCACGTGCTCTTTCCAATGAGCTGTAGCCCTCTCCTGTGAACAGCATGTGGAACACATTTTTATGCCTGCAACCTTGTAACTTCTCCCTAAGCCAGTAACAAACTACCCTTTCATTTGCAGGGGTGCCACTTGGGGGCAACCCCTCCCCCACCTATGTTTTCAGTTCATGTGATCATTCTTCAGGAATAACTCCCCCTCTCACTAGTTATTAGGAGGCAACCCCCCACCACACACTCAATGAATGCTCTTAGAAATACACTAGGGTGTTTTGTTTTAGAATGCAGTCTTCTATATATCCAAAAACTTTGCCCATCCCAGAACCCAAAACTGTCCCTTAATTTATTAATTAAGCTGCTTTCCTCTCCTCCAGCAAAGGTTTGCCTGAGTCACAAGAGCCTTACCCTGCCTGGTCCTCCACTGTTGCCTATTTCTCTTCCATCTGATCCAAGGAGACTGTCTCCTGTTAAGCAAATCTTCACTGCAATCAACCTATGATTTTATTGCTAGCTTTTAAGGCAAGTCTTATTTTAAACTGCCTTGAACTTCCTTTGGGGATGGAAAGTCCAGTTAGACATTTTTAAGTCAAAATCAAATAAATCCCTGAAGGATAGTACTGGGAACATCAAGGTCTCTCTCTAATGGATTCTCCTACCCAACTAGGTGAGGTCTACTGTGACTGCTAAAGGTCACCAAACCATTTGTTTGGACAGTCTCATTAGAAATGCCTTTCTGATATAGCACATGGCTACATATTGATACAATTACAGGCTTTCAACAAGGTATCCACTCACTTTGCTATATGCTGTGACCAATTTGTTGTGTAGCCAAGGACAATTGTGATTAACAGAGGAGGACTGAGAATGGACTATGCAGTTTGGTGATTTCACTGTTACTTATCAAATTAAGCACAGATTAAGCAGAAGCCTAATCAGCTATTCACCTTCCATCTCACCCAAAATGACTATTTTAAAACAGGCAGAGAGGAAGAGACAGCAGTGTCCAGTCAGTTCCATGTTCATAGTTTGACTGATAGAAATGGATAGTGAAACTTCTTTGAATACTGGACTAGAGTACTAGAATACTGGAATAAGACAAACTTCTGGAAAAGGGGGAAAGGAACACACCGGTATGAATCCGCAGATGATTCTTCAGATTCCCAGCTGTCGTGAACTGTTTCCCACACCCTAGCTCAGTGCAGATGAAAGGTTTCTCGCCATTGTGTGTTCTCATGTGCACCTTCAGCCTCTGTAGGACATAGAAGCTTTTCCCACAATCTTTTGCTGGACAAATGAAGGAACGGTCATTCCTGGAAAACAACATCACTTTCATGACACTGTTATTTTATTTATTTATATATATATATGTGTGTGTGTGTATGTTGTCAGCTAATATTCTGCCTTTCCATAATAATACAACGTCACATGTGATTGTCTATTTATTTAAATTCAAATTAAGGGAAGCACAGAGCTGAAAAGTAACATGGCTAGAGTTGCTGGCTTCACCTTAAAGAGTCATTAATGTGAGAAGATGGGAGGCTTTACTTTAAAGTCAGATGCTTTTTTTTGCCTTACCGTTTACATTTCTTTCATATTCTTATTAAACAGCTTAGGCTACATATAAATAACGTACACAAAACAAAGCAGTACATTTTTCTCATCAGTGGCTTACAAACCACCTTGACAGCTAATCCATGCAGTTCAAAAAACACAAACACTATTAAAATATGCTTTTACTGGGCTTGCAAGAGAGATCAGATCTTTGTCTAGAATTCACTTATTTTGGTGTTTCTCCCTCAATCTCTCTCTCTGAATTTAAACTCTGGATTGTTCCACAGCAGTCACTTACTGCATAAATACCTATACAGCCTGCAGAGCTCTGCAAAATCACAGCTATAGCAAGTCTATACACCTGTGCGTTTTTAGGTGATATTTGAAGTGGGCTGGCCACACAAACGTCCTATCACAACCTTCAACCGTACACTTCAATTTTTTCTCCACACGCGGCAGATGAGGGATGGGGCTGGATTCTTTCGGCTGTGGGTCTCCTGAGCAAACATGAACATTTTCACCTGGAAGAGAGGGGGAAAGTATCATGGTAAAGCAACAATGCACAGGAGCAGAAAACACAGTATGAAATAAGCTTATAAGGGAGCAATCCTATTGGGACAGGCGTCCGCTTCTGATTTTGGAGGCGACCACCTATCCAACGCAGGGTAGGCAGAGCATGGAGGGGATCTTCTCCTCCACACTCCAGCCACCCTGCATTCATAGCTAGATGGTCGATTTAGACTGTCTAGCTGCAGGACTTCGGAACAGGGGCAGGGGGAGGCTGGACGACGCATAGGAAGCATGGTACCAGCACTTCCACATTCCCCACCCCCTTTTGCCCCACTCTGCACTGCTCATCTGAGTGCGGAGCCCAGGGACAATCCGCATCACCGACGACATGGTGGGGGAGGGGCCAGGGAGATAGTTTTCTTGGAATCGACCTTAGAGCATGGGCTCCAAGGTCAGTTCCCAGTAACCGAACAATCCATTGGCCATCTAGCCACTGTCTAGCGGTCACAGGATTGCACCCTAAAGCAGATATATTTCTGAGTAGTGTGGTCAACCAGTTGTATGAAGCCCATGCTGATTTTCTCTGTTCTTCAGGTCAATACTGTCTCAACTTTTTATGAAGTTCTACTTTCATTGCAGAAGTTGCCATTTCCAGAGGTGGTGGAGAAGAGGATCATTACTGGGGGTGGGGGGAGCTGTAACTTCCAAATTTTGTCACACCTCTTCACATCCATTGTGCCCCTGATCTGCTGCTGCCTGGGTGCCTTTTAAAAAGAATAGAAGCAGAACCTGAAAGCGTTTCTTCTCTGTGTAATCCCAGCCAAAATCAGGTATCACATAGTAAACCTGGCATCATTGCATCACAGTGCCCAATTTAGGTACATGAGAACATGACAGGGGGCAAATAAAGCCTTTACATTGCCCTCACTCTGCAGGGGGAGGATGGGGAAAGGAAAAAAGCAAGTGAGCTGGCAATCCTTAACTTGTCATACTGTGCTGGCAGTTTCACTGCCCACCATCACTCTGCAACAAGGCGTTTGCCCTGATCCAGCTCCAGTTCCGTTTAACTGGGACAGAATAAGGATGGGGTGCACATCCCATTGAAAGCAATGCAATCTGGATGGATGACAACTACATCTGGATGCACTTGTTGCCTATCTGCATACATTACTTTCAATAGAATGTGCATCCTCATCCTCCCCCAACTATGCACAACTGGATTGAGGAAAGGGAACATTAGCCCAGTTAACTCAGCAATGGATTCCCGTATGCCTCCTGACACCCAGCCCTTTGTGACCAGTTCTGTATCCTTCCTCAAAGGACTGCAAAAAAAAAAAAAAAATCACACCCATTTTGACTCAGTATTTCAGATCCATAAACATGGATGCTGCATAATCTGCAATCCCACTGTTGTTCCTGTTATGCAACTTTCCCCTGTGCCTGCCAAGGCACCTGAGCACCAGACTGCATAGCCCAACAGTCATGCAGCAACAACTGGTCAAAACAGCTCCCAGCTAGAAGCTGCAAACCAATGGAATTCCTTTCCCCCCGCACAACCATGCACAAGGTGACTGTTTTGACTATATACAGCATCCTTGTTAATTGCTGCTAAGCCTTTGGGCCATATTGTGCCCTGAGCCCAGCTGTGCCTGAGATTTGCTAGGGCTCCACTGCCTGCACTAGAGGCAGATCGCCCAGAGTACTCTCTGGTCCCATTTTGAAGATAAATGGAAGAATGTAAGACCTGTTGGGGAAAGTTCAAGAACAGGAGTTTTTAAAAGGACATTTAGATTTGCAACAAAATTTAATAGGAATTTTGTCAGATATTTGGGCTACAATCCTACAACCATATACCTAGGAGTATGCCTCCATGGGGCTTCCTTTTGAGTAGACATGTATAAAAATATACTGTCAATCCAACTACTAATAAATAAGTAGTAGAAAGAAAGTACAGAAGATATGGGAGAATGGGTAAAGGGATGGTAGCTCCTTGAAAATAAAACCAGACATTTAAAAAATAAAGTTATCTGCAGAGTAAGATAAAGCACCCACTCTGGCTACACCTTACACGGAAATCCTCAACCGTAGCTGTTCCATAAACATACAAGAGGTTTATAAGATATCCTAAACTAATTTAACATACCTTTAAAAAGGAGAAAATTGATAGAAACAGAAGCCCTCTTACCATTATTGCTTGCTTTGGCATTCTTGGCGAGCTGTGCTCGAGTGGCTGCAATCAAACTGTCATGGGCCAATTCCTGCACTCGTAAAAACCATGGGGTACTGCTGTCTGTACTGTCATTGGAAAAGAAATCATTCCCAGAATCCTCCACTTCATCCTGGACAAACACCAGGTGCTCTGAGGGAGAACCTAGGCCTGGAGAAGAAGCAGTTTCATCAGGCACCAAAAAGATCAGGAAAATCTCTTGCTTTCCACAATATTGTAAGAAACCTCCACAGCTACTTCACTAGAAGTACCTGCTGATGGTTATATCATCCTTGTTTAAATTTAGCACTGTCCAAAATACTTACCATGCTTTTCAAAGCAATGCATAATTGAATAAGCATCTCTTGCATTTTAATACCAGAAAAATATCTAGCTACATGCTGAAATGGAAGTTACCTGTTCGTGTTAAATTGAGGAGAATAAAGGAAGTGCTATCACTAGGCTGGAGGTCTTGCAACAAGCTGGAAGTATCAGGACTTGGCAGAAGCTCAGGTGGTTTCTGAACAGTTTGTGCCCTTGTCTCCTCACCATCAGGGCCAATATTCACCTGGAGACTCCGCAGAACAGCAGAAGAGGAAACATCTTTTGAAGAGCTAGTGTGACTTGGAGAGTCATCTAATGAAGAGAATGAAATTTGAAAAAAAGCATCTGTGAGATTATACATCATATTCAGAGCAATTATTGTGCTTTCACCACAGACATTAAAGAAAACCAATAACAAAAACAGCTTTTGCAGTACACACACTACTAGGTAGAGAATTGCTAATAACTGTGCCAGGATTCTTCCCTCTTTATTATATTTGTATCTCACCATTCCTCAGAGAAGTATCCCACATCCAAACACAGCAATCTAACCAAACAGCTTATGCTTATTAGCTTGCAATCGTATGCACACTTACCTGGAAGTAAACCACATTGAACTCAGCACGACTTATTCTGAGTAGACATGCATAGGATTATGTTACTAATTTCACAAGATCATAAACAACATTTTGCAGAATAATCAGGTTTCAGACTTCACCTGGCAACATCAGCCTGTTGCATTCTGGGGATTCAGTAACAGGAAGGAGTGACAAACAGGTAATATCTTTAGCTTCTGATTCCACAAGCCCCTGTCCTATTGGAATAGATGTGTTCTGAACAAACTGAACCAGCAGCTGAAAAAAAGCAAAGTTATGAAGGCAGGAGCAAGTGATTAGATCTGCAGCTTGATACCTTTTGTTTATCTCCCCCATCCCACCCCGCAGGCCAATCTACACCTTTTGATGCAAAATGTAATAAAATTGAGAGATGGTTTATCAACTATCATTTGCCAAAATGCAATATCCAGAATACGATCACTGAGCCATAAAGCAAATCTATCTAGGTGTTGCTGACCTCTGGTTTGGACTCTAACTCATCCGATAACATCGATTCAAGTTTCAGATTCCCAAAGTAGATCTGAGTAAGGCACAAAGCTTAAGAGTTCAAAGTGATCAATGTTCTGTGTTTATACACATATTCCAGCCTCACAACTTTGTGAGGATCTTCTTAAGAGAAGCCGTAACAGAGAGCTATTCAGTTTAACCTGGAAAAGAACAGAAATGAAAATTAACCAAATATTAAATTGTATGAACATATTGCCAGTCATGCTTTTGTGCATAATTTATAAGACAATTCACACACATATACTATGTACAACAGTATTATAGCCAGACTTCTCTTAGCAATAAAGATCCTTCCTACTTTCACTCTATTGTCTACTAAACTGCAGTCAGAACTATGCTGTTAAGCTCCCTTGGCAGAGGCCAGACCTTGAAAGGGGTCAGCCCCAGAAAATATTTTCAGTGTTATGCTTAACTGCAGGGATATGTAAAGTAATAATAAAGAAAATTGTTTTCGAGCATGCACAGAGTATCTTTCACTCCCTCCTGCATGATTCACAACATCGCTACCTTGCGGGTCCCTTTTGGGACCAAAGAACAGCTCTATTCTCCCTTTTTAGATTTATGCCTAGAATGTTCTCCCACAACACCGGTATAGTGCCACCTGCCCCTCTCCCTTCAAATCCATATGAGTTTCCTTCAAGGCTGGTGCCAGGCTTGAATAGGCCCTCAGAAGAGTGCTGCTGATGCTCCCCACCACCGATGGTACTCTTGCTGCTATCAATCACCCCCACCTTACCTGGCAGTAGACCCCACTGATGCCCCCCCCCCACTATGGCTTTTCCTAGCAGCAGCACACGCTCCTACAAGAGCTGAGCAGTCACCGTTTCTAATGTCCTATAATTCAATCCTGCAGAGCACCCAACATACTATCACTACATTATATAGTCTGCAGCTTCTGTAGATTGAATGTTCAGAACGCGGGGGTGGGTGGGGGTGTGCTGCCAACTGAATCTGATAGGAACTACACCAATACCACTGGGTAAGGCCTCTAGGTGGAAGCTGATTAGCAGAGGTGGCATCGCGCCTGCTGATTCGCAATGTTGGGGGCCCAACTGGCTACAGTGCCTCCAGAGGGGTCCTGCTCAATAGTGCCCATGGATGGGGTGCACTCGGGCAGAGTAGGTGTCACCGACGGTCAGCCCCGTTTGTACGCACAGGGCCTGGCAGTTGCCCAAGAATGCCAAGCATTGACACCAGGCCTGGATCCATTAAAACTGGGCAGACTTTGGACATATCAGATATTTTTTCCTTTCCTTTATTCTTTTACTAGAACCCCAAGATCCAAGTAGGTGCAAAAGACGTACACTTAGAATTAAAGAACGCTGAGCCCAGGCATTTGTTTCAAGTACCAGAACTGAACTCACAATTCTTCCACCTCTAGTTATCCCAAGCTTTCTTCATCTCAGCAGTGTAATATCGGGGGGGGGGGGGGAGTCATTTTATTGCTGCTATTGTTAAGCAGTTGCAAGCCAAATATTCTTGCCAATCTACTACAAATCATCCAGAGATCTACTAGTAAAGCCAGTTCTAACTGCCCACCCTTCATCCTCAACCCCAAAGTGAAACCAACCTCCTCTCTGTATGACTTGTTAACCACACTTGCTGATGGCCGCCCTTTGTTTTCAGTGCCTCATCCATCTCTCCCTCTGCTGCCTGTTTAACTATCAACATCTCTAGACTGTAACCTCTTTGGGGGCAAGGGCCTGACTTTTTGCTTCTGTAAAACGCCATAAACGCGGACGAAACCAATATAAATCATCACCACCGAAGACTTCCACACAGGCTTAAGCCCCAGCTCTTCTTATCTGTAAACATTAAGCGCACCATTAAGTCTTCAACAGCCAAAGCAACTGCTGCAAAGGCGCAGGCGGTAGTAAAGGTCGGGGAGGATCTGAGGTAAGGGCGCTCGGCCAGCCCGCTAGCCGTCCGATCCCGCATCCCGCACAAAACAGTGGCGTCGTTTCAGCTAAGGACACACACAGCGGCGTCGCCCACGGGCCCCAGCTAGCGGACGAACCACGCCGTTATTCGGACAAGACGAGCTTGGCCGAGCGCTGGGAGGGAGAGAGCGACCCCCCGCCCGTATCGCTGCCCTACGACAAGGCCAAGGCCAGCCAAGGCCACTCCCATGGCAAGAGCGAAGAAGGCGCGGAAAGGGCTCCTCCTAAGGACCGGACACAAGAACTAAGAGGGGGACGGGGGCGCCGCGGGGCGGGCGCCGCGGGGCCATTCGCCCCGCTTTACCTCCGTGGTCTGAGGGAAGGAAGCACCGGGGGGGCATAAACTCTCTCTCTCCCCCCCCCCCCCCCGGGGACAAGCGCTTCTTACCGGCATCTCAGAGCCGTCCGGATATGACGCACACAACCATCGGAAATTCCGTGCTCCCTTCTAGGACATACCATGGAGATAGGGAAAAGAAGACAACACGTCGAGAAACTGAGAACTTCTTGAGCTCAGAGGCCCAAACTTAAAGGACATAGAGGTGGAAAAGTTAGATCAGGGTAGCAAGTACTATCCAGTTCCGGTTCCTATTCGGGTGCCGTCATGTCCTACTGTCAGGCATTTGACAGCATATGATAGGATAAAGAGGTCCTGGGATTTCTCATTGTTAACTTTTAGGCGTGAATGTGTGTATGTATGTATGTATGTATGATTGATAGGCTTATGTGTGTGTATGTATATATATATATATATATATATATACACACACACACACACACACACATATCTGTTTATATGTTGTCTGTAAATGGTTTTTGTATTATGTTACAGTATTGTATTCTTAAGCTTTTTAATCTTTGCAAACCGCCCAGACAGCCTTGGTCGTTAGGCGGTATAGATATGTAATAAATGAAATGAAAATGAAATATGAAGGGCTGGAGCGGAAGGCAGAAAGGAAAGCAACAGTTCCTGCGGCACCTTAAAGACTAGGGAATTTATTGTAGCACGAGCCTAAGGACTCTTTTTTTGTTCTTGCTTCAACAGACCTACACTGTTACTCCTCTATAACGCAAAATAGGAGAGCCGCTGTATCTATATGGTGCCCTATCTTATTTCATTGCTTTGGTTGCCTCGCACGTGCAGTTCAGAACCGGAAATGTATAGTTCCTCTGAGCTTGTTACTCTGCTACAACAGCCGCTAGACTCGCTTGTAACTTCCGGCTTTAACGTCAAACTCTGCCTAGTACTACTTCTAACGGCGGATTCTGTAACGCAGCAAGTATCCTCCAGTGTGTTACTGATGTAGAATCCATTTATTTGAGAAGTGTCATTGCACTCTTAAGGGATATCTTGGAATTAGTAGTTTGCCCGAAGCTGTCTGCTCATTTGCCAGAGAATCAATGAACACAAATCAGACATTTAAGATGATAACGCTCCTATATCAGAAGGGGACCATTTCAGTCTCCCTGGCCATTCAATAGCCAACTTCAAGGTTGCAATGCTTCAGTAAAAAGGTAGCTGGAAGCTGAGTTGGAGTTCATCTAGATTTAACACTACAAGACTTGAGATGAATACAGACTAGGGATATTTAATTCAGTATAGTAATTGCCAGTCTTAAGTTATTTGTACACTTTACATCTTGCTTTGTAGATTCCTTACCAGCTGGGAGTGGGTTGAGCCCATTTGGATTAGAACGATTACCCTTTTGACTGGATCAGGTTTGCATCTGTTCTCTGCATACCAGCAGGACATACCTATTTTACTGCTGGACCTTCTGGCCTCATATTTTTCCCCTCTCCATCTTCTTCTGCCTGTGCCCATGTATATGCTATATTCATATCTGCAAGTTGAGCATAAGACTTGTAGACTAATATGGCTCCTGTTCTTGACTTTGTCAAAACTGAACACAAAAACAAAGTGTATTCATGACAGTGACCACAAGAATTATGAAAAAGCAAATCTCACTTGAAATAAGCAAGTCCTAGCTATATTGAGTATGGCTGTTATATAGCACAGCTACAAAGCACAAAATGTTTTATTCAACATATATATTTTAATTTATTCCATTTCTTAGTTGCCTTTCAAAATCATCATCCCAAGACAGCTTACAGTACAGGAACAATATAATTCAACAACCATATTAATAAAATCACATTAATAAATCTTAAATAAACAATTTTAAATAAAACCAGCTGCAACAAAATACAGGTTCAAAATACCCATCAGCAGTAAATACCATTAAAAGTTTATTTAAAAGCTAGGGAGAACATTAGTTTTTAAAACCTTAAAAGCAGCTACAATCCCTTATGTGTCCTTAAATCAGAGAGATAAAAATCATGTGGTTATGTTTCACGCTTGTTTGCATGCAGAGCAATTCTATACATGTTTACCCAGAAGCCAAGTCCGTAGTAAGCAGATTTAGGATTGCAGGTTAAAGTTTAACAGCCCTACACACTCTTCAGCCTGATCCTATGCAGAGTTAAGCATGCCTAAACTTAAATTTAGGATTAGGCTGTTACTTGGGAGCAAGTCCCACCCAGCTCAGTTGGATTTAATTCCAAATTGGTTTTGGCTGCAGCTGGTATGAAGGCGAGAAGCTTGTAAGTGTTCTTACATGGGCTATGGTCAGCACTGCCTTCTGAGTCTCTGTCTTTAGTATTGTATATTATTTTCACTGAAACGGATATGTGGCCCTTGCCATAATGTAAGGGTCAACAACTGCGAAGGATGTCATCCAGCTGTCTAGTTGCCAACCTAGAGGTAAAAACATGAATGTCAGTAGCTGGTTTGTGGCAGGCCACCATGGGGAAGGGGGCTGCCTTCTCAAATTGATTCTCTAGTAAAAACTAGTTGCTGGCCAAGGCCTAATCACGAAAAGGAGTTTGGACAATCTATTATTTTCTAATGGGAAGAGCTGTTCTTGGTATTTCTGGTGAAGAGCTTATAGGCTTCCGCACACCCTGGAGAAAAAAAGAAGAACTGGGGTTAAGTCCAACATCCTGCCAGTGGAGGTTTGCTAGTGCAATAGGACTTTCGCCCTCTCTCCTCCCCCTGAAGCCCTCTATACTGCCTAAAAATCTGCTCTGGAGGGCTTCCCAGCCCTCCAGAGCAGATTTTGAGGATATGCAGGAGGGCTGCAAGGAAGGGGGAATTTGTACCCTCCAGGTTCCATTGATGGAACTGCTTCCATCAGCTGGATGACTTCATTGGATACAACCCTTGGAAACTACCAGGTTGCACTCAGATTTATGTCAGGTGAGCTCTGCCAGCCAGAGAATACATTGTCCTTCCAGGCAGATGCTGTTTCATCCTGCATGATTCTGACACATGTCCAACATGGCTGTTAAAGGGGATAGCATTACACACTTGCAGAATTACAGATTGCACAAACTCCTGTGTCAAAAGCATCATATCTGCTAGCCCTACTACCAGAGACCTTAGAAAGGTGTCTGTGCTTTTGCATATCATGGAGACATGCAAGTATCATGACAACATCTCAGCAAATTGTGACTGGGTGTGAACACATCAATTGTGAACTCAGACTTCAGCACCACCGGCACTGAGCAGACAACAGCCTTTTGAAGTAGTGTTGTATTTAAAGTTGAAAAGCTTTGCACAGATATAATGCAGCATGTTTACTCAGAAATGTCCCAGTGAGTGAAATGGGGCTTACTGCTAGACAAGTACGTTTAGGAATGCAGCCTTAAAAAGGATATAGATTCTATCCCTAAGAACTTACTTAAGAATATTTATTTAGATTGTATGCCTTCACAAGCACAGAAAGCAATCATCATCACCATCATAAATGCTTATTGTTATGACATGTGCAGAATGAGTGTGTGTATGTATATGTGTGATGGGTAGGCTTCCATATGCTATGAGCTACACTACACACTTCTGCAGAATCCTTGTCACAGATGTCAGTGGGGGCAGCTGATTGTACCCTCACTGCAGTGGTGTTCTCAAATTCAACACTTTATTTTTGAATGGGAACTATTCATTTAGAAAAAGTAAAGGAGTCACTTCAGAATACTATTGGAGTTGGGGTTATGTTCCCTGACCCTGGTGACCACTGCATAGCCCTGCCTTTTCAATTGTATAGCTACTTCCTGTGTTTTTTTGTTAGTGTGCTTCCAGATGGAGGTTCTAGCACTAACAATCAGAAAGCATTGTGCAGCTATCCTGGCTTTCTTCCTTAATGCATTTTCCATGGTAAGAAAAAAGATGGAAGAATTGGTAGGAAAGCATGTGAGGGTTACCAGTAGAAGACAGTGTCATCTGGACCCCCCAGAAAATCCTGTAAACGAGGCCTTCACTGGAAGTACCCTTGGTCACACTAAACGTGTGACAGAATGTTGGGAACTTGTAGATATATATCAATGACACATCTAATGTAGTGCTACAGTCTTCTGTCCAGGATTCTGGTGTTATGTTGTGTGAAAGAACACATGATTCTGTGGGAAGCTGGCAAATAAATGGTGCTGCTCTTCAGCAGGGACTGGAGGACTAAGTCGGGTTTGGCCCCTTCAATGTCTAAGTAGGAATACACTATCCACTGTTCCGCTCAAAAGTGGGAGAATCAGTTTTGGAAGCAGCAAAGTAAATTACTTCCCCTCCCCCAACCCTGATTCACTCGTAATAAATCATTTTTTTCCTCATTAATCTTGTCTGTAAAACAACTGGAAGATGACAGAGCAGGTTCCCTGCCTTTCAAAGCCGAAGGACGAATTAACTCCATGTATGTGTGAATAATCATGGCTCCGCTCATCAGGCGCTTGTGCCTGTTGCGATCCTCACATCGCTACTGGAAAGGTGCTGTATCATCTCCCGTTTGTGGCTTATGTGGGCGCGACTAGGCGGCAAAGGCATTCGTCTTCCACTCATCCACCCATCGCTGGCGTTGCAAGGCAATTGTGTTCCTCTGTTAGGAAGGCTGGGGCAGTCCTAAACAAGAAAGGTTCATTAGGAGGCGTCAGCCTCATCATCGCTCGTTCCCCCACCCTCCTCCTGCATGCTGAGTCATAAAAGCAACTGTCTCCTCCACCCCGTCGGCAGAGTGCACGTTGGTATGCTCTGCCCGCACAGCTCTCCCTATTCCCTTCCAACTCGGTGCGTTGGTGCGCTCCACCGAGCCCTCCCGTCACCTACCCCGGAGCCCAATGGTACGTCTCGCTCTCCCCCTGCGGCTGGGAGCGGTGGTTGGCTCCGGCAGTAGCAGAGTCCCGTCCGGTCCCGCCCCGCCTCCCTCTGCCTTGTCATTGATGTTGTTGTTTTTGTCGCAGGAGCCGGAGGGGAGGCCGGGGCCGGGGCCGGGGCCGGGCGCGGGGCTGCGGCCGCCGGCGGCTGGGCCGGCGATGTCGTCGGTCTGCGGGGGGTCGGTGGGCGCCGGCTCCCTGCCCAGCGAGCTGGTGGTCCACATCTTCTCGTTCCTGGCGGCCCCGGACCGGCTTCGGGCCTCGGCCGCCTGCTCGCACTGGCGCGAGTGCCTCTTCTACCCGGCCCTGTGGCCCCGGCTGCGCCTCAGCTTGCGCGTCTGCCCGGCCGAGCGCCCGCGCCTCGACTTCCTCATGCGCAAGTGCGGCTGGTTCGTGCGCGAGCTCCGCGTCCAGTTCGCCGCCGACAACTACCCCAGCGGCGGCGGCGGAGGAGGCGCCAGCGGGGTCTGCGAAGAAGCGGCGGCCGCGGCGGCCGCGGCGGCGGAAGGAGAAGCGCCGCTCTGCCCGCGCTGGCTGGAGCTGCTGAGGACGTACCTGGAGCTCGTGCTCTGCGTGTTAAGCAGCGTCCGCAACAACAGGTACGGAGGACGCCGTGGAAACGAGCAAAACCCATCGCTGCCCCTTTCCGAGGCGAAACAAAGGACAGGGTTGCTAATCCCCTCCCCCTCCCCCAAACTCTCTCTCTCTCTCTCTCTCTCTCTCTCTCGCAAGGTGCTTTTAACAGCTGTATGACTGAGAGAACCTCAACTGGTGGAGTTCTGTATACTGGGAAGCTCCACCTGTTGAATTACTTGGTGTCACCCAGCAGTTACGCATCGGTCCTTCTGGGGTCTGAGAATGTGCTGCTGACTACTCTAGGGGAACAGGACATAGAGGAACACACGTACATAGCCTCTCCAACTGCAGTGGCAAAGATCCCTCCTGAGATGAGAGTGTTGCTCTTACTTGGGCACTTCTAGTACTGTAGGGAAGGGGTCTCATGGGCACAGGAGAGTTATATTTGCCAGGTGCCTCCTACTTTGATTCATTCATAAGACACTTGCTAGATGATGCAACAAAAGCTTGCCTTGACTCCTAGATCGACAGCTGATGAAAAGACTAATGTTTCTAACATATCCATTCCGAAGTGTCTATATCAGCCTTTTCCTCCAAATGTTTTGGAATACAGTTCCCAGCATCCTTGACCATTAGCTGGTGGTAGTTGAAGTCCAAAACATCTGGAGGGCACCAGGTTGGGGAAGGCTGGTGTATGTTATAAGAGACTTGCAAAATGAGACCATCCAAAATGGGAGACACAGGCTTTGTGGCATCCATCCTAATAATGGACACTGCAGTAATATGTGGTGCTAGTGTACTATAAAATTCTGGTGGCTGAGGGATGCTAAGAGTTGTAGTAGACCTAGCAGGAGGGCACTAGGTTGGGGAAGGCTGCACTAGGGACATGCGTTAAGTTTTTCACTCTGGCCTGTTACATATTTGAATAACATAAGGAATATTTTTCTTTTTTACAAGTGATACCAGCCTATCAAAAGTATGAGAACTTTTCCTCAGTGAAACTAGGATTGGTTGTCATATGATAAAGGCATCTCATATTTAAGCGCACATGCTATGTTTGTTACACTATGTAACACCATGTAACACTACAGTCCTAATCAACATTTCCAAGATCCCTACTCTTTCAAGGTCATGTAATGAAGAAAACTAATTCGAGTAGTAATGCTGCTGGACTGTGTATGTATCTTTTTGTTTGTTTCTGTGTTAATCCTGTTTCTTTCTGCGTCACTGCAGATTGAAATGTCCTTTTCAATAAGAGATTGTGTACTACTCCCCCATGCTGTGCTTTCTCTCTTTCCTAGAGCCAGTTCTACATATAGTTTGTGTCTTAAGTAATTTCCAGCTTAAAGAGTAAGAAAATCTTGTTACTATAATCTATTTAAATCACAGTTCAGAATATGAAACTACCACAATTAGAACAGCAAGTAGGAGATGCGGTGAGTCTGAACTAGAGATTTCCAGACTCGCATCTCAGTCTCTCAGGTACTATGATGTACTAGTTTTGTCACACGAGGTCATGTGGATATGTCTGTAGTAAAACAAATGTGGGAGCTGTGAGTCAGGAAATCACAGTTCATATCTTGCCACATTTATGAATTCATTTGGTGAACTACTGTTAGAGTCTTTTTCATGTTTTTGCTTATCTTACACTCATGGAAAAGCTGCTTACTGTAAGGAGGGGAAATAGTCTTTCCAATATGGAAGAAAGCCATTAAAGGAGCAAGCCAAGAAGCAGAAAAACAGAGAAAAGAGGCAGCAGAGAACAAATAACAATAAGCCATTAGGCTGAGGAAGAAGCTGCTAGGTCTGCAACAGGCTAGGTGGGTTCCCCTCAACTAGCAACCTCCCAAACCATTGGGAAGTTGGACCTCAGCAGTGACTTCTAGGTCTTACCCCTGTACTCAGCTGGCTAATCAGGACCCTACAGCTGGACTAAATCGAACTAAATCAGTGGGCAGAGATAACAGTACCTCCAGCTCTTCACTGCCTATAATATAACTGCCTACATATGGGTAAATAGAGGAATTAATGGAGTGTAGGGCTTTCTCCCACAGCTCTGAAGCACCTGGGGAGTGGGAACACTATGATCTTACAAGGGCCATTTGTATCTTGTTGCTGGTACTGGATACTGTCTGTAGCTTGCCTGCCATTTGACCAACCCTGCTATTGACCATTTTAGGCCCTGTCTGCATAAAATACATTTCCAGTGTCATTTATGTAGCCTTATTTTTGCCATACTTAAAGTAATTATTCTGTAAAGTTCACACCAGTCATTCTGCTGCAGCTGGTTGAGATTGCAGAGGCAATCCTGTTTCTTCAGAGAGTGTGTATGTGAACAGCACCATTGAAAGTACTGTCAAATGCACACGGAAACAATCTAAGAAGGTAAGTAACCAGGTAACTTGAGGAACAAACTGCGTGTTACACACAAATGCCCATAGAGTGTTGGACTGGGAGCCAGGAGATCTGGGTTCTAGTCCCCACTTGGCCATGGAAGCTCACTGGGTGACTTTGGGCCAGTCGCAGACTCTCAGCCCAACCCACCTCACAGGGTTGTTGTTGTGAGGCTAAAATGGAGAGAAGGAGGATTATGTACGCCACCTTGGGTTCCTCAAAGAGGAAAAAAGGCGGGATATAAATGTAATAAATAATAATAAATAATGATGGCTGCATCTTGTAAGGAAATGCAGCTACAGCAGGGGGCAATTGGGAGTTGAGAAGCAAGGGAGTGCTTATCCCTTTCCCTACTGACCATTGTCCTGTTCCATATTGCCTTTCCTAAGCTTCCTCCAATCCTGCAGGGTTCCAGAGAGATCTTTATGCGCACAAATTTCTTTCTGGAGCCCTGTATTTTGGAACTGCTTATTTCTAGTAAACGGCTCAGGGGTGATTGCAAAACAAAAAATAGTTGGTGAGGGAAAGGGTCAGCTTCATGCTGCATTCTTGTTTGAAACTGTCTCCTTCTGAAGCTCCTTTTCCTTACTGAAAGGGAGAATTGGGTTTTCATTAGATGCATTTGCATATAATGTGTACTTAAGCCTTGAGGTAATTAACCAGAGCACAGATCTCTAAGGAGGATTGCTAGGCTAGGGTGTGAGCAAAAGCTAATTGCCCATTGACTAGTGTTTGATCATGTCCCTGGTGTATGTTTTGTCAACTACTGCTGAACATATATACATGTCTCATTTATTGTCATAATAGATGCACACAGAACTGACAAGTAGGTAATATTTTTCATTTGATAAAACTGTTCAGAGAAACCTTAATTAAATCATATAAATATACTTGACTCTTTCCTTTTCCTAGTGAAACGTGTGAAGTTTTCTTCCCCCAATTACGAATTTTAAGTGATTTTTATCTTTCCCCACTCATTCACCTATTCAGTTGACTAAGGGAAAACATTGTTATATTCTGCACCGGCAATTTCTGAAGAAACTTTAAACTTACTTCTTAGTAAAAATATGTAGTGCTGTAGGAAAGGTGTTGCGCTCAAGAAGTTCTATTTATTATTCTGGTTAAGCTTTGCAGAGGATACTCATCCTCTGAAGGGTGATGTACCTGTGGTTCCTGGGCAGCCTCCCATCCACTGCCAACCTGGTTGGCTTCAGCTGCATCACTTGCCTTCAGACCATTCTGCAGGCAATGTGAGTGATAACTGTATGCTGTGGCCCCAGCTAGTGGAGGGAGATGTGCGGTTTCATTGTATCACTGGACAAATGGAAAGTGTCATCCACACTGTACAGCGCTGATAGGAATTGCATGTGTTGGGTATGCACCTGCATCACCTCTGTGCTGCTCATGTGTTGGGCAGTATGCAAACACTTCCCATCCCAATAGTAGCCTTGATTAGTGGAGGTGGATATTTTTTAAAAATCTGAACATGCAATACGTTGTTGCACGAACAAATCCTCATCTAGCAAAGAAGTCTGCTCAGGAAAGCCTGCTTCCATGTGTGGATTTTTTTAGTAGATTGGGGTGACAATGCAATTCTAAGTAGTCTTACTGAGAAGTAATTCCTATTCAAACAGTTCACGTGTAAAGCCAAACCATAGTTTAGAGCAGAAGTGGGCAACTTGTGGCCCTCCAGTCGTTGAACTGCAGCCTTCGTCCCTCACCATTGGCTATGATGGCTAGTTACAGTTCAACAGTTCAACAACATCTGGAGGGCCACAAGTTGCCCACCCCACCCCTGTGTTAGAAGATGGAGCCTCAGGCTTTTATATTTCCTACTCTACATGCAGTCCTCTTAGGGTGCAATCTTATGCATGTTTAGACAGAAGAAAGTCCTACAACTCCCAGCATTCCCCAGCCAGCCACGCTCGCTGGGGAATGTTGGAAGTTGTAGGACTTTCTTCTGTCTAAACATGCATAGGATTGCGCCCTAAGTTACTTCCAGTGGTTTGCCACAGTCCAGGAAGTAACTAATTAACTTTATGCATTTGAGGGTGCGGGGATCTGCATAGGCCTTGTTCCTGTACATGTAAGCCAAACTGGAGTCAAACTATTTTCATGTAAATATGTTTTAAGACTGAATGCTTGGAAATCAAAGGGTGAAAGAACTGTATCCTTTGGGACCTTTAAAAAGTTATATTTCTATCTTCTCTTCCTTTTCCTCAGTTATAGGTGGGAAGGTATTCAGTTGGTTCTGCCAACAGTTGCATTCTTCACAGTTGAAAATGTGCGGCTTTCATTTGTTTGTGAAAGGTAACTCTGGGCTACTTTCCTGACACTCTGAACTTAAAACATGAGCAGTGTCTAAAGTAAAGATGCTAAACTAGCTCTTCCTGTCTCTTCACTTTCTCTTTCTCCATCTGCAGCTTCCCAACAGTTATCTGTGTTTGTCATACTTGGTTTTTGGGGAAATATGCCTGGTCTTGACCTGTACAAGATAAGTGATCTTAACCTGTTAGAGGATCTATTTAATAAAACTGAGAAAGCTAGGAAAGAAGATTGAAAAGGCATATTAGCATCAGTAAGATAAAACATTTATTTCTGTCATTGAACTCATGGAACATAAAGGGCACAATAGAAGCACATTGACTGATAAACTTAGCAACAATTGCTTCTTGTGGAGGGTTTCCAGTGTGTTTCAGAACAGTGGACAATTCCCATATCACGATATTAGATTAGAATGCTAGTAGCTTTTGTTGTTGTTGTTCAGTCGTTCAGTCGTGTCCGACTCTTCGTGACCCCATGGACCATAGCACGCCAGGCCTTCCTGTCCTGCGCTCTCTCCCGGAGCGTGCTCAAGTTCATATTCATTGCATCCGTGATGCTATCTGCTTTATTTCTCCCCTAAAATGATTTCAAGTAAAACGGTATATTTTACTGCACAAACGATTAATTAAAAATAGCTAACAAACTAAACATTCTTCAGCCATGGTGTGGAAAGGAAAAATGGGTAATATGCTCAGGTTTGTGGTAACATGGCTGAGTTTGTTGTGCTTTATAAAACTGAGCAGCTTCCTCCTCTGTCCCATTTTATCCTTCAGTTACGTAAGAGGCAGGGATAAAACTTGGTAAAACTGTCTCTTGACATTTCAAATGTACATTTCAAATATTCATTCTGAAATCTTTGTTTTGCCAGTTAGGCTGTCTTTGTTTAAGACAAGTGGCCTGAAATGCAAGGCTCAAAAATTCAAGTGTTCACTTATAACTAATTAAGTACTTATAATAGCATAGAGTCCAAAGAAATAGATTCCCATGTTTTACAACTGAATATCCAAAAAAACCTTTGAATTCAGAATAGAATTCTGGATTGACATGGGTAGGAGGTTAATTTCTTCTGCTCAAATGAATAACTTACATTCTCTGCAGAAAGGCAGAGCCCTTTAGAGAACAATGTAGTTAAAGGTTTGGGAATAGAAACTATTGAGGTACATTCACTAATGATTCTGGTTGACTATGTTTTTTATAATTATCTTGTTGAACAGCCCTTGAGAGAACGTCTCTGTCTGCATTTTGCACCATAATAGCCTTTATAGTCCCACCACATAATGCCGTGGCGTCATGACCTAGTGTGAGCAAGGCTCACTACTAAAAGTGAATAGAGCTACATCAAAAGGCATAGCATGACCTGGGTGGAAGTTCATATTGTGCAATACAGTTCACCATAGCATGCAAACAGAAAGGTGGAGCTATCCTGTCTGTTATAAATTCATTCATTCATTCATTTATTGATTCATTCATTTATTGCATTTATATCCTGCCATTAATTTGGTGAAGTAACTCCCTCTCCCCTGCTTCAATGTTTGAGCGTGCTCTATTATTTTTTGGGGTGCTCTGTTCTTTTTAATGGTAGTTTAAAATATAGAAATGAGAGCAGAATGTGCTCTGCCGCTGGAAAAGATTGCCGTCTGCTTCTTGACTATAGAGCAAAAGGCCAGTCCTGGCATTTTAATTAAACTGCAACAAGGTCCCTAGAGTTTCCCAGAAATATTGGTTATAAAATTTGTTCCTGACTTTAGTGTGCAGCCTCAAGAGTGCAGACTGTTTTGAATCGGGTTGATACTCAAGAGCTCACACAACACCCTCTGTCAGAGCAGCTACTGTTAGTGCTTTGCCCATCTTAGTTCTCTCTCTACTCGGAATGCAGGGGAGGAGAAGCAGGTGGTCGGTGAAGCATGCGGAGGGGGGAAAGGGGTGATTATGGCAGATGAAGCGGAGGATGATACACCCTGAATTTTCAATTACAAAGCTGAGGTATTACCAAAGCCCTTAAATGCTATTTAGTAGGAGGTTGCTAACATTCCGTTTTATTATATTCCCAGGAAAAACTTAATTAAAAAACAGTTTTCACCATATTTTAAAATATATATATATATAAAAAAATTATAATAAACTGCTGACACTTTACTGTCCTGGATGATGCCAGTGAAATTTGATCGATTCTCATCTAAGAGCTTGAGAGAGCTGAAACATGGTTACTAATATTTTTAGGCAATTTGTCAGATATGTGCATACCCCTCAACTTAGTAGATATTTTCGGTGTCAGTAAAAAGTTAGTTTCATGCTTTATGCATGCTGCCACCACCACCACCAGGCCTTCCTTGTGGACTTCTGCCTGGCAGACCGCCAGTCCCTGCAGGACCAGGCCCCCAGGTACCGAGCCAGCTGTGCTGCTCCACCTGCCCCTCCCTGGAGGGGCTACATAAGCTGGCTGGCTGAGGTGGCCTGGGAGAGCCAGGGCCTGCAGGAGAAGCCACCACCACCACCACCGGGGAAGAGGCGTGCTTGCTGCTGCTGGGCCTGCTGCCGCCATCGCCGCTACCACCGCCACCAGGCTTTCCCTGTGGACTCCTGCCTGGCATTTTTAAGGGGATTTTAATTGTTTTGTTTGTTTGTTTTATTTTGTTGGGGGGGATTTTGTTGTATTTTTAGGGGTGGGTAGCCTGCCTGATAGGCGGAAGCGAGGGGGCATGTGTCCACCTGATGGAGGCAGTGGGGGGAGTGTTGGGGGCCAGAACATACCGAGGCTGGGCGGCAGGCGCTGGCGGAGTGCTAGGGGCAGGCCATGCCAGGTAAGGGGAACAAGGGAGAGATGCGTAGTATCTGTCCCCTGCTCCGGGCCTGTCCAGAGCCAAAGGATGGCTGGGGGAGGCGTGACCCCATCTTCTGGCCTTCGTTTGCTGCTCTGCAATGCCAGGTCTGTTACTCAGAAAACCTCCCTCATCCATGACATGATCCTGGATGAGGGTGCAGACCTGGCATGTATTACGGAGACCTGGCTGGCTAGGCTGCTGCTCCAACTCTTGCAGCCATGTGTCCAGCTGGATTTTCGTATGCACAGCAGCCAAGGGCTGGGGATCGGGGAGGGGGAGTGGCTGTTATCTACCGAGAGTCCTTGGTCTTCACCAGACCCCCTCTCCGGGAGACCAAGGTTGCCGAGTGCATGTACTGGAGGTTGGGCCCGAAGGGCAGTCTGGGGATTCTGCTCGTGTACTGTCCACCCCGCTGCACGACTGACTCCCTGGCCGAGGTGCTTGAGGTGGTCTCTGATGTGCGTGTACAGTCCCCTAACTTACTGGTGTTCGGGGACTTCAACGTACATTCGGAGGCCATCCTCACAGGAGCACCTCGGGACTTCATGGAGACCATGGCCTCCTGGGAGCTGCACCATATTCTAACTGGGCCCACCCATGTAGCCGGTCATGCACTATACCTTGTGTTTGTTTCTGGAGAAGCGGGGAGTGATCTGGAAGTCGGGGGTATATCCACCACCCCCTTGTCATGGTCTGGTGATGTTGGACTTCTCGGTTCCACAACCCCTCCGCAGGGGTGGAGGACCCATTAAAATGGTCTGCCCCAGGCGTCTTATGGATCCAAATGGATTCCTGAACGCGCTTGGGGATTCTCTGGGGCATGCCAATGGCCACTCGGTCGAGACCCTGGTGGGTGGCTGGAATGCCGCAATTACTGGGGCATTAGATCGGGTGGCTCCGAAACGCCCTCTCCCCCTGAACAGGGCTCGGACTGCACCATGGTTCAATCCGCAGTTACGAGCTCTGAAACAGGAGGTGAGACGGCTAGAGCGCCGGTGGCGGAAGTCTCACTCCAAAGATGATCAGACACGGGCTAGAGCTATATCTTCAGCCTATCACGTGGCGGTGAAGGCAGCAAAAAAGGAATATTATGCTGCCTCCATCGCGTCTGCAGAGTGCTGCCCCAGGAGGCTGTTCCAAGTGGTCCGGAGCCTGGTCGGTCCTGTGGCTCCGGAACCACTGGAGCATTCTAAGGCCTCCTGTGAGGCTTTGGCAAGGCACTTTGCAGATAAAATTGATCAGATTAGGTGTGTTACTCTGCACACTGTGGATACAGTTAGTGAGCAAGAGGCGGCCTGTGGCAAACCGGTTTTGTGGGATCGGTTCCAGCTTCTTCCTCCTGATGAAGTGGACAAGGTGCTTTTATCTGTAAGGCCGACCACCTGCTTACTTGATCTTTGCCCATCTTGGCTCATTATGAGCTGCAGAGAGAGACTGGGTGAGGGGATCAAGGCGGTGGTGAACGCCTCCCTTGAGGAGGGAGTGATGCCATCAGCCCTCAAGGAGGCAGTGATAAGACCGCTCTTAAAGAAGCCCTCCTTGGATCCTCAAGTTCTGAACAACTTTCGCCCAGTCTCAAATCTGCCATTTTTGGGCAAGGTGATTGAGCGGGTGGTGGCGGTGCAGTTGAAGGCACACTTGGAAGAAACTGATTATCTAGACCCATTTCAGTCGGGCTTCAGGCCTGGGCATGGGACAGAAACGGCCTTGGTCGCCTTGGTGGATGATATGAGGAGGGCTCTGGATAGGGGTGAATGCTCCTTCCTTGTTCTTCTCGACCTCTCAGCGGTTTTTGATACCGTTGACCACGGTATCCTCCTGGACCGCCTGGAGGGGTTGGGCATTGGAGACACTGTATTGCGGTGGTTCTGGTCCTTCCTCTCCGGCAGGTACTAGAGGGTAGCACTGGGAGAGGAGGTTTCGGACCCGTGGCCACTTACTTGTGGGGTGCCACAGGGTTCCATCCTCTCCCCGATGCTATTTAATATCTATGTGAAGCCACTGGGGGCTATCATCAGGAGGTTTGGGGTGCAGTGTCATCAATATGCGGATGACACGCAGCTCTACCTCTCATTCAAATCTTCACCAAGGTTGGCCGTAGAATCCCTGTCCAAATGTCTGGAGACCGTGAGTGGCTGGATGGGGAGGAAGAAGCTGAAGCTGAACCCTGACAAGACCGAGGTACTTTTGGTGGGAGACAAGAGGAGGCTGGGGGATGTTGACCTGGTGTTGAATGGGGTACGGCTACCCTTGAAAGACCAGGTCCGCAGCCTGGGGGTCATTTTGGACTCCCAGCTGTCCATGGAGGCTCAGGTGTCAGCTGTGAGCCGGACAGCACTGTATCAACTCCATCTGATACGGCGGCTGCGCCCCTTCCTTCCCGACCATCTGCTCCCATCGGTAGTACATGCCCTGGTCTCCTCTCGTTTAGACTACTGTAATGCGCTCTACGTGGGGTTACCCTTGAAGACGGTTCGGAAGCTGCAGCTGGTACAGAACGCGGCGGCTCGCCTGATTAAAGGCAGCCGCCGGCGAGATCACATCACTCCAGTGCTGAAGGAGTTGCACTGGTTACCAGTTGTTTTCTGGGCCAAATTCAAGGTGTTGGTTTTGACCTTTAAAACCCTATATAGTTCCGGCCCAGCCTATCTTAAGGAGCGCCTCCAGCAACACCAGACAGGCCGCTTAACAAGATCAGCCTCAGATGGCCTTCTCTCTGTTCCATCAGCCAGGACAGCTAGACTGGTGGGGACGAGGGAGAGGGCCTTTTCTGTGGTGGCCCCCACTCTGTGGAACTCCCTCCCTAGGGAACTCCGTCATTCCCCCTCTTTAATGAGCTTCCGTCGTGCATTAAAAACATGGTTGTTCAGGCAGGCATTTGGGGTGGGTTAGGGTATTTAAAAAAAAAAAAAAATGGTAAAATTTTATTGTTTTAAATTGTTTTATGGTGGGTTGTACATCGCCCAGAGTGGCTGGGTGACCAGTCAGATGGGCGATTAATAAATTTAATAAATAAATAAATAAAATAAAATTATGCTAATAAACATTTTAGGCATTTTTCTGTCCTTCCTTTTTGGATTGTCTTGCCACAGTGGTGGTTTTTTGTTACTGCTATATTTTTAGGGTTGTTTAAATTATATAGTCTCCTGTGTTTACTCTCTTCCTGAGGAGTTCAGTAGCTTTCTCTCTGGTGCATAGCTTTGTATGGGATTCAGAAACTATATTGTACAAACCACAGTGCACATAGATATGTAGTTGAAATAGTTGCGTCTAGTAGTTTTAGACACAATCATATCTATATGTTCATATCTATATGTTAACGGATAGATACGTAATGTTAAAAATAGCCAAAGTTCTTGTCTAGACTGTAGCCGTGAAATATAATAGACCACAGTGCAGAATATCAGCATCTGAATGTAATTAATCACTTAAGAACATTAACTATAGCTGTATATGTGAACTGGTGGCAATAAGATTAATCCAGCAAATGTTGTTCTGTTTGACTGGTTATATTAACACAGGGAATAGGCAGCTAGAGGCCTAGGGATGAAATCCAGTTCCTAAAGCAGGGTTGGGCAACTTGTGGCCCTCCAGATGCTTTGCCCTACAACTCCCATCATCCCTCACCATTGGCTTTGTTGGCTAGGGCTGATGGGAGTTTTAGGCCAAAACATCTGGGGGGCCAGAAGTTGCCCACTGCTGTTACAAATACTTGCTATCTGGCTCTGCCTCCTCATATAGCCCCTGATCACCCACACAAACCCATGTGCTTTTACAAGCCATTCAGCCACTTTCTCCTAAGCTAAGGTGCAGGCAAATGGCTCTTTAAGCCCATCCTCTCTACAGCATGATCAGTAAAAGCCCTCCTTGTATTATGCGCCTAAGCTGTTCACTCCTCTGTACAAGCCAAGGCACAGGAAAATAGTAGGGAGCAGCTGAGGTGCCTAGAGGAAGAAGGATGCTGCCAAAGCGTCTGTTGATGATTGTGCTGGAGGAGAGTGTGTTGAAGAGCCCCTTGTATCTATCTTAGCTCATGTGGGAATAAGTCAGGGAGCCATTGGTCAGCTGAAAATATGGCCCCTGTTGAAAATTAGTTGCTGACCAGGGAATTAATGGCTTTACTTGAGTTCTGTGCTTAAAATATGGCTGGGCAGCATTAATAGTGTTTGAAATATCTAGGACATAATATGGAACACAGAGTTCTCCAGGCAGTTCCATAAATTGCTCTAAAGTTCAAATACAAGCCTAATGCAGCCTGGAAACTATTATTCATAAACTATAGACTTAATGTCCTACATTATAATATTGTTACCCTTGACTCATCGTGAGTGCACTGTGCACTTTCATGGGTGCACTTAATTGCTGCCTTCTGAATTTTTAGGACTTCATTGTTCATGGTATCATAAAGCTGAAAGAAATCCAGAGTTCACCAAGTCTAGCTCCTGCCTCAAGGACCCCGCGTGACAGCAACTTTGGGAACTGGTGGGATCTGGCTCCTGATAGAAAGAAGTCTTCTGTGTGATCTGAATGGAGGGCATTGCCATGCTAGCTGGGGATGGTGGGAGTTGTAGTCCAACACATTTGGACAGCACTAGGTTGGGGGAGGTTGCTGTCCTGGAATGTTTGTGTTGCAAACATTCCACTACAAACTAACTCTGCACTCTAGCAAATGAACTACTTTGTGGTCAGCACTGAGCTAAACGGATCCATGGTCTGACTCTGTATAAGGCAGTTTCTTGTCTCCTGCCTGCAGCTACCAGTGCTCTGTGTTTTTTCTTTGTAACGTCCAATACAACATGTGACATTGCATCTCCCCATCTTCTTCTCCCAACTGTGGTAGAGGCTGACTAGGCAGGTAGAGCACAGCACAATGACTTCAGGTGATGCACTGTTTGTGCTGGATGTTAAAAGGGAGAACGACAGAACAGAGTTAGCTCTGGATATCTTAGGGCAGGATGCTATGCATGTTTAGACAGAAAAAAGTCCTACAGCTTCCAGCATTCCCCAGCCAGCCATGCTGGCTGGGGAATGCTAGGAATTATAGCATTGTGCCCTTGTCTAGTTAGGCTCTCCACTGTACAGCATTTATAGATTATGCAACTGCACAAACCTTTCAAATGACAGTGTTGTTCTTCTAGCATCTACATTACCTGGGGCAAGAAATGCCAGGCTGCAGAGCTAAAAATAGCGTTAGTGCTTGATGTTCTTGGGTGGCAACTGCTGCTTCTAATTAAAATGTTCACATTATTGTGGCCTGATTTTTCTAAGTGGAGCATATAGATCAGATATGAAAGCTGACCCCCTAGAAAATCTTTGGAAGGCAACCTATGTGTTTTGCATATTGGCAGTAGATGATTCACTGAAACCCAGTTGGGATATGAAATTAGCTGCAGCACGTCCATAGTCTCTGGATCTGTGTTCATCGCATATGGCAATTCTTGAGTAGCTACCACTGAAGTCAATGGCAGCCTTAAGGTTTGCACTGACATAAAAGTACTTCCTTTTGTCTGTCCTGAATGCATTTTGGTTAGATGGGACAACTCCTTCCTAGATAAATTTAAATCTCATGTATATGGTGGTGGTATTGTGACAAAAAACCTGAGATATTTTCTAATGCATTGCTTCTGACTTAGGAAATCTTGTTCTTCCAAATAGGAATCTCCAGAAATTAAGTCTCTTTGGTGATATAAGCATTCTACAACAGCATGGAAGTATATCAAATACATACCTCAGCAAAGTGGATCCAGATGGGAAAAAGATTAAGCAGTGAGTTGTCCAACCGATATCATATTACTGTAAACTGAAGTAAATTGAATGTGTGTGTTGTTAGTGTGCTGCCTTCGTAGAAATAAAATCCTGACTATTTAGTGGCTTGTATTATACCAAGTTGCTCATGATTTCAGAGTATCTGTATCACTTACATTCTTAGTTGTCAGTTTCCTTTGCAAATAGCACAGCCCTTTTCAGAGTGTAGGCACTCTTAAAAACAAGCCATTTACAATGGATGGAAGATGAATTCTTATAGGATGGTAAAATTTATGTTCAAGAAGAAATGATAAAAGCAGAGCAGGAAGGGGCTCAAAGGCCGTCTAATCCAACCTTCCCCAACCTGGTATCCTCCAGATGTGTTAGAGTACAACTCCCATTGGCCATACTGGCTGAGGATGATGGGAATTGTAGTCTAACACATCTGGAGGGCGCTGGACTGGGGAAAGTTGATCTAATTCAATCCCCTGCAGCAACAAAATCTTCATCCAACAATCCTTAGTGGTATACCTTATGCTGTCCAGGCCATAGTGCAAAAGGCAGAGAGAAGGTGCCCCTCAAACAGGTGCTTGGAGCTTGTAACCCTGATCTAGCAAGATTAAGAGAGAGCTGGGTGATTAAATGGTGTTCATGTGCTCCTGCATGACAATACTTGTCCGGGCTCTAATGAACTGGCTGGATGTAATTTTTAATGTGACTGGAGATGCACATCCACATCAAAGGTCACCAGTTAGTACACATGACTAGTTCCTTTGACTAGATCAGGATCAGAGATTTTAAAAATCCAAGCAGTCACCTAACCAATAACTAGAAATTTGTGTTTTTTCCTCCTTCTTCCCAATTCCTTTGCCTTTTTTGTATCATGTCTTTTAGAATGAAGGCTGGAGGGCAGGGGCTGTTTTATTACTGATATTTGCAAGCCACTCTGGGAGCCTTTTTTGGCTGAAGAGCGGGGAAAATGCTTTTCATAAGTAAATGAAGTAATTATTTAAATAATAGAGAACCATATATCCAACTACTTGGCTGCTAGATATTTAAAGTGACTAGTGTATTTCATAGTTGGCTGTGACTGTCTAGTTGTTATTTATTACATTTCTATACCACCCCATAGCCGAAGCTGTCTGGGCATTAAAATTGCTAGTAAGCAACAACTATCGATTGTAGCTTCTAAGATCTCACCATTCCTATTGTACAGATTCAAAACATGTAGCAAGCTGTTTTAAAAAAACTTGTATGAATACAAGTTTATTTATTTATTTATTTATTGCATTTATACCCCGCCTTTTTTCCTCTTGCAAGGAACCCAAGGCGGCTTACATTATCCTCCTCCTCTCCGTTTTATCCTCACAACAACAACCCTTCACGTACATGTTCATCACTTTGAATGAATGCAATGTCAGGTCATGACTTGCATGTGAAAAATGGTTATCACAGAACAAACACCACAGATAGGGCTTTCATATTTCCAAGTATCACTTCACCCATTGAACTTCAAATAGGAACATAAGAAGCTGCCTTATACTGAGTCAGGCCATTGGTTCATCTAGCCCAGTGTTATCGACACTGACAGGCAGCTGCTCTCCAGGTTTCTAGGCAGGATTCATTCCTAGTCCTACCTGGAGGTGCCGGGGATTGAACTTCGTGCCTTTTGTATGTGAAGCAGGTGCCCTTCCACTGAGCCACAGCCCCTCCTAAATCAAGTGGCAAGTTCAATTTTGTACTAACAGATATGAATCAATTCTAACTTTCACTTTAGAGTATCATTTAAATGAGATGCACAAGGTGCTGATACATGGAATAGATACAAACGCTATGCTACACTCTGTAGGCTTCTAGGAACTGATAACTTCCTTGAGCATATTCTAGTTACAAACTAATGGGCGGCAGGGGGGGACAAATTAGCATGCACAGCTCCATGGGGAAAATTGATTTTCTATCATACTTGTTTAAAACAAAACAAAAAATTAAAGAAGGTAATAGAACTCCAAAGCCAAGAGCAGTTCTCCTGCCAGAGCTTCAGATACCTTTGTTTCCTCATAGTATGTGACTTGGGGCACACAGTTTGTTTCAGAGGCATAAAACTAGTACTTCTGTAGGAAGTGCATTTGGGGGCAGTAGTATAAGTTGTTTGCTTGTCTACTGAGCTAGGCTCTGAATTAAACATTTCTACAGAAAGTTAAAACTATTGCTTTTGTTTCTTCTTGCAGTATACAGCAGCTGTTTGAAGAAATATTGGGTAACAGCAGGCAACTGAAATGGCTGTCATGTGGGTTTATGCTACAAATCGTAACACCTACATCATTGTCCTCTCTCTCAAACCCTATTGCCAACACAATGGAACACCTGAGTTTACTGGACAACCACATCCCTGGTAATACCACTCTTATCACTGCAGTTGAATTGGAGCGCTTTGTCAGTCTTCGCTCCCTCGCCTTGGATTTCTGTGATTTTACAGCAGAAATGGCAAGAGTCTTGGCTGATAGTAACCATGTGCCTTTGCATCGACTGTCTCTTCTGGTCCACAATATTTCTGTAATGCACAAGTCCTTGGAAAACATGCCAGAAGATGAGGATTGGAAGGCACTGACACGCAACAGCACTAATCTTCGGGTCTATATAATGGCTTTTGATATCAAGAGCGATGACATGTTAAGGATTCTTAAGCCCAGTATCCCACTGGAGAGGATTCACTTTGATAGCTACATCACTTGCGTTTCAGGAGCTGTTGTTGATCTCATATCTAGGCAGTATGATAAGTTTCTCACTCACTTCATACTAATGAATGATGTGATAGATATGTCTGGCTTCCCAGATCTCAGCGACAACCGGACCGAAGACCCATTGGTTTTACTGGCCTGGAGGTGCACAAGGCTTTCCCTTCTGGCAGTGCATGGTATGCAGTTCCGTAGGTGCAAAATACTATTAATTTATAAACGTACACATGATTATGTGTATGGATATACACTTGATATCTCACCCTTAGTATTTTTCCCGAGGGAAAAATGCAGTGTACGTGGGCAGTGAGTACATTTCATTCTGGTCTCAGGGATATTATGGGACATGCTGTGCATATGAATTTGTGCTTATGTTGGGAAAACTATTATTACAATCAGTACACAAGACAGTGACAATTAGAAAAAATAGGTCTAATTGAAAGAAAGGAACTTTGGATCCAGTACTGTTTGTCCTCCTTTAGCCATTCATTTCTGATTTATTCATAAGTGTATTCCCCTGACATGTTTTAGGATCACTGCCTACTTTAATCTAAAACCTTTATGCTTCATACTTAAGCATAGGAAATACCATGAAACATATACTTACCCAACCAACCAGATATGATGGGGAAAGAAAGCTGTCGTCCCACAAAAATTAAATAGCAAAAACCTGTTTGTAACACATTCACAATTTTTTGAGCTGAGTAAGTAGATTGACCAATTATAGGAGTGGTTTCTTACAAGAAACGCTTCAAGAAAATTGCTAAATAGAAAGAGAAGATAAATAGGCATTAGCTGGGAGCTGTCAGATATTAAATATTAAATTATAATTAAATGAGGGGAGGAGAGGAGGAAGAAATGTGAAGTCCAATAAAATAGTAATGGCTGGTTCTATGTTTCAGGTTATACTGTTTGGGCTCACAACCTGATTGCAATTGCTCGTCTTCGTGGCTCTGATTTGAAAGTGCTTGAAGTCACAGAAGAAAGCATTGATTTTGACCAAGGTGAACTGGCTGATCAGGATGTGGATCCAGTACACAATCTCATTGAGCAGGTATCCCTTGGATTGGGTCGACCTTGGCATGCAGTCATGGACATAGAATTACTCAGTGTCTTTACTGAGCCAACTCGTCATTTTTACAGAGAAATGCAAAGCTTCAGTGAAGGCATTTAGCTCTCTTTATTTACAGTTCCTGTGGTTACATATGCAAGTAGGGTCCTATTATGTTTTTCAGTAGTGTGAATTAACCCCTCTTGTGCTGTGTTTAATCAGTATTAGCTATATAGAATTATATATGTATATTCTACTTCTTGATCAAAGAACGTAGTCGGGTATTGGTTTAGAAGCTGAAAGTGGCAACGTTTAGGGCTTTCACGGTTAATGGACTTGTCTATAAAAACAAAACATAACTCAGATGTGGCCGAAGGTTGTCTGAGGTTGCCGGCTAACTTTCTTTTTGTACTGAGTAACTCTGCAACTTCACTGATTTTACTATTGTCGGAGTTTTTGTGCTCAGGAGCCAAAAATCCTTCTCCTATCCATAGCTCAGTGGTTTTGAATGCAGTCATTGTCATGTAAACTGGTAGCATGCTTATGCTTTTTAAAAAAAAATCAGGACTATCAATACCATTTACTGTAAACCTTTGCTTTGATTTCATGTACATTATCTGGAGCATGAAATATTGCCACTCTGCAATCTCCTTAAATATGAAGCAGTAGTCTCTTGCACTGTGTAGCTCCTTCAGATGTTTACTTGATTCTGAAAGCTATAAGTTGTAGTTTCATTGTAAATGAATTATAGCTTCTTTTTCTCGTGGTCTGTCAGCTTCTCCATACAAGTTAGCTTTGGGCCCAGATTTAAAAAGAAATGTTAAGTCTATACACTCCGATGGGGTAAAACCATAATTTAGATATAAATTTATAAGTCTACTTTGCTTGCAAACATTAGTCGTGAAATCCCTAGCAACTAAGTCACTGGATTTTCTCTGTCAGCGCCTGTGTCAGCTGCCAAAGAATAGATTAAAATGAAGAAGTGCCCACATGCTGGCAGGGGCAGGCCAAATTTTGGCCAGCCAGATACTGCTAGATTGTAATATATAAGGTCGAATTTCGACCTGTGGTACACAGCTGTGCTGTGGCTCAGTCAGCAACCTCAGAACTCTTAAACATGCACCTGTTTCACTGTGAATAGTGAATGTAAAGGAAGGAAAGGAAAAGATACAAACCTTGTTCTATCACAGGTATGAGCTGCTATGATGCATGAAGAACATTCCATGAAGTATGTTTTAAAATCTTGTTATATCTGAGAGGCTTTAAAAGCCGATTTAAACTGTTTCAGGGCAACCGCGGTACAGACGTGGTCTCTGTGAGACTTCCACCTGACCCAAGTTTTAAGTGGTACGAATGTTGTGCATTTAATGTTAAAGGACAGTCTGCAATAATAAAGTAAGTGGCCAACGTGGGTGCCCAGCAGTGCTGAGACCTGGCTGCCATATTGTAAGCTTTGGAAAACACAATTTATGCAACAGATGTCCAGATATGATTCTATTTATGGAAAAGTTTATATGTGTTTTACAAATGGTTTTACCATCTTATATTAAAATGACCTTTTGACAGGTGTGCGCTGTTTTGTCTCCAGTGAGCACATACCATGCGGATTTTATATGTACATCAGTAGAGTGAATCCACTGGCACAGTGTGTGTATATGCCAGATGTGGTGAGATTTTATCTTATGTGATCAGACTAAAGTAACTCCTGACAGAAAATGTAAGGAAACCAGCTGAGTGTTTGACTTGATGACTGATGTTGTATGGTTTATGTTAAATGTATATTCTTTTAATCAATGAATAAAGCATTAAAATTAAGTATTGTAATTTTTTTATTATATCAGCAAGATAGTTTTAGTATCAGACAAATCACACTGTTTGTTGTTAACTAACTGCTTAAGTCCAGAAAGCCTTGAATTCTGAAATAAGTCAGACAGGAAATGTCTTTGGCTTATAGTTTCAGCATTTTAGGAAAATAAGCTGAGCAAATGACCAGCTAACATAATTTGATATTGCTTACTTAGACTGGCAAAATAAATCTTGAAGTGCAGAATACAGAAAGCCTGAATCCCTCCCACAGGAATTGCTTATATCAAAATCAAATGTGTTCTTATAGCCATGTCCCCTTATTAAATAGACTGTGAACGCCTATCATGCTTTTGACTTTATATTTTACCTACTGATGAATTTTATATTGCACTTTCTGGGTGACTATATGGGAGTTTCAAAATGGGCAAATAGCAGCTGGTCTTCTATGTGAAGAATTGCATTTTCTCCTTGCAAGTGGTTGCTTCTTTTTCTTCCACTTCATTGCCACTCACCAAAACATACATAAGGATGTTCTAGCCAAATGTATATGCTTGTATGTATTGCTGATGTCAGGAAATGTTAAGCATGTACTTCACTTCCCCAATGAGATCAATTGGACTAAGGAGCTAAGTGCACATTACATGCAAATGTGTGTAACTGAGTCATGGCACCATTCTTGGAACATGACTTTGAGTGTAGATTTGGTGGAAAGCATCCACAACTACATAACTTGTAGAAAGGTGTGGAAATCTGTAGGCTGAACTTCAGACTGCCTATGTTTGGTGCAACACAAGGCAAAACCATTAAACCTGGTGGAAAGCAGAGATTACAGAAGGCATAGATCTTGGTAATCACATGACCAGTGTTTTATACTGATGTATTTGGGATAACAGCTGTGATATACAGCTTCAGTACTAATTTGCATAATTACCTTTTCACCATTCTACTTGCACTGGTGCATGCAATGTAAGCAAATAATGGAATGCACAGACATTCAAGGCAGCAGGAAAGTTCCACCCATTTCTCATTGCTATTTTACCACCTTGACTGAATCTACAGGACTATTTAATGCAGCTATCTGTGAATCTGTCTTTATCTGTCAGAGGCTAAGAGGTAAGTGGGTTGCAGGAAGCCCAGGGCGCTGCCCTTTATCCTTCTGACTGGCTGTGAGCTCACCAGGAGCTTCTGAGAGCTCCAACTGAATTGGAGGGGTGTGGCCTGAGTACTCCCAGCAGCTGACTGGGCGGGAAGCTTCAGTCTGTTTCCCGCCTCCCAGCTGAGCAGAGCAGAGCAGAGCAAGCTGCTCCAGCTGGTCCAGGGACTACAGAAGCAGGCAAGCTCCCAGAGAGCGAGCGAACAGAGCGAGCGAACAGGGGGAGCAAACAGGGGGAGCAAACAGGGGGAGCAAACAGGGGGAGCAAACAGGGGGAGCAAACAGGAGTTGGTCAGGGGAGTTGCAGTGGTTGAAGAGACAAAGGAGACAAAGGAGACAGAGGCTAAGAGGTAAGTGGGTTGCAGGAAGCCCAGGGCGCTGCCCTTTATCCTTCTGACTGGCTGTGAGCTCACCAGGAGCTTCTGAGAGCTCCAACTGAATTGGAGGGGTGTGGCCTGAGTACTCCCAGCAGCTGACTGGGCGGGAAGCTTCAGTCTGTTTCCCGCCTCCCAGCTGAGCAGAGCAGAGCAGAGCAAGCTGCTCCAGCTGGTCCAGGGACTACAGAAGCAGGCAAGCTCCCAGAGAGCGAGCGAACAGAGCGAGCAAACAGGGGGAGCAAACAGGAGTTGGCCAGGGGAGTTTGGCAGGGAAGGTCAAGGGGGAGGCCCCTAACATTTTTTTTTATTTTTTTTTACTAACTTTTTTTCATTTATTTGTCTTGTAACACACACTTCCACACCAGTGGGACTCTGCTTTTAACCTCTACTGAGTAGAGGAGCAGGCACAGGCTAGTCTAGAACAATCACAAAGCTAGACACAAAAAGGGAAAAGAGGCTATGGAAGGACAAGACTCTCCAGTGGTGGTGACCTGCAAGGTGTGTGCAATGTTTGTTTTCTTGCCTGAGAACAACATGGCCTACACCTGCAACAAGTGCAAGTTGATCACGCTGCTGGAGGAAAAAGTAAGTGGACTGGAGCGGCGACTGTCAACCCTCCGGGGAATAAGAGAACACGAAGAGTTCTTGGACAGAATGGGGGAACTACAGCAGCAAAGGGCAGACCAGAAGCTTGAAGAGCAACAGCAAGATGAGGCAGTGGGAAATGCTGAGGTGAAGAAAAATGGAGTAGAGGATACTCCTTGGAAAACGGTGACAGTTAGGAGAAGAAGAACTAGACGCCACTCTGCACCAGTGGAAGCGGTGGAGCTGTGGAACCGATTCCAGGTACTTGCAGATGAGACTGGAGGACAGCCTGCAGAGGAAGAATCACAGGGGAACCTGCATGAGAGTGAGCAAGAGGCTGAAGGTCAGTCAAACAGAGGCGATGAAACCCAGGCCTACAAGAAGAAGAAGAGAAGAGTGGTAGTAGTGGGAGACTCCTTGCTGCGTGGGATCGAGACCCAAGTATGTCGCGAAGACCCGTGGACTCGCCAGGTATGTTGTCTCCCGGGAGGACAGATTAGAGACGTGACTGAAAGGTTGCCTGCACTCATAAAGCCCACTGACAGGTATCCCTTTCTTCTCATCCATGTGGGAACAAATGATACCGCCAAGCGGAGCTACGAAGAGATCACGTCAGACTTTGAAGCTTTGGGAAGGAAACTCAAGAACTTTGGGGCCCAGATAGTTTTCTCATCCATCCTTCCAGTAGTTAGAAGAGGGATAGAAAGGGAACGAAAAATACTCCGGGTGAATGACTGGCTACGAAGGTGGTGCCGACGAGAGAGATTTGGATTCTGGGACCACGGGCTATACTTCCTGGAAGATGGGCTGTTGGCTAGGGATGGGTTGCACCTCACAAAGGCTGGGAAGAATGTGTTTGGCCACAGCATGAAGAACTTCATCAGGAGGGCTTTAAACTGAATCCTACGGGGAAGGGAGATGTAATGTTGGGGGTAACAATGGACGTAGGCGCATGCACTGCAATGGAGAGAACAGCGCTGATAGCGCCCAATAATAGTCTTCAGACACATGTAGGAAGAAAGCCAGACTATGAAGCACATGGTCTTCGATGTCTATATACTAATGCCCAGAGTATGGGAAACAAACAGAACGAACTTGAACTCTTAATACAGGAGGGAAATTATGACTTGATAGGTATAACTGAGACTTGGTGGGATGACTCTCATGACTGGAATACAGCAGTTGAAGGATATAACTTGTTCAAAAAGAACAGGAGGAACAGAAAGGGAGGCGGGGTTGCACTGTATGTGAAAAATACATATCTCTGCACAGAAATACAGGAGGAGGAGCTTGGTAGCCCCATCGAGAGCATCTGGGTTGAAATAAATGGAGCAAAGAATAAAAGGAACCTGGTGGTCGGAGTCTACTACCGGCCACCCAATCAAGGAGAAGCCAAGGATGAAACTTTTGAAAAGCAAATAGCCAATGTTTTAAGGAAGCATGATGTAGTAGTAATGGGGGACTTCAATTTCCCCGATATTTGTTGGGAGACAAATTCTGCAAAACATGGCCCCTCCAGGAAATTCCTGACTTGTGTGGCGGATAACTTCCTCCTACAGAAAGTAGAGGAAGGAACTAGAGGATCGGCTATCCTTGACTTGATCCTAACCAACAGAGATGACTTAGTGGATAAAGTAGCAGTTACAGGAACTCTGGGGGAAAGCGACCATGTTGTACTTGAGTTCTTGGTTCTAAGGGAAGCAAAAGCCGAGTGTACTCAAACGCGTACCCTGGATTTTAGGAAAGCTGATTTTAATAAACTCAGAACAATGATCAGTAAGGTCCCATGGCAAGCAATGCTAGCGAGAAAAGGAGTCCAAGATGGGTGGGAACTTTTAAAAAAGGAAATTCTCAAGGCACAATCACAAACAATTCCAACAAGAAGAAAAGGTGGAAGACAACAGAAGAAGCCAATGTGGCTTCACAAAAAGCTTAGGGATGACCTGAAAACAAAAAAGGACACATATAGGAAGTGGAAAGAAGGCCAAGTAACAAAGGAAGAGTACAGGCAGGTAGCACAGAATTGCAGGGATGGCGTCAGGAAGGCTAAAGCGGAGAACGAGGTGAGGTTAGCGAGGGATGCTAAAAACAACAAAAAGGCTTTCTTCAGCTACGTGCATAGTAAAAGGCAGAGGAAAGAAATGGTTGTTCAGCTATTAAATAAGGATGGCAAAATGATAACAGATGACAAAGAAAAGGCAGAGGTGCTCAATTCCTACTTTGGCTCAGTCTTCTCCCAAAAGAGGGTCTATGACCCCCCTGGCAAAGGCGAAGTACAGGCTGAAGGGGCAGGATTGCAGCTTGAGATCGACAGGCATATGGTCAAGGAACACCTCATTACTTTGAATGAGTTCAAATCTCCAGGGCCAGATGAACTGCATCCTAGAGTCATAAAGGAACTGGCAGAAGAGCTCTCAGAACCGCTGTCTATTCTCTTTGAGAAATCATGGAGGACCGGGGAAGTGCCAGATGACTGGAGGAGGGCTAACGTTGTCCCTATCTTCAAAAAGGGTAAAAAGGAGGAACCTGGGAACTACAGACCAGTCAGTCTGACATCAATCCCTGGGAAAATTCTGGAGCAGATCATAAAGCAATCCATCTGGAAGCACCTTGACAACAATGCAGTGATTACTCGAAGCCAACATGGATTTGTCAAAAACAAGTCCTGCCAGACAAATCTGATCTCATTTTTTGATCAAGTCACCTCCCTTGTAGACCGTGGGAATGCTGTAGACATCATATACCTCGACTTCAGCAAAGCTTTCGACAAAGTGCCCCATGATATCCTGATGAGCAAACTAGCTCGAAGTGGGCTAGATGAAACAACGATCATGTGGATCCACAGTTGGCTACAGAATCGGACTCAAAGAGTGCTTATCAATGGGACCTTCTCAAGCTGGGGAGAGGTAACGAGTGGGGTACCGCAGGGCTCAGTCCTGGGCCCAGTGCTCTTCAATATTTTTATTAATGACTTGGAGGAGGAGGTGCAGGGAATGCTGATCAAATTTGCAGATGACACAAAATTGGGAGGGATAGCTAATACTTTGGAAGACAGAAACAAAATTCAAAGTGATCTGGATAGACTGGAGTGCTGGGCAGAAAACAACAGAA
The DNA here is from genome assembly GCF_057233095.1 of Heloderma suspectum. Taxonomy (NCBI): domain Eukaryota; kingdom Metazoa; phylum Chordata; class Lepidosauria; order Squamata; family Helodermatidae; genus Heloderma; species Heloderma suspectum. Next base: position 51,148,217 of record NC_139458.1, read on the forward strand.
TGGCATTTAATAGGGACAAATGCCAAGTTCTGCACCTAGGAAAAAGAAACCAAATGCACAGTTACAAGATGGGGGATACGTGGCTCAACCACACTACGAGCGAGAAGGATCTTGGAATTGTCGTCGATCACAAGCTGAATATGAGCCAACAATGTGATGTGGCTGCAAAAAAGGCAAATGCTATTTTGGGCTGCATTCATAGAAGCATCGCTTCCAAATCCCGGGAAGTACTAGTTCCCCTCTACTCAGCACTGGTTAGGCCTCATCTGGAGTACTGTGTCCAGTTCTGGGCACCACACTTTAAGAAGGATGCAGACAAGCTGGAGAGGGTTCAAAGGAGGGCAACAAAGATGATCAGGGGACTGGAAACAAAGCCCTATGAAGAGAGACTGAAAGAACTGGGCATGTTTAGCCTTGAGAAGAGAAGACTGAGGGGAGATATGATAGCGCTCTTCAAGTACTTGAAAGGTTGTCACAGAGAAGAAGGCCAGGATCTCTTCTTGATTATCCCAGAGTGCAGGACACGGAATAATGGGCTCAAGTTACAGGAAGCCAGATTCCGACTGAACATCAGGAAAAACTTCCTGAGTGTCAGAGCAATACGGCAATGGAACCAATTACCTGGGGAGGTGGTGGGCTCTCCCACACTGGAGGCCTTCAAGACGAGGCTGGACAGCCATTTGTCAGGGATGCTCTGACTTGGATTCCTGCATTGAGCAGGGGGTTGGACTCGATGGCCTTGTAGGCCCCTTCCAACCCTACTATTCTATGATTCTATGATTCTATATTGTCGGATATGCTGAAAGATGACTTGGTGAACAGTGGGACATCTCTAACACTCGATGTATTCTTCAGGCAAAGTGATCAAAGGCAGGCAGTGGCAATGTTCAACATAGTATTTGTTTAATAGAAACTTCCGTCCTCAAATTGTGTCAAAGAAACCTTCAGATTATTTTATTGTACTACCAATATCATATAAGAACACTGGGTTAGATCCAGACATAGTTATACTTGGAGTAGCTGCATTAAAATCAATGGGATTTAAGTTCATCATGACTAACCTAAGTTCCATTGATTTCAGTGGGTCTACTCGAAGTATGACTAAGTCTGGATCCAACTCAATAAAAAGGAGAAGAATGAAATAATGAAGTAAAATTAACGATCGATCACCTAAAATATGTGGCGAATACAAAGGTTGTTTAAAGGTAAAGCAAGACTAACGCAACTAGCTATCTGGTGGAAGGAGATTGTACCCTGAGACATCTTTAGCAAAGATGAGGATTGTTCACTCATGAAGGCCTCAATCCAGCCCAGAGTTCAGAGTTCATTAAGCCAATTGAAAGCCTGTGTGAGTGGTTATGGCTACTGGGCACAATCCAGCCAAAGAGTTATAACTGCATTCCTTATGTGACTAACTTACTGGATTGTGCCTAGCATATTACAATCCCAGTGCAGTGCCATCTGTTAATGGAATGTTCAACCTGCGTTTCAGGACACGGCCCTCCCACATAAATATATAATAAACAACTTCCAGACTAAAAGCAGTAGTAATGTAAACACCACACAGCACTGTAACAAAGCACAGCCCTAAAGAGGGCTTTCCCCACCTTCAGCAAAGTGCCACAGTCAACTCTTATCATTCTGCTGCATGTGTAGACTAGACCTTACACAAGGCCTTAGGGAGGTCGTCATCACACGCTAATATTCCTCAAATTACTACCAGAAAGTCAAGAAATCTACATAGCCAGATTGTAATGTAATTTGTGGAATCAGTTAAAATTAGAGTGGGCGGGGGGGGGTCCACATTTAGTTGTGTGGGCTAGCAAAAACAGATTTCCCCACAGCAACCCCGCAAAATGCTACAGAAGGTATTGGAACTTTGCTGAATAGGGCAGGCTGTGGTGCTGAGGGTGAAAGGGGGTTGCACAAAAACTCAGTAAAGTCACTGCAGAGCTCCACTCATGGAAGGTGCCTCTGCCTGATTTTGGGAGATCACCCCTGTGCTTCAGCCTATCCCATCCAGCAACCCCTTGTATAACATTTTCAGGGGCTGCCATGGGAAGGAGGGGGCAGTGAAGTTTGCTTCCACCAGCCCAGTTGCACTCACCTAAATCTAGATCAAGCTTCCAACTCAGAATGTTGACAATTCTGCTGTGTTTGTTTTTAAAAGAAGATTTTAAGTATAACTGCTTTAGAGAATACACAAAGTTCTGAACAAAATTTGTCAATTGTCTCAAACACCAAAGAGTGAAGGAAGGGAAGGCAGTGCTTTCAAGGACAATGCCCACATCAGCAACTCTTGCCATTACTATACATATTCTCTGTATTAGGTCTCTGAAGTACTTTGTGATTTCTTTTGCAATTCCTCATTTTTTAATTCAAAGTGCTTCACATATTTGTGTATACCCCCATCCCGCAAGCCCTCAGTCAGTGAAAGCACATATAATTAGGCAACCACAGAAGTAGGAACTGAACAACAGCAAGTCTCCCAGATACAGACAGATTATGGTCTGTTAAAGGTCACCTGTTAAACTGAGAAGATGGCTCTGTCTCGAAGTTTAGTGACAACCAACTGGTACAGTAAATGGCCTTCTAAAAGTGAGGCACTTATATTCTAATGCCCCACTTTTCCTTCCGTTCAAACGAATTCCAGATTTGCAATAGTAGCATTAAGTGGAAAAACACAAATATGCAGGTGAAAAGTATGGAATTCTAGACATGTTTATGAATTTCTTTTGCAAGAGATTGTACCTACTGGTTTTGAGACTTTATAGAGGGGGTAGGCATCCTAGTGCCCTCCAGATGTTTTGGGTGACAATTCCCACAATCCCTGACCATTGGCAATACTGGCTGGGGTTTATGGGAGCTATAGTCCAAAACATCTGGAGAGCACCAAGTTGTACTTTATTGTATCTCCCACCCTCTCTCATACAACTGAGGTGGGAAAGGGTTATTAAAGATAACATTAGCAAGCATATAGAAAGACAAAGCCATCAGTGGCTATTAGTCATGATGGCTACATATCCCCCAGTATCAGAGGCAGTATACCCCTCAGTACCAGTTGCTAGGTAACATGAGCAGGAGGGTGCTGTTGCACTCATGTCCTGTTTGTGGACTTCCCATAGGCATCTGCCTGGCCACTGTGGGAACAGAATGCTGGAACAGATAGGCCTTTAGTGTGATCCAGCACAGCTCTTCTTATGCCTTCCAGTGCGGAAGAATAGCGGGCACAAATTTTAAAGAACAGCTCACAAGTGGCAAGGAATTGCTACAGAAGGATGAAATGGTAAAGATGACAGTCATCTTTCCAATTATTAAAAGAATATACATAAGCTGTCTTTTGTTTGAGTGACAGTGTGGGAGAATTGCCTTATCTCTGAAGAATTATAAAACACAAAACATTAAATGACACTAAGAAGAAAACATTGTGGGAGTAGTCTTGTCTAACGTATTTCAGACAGTATTTACAATACCAGTGGATATGTAGACCATGAGAAAGCGTGGAACCTCTAAGGACTACCATGAGATCTACCTTCAGAACTGACAGAAAGGAGGCAGGAGACACTTGTTAAATAGTCAAAATACCACAAATTATTAAAATCCTTTAATTTTTTCACAACTGCCTTTTGTTATAAGTATCTTTTCACATGCAATGATTTTCTGAGACCAGATGTGTCCAAAAACAACTGGAGTTCTTAGGTGGAACTAATGTTATCTCCTAGATATGCGAATTAAAAATAATTTAAAAGTTGCTGCTGTACAGTGATGATCAATTTATTCACAGTTAAACCATTATTTACAGAACACTCTCCTGAGAATTACTCTATTAGGCTTCAATTTGAGCAATACTATAATAAGAGTTGCTTAAGTAACAATAGTTACTTAACAGCAAATTATTGAGTTAAGAGAAAAAGGATAGTTACTTTAAATTAGAATCAAGTTTCTTGTTGCAATTCTTGATCTGTAGAAGACACAGTTGATAGATGTGTTGACTCAGCAGGCAGTTCATTTCTGTTATCAGGTGGCGGTGGCGGAAAAAATCCAGGTCTTGGAGGTGGATATTGGGAAAACGGCCTCATAGGAAATGGACCTCTCACTGTTTAAAGGGAATGATCAAAATCTTCTTTAGCTCTTAATTCAGAACGGAGCTCCCTTCCTACAGACTTTATATTGGAAGCATGCGCGCACACCACTGACATCAATACCACCAGCCATTAAGGGACAACTTTAGAAACTTTCCTCGGTAACACAATTCCATTGTGCTATAACCAATTGTTGAAGAGGGGAGGGGGAAAAAGATTGAACAGCTAATGCCTCTGCTAATCACTACTGAGTGGCCGTTGCTAGGGCCAACTTCACAAGGGACACTATGGATACGAGCCTGTAAAGCAGCTTCCCCAACCTGTGTTCAGACTACAACTGGCACCACCTCCAGCCAGCATGCATATTGGAGGGCAGAAGTTGGGGGAGGCTGCTCTAAAGCTATACCACTGTGCTTCACTCATGAACATTTTACTGTGGAGGGTCTTGGAAAGCTTGGAAATATTGCTCCTTCACGTGGCAAGGGTCGTAGAATAGCAGACAGACCACAGAATTCCCTGAATGATTGATACCCAGAAACTTCCTTTAAAATTAAGAATGTCTTTTATGCCCATAAACTGATATACATTTGAGCTAAAATTTAACTGTATCCTGCACTAAAAATGGTTGTAACCTCCTCAAACTGTTTTAAACTTGGAAAAATTGTATGTTAATAGTACTTAGGCAGAATGGGTTAGTTGCTACTCAGTCTAACTGAAAGCAATAGAATGGCTTAGCCTTTATTAGCTTAAGCCCAGTATTTTCAGTGGAACTTAAGACGCACATAACTTTTCCTAAATTGTGCCTCAGGTTATTGTGGTTTCCAAACATTGTCCTATGAACATATTTAAGAAATATAGCGTAAGAAGAACAAGTACATACTTGGCAGTAGAGGACGTGGCAGACCAGCAAAATCTCTTGGAAAATATTCACGGGGTCCATACACAGCACTAGGAGGCACTGGTGGAAATGGGGGGCCTCGTCTCATATAAGGTCCTCTTGGTTCCACTGACATTAGAGGAGCTCTAAATAAGGACAGTGGTGGAGGTACAACTCCCGGTCCAACGGTTTCATTTTCAGGTGCAAAGGACTGATCCAACATATTGAGCATTGTCTGTGTGAAAAGGAAACTGGGCAAGTTAATCTTTGGAAAGAAGCTGACTGAGTTTGCATGTCAAGGTGGCAAATTGCGGGTTATTTCACCCACATTTTGCAGGGACGTGTGCCATCTGCGAGCCACTTCCAAGTTCTATAAACATCCTCCGATGGGCCTAACTGAAGGTTGTGAACGTGATGTGCAATGCTGGACTGATGGTTTGTTTAGGGGCTGAACAGCGTAGCAATTAGCCCATGGTTTGTTGTTGTGTTAATTGTTTAGGCCCTAAACAACCCAGGGGTCTGGCTCTGCACTTCACATTCACAACTGACTGGGGCAACTGGAGGTTGTTTACATAAATTGGAAGTGGCTTATGCACGGAAGAGGGAAGGTCAAAGCAGAAGCCCAATCCAAATCAGAAACATGAGCTAACTGAAATGTAATGGAACCAAATTCAAAGGTTACAAATGGAAATAAGTTAATTAAAGCAAGACACTATGGGCAATATCCAATACTGCCAGTCCACTTACGCTACTGACTATCTCTAGCGTAGGCGACCTCCAGTGGTATGCCAGTAGCAGAAGTTGGTGTGACTGGTTTCCCCAAAAAACTTGTCATGCCAGCTTAAGCTATTGGCACACCGCTAGAGTTCTCTTATGTAAGTGGACCAACAGTGTTGGATGCTGCCCTATGGGCTGGATCACGAGTTCTCTTCTGAAAATGGAAGAGCTCCTCCCATCTACAGAAGAGACTCAAATCCAGTGGAGGCTTCTGCTAGAGGAAGTGGAGGGAGGCTTTACAGATTTCCTCTCCCCTCTGCGCCACCCAACTATTCCAGAGGGTCCCCCAACCCTCTGGAGCATATTTTCAGTGCATGTAAAGGGCTGCAGGGAATATGGGGAATGGGCAAAATTGTCCTCCACTCTCTTCCACTGGCAGGAGCATCCTGTGAGTTGAACTCAACTCCACTAAGGGGACACTCCCACCGGAGTGTTAGTCAGGATCCAAGCCAGTGTCATTCCTCAGCCAAAAATCTAGCCTAGCCATTTTAATTATCTATTGCTTTTGTGCATTTTTATCTTTCTTGCTCTTTTAGGTTGTAAATTCATTCAGTCATGGAGCCATTAGCTTAGTTAACATTTACTCAGTCTGTGGAAATGTCCACAAGGTGATAAAGCTATACAAAAAGTTGTGCAAAATCAGTTTAATAATTGCCAATTTCAGCAAGAACGTGGAAAACAAAATTGTGCCAAATGGGATTCAATATGACATATTGCCAGTCTTTTGGTCTATTACTTACACTGTCATTGGGATGATCTTTCATTCCATTTCCACTCAAGTCCACTCTTGAGTTATTTTCAGATGCTTGTCCATCTGGGTGTGGGGAAATACCCAATATGAATTTTAGCATTAAACAGCCTCCCAAACAGATTTCCTCCCAAGAACAGATGGGTGTAGACATTGTCCAACATAATGTTTGCACACATTTATTGAACACTACTGCCAAGTGAGAATGTACTAATGCTTCTATACGCTTTAAAACATGATGTCATCCCTGCTCACACTCATTTTGAGCTGCAGTTTCCCAGCTGAAGCTAACAAAATCTTAAGGCTACTGCAGAGAACATTTACCAGGCAAACATTTCAAAACAGTTTCTGTGTAAGCACCAAGAACATTGTTTAAATGCTTATGCTGGCTGCAGAGAACAAGTACCATTCATGTTGATTTGTTTCAAAGCCTGAATCAATGTTTTTGCCATCTCAGGTTAAATATCTTGGATGAACAGATTTTTAAACATCAACTCAGGTCAAATTTATTAGGTTGTATCCAATTCCTCTTGTGCAACTGATCTATTTCACTCCTCCCCTGCTGCAGACCCTGCACCCCTCAAAAAGTCTATCCAGGTTCCTCCGCCTGATTTCAGGCAATTGCCATTGCAATCCCACACAACACACCCCATGGTTTTCAGGAGGACCCCCCAACTTTCTGAAGAAGCTTTTCAGGGGGTACAGATGCTGCAGAGGGGCAGGAAGGGAAGAGAACGTTTGATTGAACGAGCTGCCTTCTGCCTGTGCAACTACTGAATACATCCACTCTCTACCCGGTGTAATCACACCTGTTGTGAGGATAAAGCCATGATGTTACCTTTGTTAAGCAAAGCATAATAGTCTGATCAAAATAGGAAATGCACAGGCATTTCCTAACTTCCAGCATTGCCTTTTTTTGGTATCATAAACATGGATTACAGTGGGTATTACAGAGGGCAAAGACCATTAATGTCAAAATATGACAGTCATTATTGGCATTATTTGATATGTTACTAACAAGAGAAAAGAAAGTGCTGAAGTCTCTGAGGGTTTGGGTTTTGACAGCTCTCTGAGTTTTAAGCCTTGGCAATTCTAAGGATTACTTCTGCAGCCAATTTCATAATAAACTCCTTCATTCAGGCACACAAAGGCAGCAATTCCTACCTGTTTTATCAAATGAATGCATGTTATAACTCCTTAGGTCTGCTGGTCCTGAAAGCCTTCCAGAATTTGGGGGATTGGAATAAAATCTTTCTGGTCGTCGAGGAGGAAGAGATTGCTCATTGTACAGCTGACCTACCATTCAATAAAAGGTGCAATTTATTTAGAATTACTCAGCAATGCCTGCCAGCCAATTTTATCATGTATTCCTTATAGAATATGCAAGTTAAAGCATAAGGGGCAATAACTCCCATTAATTAGTTAACAGAAACCTGACATCTAACTACTCTGTATGGAAGTCTTCTACCATCAATATGGTGCTGAAATCTTGAAGCACAGTTATTAAAATCATTATAATATACCTATTGTGCTATTCTGAAGTATACCATAAACACTTGAACCCAAAACTCCTGGTGCAGAGGCTCTTATCTCTCCAGATGTTGCAGCAAGGTCCACTGTAAAATGGAGCCCAGCAATATTTCATTTTGCAATTGCCGTTTAAGCAATAAAATGTATGTTCTCCAAAGAATGATGCACTAGGTTTAGTTACCTGCATGAGGGGGAATTATCCTGTGATCTCTGTCCCATGGAGGTGACAAAGATCCAGTGTCAGATGGTGGTCTGCGGGGATCAGATAACCTATCAGAATTCATCTCTCCTCTTTCATTACCAACTTCATAGGCACCAGTGTTTCCTGGTCCTCTTGATCCTAATTGAACAAGGTACAATGGATTCAATCACTTTAGATCTCCACTGGAGCAGTTCTCATCAAACCCACAAGCACCAAAACCATGATATCCCAAAACACTGAACCAGTTCAGATGTCAGAATAAACCATATCTTATCATGATGGGAATGAGCTGCAGTGAACCTTGGGCTCAAGTGCTTCCTTTCCTGGTGTAGCTGCAAGAAGACTGGAAGCTTTCACATGTTTTTCATTAACAGCAGCTTGTTCTGTCTGAACCCAACAAATGTTGGTTAATCTTTACTATGGTTTGTTGTAAGAGGCCATCTTCATAATCCATGCAACAAACCATAGTAAAGATTAACCACAGTTTGTTGGGCTCAAACAAAACAAGCTACAACTAATAAAAAATGGAAGCAAATCATGGCTTATTATGACATTTGAACTAGCCCATTAAGAGAGGTTGTAGAACACCACGCATGGCCCTCAGAAGTCCCACCCTTTAGCAATTTGCAGTCTTGTGCTCTTTCCAGTACGGGTACAACTGCTCAGTCAGTCACAAGTACAATAAGCACTAAGCTCCTTTGAGAAAGAAAAAACATGCACTCTGAAACAAAGTCTACATTATATTCAGATTCTTCTCACTGAGCAAAGAAAGAAAGAATGTTAAAGCTTTTTCATCAGCCTAATCAGTGTTGGCAACATCTTGGCAAAGACATTTTTTCCTCAGGGCCAATCCTGTCCGTCCACCCCAGCATGGAGAGACCCCATCATATGCAATTTTTTTCTTAAATCACGTTATTTACCTTTAAAGTAAGAAGACAGCTGAAAGAGATTAGAGGAAGGTTGTTTTTCATTTAGAAGAATAAGAAAACGCCCCACTTTAATCAAGTAGGGCAATAATTCAAATCACGTTACAATGTTTTCCATTTCTAATTAACGATTCAGGCTGTTGACATGCTTTTGAAGTATGGTTTATTTTCTGGCTTCCAAGTAGTGGTTTGTGTTGGTCAGTCACCTATTCTGTTGTACTTGTACTAGGTCAGACTGAACACCAGCAATTTCAGGGTACAGTTAAACTTTAACGCCAGCAAGTTGACATGTTTCCTCCATCCTCTCCAACAAAAGCCAGAACAAAAATGAAACCACTCCTAATTCACCACATGCTGTCAATTTTTATCAGTTAAAAACAAAATCCTTCGTTGTCTCTTCTGTTGCAAACAGCCTAAAATGCAAATAGACTCATACATTCTTGCTACAAAGTGTTATGAAAGACCTACTCTTCCTTTCATCTCACTTTCCTAGTTTTGAAAGGTGCCACTCGGTTCACTTTTATTAGTCAAATGAATAGGCAGTATTAATTTTAAAGTAAATTAGGTGTTTTTTTTAATCAAACAAATTTTGGTTTTATGTTTTTTGGCTTGGGCACCCACCTCAATACCCAAACAATGTAATGCAGAACCATCTAGCTAGCAAAAAAAAACAACCCTTACATACTGGCCCTCAGATATCTATCAAATTAGAAAACAGTCCAAAGCAGCTTGTCTGCTCATCTAAGGTTGGTTCAAAAGAACTGTGAACAAAGAACAAATAGCAAAAGCACAGTTCCATGAATGATTGTACAAGTGCTAATGGAAGCGTAGTCTTAGTTCCAATTTTCTCAAAATGCTTTAGGGGGAGGCATAAAGGAGTCCTTCCATGAGCAGAGGACTTCTTTTGCATGGAGAAAGACACTTTTGAATTGAGCCCACTGTTTAGTACAAATAACTTTTAGTACATAAAATCCTGTAGTCGTAACTGCTACTGCTGCCCTAAACTATATGCCAGAGAGCAGTGGATAATTTAAGCATAAGCTTAGAAGGGTTCTTTTTAGTATATTTTCACAGATCCATCACCAAGAAAGGAGGGATAGACTAAGAGGAGAGAGAATTCATAATAATTAAGTTTTCAAATTTAAGAATTGTACCTCTTCCTCCTCCACCTGGAAGCACAGGTGAAAGTCTTAAGGGACCCTCCAATAAGGTTGGGGGGGAAAGAAAAGCTCTTGTTTCTGATGAAGGTCTGCCCATTGGTGAGGGTCCATATGGGGATTGCTCTGGAACAGTTGAAACAAAATGCTAAAATTCACAAGGTTAGAGTTAATGGGTGTATATATAGAATAACAGTTTGCTTCTCAACTCAGGTTCTAAGTTTAAAACTAACTTGGGACACAAGAAAAATCCATCTGTTGATTTTACTATCAGCCCTGGCATAAAAGAGCTAAAGAAGCCATTTTTAGGAATCTTCCAACGATGCTTCAGATTTTTGTTTGAGAATATAGATTACACTGGGAATAAAAAACAAAATATGCAGTTGGTGGTGCAATTCAATTAAATGCAAATGATGTCTGCATGCATAAAATGCCAGCTATGTTTCTATAAATATTTCTGTAAATTTAGTCAGGATCTCTTCATATTACAGTAAGATGCACATTTAATAATGTACCTCTGCCAAATGCTCCAACTGGAATATCAAGGGCGTAAGGATCTTTTTCCAAAAGATCATATTTAAATTCTGCTTCTGTTAATCTAAAAGAAAGAAGTAAACATTATCAACCTCTATATATTTTTCTATAACTCAATTTTTCAGCTGATGCAAAATTTAAAATCAGTTAATCTAACAGATTACAAGTGTCAGAAGGGTCTATTTAAATAAAATACAAGTAGTCTGATCCAAAAGGTTACAGTGTCAAAAAAATAAGCACTTAGAATTGAATTACTGCCACAACATCTCAAACTATTATGTAAATAGCTTAGATCCAGAGAAGCACCAGCAGTACATGCAATGGGTCTTTCCTCCTGCTGCAGCCCCTTGCACACACCATCCCCCAAGCTGTTCCTGAAGGCCAGGGGACCCTCCTGAACAGTGTGTGGAAGGCTGCATCACAAGGGGAGAAATTAGTGGAAATTGGGGGGAGGGAGAGATGAGCTAGTGCAAAGGAAAGTCGTTGCCACTTGTATAAAGGACCCTCTTGGTCCCAGCCATTCTATCTACATTCAGATACTCAGGAGTATATGTTTAGTATGGCCCTTAAAAAAGTGGAATTCAATTCATACGCTAGCATCTGAATAGTCAATGTTTGGTTACTACGAACTTCAATTAAATGAGAGGAACTTTATTTAAAGTTTTACAAAAACCTAAGTAAGCTACCCTCTAAACTAATCACATTTACAAGGAGACTGGTCTCAATGACTTCAATAGAACTAATGTATTTTCACATTAACTGTGCTCAATATAGCAGTTGGCAGCACATTTTTAAAGCCACATGTAACTTGATTCAGTGATTCTGGTCAGTGTACTTGCAACTGACACACAGAGTGGGTGGTTCTGATGCAGCTCACGTGGCATCCCTGGTCAAGTAAGCCCATCCTGCAGCGCTACTTGCCAGTTGAAATTCCATCAGAACCCATTATTATTATTCAAGTGTACAAAGCATAATTGTGCTGGTTCTAAGATGGCCAAAAAAGTCATAAGGATAACACATAAGTGGTAAACCTGAGTCCTGATGCCATATAGACTGAATGATTATTTAGCACATCAATAAAATCATGTTTTTTTCAGCATGAAGATGTTTATACTTACTTTTGTCTACTGTCCAAATTTTCTTTTCTTTTATCATTAAGTTGTCTTTCAGCTGCCCGGGCTGTCAGCTATATAAATAAATAAAAATATATATATATAATCAAATATTACCATTCCTTAAAATACAAAAAACATTTCCAGATGAAAGTTTGTAAGCTTTTAACTTGCATCCTAGAACAGCAGTCTAATAGAAGGCCAATACATTAATTACATGACCCTAAAAGTGAAGTACACACAACCAGCTCACACATGTAACTGGATTATGAGTAATGGCCATATTCCAAAGCTCTGCAGAATCCAATACATGCTGGAGTGCTGGACCACCATGACTACATTTAGGGTCAAGGCTTAACTCTGGCCTTTAGTTACTTGTTGTTTGCCTCCTTAATCACAAATAATCACATCCAGTTATTACTGACAGACGACAAGGGAGCTCTGAAAAACTGATGCAAGTTCCCCTGCCAGTAAGAGCTTCCCCATTCGTTTTGATGGAATATTCAGGCATAGCTAAGAGGCCATGCACTTAAATAAGTAGGACAGCCTGCACAGGCAGGTGATTATTCAACGCAATTATATATACGCTGATCTCTGGATCAAGGCAATGATCTTTACAACATAACATTAGGTCTGCCCTTGGCAGTAAAACTGAAGTCAAATTTCGTTATGGTTTTTAAGGTTAAAGATGTAAATACATTCATATTTGCCAGCAGATTTAGCAAATGATAAATGGACTAGGAAAAAAACCCTGGATTTTAATTAGAGTGCTCCCTGATGGTGTAGCTACTAAATGCCAGCATCCCCAACACCCACAAGTTACACGGTGTTAGCTCTGTTGTTGCGGGTGAAAATAATAAACAGTGGTTTGTCCAGGATTCATAGAGGAGGCACAGTCCAAAACAGTGATTATTTGGGAAGCTGTCGGTGCTAGTTGGGACATTTTACCTTCTGGTTTAACACTACCATGCTAATTTATCTGTGGGAGGAAGCCTTTAGATTGCATTTGTGTGAATCCCTTGATATAAGCGGAGTGCCCTATAATAATGGGATGAGAGGGTTCTGTTTTTTTGTCATAAAGGAAAGATCGCAAAACCAATGATGTTTTGTTCTGCTGGCAGAATGTTATCACAGGACAGACTGTTTTACTGTTAGATAAAGGCAGCAGAGAACAGCCAAAACATTTATTAAAATAGCACTGAAACAAGGCCAGGACAGGTTTGTGAAGCCAAACATTTTAAGAGGACATCTGGCTTAAAGGATTTATTTTTTACAAGAAGGCACGGATTGTTTAGGAACCTGGAATGTAAGATCAATGAATCAAGGTAAGCTGGAGGTGGTCAAACATGAGATGGCAAGACTGAACATCGACATCTTGGGAATCAGCGAACTAAAACGGACAAGCATGGGCGAATTTAATTCAGGTGACCATTGTATCTACTACTGTGGGCAAGAATCCCTTAGAAGAAATGGAGTAGCACTCATAGTCAACAAAAGGGTGGGAAAAGCAGTACTGGGGTACAATCTCAAAAACAACAGAATGATCTCAGTACGAATCCAAGGCAAACCATTCAACATCACAGTAATTCAAGTCTATGCCCCAACCACTGAGGCTGAAGAAGCTGAGGTTGATCAGTTCTATGAAGACCTACAACACCTCCTAGAACTAACACCAAAAAAAGATGTCCTCTTCATCATAGGGGATTGGAATGCTAAAGTAGGAAGTCAAGAAATCACCGGGATAACAGGCAAGCATGGCCTTGGTGTACAAAATGAAGCAGGACAAAGGCTAAGAGTTTTGCTAGGAGAACATGCTGATCATAGCAAACACTCTTTTCCAACAGAACAAGAGGTGACTCTACACATGGACATCACCAGATGGTCAATGTCAAAATCAGATTGATTATGTACTTTGCAGCCAAAGATGGAGAAGCGCTATACAGTCAGTAAAAACAAGATCTGGAGCTGACTGTGGCTCAGATCATGAGCTGCTTGTTGCAAAATTTCGGCTTAAATTTAAAACAAAGGGAAAACAACTAACCCATTCAGGTGTGACCTAAATCATATCCCTTATGAATATACAGTGGAGGTGAGGAATAGATTTAAGGGATTAGACCTGATAGACAGAGTGCCTGAGGAACTATGGATGGAGGTCCGTAACATTGTTCAGGAGGCAGCAACTCAATCCATCCAAAAGAAAAAGAAATGCAAGAAAGCCAAGTGGCTGTCTGATGAGGCTTTACAAGTAGCTGAGGAAAGAAGGGAAGCGAAAAGCAAGGGGGAAAGGGGAAGATATATCTAACTGAATGCAGAGTTCCAGAGAATAGCAAGGAGAGACAAGAAGGCCTTCTTAAATGAACAATGCAAAGAAATCGAGGAAAACAATAGAATGGGAAAGACTAGAGATCTTTTCAAGAAAATCGGAGATCTCAAGGGAACGTTTTGTGCAAAGAGGGCATGATAAAGGACAAAGAAGGCACGGACCTAACAGAAGCAGATGAGATTAAGAAGAGGTGGCAAGAATACACAGAAGAACTATACAGGAAAGAACTTAATGTCCCTGATAGCCTGATAATGCGGTCACTGAACTTGAGCCGGACATCCTTGAGAGTGAAGTCAAGTGGGCCTTAGGAAGCATTACTAACAACAAAGCTAGCGGAAATGACAGTATTCAAGCTGAGCTATTTAAGATCCTAAAAGATGATGCTGTTAAAGTCAATACGCCAACAAATTTGGAACACTCCACAGTGGCCACAAGACTGGAAAAGGTCATTCCAATTCCAAAGAAGGGCAATGCCAAAGAGTGCTCAAACTACTGTACAATTACGCTCATTTCACATGCCAGCAAGGTGATGCTCAAAATCCTACAAGCTAGGCTTCAGCAGTATGTGAACCGAGAACTACCAGAAGTACAAGCTGGGTTTCAAAGAGGCAGAGGAACTAGAGATCAAATCGCCAACATTTGCTGGATCATGGAGAAAGCAAGAGAATTCCAGAAAAACGTCTATTTCTGCTTCATTGACTACGCTAAAGCCTTTGATTGTGTGGATCACAACAAACTGTTGCAAATTCTTAAAGAGATGGGAGTACCAGACCACCTTACCTGTCTCCTGAGAAACCTGTACGAGGGTCAAGAAGCAACAGTAAGACCCAGACATGGAACAACCAATTGGTTCAAAATTGGGAAAGGAGTATGACAAGGCTGCATATTGTCGCCCTGCTTGTTTAACTTATATGCAGAGTACAGCATGAGAAACGCCAGGTTGGATGAATCACAGTTCAGAATTAAGATTGCTGGGAGAATTATCAACAACCTCAGATACGCAGACTATACCACCCTAATGGCAGAAAGCGAAGAGGATCTCAAGAGCCTCTTGTTGAGGGTGAAAGTGGAGAGTGCAAAAGCTGGTTTGAAACTCAACATTAAAAAAACGAAGATCATGGCATCTGGCCCCATCACTTTCTGGCATATAGAAGGGGAAGAAATGGAAGCAGTGACAGATTTTATTTTCTTGGGCTCCAAAATCACCGCAGATGGCGACTGTAGCCATGAAATTAAAAGACACTTGATCCTTGGGAGAAAAGCTATGCCAAACCTAGACAGCACAGTAAGAAGCAGAGACATCACCTTGCCGACAAAGGTCTGTATAATCAAAGCTATGGTTTTCCCAGTAGTAACGTATGGCTGTGAGAGCTGGACTATAAGGAAGGCTGAGCGCCAAAGAATTGATGCTTTCGAACTGTGATGCTGGAGAAGACTCTTACGAGTCCCCTGGACTGCAAGGAGGTCAAATCAGTCCATCCTAAAGGAAATCAACCCTGAGTGTTCAATGGAAGGACAGATCCTGAAGCTGAAGCTGAAATATTTTGGCCACCTAATGCGAAGAGAAAACTCCCTGGAAAAGACCCTGATGCTGGGAAAGATTGACGGCAAAAGGAGAAGGGGACGGCAGAGGATGAGATGGCTAGATAGCATCACTGATGCAATGAATATGAACTTGAGCACACTCCGGGAGAGAGCGGAGGACAGGAAGGCCTGGCGTGCTATGGTCCATGGGGTCACGAAGAGTCGGACACGACTTAACGACTGAACAACAACACGGACTGTTACTCTGAAAGAATGATTCTGAAAGACGTGATTCAGAGGGGGATGTGTATAGCAGCCTTACCCAACCTTGTGCCCTCTAGCCGAGTTACACGGCAACTCCCATAATTTCCAGTCAGCATGGCCAGTGGCCGTGTTGGCCGGGAATAATGGCAGTTGCAGTCCAACACATCTGGAAGGGGCGAGGTTCGGCAAGGGTGCTGCACAGAATCTATGGGCACATACTGATTTTGAGCCTGCCTCCTGCCATAAGCCTCAACTCTTCTAAGAGCATAAGGGCCGGGTGGGATCAGACCATCTAGTCCAGCATTCTGTTCACACAGTGGCCAACCACCTGCCTATGGGAAATCCACAAGCAGAACATGAGTGCAACAGCACCCTCCTGCCCATGTTCCCCAGCAACTA
This sequence comes from Heloderma suspectum, assembly GCF_057233095.1. Lineage (NCBI taxonomy): Eukaryota > Metazoa > Chordata > Lepidosauria > Squamata > Helodermatidae > Heloderma > Heloderma suspectum. Next base: position 51,164,672 of record NC_139458.1, read on the forward strand.
GTGTACATAGGCATACTGCCTCTGAAACTGGAGGTAGCATATAGCCATCAGGACTGGTAGCCACTGATAGCCTTCTCCTCCATGTATTTGTCCAAACCCCTTTTAAAGCCATCCAAATTGGTGGCCATCACTACATCTTGTGGTAGCGAATTCTATAGTTTAACTATGCGCTGTGTGATGAAGTTTTGAGGTAGAGTTGTCTAGATATACCTTTTCTGGTCTGGGAAAATTTGTACTGGCACTAAATTAATAGGACCAATCTTACAGCCCTACAGTTTTATTTATTTTATTTTTATTTATTGCATTTATACCCCGCCTTTTTTCCTCTTGCAAGGAACTCAAGGCGGCTTACATTATCCTCCTCCTCTCCATTTTATCCTCACAACAACAACCCTGTGAGATGGGTTGGGCTGAGATTCTGTGACTGGCCCAAAGTCACCCACTGAGATTCCATGGCCGAGTGGGGACTAGAACCCGGATCTTCCAGCTCCTAGTCCAACACTCTTGCCACTACACCACACTGGCTCTCCAACTGTTTTGCACTAAGGGCTGCAGGAAGCCTTATTCCAATCTCCAGTCTCGCTCTGTCCTGGAAGAGTTCCTTCTGAAGCGCCACTGAATAGTACATAGAGCCCTGCAGCCAATCCTAAGCCCTGCTACCCAAGTACAGTACAGCAAAAGCACCAGACTTTTACAGAGAGTTTTATCAGATGAAAGAAATTGAGATATGCTTCTTTGAAAACAGCAAGTTAGAAGTGTTTCTGTAAATAAAGCAATCTCTAATGGCTTTGGCAAACGATTAAGATCACCATCTAGAGAGGTCAGCAGCATCCATGTGCACACTTGAATTTGCAGCAGCTTCCACAGCCTGATTTCAAAACCACTTCTCAGTTCCTTTGGCATAAGAGCTAAACATGGAGTTTAAAGAAATGGTTCGAGAGCTGTTTTGGGACAGGTGCAGTACACGTCAGAAAAATCCAGATACTGCTCACACAGATGTGCACTTTCCCCTCTTGAGCGCAGCTTACAGTAGTAAACATTATACGTTTCAGACTGATAGAAGAGTTTTAGTGTTTGCAACTTACCCAATTATCATGAGCTTTCTTCTCATGTGACATGATCTATTAGAGAGAACTACTCATTAGTTCAGGGACACAGAATCAAGTCAATCTGATGGACATGAATATTTTTTAAACTCAAGAGGGTCACACTGGTATGTTAAATGTGAAAAGTGTCACATTATTTATTTATTATTTCCATTTATATCCCACCCTGCATTTAAAAAAATCCCAGGGCCATTTCACTCTTGTCTCTGTACGTCTTTCTGTTAATCTCCCTGTGTTTCCACTCCATAGCCCTACCTCTACTGCACCCCACTGTATAAACCTCCATCTGTTACCCCCCACTTTTTTTCTTTTCCCTCACCCCATGGGTCTCTGCATTCCACGTTGCCCCCTTTTTCCCTTGTGTCCCATAATGTTCCTACTTCTCTCTCACTCCCCCACCATATTTTTGCTGTTTGTTTCTTCACCCTGCCCTTATCTCTATTCTTCTTTGCTGAGTTAAATAACAGCACACAAGGCTTTTTCTTTCCCAGCAATTCACACCACTGAAACAGACTGAATACACACTCCAGATTGCCTATAATACGTAAGCGTGCATACTTTGAAGTAAATCCAACCAAAATCACCAGGAGTCTACACAGTACAGCAGCGTAATTTCAAACTGGCAACTTTTCCAAAGTTGCAAATCAAGTGTAACATCCCATGGTACATGAAGTACCAATTAAGAAAACAATATATATCTATATATCTATATACCTGATTCTGGTAAGAGCGAACAGTTCTTTCCAGTTCTTTTTCTAGATCTTTAGCCCGCTGTCTGTAATGGAATTATTACACATTGAGGATAATTTTGCACAAACAGGTATTATCACCAAGGATTATCAAGCAACTTCAACAGTAAGTCAGTTAATTTTCTAAATAATCTAATTTAATATCAAGGCTTACTGAAGTAGAAGGCAGAGCACACCAGACATATGAGGGATCAACTGATGTGGATTAAAACCTGTCTCCTGCAATCCCTTTCTATTTGTGAGCCTGCCTTCAAAACCCTATTGCTGTGATGAGACAGGACTGGAACTGGATGGGGTCTCCTTCAATGAAAGCTTAAGAGGCTGCTTTGACTGACCTACCCCTGCCTGTGGAGCAAGTGAGAGTAACGACCCATCTCAGGATGCCTCCTCACCGAGGGAGAAGGGACACTCTAGTATCTAGCACATTCAAAAGGGGACAACATACCCAGCCTATCTGCAGACAGTCAAAACCCACAAGATGCTAAGCTTCCCTGCTTCTCAGGGGAGGTTCTGGGGTCAGAGAAGTCTGAGTGGAACTCCATCCACATCTCAGGGCTTTACTGGCTCCTCCTCCCAACCGCAGCTCCTTGCACACACCCCCCAGCTGCTCCTTAGGGTTGAGGGACTCATTAGAATGGCGTGTGATGTGACACAAGGGGCTGCAGCAGGATGAGGAAAAATCACCAGAATTTGGGGATGGGGAGGCTGCTGTGCATGAGCAGAAGTGCCTTACCACTTACACAAGAAACCTTTGGATCCAAACCACTTTGTTTACAATGACGATCAGACACGGGCTAGAGCTGTATCTTCAGCCTATCACGTGGCGGTGAAGGCAGCAAAAAAGGAATATTATGCTGCCTCTATCACGTCTGCAGAGTGCTGTTCCAGGAGGCTGTTCCAAGTGGTCCGGAGCCTGGTTGGTCCTGTGGCTCCGGAACTACTGGAGCATTCTAAGGCCTCCTGTGAGGCCTTGGCAAGGCACTTTGCAGATAAAATTGATCAGATTAGGTGTGTTACTCTGCACGCTGTGGATACAGTTAGTGAGCAAGAGGCGGCCTGTGGCAAACCGGTTTTGTGGGATCGGTTCCAGCTTCTTCCTTCTGATGAAGTGGACAAGGTGCTTTCATCGGTACGGCCGACCACCTGCTTACTTGATCCTTGCCCATCTTGGCTCATTATGGGCTGCAGAGAGAGACTGGGTGAGGGGATCAGGGCAGTGGTGAACGCCTCCCTTGAGGAGGGAGTGATGCCATCAGCCCTCAAGGAGGCAGTGATAAGACCGCTCTTAAAGAAGCCCTCCTTGGATCCTCAAGTTCTGAACAACTTTCGCCCAGTCTCAAATCTGCCATTTTTGGGCAAGGTGATTGAGCGGGTGGTGGCGGTGCAGTTGAAGGCACACTTGGAAGAAACTGATTATCTAGACCCATTTCAGTTGGGCTTCAGGCTTGAGCATGGGACAGAAACGGCCTTGGTCGCCTTGGTAGATGATATGAGGAGGGCTCTGGATAGGGGTGAATGCTCCTTCCTTGTTCTTCTCGACCTCTCAGTGGCTTTTGATACCGTTGACCACGGTATCCTCCTAGACCGCCTGGAGGGGTTGGGCATTGGGGACACCGTACTGCGGTGGTTCCAGTCCTTCCTCTCCGGCAGGTACCAGAGGGTAGCACTGGGAGAGGAGGTTTCAGACCCGTGGCCACTCACTTGTGGGGTGCCACAGGGTTCCATCCTCTCCCCGATGCTATTTAACATCTATGTGAAGCCACTGGGGGCTATCATCAGGAGGTCTGGGGTGCGGTGTCATCAATATGCGGATGACACGCAGCTCTACCTCTCATTCAAATCTTCACCAAGGTTGGCCGTAGAATCCCTGTCCAAATGTCTGGAGACCGTGAGTGGCTGGATGGGGAGGAATAGGCTGAAGCTGAACCCTGACAAGACCGAGGTACATTTGGTGGGAGACAAGAGGAGGCTGGGGGATGTTGACCTGGTGTTGAATGGGGTACGGCTACCCTTGAAAGACCAGGTCCGCAGCCTGGGGGTCACTTTGGACTCCCAGCTGTCCATGGAGGCTCAGGTGTCAGCTGTGAGCCGGACAGCGCTGAATCAACTCCATCTGATACGGCGGCTGCGCCCCTTCCTTCCTGACCATCTGCTCCCATCGGTAGTACATGCCCTGGTCTCCTCTCGTTTAGACTACTGTAATGCGCTCTACGTGGGGTTACCCTTGAAGACGGTTCGGAAGCTGCAGCTGGTACAGAACGCGGCGGCTCGCCTGATTAAAGGCAGCCGCCGGCGAGATCACATCACTCCAGTGCTGAAGGAGTTGCACTGGTTACCAGTTGTTTTCCGGGCCAAATTCAAGGTGTTGGTTTTGACCTTTAAAACCCTATATGGTTCCGGCCCAGCCTATCTTAAGGAGCGCCTCCAGCAGCACCAGACAGGCCGCTTAACAAGATCAGCCTCGGATGGCCTTCTCTCTGCCCTATCAGCCAGGACAGCTAGACTGGTGGGGACGAGGGAGAGGGCCTTTTCTGTGGTGGCCCCCACTCTGTGGAACTCCCTCCCTAGGGAACTCCGTCATGCCCCCTCTTTAATGAGCTTCCATCGTGCATTAAAAACGTGGTTGTTCAGGCAGGCATTTGGGGTGGGTTAGGGTATTTTAGAAAATGTTTTTATTGTTGAATTTTATTGTTTTAAACTGTTTTATTGTATGTTGTACATCGCCCAGAGTGGCTGGGTGACCAGCCAGATGGGCGATTAATAAATTTAATAATAAATAAATAAAATAAATAAAAAATTTACTGGGCAATGTCATTGCTCCTTGGGTGAGTATCCCCTACCCCTCTCATAACACTACTGAAAGGGGCTTCAGTTGGGGCTACACTGGCTTGCTGATTGGGGATACGCGCCAAGTACTCTTTATCCCATCCTCTGCGATTTCTCACAAGTTTCAAGTTGTTCAGCATAATCCTCTGTTGAATTTCCTGGATTCAATAGAGGAAATTGCCAACATTTATCACCATTACCGATACGCATTCAGTTCTTCAGCAGCATGGTTAATCTTCTCATCAACTTTGGAAAGCTTTTCTTCTTTCTGCAAACGCTCTTTTTCTTCGACAGTTAACTTCCTTTTTTAAAAAAAAGCCTTTTATTAGCCACAAATCAATCGCTTTCCAGTTTTCTTAAAGAAACCATCATCAGAAAAACCTAAAGGTATTTTTACAAAACCAACACTGACATTTGTAATATTTTATATTTATTCATATAGTCTGATCATTAACTGCATACAGAGCGAGCAACCATTAACATCCATGCATTAAATCCTGTCCACCTTATTTGGGAGCCAGCCCCACTAAACTCAGTGGCGCTTCTGAGTAAACAGGTATAAGACAGGGCTGTAAAGAACTTGTGGAATACCTTCCTTGAAGAATGCATTACTCAAATAATGACTCTGAAAAATAGTTTATTTGTGAAGAACTTTGCTGGCACAGGTTTATATACACATTCACTAACAATGGTGACCGGGACTGAATCCAGAGCAACCATCACTTGCTCTCCTTGCATCCAAGAAGCAACTGGCACTATAGGAACTTGACTGCACAAGCCATCTGTGGGGAGGGGGGCGTATGCATACAGATAACTGCTGATTACAAAGACCTGTGGATCAAGGTTATTCACTCAAGGCCACACGGTGGCCCAGTTCACATGTCATAGCTATCCAGTTTAAACAAGCTATGGGTAGCCATTAACAAGGAGGAACGAGTGAGCTGGCTCCTGACTGATGGCTCCCACTGTGTTAAACAACCCAAAGACACAGTGTCACTGGGTTGTTTTTGTGACGTCTGAACTCAGAATTGGAGGTTGTTAGGGGAAAAACAACCCAGACTTGAAACCCGAGAACAAACATGTCTAGGTTGTTCTTCCCCCAACAACTTCCAATTCTAGCTTCAAAAATCAGGAAACCAGTCCAGGGATAGAGTGTCCCTGCATAGTTTAACTTGGTGGGAGCAGTCAAGTGTCAGTACACTCTCTTGCTCCCACTTCACTGTAACAATGCAGAGTTAAACAGTGATCTGTTTTGCACGTAACGACAGCCCATGGTTTAAACAATGCATGGGCTATCGTGTACAAGTGGAAGAGAGCAAGTGCACTACCTCCTGCATAGCCACCACTTCTGCTTTCATTCAACAACCTACGATCAGCCAGTTCATAGGCTGTTGAGCGTGATGTGTGAACCCAGAACACTGGGTTGTTCGAGGCTAAACAACCCCGTGGCTAACCCATGGTCTGCAGGTTAAAAGTGTCTGCTCTCTCTTGCTCGTCTCTGAAGGCCCATGGGCTATTTAGCCCATGGGCTGTCATTATGTGTGAACTGGCCCAGTGGGCTGTTTTTGACGTGCAAACTGGATCAGTATGTTCAAGCTCAGCTACAATTTGGTTACAGAACTACCAGGCCCAAGTTCAATCCTTTAGCCACCAGATTTATTTATTTTGAGAATGGATGCTATTTCATACTAAAACGATTTTCAAGAAACCAAATATAAATTATAGGAAGTAAACATTTGAAAATGTATATTATCTCTCTCTTGGAAATATCTTATGGGAAAATAACAGGAAGATTTGGTAGTAAGGTCCCAGTACCAACACAAGTAGTGAAGTAATCTGGCAGACCCAAGCTACATATAACTTAATGTCTAAACAGTAATGACTAAACAGAAAGATTCAATTATGGCTTGCAGCACCCCCTCCCCACCACCACAGGTTGCGTATTCACAATGGTGGCCAATGCACATCCCAGAGCCCCGCAGGTGTATTAATCCACAGTGGTTTATCATGACATACGAACCAGCCCAACGGAAAATAACATTCATTAAACAATTAGTCCACTATTACAAATACCTGTGAAGGTTCATTTCATTTTCCTGGTATAGCTCTGTCATGACTTTAAGCTTTTGCTGAAGCTTTTGAACTTCACTTTCAAAGTTTGTATTTTCCGATTGCAACACGACATGCTCCTTTTGCAGATTTTCAATGCGTTCTGTCACAATTAGAGAGTGAATTACAAGTAACTGATACTTTAAAGCCATACAATGAAGAAAGTCATGTTGAAAAGTGAACATAGTATCTTATTCTAATGGTGAAAACAGATTTCTGAAAATGTTCACAGTAAACTTAAAAAACCAATGATGTTCCTGTACCATGACTCCAGAGAGCTTTTTGTTTTTTGTGTTTTATTTACTAAACTCATTTGTTTGTATATTAATAACTGAAAAATCCTTGGAAATCCCACAAAGATGATAAATAAAATGCTTACTACCCACACAGATGTGTAGACCAAATTTTGCTTTTGTCTCTCTCATAGACGCAATATGTTTGAGCTACCGGGGGGGAGGGGGGGGGCAGAAGGAAAGAAACACACACCAGCTTTATCACGGTGACACAGACTTGTCATTTTTAAGACTGATGCCACACGAAACAGCAGCAAGGGTATTCCAACTAACACGCTCAACATATCAATCCATAAGGACAATGGCTATGACAATGCATGCACATCCAGGTTTTTTTTTAATCTTCTGTTTCCTACGCAGAAATGACCACCAACAAAATTCAAGCACTTTTTATTATCCCTGTTTTTGGTTTTTGGGGTGGGGTGGGGAGACAGAATAGATGGAAAAATCCAAACACCTGCTTTAATGCTTCAGTGTTCACGAACTCAGTCCCATTTCCATGGGGCCTCATCCTCTGGAGGTGGAATGACAGCATAATCATGAGTTATAAATTTGGACATCACACCAAACTGTAATTAGCACAAATCATGGTTTAGGAGACAGAGGACACTATTTAATGTTGCCACTGCACTCTCACCGTTTCTGTTGAACTAGCAGACTCTCCTCTTGCCCAACAGGAAATAGTGCTTCCAACACTAATCACTGAAACTCTTAATTTCTGCAATGGGACAGGTCAGCAGAGCTCCCTTCTGGAAGCTCCACTGACCTGCCCCATTTTGGAAAAGAGCATTTCTCTCATTTTCAGTCACTACAGGATCTGCTAGCTTCCTGATAAACTAGCAGTGAGTCCAGCTAGCACATGGGCAACACTGGATACTGGCCCAGAAAACACATTCCTGAGGTACTTGGGTTAAATTAATGAAGGATATTGATTTAATAAATTCATCCAGCTCAGATGTAAAAATTCAGATTCTTTGTTCCTATGTGAGCTAACAACTTTCTCAAGACATCTCACTCCAGTGAATAATACTAGCTCCTTTAATAGATTTCCTATCAAATGAATGAAGCCAAGATAGTGTATATTTTCCTAAAATCTCAATGAATAAAAACAGTCTATGTAGCTTTCCTTATTCATTTTCTTAAAACATTTTAAATCTATGATCTGTGATTACCTGCAAGCTCTTCTTTTGCTTTGTTTTCATCAGTTAGTTTTGAATATATTTGATTTCTTTCTGTTTCCAAGGATTTTAGACAAGCATTTAGCTATATTAAAGAAAAAAAGATAAATAATTTATGATTGCAATTGAAGGAGAGACTACTAATGTAATGTAGATGTGCGAACATACATTACCATTTACTTCTGGGTCATTTTCTGACTGCAACAGTAACTAATTAATGCCAAGGCAAAGCCAGGCAGCATTCTATACTTAAATGTGAGAAGGACTCCACTCAGGCTTTTTTTTTTTTCCTAGTAGACACACACATCATTAGAAATTCACTGGCTTAGATCAGGAGTTCCTGTGAGCAAAATTTTAGCAGGGATGTTCATGTTGGAGGAAGAGCGGGGAGGTCATTTTTGGCAATTCCTCCTTCCCCCCAACAACCCCCTGAAAAGTTGCTCCTCAGAGTTGAGGACCCTCCAGAACAGTTCTGAGGTGGCATGTGGGAAGGGGAGGAAATAGGTGAAAATCACCTCTCCCTTCCTCCCAGTCAGAACCTCTGCTAGATCTCAGTCCCTTCCATGAATGGAAGGAGTCTTTCCATTCGCAGAAGGGCTACTCTGGATCCAACTCATAACTTTTGAAAAGTGGCCTATACAACAAAGTTAATTATGTTAAAAATATTTATTTTATGAACCTTATACCCTGCACTTCAATGTAAAACATTTCCAAGGTGACTAACAAAATGTACAAATTGCTAATATGTTCTTATAACTTCTGTCATTGCAATAAGATATGCACACGATTAAGACTGCATACCCTGACCGTTCTCTTCTGCTTATCTTCACTACAGGTTTTATAATTTTTAACATCACAATATTACTACATTAGCTACCTTTGCAGCATAAATCAGCTTCCTTACAGTTCGTTTTTCCTCATCATCTGTTTGAGGGAAGAAAAAACAGCCAATCACAGAAAAAACATTCTGGATTTTATAAAAGACATTTATCACTTTGAATACTAAAGAATCCTTTTGCACACACCCCCCAAATTGTTTCTTTTTTTTAAGAAGTAGAGGTGTGAAGATAGGGACATTATTCATCTGACTAAGCTTCAGAAGAGCAGTAGCATTCGGAAACACGTTTGATATGCTTAGGGCGCAATCCTATGGCTACTAGTCAGTGGCTAGATGGCCATAGGATTGGTTGGTTTCTGGGAATTGCCTCCCCGCCACCTCATAGGAGCGGTCCAAAGGGAGCGGTCCAAGGGGAAGGGAGTGCGTAAGTGCCGGTACACGCTTCCTATGCATTGTCCGCCCCCCCAGCAACCCCTCCCTGCTCCGATGGCCCATGGCTAGACAGCTGAAAATGGCCGTCTAGCCACAAATGCAGGGCAGCTAGAGTGCGGAGGAGATGATCCCCTCCGCACCCCTCCCACCATGCATTGGATAGGCAGTCGCCTCCAACTTCAGAGGCAGCTGCCTCTCTACATAGGATTGCTCCCTTAATCAGTTCAATACAACAGACATACTCCTCAGGATTAATGGCCCTGATCTTTTGGGTGGGCTTCTTATCCTCAGGCTAGGAGGATTCTCAGAAGGAACAGTTTGTATTTTGATAAGGTATGCAGCCGAGAGGAAGCGAAGGATACAAAGACTTGGGTTTGTTGTTTCTAAATGGGAGACCTGAGAACATCCATTTTCAACCAATCTTAGTACCATGTCTAATTGAGAAATCCAGCATACATCAAGTTAAAGCTCTGGTGAAAATCCACTTTATGCACTGAATGAAATAGGCTGCTGTTTCCAAATGCTCATTCCACAAACCAGCCTTTCCCAGGTTGGTGCCCTCCAGACCTTTTAGACAACTCCCATCAGCCCTGACCACTGACCAGATTGGCTAGAGCTAATGGGAGTTGAAGTCCAAAGCACCTGGAGGGTACTAGATTGCGGAAGGCTGCCACACACTTGTTTTTGGTTCCTCTTTGTTGGTAAAGACATGGTTACAATGAAAGCAGGCTACGCTTCTGGAATTTGAAAATAAAATTATCTGTCCTTCCCCCCCCCCCCTTACATAGGAGAGAAACCATTTACCTAAATGCTCCCCATTTTCTGTCTCACTCTTGATATCATTATCCCAGTGGTTGTTCTCAGCAGCAGCGTTCTCCCCTACTGCACAGCTCCAGTCTTTCATCTTCAACAAGCACTCAGTCAATGACTGTACAATATTTAAAAAACAAACCAGGAATGAACCTTTTCTCTCCACACACAAAAAATTGAGATTTTATTCATTTAATATATCAAATTAACCTACTTAACATTCAAATCTATATTCATATCATTTTACAGGAATGTTGCCTGCTCCATATGAACAACTTCCCCGAGTGAAAAAACTTTTTAGAATTGCACACACTATTGTGGTAGTTAGACCTCTTGCGAAGTCAGAAAATGTGGATTTGCAGAACTCATAGCACACCTAGATCAGCCATTTTTCATTCATTCAAGCAGAACCCCAATATAACTGCAGGCATATTTTTCAGCGGTCTGAATATGTATTTGAACAGTAGCTTCCTTGATCTCTGAAAAAGACACTTTCACCTCCACTAAAACTTGCTGGAACATGTATAAACTTGAGAATGTATGGATTTGAGAACCTTGGAAGGGGGTGCTAATAGATTCCTTAAGAAATCAATGACATTTCTCAGCCCTAATTGTTTGCCAGGAATTTTAATCTCCTCGTAAGTAAGTCATTTACGCTATGCAATGTTTTAAAAGGGGAAAAGTGAAGACTCCACCAAGTTTAAGCAGGGAGCCCCGCTGCTCAGCTGATTAAAAAGACCCCAGCTTCTTGCCAAGCCTGCCATACTCCTTTTCAGAGCTTTGGACTTGGCACAGGTGGCTTCCTTAGGAATCAATGAAGCTACAAGGCAAACACAGTGTCAGGACGTTTCATCAGTCCCTGTGGGAGACATCAAAATCTTTCCAAAGATCCCCAAAGAGAGCAGTGTGAGCTGTGGATGCTGGGTGGCAGGAATTGGGCACACAACTAAGAGGAAAAAGGAGCACACCCAGCACCCCCTTCCCAGAATTCAGGAACCCTCCCTGCCATTTTTAAATGTTCTGTAGCCCCCTCTTCATGGTGCACATGCGTGGCTATATAACAATGAAGATAATTTTGTTTACTGTGTCCCAAGTCATACTGGACATGCACTGAATGCACATATACCTATCTGAACTAAGCAAAGCGAGAGCCACAGCAATTCTGTCAGCCATAGCGGGGAACCTTTGGCCATTTGTGAACCATGACAGCAAATATTGCCCCAGCTATTGATTTTAACACTGCTAAGCACTTTAATAATACATCACACAGAACCTGGCAATTCTTTATTAGTACACAGATAACAGAGTAAAATCCAATGCTGTCCATACACCAGCAGAAGAGACACTATTGGTGGAACTGATTCCCTTTCCCTCTGCTGCCCCCTAAGTCTGCTCCTGAGGGTTAGGGCACCCTCCAGAGCAGATTTGGGGGACATGCAGGAGGTACAGAGGAAGGAGAGGATGTCCACTCATGCAACTTTGGCTGTCACTCAGAATGAACTACTGGAAGAAGTTACACCAACCTGAATAGCCTCTTTCCACTTTTACTGCACTACACAACTCATTACTAAATCACAGGACTTTTACCTTGACTTGACTTCCCTTGTTTTTAAGAGCTTCCTCCATATCTGCTTTAGAGGATTCAAACATTTTTGTTTGTTCATTTAGTTCACTAAAACGTTCATCCCATCCTTCAGCTTCTTGCAAGAGCTGAAAGTAAAAGTTTGCCAGATCAATACTTAATCTATAACAAAGATTTATTACACTTAAACAATATTTAACTCTAAAAGATCTGAACTTTACCCTAAGTTTCTTAACACTGGGTCAATGATACAGCAAAACCTGACAGACTCAACCATTTAACATTTTACTGATATACTGACTCAGTTTGCACGTAATGGCTAACTATGGGCTAAACAACCCATAGTTAGCCATGGCCACACTGGAGCAAGCGAGTGAGCTGCCTCCTGCATGCCCACCATTTCCACTTGCTTTCCAGCTCGCCAGCCCGACATTCTGGTTTGTTGAGGGAGAAACAACCCAGAGTTTCAACCCAACAACAAATAATGGCTAGCTGTTACGTGCAAACAGTGTCACTGTATGTTTTTCCTTCTAACTGTTGAAGCTCCTCTACACAAACTTGTTACACATGGCATTTCAAACAAAGTATACTGAACTTTTAAAAAAAGCCGGGAACAGACTATTCGGGGCAATATAAAGTTAGTAATTTAGAGCAAAAAAACTGACTGGTGGCAAGAAGTACAGCCTACATGTTAGCAGGATATAGTCCAGCCTATGATTAATCACCCGAAAGCTGTAACTATGAAGGGGGTCCCAACTAGTGAGACAATTATTAAAAGCTGAGCAAGTCACTCAGGGATATTATCCTGGCCTGGTCCCAGACATGTCAGTTTAGAAAAACCTCTGTAGGGAAGACAGACAGGAAAAAAAAGAAGAAATCTGAAGGACAAAGAACCAACAAAGACAAACATGTCCAACTGCTGCTGACAGCAAATAAGCAACCGAAGGGCCTAAGACAAAGTACTAATAAAATACAATTAACATTGATACAGGAAAAGCAGTCATGCTGGGAATAAGAAAATCCCACTGCTATTCCATGAAGGTTGGAGCATCAGGTTGCCTACAGAGCGTAGTGGGGAACTTTTTTATTCTGTTGAGGACCACATTCCCTCAGGGATAATCTGTTGGGGGCTGCATGCTGGTGATGGGGAAGGCCAAAGCTGAGCAGTGCCACTCCTTTTCTTTTTCTGCCACCTCTTTTTCTCTCTCCCTTCCTCCCTGCCCAACAGACTGCTGAGTGAGGGACAGATCATTCTTATCAGAGTTCTGTACTGATCACTTGGAGAGAGCTTTTGAAATTAAGCTGAGGACCACGTGAAATTAGGCCAAGGGCTGCAGGTTGCCCAACTCTGCCATAGAGGATTAAGTGTTGAACGGATTTGTCCCATGGTCACAAAGCTGAACAGCTTCAGCATGCTGTGCCTCTGATTTTCATTATGCTATCTAATAGTTTAAACAGGAGCACCACTGCATTAAAAGAATTCAAAATCATATAAATTATTTATAGCTAAGACCCTTATTTTTTTAAATCACTCTACAAAGTTACACCATGGAAAGAACATACCTGTTTTTCACTTTCATGAAGATGGCTGTTTTCCTCTAGTGCATCTTGCACAGACGTCTTCAGTCTCTGTCTGTTAATCTCATATACTTTTAATGTAGTCTTGGCCTAAGTGAAATGGAACATAGTGAAGCTGCTTATATCGTTACTATATACAAAGATATATAGAACCACTTATACATTCTTGGTTATTTCAATCTATTATTTTAGCTGGTGCTCCTATTCTCTCAGGATACTGTTGATTGCCTTTAGGCATTAGCCTTGTTACAATACAGCCCTAATCCCAATACAGCAAAATTATATTGTTGAGTGATACTTGCTTGGTAATACATTTATGTACCCACCCACAAAATACAGCTGTGGTCATGGAGCCCACCTTCCCCCTGCTAAACAGGTGACAGTCTGCAAGAATAGCAACAGGTGCATAGCCTTCTGCTCAACTTGCAGCTCTGTGTATCTGGGGAATCAATGCATGCAATCCCGAATGGGAGATTTACCTTCTTCAGCAGCAGTAACTGCATAGGTTATAGGCATGTGATCTGTACAAAGAAACTCTTTGATGGACTGGACCACCAAACTGCAATTGAGTAATTTATCTGTACATGTTGATTTTTTTTTTTTAATTAAACAAGCAGGGCTTGTCCACTGATAAACATGACTGCGGAAGGTACCTCATCTACATACAGAACTCCACCTGCCAAACTGTTAACAGCAGTCCTAAGCGTGCACCTAGGTCTAAATAACAGCCATGGAAATTCAGTACTACTGGCTCATAATCAGCTAATCATCTGATCGCCTATGCCAGGACTCAGCAACTTGGGGCCCTCCAGACCTTTTGGCCTACAACTCCCATCATCCCTCACCACTGGATATGCTGGCTAGGGCTGATGGGAGTTGTAGGCCAAAACATCTGGAGGGCCAGAAGTTGTCCATACCTGGCCTATGACAAATAAAAGTTACCTCCAGGTGAGCCCCCACTGCTACAGGAATAAGAACTGCACTCAGCCTCCAAAGCACTGCCCATGTGGCTCTCTCATTCTTCTTTTTCCTCTAGAAGAGCTATGGAACTACAGTAAAAAGGCTGTGCACAAAACTTTCTTCCGTCCAAGCAAGAGAAGATGATTTAACACAGCACTATATTTTCATGATGCAGTGCTAAGGCATCTCCCCGTCTTTGGATGAGAGAGAGAGGCATTTCTGGAGAATGTACCAGAAGAAGGCCTACCCTGAATTATTTGCAGTACTGAATCATATATCAAAATATCAATAAGAAGTTATGGACTCTCCTAAAATGCCAAATTACTGTCAAAACAAGAGAGCTACCTTCAATGGCAATCAAGGACATCTAATTTGAGCACAAAAGAGATGTGTCTACATTGAGTAGGACATAACAGACATGCCTAAACCAATTAAAAATGTTGATAACAAGTTCCAAGATTTTGCTACAGTGCATGTTGAAACTATGATGCTAAGACATTTACGTCAATATCTAAATATTGGCTTACTTCAGCTACTTGCAACTGGATAGATTTTGCTTCATTCTCTAAAGATTCCATTCTTCTCTGTATTTCAACCATCTACAAAGATAGTAAGAATAATTTTATATAAACACGCCCTTAAGTGTGGTTGATACTGCCTAACCAAAATAACTGTAGACTAACATTGTAGTGAAATATATTTAAATATTTTTCAAAGAATCATCTTTGCAGGGTATCTTTTAAATTATTTTACTGTCAATTATTATTGTTAGGACAACATATAGGTTGCATGAAAGGGAGAGTCACACTCTTGACTTCTTCTTGCATTCTCTTATTTTATACTCCTTTAAATATTATAATAAAGCAAAACTGGCTTTGCAGATAGCCACTCACCCATTTGCCTGGGACAAGGAATAATTTCTTCCAAGTATGTAGCTGGCCAGACCCCACTGTTCAAGCCACCTTGTGATACCTAGGTACAACATGGCCATGTGGGCAGACTAATAAAATATTTTGTGAGCCA
Source organism: Heloderma suspectum (assembly GCF_057233095.1). NCBI lineage: Eukaryota > Metazoa > Chordata > Lepidosauria > Squamata > Helodermatidae > Heloderma > Heloderma suspectum. Next base: position 51,180,156 of record NC_139458.1, read on the forward strand.
ATTTGTCAGGAGGGGTGAGTACCATCTTTAGAATATTGGAGATACCTTTAAAATTGTAGCTATTCTAAAATATGCTTTAAAGGCTTGATCAAGTAACCTCTGAAAATCATTTGGCTCTACTGCCTTCAAAAGACAGATGTTCACTATGAAAAGATTCTATGTATGCTGGTCAAGTAAACCCACAACGTCATTAGCCTTTTCATACTGAAAGATTCATTACTCTTGCACATTCATCTTAACCACCAACCAATTATGAGAGAGCAAGAAAAATGTCTCCCTATAACCTGTTATCTGCTTTTTAAAAAGAGAGCAAGATCGAGGACAGAACACTAACCTTAATGTATTACAGAAATTATACTGTCATACCTTCTGCCTGAGAACAACTGCTTTAAATAAAAGACATACCAAGTTATCCTGTTCTGATCGTTTAGACTTCTCTTCTTTTAGTTCTTTTTCTAAACATTCTATTTCATTCTTGAGTGCAGAGTTTGAGTTGCTCAATTCTTCATATGCTGTCTGAAATAACCAAGTTTTGAAAAATAACCTGTGGACTTATATAACTACAAAATGCAATCTAAAACATAGTAGTAGTTAACAGAACACTTTTAATTTTAATTATGTACTACAAAAGCATTAGGAGCAGCTCCACAGATGAGGCTGCATTAGGATGTATTCATTATATCAATTTTTAAATTATTTACATCTCAAGACTGCATATTACATGGCCTAAAAAATCCAGTGCCTAGGATAAAGATATCCAAAATCAAATTCTGCAACCTGAAGAAATCATGCAAATTAAAGTGTGCATACTCTGCTTCATTTTGAATAACTGATTTTACTTCTACTACCATGCTGAAATAGAATAGCCTATGCAGAGTACTGACATCCCACTTTCTGAACACTCATACAATTTGCTCAGGCCTTCTCCATTTCTTTTGGAGTTTCACCAGACATTTCCTACATTTTATTAAGCTTATTTACACAGACTAGGGTTGAAACCTTCATTTAAAAACAATAAACGACAACTGTGATCACCACAATTCTACATCCCACATTTGGGCAGTAAAATTGCAACCTGACTATTGTCAAGGCTGGTGGAAGCTATCTGTCTGAAACAGGAAGACCACTGCCCCCTCAGCTTTGCCCTCGCATGCCTCACTCTGAGTGGTCCTTTGTTAGGGCAACGCATTGCGGAGGAGGTAGCCACTGAGACCTCCCGCGCTTCCAGTTCTTTGCCACAATAGCAGCAAATACTGTTTAAAGTGACTTAAAAACAGTACTTCCCACTGTCATGATAAAGTGGCGACAGCACAAGGGATCCCTGTGGTCATGTCACCCACAATGCATCGTTTTGAGGAAAGACCCCTCAGAGTGAGGCATGAGGTGGGCACTCTAGAGAGTCCCACCAGTCACTTTCTTGATGTAGCAAATGCCGTAACAGCAAGTAGTGGCGCTGCACAGCAGGTGGGTGTGGAAGCAGCAGCAGCAGCCACAACCAACTGATGAAATGCGGATGTGGCAGGCACCCCTCCAAGCAGCAGATGGTGGGCGCACAATCCACTGACCTTCCTGATCCACTGCCTGAACCACGTGGCTCATGAGAGAGCCAGCCCTGACTACTGAATATATCACAGGACCTTAACAACGAGCAATGAGTTTAGTAAATGTTTGGTTTATAAAGAACAATTTAAAACCTACTGAGGGTTGCAATGCAATGCATACTTATTTGGTATTAAATGCCGCCACCCCCGAACACAGTGAGTCTTCTCAAAAAACATGCATCGGGTGAGGCTATAAAGCACAACCTGTTTCATAAAAGTAAATATTATGCAAATACTTTTTTCCATTCAGGTTTTACCTTGACATCTGATGCAGTGGTTGACCCTTGCCGAAGGCTGGCATCTTTCAGGGAATTTTCTAACTCTTCATACTGAAACAAAAACTCCATTTTAGGATCAAAAAGAAATAAGAAAACCTATGTCAGCACTCCTCATATTGTTCCACTAGTGAAAACACCTGCCATTTCAGTTTTTTTAATGATCAGACTGGTTAAACCAGGCTAAGCAGACTGCTTAAATTATTAGTGGGTTACGACAGAGTCTCAATTCCTAACTGCACAGCAGTCGCAGTATTTCTAGCAGCAAAAATCCCAATGGATGAAGACCAACTGTTTAAAACATATTGGACTTAATTTTAAAAAGTGCATTTGGGAGGTTTTTTCTTCTTTCTCCTGGAAGGGTAAGGAAGCAGGGTGTGTCCATGGGTATGGACATGGATTAGGTAAAGACACAAATCACAGAGACATGTTACAATGGCAGTGGCATTGTCGTGCAGAGTGTGTAAACTTGTGTTGATTAAGAAAGGGATGGGCCCTACCACAAAGATTACACTTCTTTGGGACCCTTCACTCTCAGTCCTTAATAATAAATACAGCTAGGCCTCACCAATTTCGTTTCATTTGTACCCAGCCCAGAGACACAAAAGTGCGCCAAACAACCATTTTGATCTTAATTTATTAGCACGTACTGATGTAGTGGGACCATAGGATTGGCCTCCCAGACACAATTCAATATGTGCTGTTTCTACAAAGTCTCACTGAGGTGAAGCAGGCTGTGCCCTAAAAACATGACCACTGTGATAAGAGTTTAACGGCCAAATTAAACATGAGTTTGGAAGATCCATGGTCAAGTCTCCTGCACTTTTTAAGAAGGTGACCTGTATGTTTCCCGAGGCAAAACACAGTGTCAGAGGCACATTTCAGGTTAGAAAAATGGCATGAGGGAAGGGTGCTATTTCCCCCTCTTCCATCACTGGGATCCCCCAATCCCACTCCCCACTACAGCAGCTTCTTTTAGCCTTTAACAAAAAAAAAAAAACCCTCATAGATTTCTCAAAACCACACTGAGTTTGGCCTATGTGTTTGGCCCAGAGTAAAACCACAACATTCATCAAATTTAAAATAATTGCAAGGCCATTACAAGTAATAATTCAGTATCATTTAAAGTCATTGGCATGCGTGATTATTTATGAAGTATTTATAGAAAACTACATCATTGGCCTTGCAGTGTGAATGCATTTTTATGGATAAGTTTTGCTGATGTATTTCTATTCATTTTCCTGTGCAGAAAAAAATGATAGTAGGGAGCATTCACTTCCCATAGGACTGCAGTGTTAAGCTATACACACGTATCCCAAAGTAAGCCCAACTGAACACAAAGAAATTTACTTCCTAGTAAATATGCATAGGATTGAGCTGCACAAATACAAGACAAAAGAGATAATTCAAATAATCTGAAAATTAAACATGAAAGGCCATATTCTACTACTTTAAAAACTTCAGTGGAAACAATAATGAATCATCTGAAAATTTAAGCACTACAGTAATCAAAGTTACCTCTTTTTTGCAGAGACTGAGTTTCTCCAGTACTTTACATTTGTCTTCAACTAGTTCAGTGACTTTACTGGCAAGCTGTTTCTCTCTTCCTAAAAAGAGGAAGAGCTATATGTGGTAACCTTTAACAGAGAGAAAATGGTTTCAACTCAATTCTTCAGCTACCTCAACCCACAGACAAAAATTCAACTTACCTACATAAAGTCTACTTCTAATCTGCAAAAGAAGAGGAAATATTGCAGTTTGTTTACAGCGTTAGATAGCACTGAAACTCAGTTTTCAAACTTAAATCTTAAGGAAAGATTAGAGTAGCATAGTCAATAACAAGTAGATTCCCAGGGTCATGGGAAACATAACATCAGGGTCCTCTTGATTCAGGTAAGAGGTCAAAAACAGCTTGCAAGATCACACATCTCCTCCCCAAAATGCCTCCCCTTTAATAAAAGTTAAAGGACACATCTGCTGACATTAACCACAGGTTAGCTGACACTAACCACAGGTTCACTCACTTCAACAGGATTATGAATGGCGTATGGGGCAGGTTAATAACCCTGCTTGAGCAAGAAACTTGGTTAGCCTTAATCACAGTGGATGTTGCTGCAATCATATCCCTTAACTGAGGTTAAGACACATGGTTCTAGAGAGGGTGCATGAAATCCTACAGTCCACTCCCAGTCATTATGTCTAACTCTGACTCAATGGCAAATACCTTGTGAATACACACTGTAAACAGCTCTGACATGTATGTTTTCCCCTTTGCTTCCTCTCTGCACTCCCTGCTACTCATCCACATAACCTCCCATCTGTAAACCCCCACACACAACTTATACACACCAGAGATTATTTCTGCCTTCTACCTTTTTCCATCACTGTCATTATCATTCCCACCAAAACTCTTGATTTATAGCTTCAGACTGATATGGACAATACAATATTCCAGCAATGGTCATTTGAGAAGCATAAAAAACTAAAAACTTCTGCGTGTCTAATTAAAGCAGAACTATAGTAATTTGTCATAGTCATTGAAATAGGATAGGAAAGGTATTATCTTAGATATACCTTGAGTGTATATGGTGAAGTACCTCAAAGCACAAAAACGTAGCCACAAAACAAAGGTATCCCAAGCATAATAAAAATATAAATGTTATTTGTTGTATCATCTTGTTGGTGAAACACACAATCTCAAGTTTGCACAATTCTTCAGACTATATTTATATAAGGTGCGGTAAGAAAACGGTAGCTAGACTGTTGGATTGGAAAGAGATGCTTCAAGATAGAGATAAAAATGCTAGTTTGAGGAAATTAGATAGTTACGTAATTAGGAGTAGCAGTTTGTACCAATAAATATAATCTTGTAATTTTTAACCTATAGTGCCTTGAGAGTTTCAAATCAAAGGCAATTTATTATTAAAATAAATAGAAACTGGTTTTGATAATTTAATGAATGCAATAAAACACTTAAGTGGGTTTTCCTCAATTTACTTTTTAACACATTTCACATACAAAGTTGAAATATTAAGTGGCCAAAATACAAACAAGGTATGAGACTTTCTTTTATGTTTAGATAAACATAAACATTAGAACATCACCCAGCATAGTTTTTTGTATAATTCTACAGCTGCAACCATAAGCCCCACCACACTGAATGGGCCATATTTCCAAATATACATGGATGGGACTGGGCTATACAACTCTAGCTAGAAGCCTAGTACTAATATTTGTAAAGCATTGTAACACAGTCTGGTACAACTCTGCATGGTCAAAACTGCATACTTACTGACTGATAGCTCCTACATATTAGCAGTAAGATAGTAAAAATGGCAATAACAGCGCCACAAATCACTGTTTCCCATGGAAAGCCATAAAGATCTGGACCAGGTCTCATATTTTCAGGCAAAGCTGCAACAACCTTTAAAACAGAAAGACAAGAAGTTTTTCCCTCCAACATTTGACAGCAGTCTTAAGATCAATTATGTCTTTGATCATATTAACTCAAGATTATTCCAGAAAACAAGTGACTAAAAAAATCAAGCTATACATCAATACTACTGAAAAGTTGGAGAGAAAAGGAATGGGTTACCTTATGATAAGCAATTGTACATATAAATGCTGAGCACTATCAGCAAAGCAAACTCTACAGTTTAGTGATTCAGCCAGTCTTGTATATTTACTTTTTAAAAAGTGATATATAGTTATCAGACACTCTGTATTTGTTTTGGAGATTTTATTTAACTGTTATTGTTCAAGAGAAGACAAGAGTTATTACCTTGCTACTAACCATACTCCTAAACAAGGCAAATAGTGTCTGATACAATGCTTGTTTACACCAAAGTAAGTCCCATTATTTTAATGAAGCTTGCTCCCAAGTAAGTGTGCAAAAGGCTCTGGCCCTAAACTGCAATCCTAAACAAACGTACTGGCAAATAAATCCCACTAAAATGAATGGGTTAATCCCCAAGAAAATATGCATCAGATTAAACTGTTAGTCCACTTCAAAACTGCCACCAGAAATAATGATACTGAGAAGACACAACAATATAAAGGATGGGGGAAATTATAGAACTATGAACACCTATTAACAAGATGACCAACACCAACCCAGTTTGCATGATCACGTTGCTGTGGTGAGCTGTGGCGCATACCGGGTGGTTTTTGAATATTCAAGCTGTGGCCGCAGCTTTTCATATTGTCCGAACCCAGGCACCATGGATTATGCGAGGGTTAAACAAGGTCTGTTGTTGGGTTATGTGAGGGTTGTTTAACCCTCACATAACCCACAGTCCCCAGGTTCAGCCAACACGATAAGCTGCAACCACAATTTGAATATTCAAAATGACTACCAGCGCACACCAAAGCTCACCATGGCTTAAACAAGAAAAAAATAATAAGCCATGGTGGACTGCTCAATCATGAAAACTGGCACACTGTAGATCCTCATGTTTATAGTGGTCCTATCCCGAAAGGCAACACAGCAAATAACAAGAAATAAAATTCTACTAGAAGCCTGAAGCCAAAGGGTGCTTCCAGACAGAGGGCTCCAAGCACTAAGAATCAAAAGGCATGATGCAGTGATTTCATTTTTTCTTAATAGATTTTTTTCTATTAAGAAAGGCAGAAGAAGCAATATGAAAATATGAAAGGATTGTGAGTGGAAAATGAGAACATCTGGACCCCCCTAAAATCCCATTAATGAGGGGCTGCGATTTCATAATAAACGCCTCATCTGGAAGCATCAAAAGATTTGGAGCTGAAACCAACAGGTGAAATTCAGCCCCTGCTTTCTCACATTATGAGACTGTTCACACATAAGTACAGCAAATCATGTTAATTAACCTACAATTTGCTGCATCATGGCCTTTTTGAATATTCAACCCACAACTGGGCCGATTAATTAACCCACAATTTGCCAGAGCTACATGCAAACCAGGTTGCCTGGTCACAATGCTGCAATGACAGCAGAAGCCCCAACTGGCAAAACTCCTCTTACATGCAACTGTTAAAGAAATAGCAAATAGAAATAGCAATATTCCCTTACCTTTCTAATAGTAATAATTACTACAGCACTCTTCTCTGGGCAAGTACATTGTAAATCTTACCTCATTTGTCCTCACAACAAGCCTAAGAGGAAAGTTAGCCTGAGAGACAGTGAGCTGGCCAAGCAGGATACAGGTCTGGCACCTGGGCCTCAACCTCTCAGAATCCACTCCATGAGCTGATTCGCACACACAAGTCTCATCATCACAGAATATCTTGTGTGAATTGCCTTCCACATAAAGTATGGTGTTTGAGCCAATTATTGGGGAAGGTCGAGCCGTAGTGTCTGATTTGAAGCAGGTGTTTCAAAGAGCCAAGTCACAGAATGCTAAACATGCACATCAGAATTCACACTATGTAATTCACACAGAAGAGGAGGAAAAAATATGCAGGCGAGCCACCAAGTCAAAGAACCACTCTGACTTTTAGAGGGGATACCTTTTTTCTTCTGCCTGGTAGGCTTCCTATCTCTTTAACAGCACCCCAGGGCAAATGCAAGGCAACTTTTCAGGGCACAGAATGATGGAGAAAGCTTCACTTGAATCTATTGCTATCTCAGCTGTTAACAGCACAGTAAGCCTGCCACAAAAAAGGTGGCAACCCTACTTGCTTTAGTGAGAGCCAGTGTGGTGTAGTGGTTAGAGTGTTGGACTGGAACTCGAGGGATGAAACTCACTGGGTGACTTTGGGCCAGTCACCGACTCTCAGCCTAACCTACCACACAGGGTTGCTGTGAGAATAAAATGGGGAGGAGGATCATGTAAGCTGCCTTAAGTTCCTTGCAAGGCAGTATATGAATGTAATAAATAAAATTAATTTAGGGGTTAAATTGCTAACAGCAGCACGCCCACCCAGCCAGCACCTGGGAGATTTCATCCCTGCCTGGAAGGATTTCACCATCTCCGTGGAGACAACCTATAAACTTCTCTTTAACCAGTGGTTTGCCCTAGAAATTATTTTCAATACCAAGGACAGGTGAAGCAGTAAGAATACGCCTTTGAGCACATGCAGAGTTCAACTCCCTCATCACTTGGGCCACCACAGCAGCCATCCCCAAGTATTTGGGTCTGCGACAGCGTGATGTTCCAGGACAAGAGATACAACCCGCAAGGAGGCTCGGGTACCTCTCGTTCTGGAAACTAAGCAGGGAGAAGGAGTCGGCTCCAAAGCAAGGACAACCCCCGGCAAAGGCCGATGGCTCCACGCCCTCCCCCACCCCCCACCGCGGGCGGCCCCCTTTCTTTCCCCGCACTCACGCTCCGAGCGCTCTCCAAGACCAGCCCGCAGTAGCGCTGAGCGCCCTCCCACCAATCCAGCCCGAATCCTCCGGCGACGGCCTCCCCGGCGTCCTCCGGGGTGCCCCCGGCAACAGCTGCATTGCCGGCAGCAGCCATCTTACTGCAGCAACTGCGACTCAGCTCGGGAGCCCCAGCGGCAGCCGGCAGCACCGCCTCTTCCTGTCCTGGACTGCTGCCCAACCAACGGGACGTACCAGTAACGGTCACGGAGAGGGGGAGACAGGGAGAAACCATAGCTGCGGGGGGGGGGGAGCGAAAGAGAGCGGACAGTTGCTAAGACGCCAGCACCACCGTCGCCAAAACAAACAAATATATGATGCGTGGAAGAGAAGGCAATACTGCAAGAGAAGCAGACAGTGCTTGGGCAGGAGGCGGCTCATATGCCTTTTCAGTTGTCCCATTGTACGGCAATAATAGCTGATTATAGGTTAATATAATAATAACTGTCATGTTATTGTTTCTTACGTATGCACGTACGTATGGGATAAAACAGTCCTTGCCCCAAGGAAGCTGCAAACCAAGCACCTGACTGAGGTACAGCAAACAATCCCTGTAGAGCAATCAGTATAGCAGCCATCTTCTGTATCTGTTCATATTGTTCTGAATGGGGGTTAACATGCCCCTGTCAAACCGCTGTCCTACTTTGTCCTTTGCGGGATGCTTACTTAACCTTGCAAGTGTGAGTTGTTAGCATTGTTATTCTTCATGGTTCAGCTCCCTCCCACCCCCAGGGATTCTAGAAATCGAATTTCTGAGGGAATGGATGCTTCTTGTCTCTGGTGCATGTGCATGTAAATACATGTACATGAACACAAAGGCACCATGCATTGCATAGCATGCTAAGAATCCTAAGGGCTATTTGGGCATGTTCCCACACTGCAGCTGCAGAGGTATATTTTGAACTATTGATAACATCTTGCAGGGCAGTTATGGGCAATTTGTGGCCCTCCAGATGTTTTGGCCTACGTCTCCTATTAGCCCTAGCCAGAATAGCCAATGGTAAGGGATGAGGGGAGTTGTCGGCCAAAAACATCTGGAGGGCCACATGTTGCCTGCCCCTGCCAAAGACAAATCAGCTTCTTGGCTTTAAATCAGTGGAGGACAGTGCACGAATACAGCCTATGAAAAGGAGTGAAGAGCTTTCAACAATGTTTCATAGTGGAGGAGGCAGGGCTTGCAAAGTGATCCTTGGATGAGAAGAGGGGTGTTCCAACCCCTTCTTTAATCTCTGAAAGCTTGGAAGATATGGACTGTTATGCACAGAGGGGGGAGAACCACAAACTGCTTCCCTACCCAAGGGGGTTGGGAGTCTCAGTGCAAGGTGGAAGCTGGAGGCAACCCCATACTGCGGACAAGCCCAGCAAGTTTTCCCAGGTGGAAGTTTTCCCTTCTTGGAGACCCTGAGACAACTGAGAAGCCAGACAGCTCCAAGACACTGCCACTGCCAACAAAATTGAGGCTAGACCCCGTCCTGCTCCCCACAAACAGTCCACACTGGACTCTATACCAAATGAATTCTCTCACACTACCAACAGTTAACCCTGGAGAAGAAATTGTGTACCAGATGTTTCCAAAGCATCCTACCTCCTACTTATCCACAGCATATCATTTTTCTTTCTACTTTTCATTTGTTATGTAACCTTGCACTTTGGAGGCCATTGTATGTACCATGTCTGCACACCTAATCCCACCATGCCAACAGAGATGCCAGTGACCACCACAGAGAATACACTCAGAGGACCCCCTGGATTCAGAGAAAGATCCATGATCAGAGGTTGTGACCAATAGAGGAAGACTGGCTTGGCTGCACTGGACACCCACAAGGTGAGCCTAAGCCTGCCCTGCTCTATCTTTAGACACTCACTATTCTGTCCTAGATCCCTAAAACTGTCCCTCCTCCACTCTGGAAAGAACTTGCCTGCCATAACATATATGCATGTTGCTATTGTTCTGTATCAAACTGACTAATGCATGCAGTGGAAGCTGCTAGCTCCAATGTCACACCTTGGATAGCCCCTTTAGAGTTCTGACAGGTTCTGATTGAAACCCAACGTGGAATCACCACCCCACTGACATTGGAGCCACCAACCTCCACTGAATGCATGCACCTGCATTTCCAAGGAATAATATATGCTGTTTCACTGCCTGTATCTTAGCTTGCAACTTCAAACATTCCCTACTAAAAAGACTGACCTAAGGCTGAAACCTTCACCACAGCAGGGAGTATATTCCATTGAACTCAGTGCTAAGTATGCATAGGATCATTCTGCACATCTTAGGACTCATGGGATAAAATCTTGATGGGGGCAGGGACCAAAAATGTAACTACCCCACTACAGGATAAGATCAGGGCTGAAACCATAACCTCCTCAACAGAACATTCTGGCCCTGAGGGACAGGCCACTCTAGGATTGTTGGTATTTTAAAAGTAGTGTCATTTAGGGAACTTATGTGCAAGTCAGTTTTATGTGCTTGGCTACAATTATAATTCTGTACTAGTTCTTAAAGAGTACACTTATTTTATTTTTATGAAGTCAGAATAAGTCATTTTAAACATGTGGCTCCGCTTCTCAGACTTCTGACAAATTGTTAATCACTGTCTCCTTTAAATGCCAATTGAGCAACTATGTTTTAGCAGCAGCCAAGCATAATAGCAGTATTATCATAACAGGCGTATGACAGAGTATGCAACCTGTGTAACCAGTCCTTGCTCCAAGTCATGTGTCCCTGTAGAAAATTATATTTGAGATCTGGCCTTATTACTTTTTAATTCACCAGCTGTTTTTGTCTAAATACATTGAGACCATAATTCTATACCACATTGAACTTCTCAGTACATGCAGACGTACTCCTAAGTAGTGTCGCACAGAAGTAGCATAAAGCATAGTAGGCAAGATCCTTGTGTTCTTGCTCTCTTGCTGGAAACTGGCTCCACCACCTGTACAGAAGCAGTCTTTGACTGTGCTGCTGTCTGGTGTTAGGGGAAATCCTCCTCTGCTGCACAGAGGTACCACACAAAGAGTTTTTTTCAGAGCAGAAAGGAATGGAAAGTGGGGCAAGATTCTTGCTAGATGAACCTTCTCTTTCATGGCTCCATGTTCTCAAAGCTAGCAGAGAGTAAGATCAGCTGGAGATTTCCTCATCCATTTAGTACAAATGGGATAAAACCCTTCCCTGCTTCCTTTGAACAGGAAACCATTGTCATTACTGTAACACAAGCCTTTCCTTGAGCAATAAAGGTTACAGGTGGAGGAGGGGAACATAATTAAATTGGTCTTGGCAATTCAATTAATTCTATTTCTACAGAATTTACTTCCAAGTAATGTGTTTAGGATGGGGTTTAAACTATTCACAGTATGATTGTGTATTTTTAGGATGCAATTCTAGACACGCTTACCTTGAAGTAAATCCCATTTAAGTCCATGGGTCTTATTTCAGAATACATATGCACAGGACTGTGCTGTTAGTAACTAGAAGTTTATTTCATGAGAATGTGAGTGCCTATGAGGCTTGTTCAATCTCACAGATCTGAAACAATAATTTGGTTGACTGCCATTTTCAAGATATATATTATCTATTTATCCTAACAGGAAGATCAGAAAGACCTGCAATCAGAATAGCTTCTGACATAACATGGAAAGGAAAGAAAGCCCAACCAACTTGTGCTTCTTGTTCCCTGCCTTTCTTTGTAATGTTTGAAGGTCAGTTTTCTGAGGGCTGATGGGAGTTGCAGTCCAACAACATCTGGAGGGCTACACAGTTCCTGTCCCTGAAAGCCACTCTGAATGTATAAGTCACCCTGAACTTGAACTGAGCCATCCATGGCTGACATGTTCCCGACTCCAAGTTCAGAGGTCTGGAGCCTTGGAGCATGTGCATAATGTCTTCTTCTCATCACTTAATAACTACAGCCACTTTTGCACACTGAGGAATTAGGAGAAGGGGCTTCAAGGTTAGAGGATGCTAGGCACGTGACCCCAGGCACAGATCCCCCTTTCAAAGTTAAGTGCTGCAAAGAAGCAAAACAAGGGCCATGTTGTTGTTTTTGTACTTAGAGGGACAAAAACACATCCTCTTTTGTTATGGATCCTAGAATACTTGGGTTAATGTTCCTTGTAGTACATGTTGTTCTCATTAGCTTGTGTACAGGAGCAGAAATACTGAAGGCAGGAAAAGACAGTAAACTATTAAACCATGAGGGGAAATCAATAATGATAAATAGCCTGTGAGATGGGGGAGGGGCAAGGAAAAAAGGGTGAATATCCGACTCTGGAAAATTATATTTATGCCTGGGAGTTTTCAATACAAATAACAGAGAGAGAACATAATGTAATTAACTCTAATGACAATTTCTGCTGCAGATTCTTATATTCAGTTGGTATAGGTTATTTATCCCTCAACATATAAACAGTCCATCCCATTCTCAGCTGTCAATCCTTACAAGTGGTATCATGCAAAACACCAAAAGAAAAACTACAAACCAACAGAAAAATAAACAGCTGTATAGGTCGCAGTACAGTGTCTATGTGGCAGCTGAGCCGTTTGGCACTCTGTAGATACAAAATTCCATGTTTCACTATAGTTAAAGTTTAACTACTTTTAGAAAAGCCTACCTCTTCCTCTGTTGTCTCCATTTGTGGACCAAGAACCATAATTATATAAAGAACTTTTAAAACATCTATAAGATTAAATTAACTCTAGTTCCTTAGTGAAATCCTGATCCAGATAGTAACAGCTTCTGTGGGGTATGTTTCCAAATGGAAAAGAGATCTTGTTTTGACATTTATGCATTTAAAGGAAGGTGGGTGCAAAAGGGAGGTTAATGACAAACGACTTTCTTAAAGTAAAGTATTCCCATAATCTAAATATTTGGTTTAATACTTGCAACAAGTATTTCAAAAGGCATTGCTAGCAGAGGTTTAGATAACACTGTTGTTTGTTTGTTTGTTTGTTTGTTTTACCAACATGTAAAGTGAAACAGGTAGACACCTTGACTCAGTTGGAAAAACTATTGTATCATATTCACAAACTGCCGAAGCTAGCGTGGAATGATAATACATATATCCTACCCACATGGCAATGCTAGTTTTTTATTCTCTTTTAGAATGTAATTTTTAAAAACTTTATTCCTACTTACCCACCTCAATTCGTTAGGGCAATTTAAATTATCTAAATATTGCAATATGCAATCCTAAGCATACTTTATAAGAAGTTATTTCCATTCAACCTGGGTCTAATTTCCAAATAAACATGTTTAAATTCGGGCTATCAGTCATTCTTCCTTCAGAACATTCCATATACATTGCATCTCTTAGGGTTACTATTTAAGGAACCCTGGATCAGGGCTGTATAGGGAAGCTGTTGCAACTAGAAAGATTCTGAAATTTTAGAGCCTTCTTATTTCTATTGGGCAGTTAAAGATTGTGCATTTTACTGAGTATATTTGAATTGGTTTGTATTTGTTTACATTTCTTTTTCATCTTGTCCCAATGACACCGGGCAGGCTACAATATATTCTTGTTTCATTTGATCCTCACAACAACTCTGTGAGGTAGGCCAGATTGAAAGACAGTAAGGGCACAATCCTATGCATGTTTAGACAGAAAACATGGCTGGGGAATGCTGGGAACTGTAGGTCTTTTTTCTTTTTCAACATGCATAGGATTGTGCCTTAAGTTGCTCAAGGCCATCTCAGTACGCTTCAGAGTTAAGCAGGGATTTCCGCCTGGCTTCTCCCATCCAAACCCATCACTCCTCCAAAGTAAAGGACTGAGTTGAGGAAGTAAAATGCATGATGCACATCACTCCCTCATGTCATGTACTGCAAGAGGTTACCAACGTTTTAGCTAGGTGACCTATACAAAGAATTTAATGTGTCAATGGCTCAGAATGCATTTAAAGTGATGGTGACCATGCAAAAATCGCTTACTCATACAGCTGGACCACAGTGTCTTCTTATCCCATGCACTGACTTATATGTATACACCATAGTGTCATGCAGCTGGACCATAGTGTCTTCTTATCCCATGCACTGACTTATATGTATACACCAATGTTAGCACACCAACATAGCATCCTCCTGAGTGATACACTGCACATATGTGCTTAAGTACAGGAGATAAAATTCTTTGCCAGCCACATGGAGTTCCTTCATGGGTAAATGCAACTTTCAAATTTCTATGGTTATATTTAAATTGGCCCTTAGATGCACATGAATCTTGGAGTGACCTTTCCTTATACCCAGAATTTACTAGTCCCATTCTGAAACCCAGTCATAGCAAAAGACTGTATCCTGTCCATGGCAGAGAACTCAAATACAAACACAAGCTTCCCATTTTACAGCATACAGACACATAAACATAAACACACACTGAATCTCTCTCACACACGCTCAAGTAAGAGGCACAGACTGACTCACTAAGGGTGCAATCCTATGCCTGTTTAGACAGAAAAGCATCCTACAACTCCCAATGTTTCCCAGCCAGTTGTAGGATGCCTTTCTGTCTAAACATGCATAGGACTGTGCCCTAACTCAGCCAGACATGACAGCTGAGTAGGACAAACACGCACACACATGTGTGCAGCCAGGGCTACCCCAGGACATTTTGCTGCCTGAGGATGACCAGCAAATGCCTTTCATTTCTCACTGGATGACCTTGGGCCCAGTCACTACCTCAGCCTAACCTAACTCACACTCCTGGAGGAAAGGCTAAATGAAATGAAATAAAATAAATAATTCGATACTAGAAAAATACAGCTACCTTACACTGTGTTCATAGTAAGCCTCACTAGCATGGAAGATGGCCAAATGTGCATTGCATGCTGCCTTATGGTGTGCACTCATTTATATTCCTGTGCAATAGAGACAAAATGCATCCAGTACCTCATTTGGAAATTGATCTTAGAGAGACCCTAGGGAGGGAGCCTGAACACTAACACCAACCTTATAACTCATATTAAACATTCAAAATTTGAAAAACATCCTCCTGCTTCTCATATGCCCCACCCATAGGCCTCTATCTCATGCATGAACATCAACTCAAATAAACTTTATTAACAGTGCAACTCTATACATGTGCACTCCCAGGATAAACATCACAGTAGGAGAAGACTGACCTAGCCCCATACATCTGCCAGAGAAACAAAAGCTGCAGGGAGCCTTTTTCTCCCTGCCCTGCCAGAAAGGATGTATATAAGAACTTTGAAACTAAGAATTGGGGCTGAGTTCAGCTTTTTTCCTCCCCTTCTCAATCCCTTTTGCTTTTGTGCCATGTCTTTTAGATTGTAAGCCTGAGGGCAGGGACTATCTTATTATGAATCTTTGTAAGCCGCCCTGGGAGCCTTTTTTGGCTGAAGAGCGGGGTAAAAATGCTGTAAATACATAATACTCAGAAGTACTATTATGTTCAGTGGCATTTACTCCCAGGTAAGTGTGCATAGAATTGGACAGAATCCAATGCTGCCCATCTACTACAAAGCTGCCTGCCACTTCTAGTCCGGAAGCAGCCCCTACTGCTTGCAGAGCAATGATTTAGCGCTTCCGGGGGCAGGAACAGAATGTAACTGGCGGGGCTGGCTGCATGTGGACCAGAATTGGTGCCCAGCTCCACTAGTGGATTCTGCCTAGTGTAGCCTAAAGCCCTCTTCTCTCCCCGCCCCCGCTTTCCTTTCTTCAGGTTATTGTAAGGCACAGAAAGAACTCAATGGATAAAAGGACTTGGATTTAAATGCTGAACACCCTTACTTACTGGGGAGCAGGTGTGTCAGTTTTCCTGCTGCAATGAGTGGGAGAGGGGAGCTGACTGGGCAGGGGAACACCTTTGCCATTATCAATAGCAAAAAGCTCACAAAGACCACAATTTCAAATTCCCCGTGTGTACTCACACCCAGTTTCCTGGGAAGGGATGGCACAGCTGAAAGGCCAATGAGAAACCCAGAGGGGATGTTCATGACAATGGAATGAGAAGCACATTGGAGTAGTATCTGGATTTTTATTAAATTGGCTTTGGTCCGTCAGCAGCAGATGAAGCAGGAAAAGCCAAGTATGCACTACTGAACCCTCTGCTTTTCTTGCTTTGTGTGCCCCTGATGGGCCAAAGCTGATTTCCTGAAAAACATCATCAACTCCGTAGGTGCTGCTGAGTGAATGAGAGAGTTGTTCCCCACCCCTGTCCACATTCCCTTGCTCAGGGAAGTTTACTGGTAGTCCTGAAGTAAGCCCCTGTAGTTGACCCCACACCTCTCCCCTCTCATCCAGGGGGGTGTCTCCATGACAACAGAAGGAGATGGAAGGAGAAGCCAATCATGGCTTACCCAGATTTTTCAAGGAGCCAGCTTCGCTCTGCGCAGGGCTTCACAAGCGAGTGTATCCCACCAGTAAAAGTCACTTCACAGAACATACTTCCAAGGAGGGGGCACATGTTGGAGTGAATGTAATCTGACTGGCAGGGGCTGCTCAACCAATAAGAGAGGCTCCCCCCCTTTCTCCCTTGAGAATAAGAGAACCCCACATTCAGGGGACAAGCCTCATTGACCACAATGGGAGTTACTTCTGAATAGACACTAACTGGTTTGTGTTGGGAAACATAGGGGGAAGGAACAAACTCCTTCCCTCTCTCTCTCTCTCCCCTTCCCCTTACTTCCTTAAATAAACAGGCCTTTCCAGAACACAGTATTCTAGCTGCCCTGCTGTGATCAATTGAAGCTTCGACATCAAGGCTTTCTAAATGCATTATTTCAAATCATGGGAATCTTGGCACACATTTTGAGAACAAGCCTCATTGACCACAGTGGGAGTTACTCCTGAGTAGACACACATATGTTTGTTCTGGGAAAGACAGGGAGGAGAAACAAAGGAAGGGGAAACCAGCCCCCTTTCTAACCCAATGCTGTGCATGAATGAAGGTCTGAATTAGTTACTTCCGAAGGCAATAAACTAAATAAGGGAGAATCGCAGCTTGGGGAAAGCACTTTACAGCCTTTAGGAGATTCGTGCTTTAAAATGTGTTATTTCAATTGGGGGGGAATCTCTGGAGTGCACATTCAGGGGGACAAGCCTTATTGACCACAGTGGGAGTTCTGAGTAGACACTAATTGGTTTGTGCTGGGAAACACAAGGACAGGAAACACCCCTTGACTGGGGTCACGGTAAAAGGTACACCCTTGGGCAGGGCTAGCATACCCGAGGTAAATGTGGGGGTTGGGGCACACAACAACTATACCGCTGAGAACCTGACTTAAGGAAAATAACTGGACTTTAAGCAGCCTCAGGAAATCATGTTTTGCCCTGATAAGGTCCGGGGTGGCTGCTGGATAACCACGACGTCATGTATTCCTAATGATCTCCCAACACAGCCAGCTCAGAGTAAATTGCTCATGGACATACCCCAGCATTGGGGTGAATCCCTGCCCTGTATCTGGAGAAAAAGCAAACCTTGTGGCATGATTCCCACAACGGCGTACTTGAAAGTAAGCCCCATTGAACTCAATGGGGCTTACCCTCCTGCTTGAGACTGCAGGGGAGCAAGATTTACTTCTTACTGGGGAAGTACTGTCTATTTTTTAGTTGCAGGTGTATCGCGCAACTGCGAAGTTCCAGGTGTATTGCCACTGCGAAATAGTGGCTAGCTGCCCTTTCTCCTCCCTCCTCTGTGTATTCCTTATTTGTAGGTGTATCACACAACTGCAAAAAAGCAGCTGGCTGCTCTTTCTCCTCCTCCTGCTCTGTCTATTCTTTATTGTGTACTATATGTAAACTGGGTACTGTTGTTAATGAAACAGGGCTACTGATATTCTCAATGGGAAAAGGAGGCTACTTATTGTGAAAGCAGCCCTATAGTAAATGGGGAAAAAGAGGGAATGGGGTGGTGGTGGCCTCACCCCTTGACCACTTCACTGCCATGTCACAGCCAGGTCACAGAGGCATGCCCAGGATTTAATGCAGAGGGACGGGGCATAGTGCAGGGGAACCACCTGGAAGCCGCTTTAAGTTAAAAATACGGAGTGAAAGGACTTTCACAACATGCGGCTTTTCAAGAGGGATGCAGCTGGTTGGCTGTGGATTGGCTACGACATCATGGGTCCCTAATGACTTTAAGCCACAGCAGCATTGGAGGAAACCTCCCATGTAGGCAGGCCTCTAGACTGGTTGCTAGTAATGGGGGCGGGGGGGGGGGAGCAAAGAATAGCCAGAGAATACTCTTAGGGGAGGACAGTTGAGCTGAGCTCAGAGGGAACAAACAGGGAGCAAAAAGAGCCCAGTCTCTACATGTCTGCTCAGAGAAGTAAGTCCCTGAGCTTAATGAGGCTTACTCCCAGGTAAGAGGATATATCCTGTACCCTCTTACTGGGACGAAGGCCAATTAAGCTGAATGGAGCATCCTTATCTTACTTGATATATATAGATGTGCAGTTTCTTAACTTTATGCAAGCATTCTCCTAGCCCTCAACTAGAAAACCCCTCTCTCAACTGCATTTCTCGTTTAAAAACAACCAAACCACTAACAGACTAGATAACAATTCTGGACTACACTGCAGTGGTGTCATACACTACTCTCCTTCCAGTTCCCAGCAATATGGGTATAATAATCATGGACTACTTTGCAGGGCTGACATAACCCATGCTCAATCACAGAGCCCCCCCCCCCCATGCACACACATAATATGGGTATAATGACAGACTATTTACATTGGCAAGGGTTGTTTGGTTTGGTTTGGTTTTAATGGTTGAAAAAGAAGTTTTTTTAAAAAAGGCTTTTTTGGCATGAACTCCTGTTATTCCTGCTGTCCATTGTTTGGGACTGGATATGTCACTGCCCAATCACTGCTACACTAAAATTCTGGATTTACCAATTGTTTTCTATGGGTGGTCAGGTCAAAATGAACCAGGAAGCCCCTCCTGCAGACAAGTGGTCACTCCATGGCCAAATGTCAATTATAGGTGGTAACAGGCTCATTTCTCACAAAATGCTTGGACAGAATTGTGTCCGAAGATTTTGTCTCACGTCTTGGCTTCTACAAAGGCTAGAGACTTGCTTTTTTATTTTAAAGCTGGGAATCTGGGCTAGCTAGTGGCCCCCCTGAGATGGCGGGCTGGGGGGCTACTTCCCCCCGTAGGCTAATGGTTAATCCAGCCATAGAGGCAGAAGATACTGAGAGAGTGGGACTTCTCTGCAGTGGGAAAATGCTGTCCCCTGTTGGTTCGCCTGGTGACTGTTTTGTTACCTTTTCAGTTTCATTTTTATTTACCCAGGCATTTTAGTTCATTCTCAGTCCTTGATGGAGTTAGTTTTCTACTGCTTCTTTTGCTGAGTTGGTTCTTTATATTGTTTTTTTATTGTGTTCATTTTTATATTGCTGATGCTGACTACTTTTTTTAAATTGCATTTTGATTTTGTGTGTTTGTGAACACACCCTGGGATTATTTTTATTTAGAATCCCTTAATAAATACATGTATACATAAATAAATAAATTCATACCTGATTAATAAAACCACAGTGCCAAATACAAAACCCATAGTCTAAAAAGGGATCTCTATTTTCCTTGCCCCAAAGTCCACCACTTCCTTTCCAACCGTCCTGCCTGTTCCCCTGTGTATAATGCCCCTCAAGGTTGCTCTGCACGTTACTGGACGTTGGTAAAAAAGGAAGCACAGCTCATTCACACTTCCTCTTTTCATGCTTTTGGTAATGTTAAAAACCTCCCACAGTGCATGTTCACAACTGATAAGAACAGCGCAGTCCTACTCAAAAGTAAGCTGCATTGAATTCAGCTAGGCTTACTCCCTGAGATTGCCTTAAACTCTGGAATGCATCACGTGTGAAAATAATTAAAGCAAGACAAAAAGCAGAAGAGAACCATTTAAACATTAATTGTACATTCTAATCAATGTCACTTTTTCATTGAAAAGGTGATTTCAATTATAAAAGTAACTTCCACAGTAGTTTCTACCTTGTACTGCAGGGATAAACATGGGGTACTAGTGGAATTTCTGCACTTAAATTTAACTGAATATGGGACTATCATGTTCTTGTCCTTCTCTTAGCTGGTTGTTCATGTTTTTACTTCCTACAAACCTGTTATACAGGCTAAGTTACTTACAGCTTGCATGCTGCGACATATGAGAATTCTTGCACACGTACAAAAATCAATGGCCTCCATACAAGGTATGAGACCTTGTGCTCTCTTGTACACATACTGTGTATGTGAGATTTCAGGTTGCTCAGCATGGCACTGATCTGCAAAGCATGGTAGCAGTTCCCAGTGTGGGCAGCATGTCTCAAGCAAAAATAGGAATGGGAAAATGTGCTGGATGGTGGGCAGGTTTTCTTTGCTTTATTGTTGTTGCCCAAACAAAGGCTGGTTTGCTGTGCAATGTAGGGTTCCAGCCCACCAACATGGTGTAGCTCATTGTCAACAAGACCAAAGCAGCTTGGGCTATTGCCCCAGTTTTTAATTTGGACCTAAAGCCAAGAAACGCAAGGGTGGTCCATGCCCATAGCACTTTTCTAATTTTTGGCAACCAACCAGAAAGTGAATTCCTTTAGGTTCCCCATGCTCTGAGGCCTCATATATATATATATATATATATATATATACACATACACATACACACACACACACACACACACATACATACACACACATATACATATACACATACTTATAATTATAAGTAATTATAGCCAGTCCTGCTCTATTTCTTTTCCTTTCCTCCTATCCATTTCTACCCCCAGAGCCCACTGTTTTCAGAAGCTCCCAAGCCTACTCAGGCACAATCCTATCACAATTCCTCTCAGCCTCCAAACTTGAAGGCTGATGGGAATCCAATGCAGAGCAGGAGCAGTGTGGAGATGATCTTCACCTCCGCACTCCCCCCACTCCGCATTTTAGCTAGACAGGTGTTTTTGCCCATCTAGCTGAGGCATCAGGGAGGGGGAGGGAAGGAGGCTGGGGCGGCCTCTGGATACGGCATCAGCCAGCCTCCCCAGTCTCCTGCCCTCCCCGCCCACCAGCACGCCCCCTTTCCTTTCCCTCCAAGGTTGCATATGCGATTTCGTAGAGGCAGCCAGTGCAGTTCTCTCTGCACCAGCTGTGAGGAGGTGGGGGAGGGGGCAGGAAGCTCGGACTCCTAGATCCGAAATCAGAGTGTTGACTCCGAGCTTGGATCCAGGAATCTGAAGTATCCTATGGCCCCCCAGACCAAATCGTCTGCTCTGCTATTTCCATAGTACCTGCTTCCCCTCCTTATGTGGTAAACACTAATTTTCTCAATCTTTGTCTTTATCTACCTTTCCTAGTTAGGCCTGTTAGAAGTGGTATACTGGCCCATGTGACAGTCTGTGGTTTTGGATTTTGAAACGGTATTTGAGCTAATTTCTGCTATTAACTATTGCCCATTTTAGTAAGAGCATAATGCATAAATCCACACCTTTGGTTAAAGGCCCCCTTAAACTTGTGCTGGTCATTATATGTGTATACACAGAAGTTATAACATGCCCATATGAACGAGGATGAACCACAAAAATCATGTTAATCTCAGCACTAATGTTGAAGAGAGCACACAACAGCTCCCTCAGCCCGAGACTGAGCCTTGGTTCTTTCCAGGTTTGCAACTGAAATTATATATGTGTATAACAGCAAATTCAACTCTAACACAAAGTGCTTCCAGACGAGACGGTCATTTTCTAGTGCTACCAATCAAAAGGCATTGTGCAGCTATTCCATCTTTCTCTTCTTAACTTTTTGTGTATGTGTGATAAGAAAAAAGATGGAAGAAATGGTGGGAAAATACAGGAGGGTTAGGAATGGAAGATGTCTGAACGGCCCATAAAATTCCTAGAAAATGCAAACTTAAAAGGTATTTTGCATATGCCAAAGAAAGGCTGTTGAAGATACCTTTCTAAAGGTGTAACTACTGCATTTTAATTATTACCATGATAAAGCCCTGCTTGCGGTAGAAAGCCAAAGTAAAGAAACTCACCTTTATGCTAGTAGATGTCATTGCTGAAAATCCAGATGTTATAAGGGTACAGAAGTCATTCAAATGAAGGATTATCTGAAATAGCCATTCTTTTTCTGTGTCATATAAAAGTGGAGGAAAAGAGAGACTGGGTGTTACCATTTCTTTTGTTTACTGATAAATTCATGCTTTAAAATAGGTAATCTTTTAGATTAAACATATTGCTTACCATTACTGATAGTATAGTTTTGAAGCATTAGATGGTCCCCTGTTAATTTTTCTTTCAAATCCAGCTGATGTTGATCATTCGTCACGGGTATCTGTATTTTTTCCTCAGTATTTACTGGAGGCATATTGTTTGTTTCTGAATGTTGGTCACTGTTAAGTTCCTTATCTGAATTCAAAGGAAGTTTTTCTTCTGGAGCATTGTCAGGTAATTTTCTCTTATTGGTTAGATCTACAAATAATTGTAAAGTGGTATCATATTTAATTGTCTCATCAACTACTCTTTGCTTCTGAGGTTTTAGCAGATTGTTTCCAGTATCACAATCCATATCTCTCATTGTCTTTTAGCCATAAAGTTCTCCTATTCGATTTCCCAACATACAGCTAGTAAGAACATTTGAAAAAAAGTGTTACTTTTAAAATCTGTGTAAGATGGGAAAAAACCTTCTTGAACAAATTACCAAATTACACATTAATGCTGGAATCCTATGTGAGAATAGGGCCCATTGAGCACAATGGGATTTACTTCTGAGTAAACGTGCATAGCATTGCACTGTAAGGTATTATCCACTGAAACATCCACAAGTAACACAGAATGACTTTGCCAACATGGTGTCCTCCATATGTTTTCGACTTCAACTCCCATCAGCCCCAGCCAGCATGGCCAATTATCAGGAATGCTGGGAGTTGTCATCCAAAACATCTGGAGGGCACCAAATTGGGAAGGCTGCTATATACACTTATCTATGGGTAAGAACTCAATGGGGCTTACTTCTTCTAAGTAGATGTGTACAGGGCTGCACTGTCATATGGCAATAAGTTCATTATTATTTATTATTTACTAGGGATGTCAACTTATTAAAGATTCTTTAATCTTTAATTAGTTTGACGTTTAATATATTCACATCAGCATCACAGCTAAAGTTGGTTGGTTGCTGTACACAGGAAAAAATAACAAGAACAGGACCTGACATCAGACAAATTCAAATTTAAATAATAAGAAACACACAGAAAATGGAGAAAGACATAAGAGAAGGGGTTGGCAAGATTGGACAGGATACACCTTTGAATAGTAATTTGAATTAGAATCATAGAATCATAGAAAAGTAGGGTTGGAAGGGGCCTATAAGACCATCGAGTCCAAACCCTTGCTCAATACAGGAATTTAAGTCAAAGCATCCCTGACAGATGGCTGTCCAGCTTGAATGCCTCCAGTGTCAGAGAGCCCACTGCCTTCCTAGGTAATTGGTTCCATTGTCATATTGCTCTAACAGTCAGGAAGTTTTTCCCAATGTTCAGCCGGAATCTGGCTTCCTGTAACTTGAGCCCATGATTCCGTGTCCTGCACTCTGGGGTGATCGAGAAGAGATCCTGGCCTTCCTCTCTGGGACAACCTTTCAAGTACTTGAAGAGTGCTATCCTATCTCCCCTCAGCCTTCTCTTCTCAAGGCTAAACATGCCCAGTTCTTTCAGTCTCTCCTCATAGGGCTTTGTTTCCAGTCCCCTGATCATCTTTGTTGCCCTCCTCTGAACCCTCTCCAGTTTGTCTGCATCCTTCTTAAAGTGTGGTGCCCAGAACCGGACACAGTACTCAAGACGAGGCCTAACCAGTGCTGAGTAGAGGAGAACTAGTACTTCATGAGAGTTGGAAGCTATACTTCTATTAATGCAGCCTAAAATAGCATTTGCCTTTTTTGCAGCCACATCACATTGTTGGCTCATATTCAACTTGTGAGTTGAGTCATAGGAGGTGGCAAGTGTGAAAGTGCAGAGGCAAGACATGGTGCTATCCTGTATTTTTCAGAAAACGTCCAGTGCTAGAGAAACAAAGAGCATAAGAAGATACATGAAAAGAGAGTAGATAGATAAGAGGTAAGGGAGTGCAGCCCCTTCATGGATCACTGCCTTGTGGCGAAGGGGCTTGCGTAACTCAGTGAAGCCATAAGCTATGCTGTGCAGGGCCACCCAAGACGGACAGGTCATGGCGGAGAGTTCTGACAAAATGTGGTCCACTGGAGAAGGAAATGGCAACCCACTCCAGTATTCTTGCCAAGAAAACCCCATGGAACGTATCACAAGGCTAAAAGAGATGACACTGGAAGATGAGTCCCTCAGGTTGGAAGGTGTCCAATATACTACTGGGGAAGAGCAGAGGGTATTTCCAAGTAGCGCCAGAAAGAGTGAAGCGGCTGGGCCAAAGCCGAAAGGACACTCAGTTATGGATGTGTCTGGTGGTGAAAAGAAAATCCGATGCTGTAAAGAACAATATTGTTTAGGAACCTGGAATATAAGGTCAATGAATCAAGGTAAGCTGGAGGTGGTCAAACATGAGATGGCAAGATTGAACATCGACATCTTGGGAATCAGTGAACTAAAATGGACAAGCATGGGCGAATTTAATTCAGGTGACCATTATATCTACTACTGCGGGCAAGAATCCCTTAGAAGAAATGGAGTAGCACTCATAGTCAATAGAAGGGTGGGAAAAGCAGTACTGGGGTACAATCTCAAAAACGATAGAATGATCTCAGTACGAATCCAAGGCAAACCATTCAACATCACAGTAATTCAAGTCTATGCTACAACCACTGAGGCCGAAGAAGCTGAGGTTGATCGGTTCTATGAAGACCAACAACACCTTCTAGAACTAACACCAAAAAAAGATGTCCTCTTCATCATAGGGGATTGGAATGCTAAAGTAGGAAGTCAAGAAATCACCGGGATAACAGGCAGGCATGGCCTTGGTGTACAAAATGAAGCAGGACAAAGGCTAATAGAGTTTTGCCAAGAGAACACACTGATCACAGCAAACACTCTTTTCCAACAGCATAAGAGGCGACGCTACACATGGACATCACCAGATGGTCAATATCGAAATCAGATTGATTATGTCCTTTGCAGCCAAAGATGGAGAAGCTCTATACAGTCAGTAAAAACAAGATCTGGAGCTGACTGTGGCTCAGATCATGAGCTGCTTGTTGCAAAATTTCGGCTTAAATTGAAGAATGTAGGGAAAACCACTAAACCATTCAGGTATGACCTAAATCATATCCCTTATGAATATACAGTAGAGGTGAGGAATAGATTTAAGGGATTAGACCTGATAGACAGAGTGCCTGAGGAACTATGGACAGAGTTCCGTAACATTGTTCAGGAGGCAGCAACTCAATCCATCCCAAAGAAAAAGAAATGCAAGAAAGCCAAGTGGCTGTCTGATGAGGCTTTACAAGTAGCTGAGGAAAGAAGGGAAGCGAAAAGCAAGGGGGAAAGGGGAAGATATATCTAACTGAATGCAGAGTTCCAGAGAATAGCAAGGAGAGACAAGAAGGCCTTCTTAAATGAACAATGCAAAGAAATCAAGGAAAACAATAGAATGGGAAAGACTAGAGATCTTTTCAAGAAAATCGGAGATCTCAAGGGAACGTTTTGTGCAAAGACGGGCATGATAAAGGACAAAGAAGGCAGGGACCTCACAGAAGCAGATGAGATTAAGAAGAGGTGGCAAGAATACACAGAAGAACTATACAGGAAAGATCTGAATGTCCCTGATAGCCATGATAGTGCGGTCACTGGACTTGAGCCGGACATCCTCGAGGGTGAAGTCAAGTGGGCCTTAGGAAGCATTACTAACAACAAAGCTAGCGGAGATGACAGTATTCCAGCTGAGCTGTTTAAAATCCTAAAAGATGATGCTGTTGAAGTGCTGCACTCAATATGCCAACAAATTTGGAACACTCAACAGTGGCCACAAGACTGGAAAAAGTCAGTTTACATTCCAATTCCAAAGAAGGGCAATGCCAAAGAGTGTTCAAACTACCGTACGCTCATTTCACATGCCAGCAAGGTTATGCTCAAAATCCTACAAGCTAGGCTTCAGCGGCATGTGAACCGAGAACTACCAGAAGTACAAGCTGGGTTTCAAAGAGGCAGAGGAACTAAAGATCAAATCGCCAACATTTGCTGGATCATGGAGAAAGCAAGAGAATTCCAGAAAAAACGTCTATTTCTGCTTCATTGACCACGCTAAAGCCTTTGATTGTGTAGATCACAACAAACTGTGGCAAATTCTTAAAGAGATGGGAGTACCAGACCACCTTACCTGTCTCCTGAGAAACCTGTACAAGGGTCAAGAAGCAACAGTAAGAAGCAGACATGGAACAACCGAGTGGTTCAAAATTGGGAAAGGAGTACAACCAGGCTTTATATTGTTGCCCTGCTTATTTAACTCATATGCAGAGTACATCATGAGAAATGCCAGGATGGATGAATCACAGGTTGGAATTAAGATTGCCGGGAGAATTATCAACAACCTCAGATACGCAGACAATACCGCCCTAATGGCAGAAAGCGAAGAGGATCTCAAGAGCCTCTTGTTGAGGGTGAAAGTGGAGAGTGCAAAAGCTGGTTTGAAACTCAACATTAAAAAAACGAAGATCATGGCATCTGGCCCCATCACTTCCTGGCATATAGAAGGGGAAGAAATGGAAGCAGTGACAGATTTTATTTTCTTGGGCTCCAAGATCACCGCAGACGGTGACCGTAGTCACGAAATTAAAAGACGGTTGCTCCTTGGGAGGAAAGCTATGCCAAACCTAGACAGCATAGGAAGAAGCAGAGACATCACCTTGCCAACAAAGGTCCATATAATCAAAGCTATGGTTTTCCCAGTAGTAATGTATGGCTGTGAGAGCTGGACTATAAGGAAGGCTGAGCGCCAAAGAATTGATGCTTTCGAACTGTAGTGCTGGAGAAGACTCTTACGAGACCCCTGGACTGCAAGGAGGTCAAATCAGTCCATCCTAAAGGAAATCAGCCCTGAGTGCTCATTGGAAGGACAGATACTGAAGCTGAAGCTCAAATATTGTGGCCACCTAATGTGAAGAGAAAACTCCCTGGAAAAGACCCTGTTGCTGGGAAAGACTGAAGGCAAAAGGAGAAGGGGACGGTAGAGGATGAGACGGCTAGATAGCATCACCGATGCAAGGAATATGAACTTGAGCACACTCTGGGAGAGAGTGGAGGACAGGAAGGCCTGGCGTGCTATGGTCCATGGGGTCACAAAGAGTTGGACACGACTTAACGACTGAACAAGGGAGTGCAGACAACTAATTTTGCAGTAAACCACATGGGATATGATAAGAGGGTGGAGTAATGTTTTGTGGTATTGGAAAAATATACATTTTAGTGAAATTGAGTAGTTGTTAATGGCAAGACGTAGGGCCAAACTAGGTGTGATGCGGGAAATGTGGAATTTCCTTCATAACACTAATGAAAGGACGGGGAGGGGACAGCTTTGCAGGGAAGAATTGGTGAGTGGAAAAGGATACCTATCTTTTTCCTCTGTCCTCTGATTCTCCCCTGCAAATGCTGCCCTCCCAGCCTTTGGAATTTTCCACCAAAAGAGCTAAGTCCTGCTGGAGAGAAACTGCTTTGGGTAGCCATTGGGAAGAGCAGGTAGGGTGAGCAAGTATAGGAGAAGTTAAGCACCCCTCCTTACTGCCAGGTGAACATACTCTGCAAGTGCCCTGCCCTCCACCTGTTGTCCAGTTCCCCATTATCTCTGCAGAAGTGATGTTGGGGCCACATGTCTGCCAAGATAATGTCTAGTTTGGCCCCAAAGGCTGTAATTAGGCTAAAAAGAAACAACATATCAAAAATACCACCATTCCTGAAGGTCCCAAGAGCCTTAGGATCAGTTTTTTATGGCCAGTGGGGGCTGCAGCAGGAAGGAGGGGGCAGGAAAGCCCTGGGCTATAGGTGCAACATCGTTCATGGTTCTTAGGATCCAAGCCACAATCAGTGGAGTGGCCTTTATGAGGATCCTAAAAAATAGGAGCCCTTTCTCCTAAGTGTGTGATTAATTTAATAGACAATAGCTACCACTCAGTTTTGTGAGTGTGAAATACTGATTATTCTCTATTACAAGAAGAGTCAGCATGGCTCTTAAAAGAAACAAGTAATAAATAATACAAACAAAAATAAGAAAGGATTATCAGTATAGTGGAATTAATTCTGTAATGTTGATGGAATCTAAACCTGTTCAGTTTTGTAAGCCTTTTTATCTCCAGTGTGTTACTATGACAAGGAATATGTTATATTCCAGATTCCCAAACTGATAAAGAATTAAATATGACCTTTCCATATAATCTGATCTACATATTTAGTAAACTGTAATTGATTAAAATCTAGATAATTAAGCATCATAGGACGCAATCGAATGCAGGTTTAGACAGAAAAAGTCCTACAACTCCCAGCATTCCCCAACCAGCCATGCTGGCTGGGGAATGCTGGGAGATGTAGGACTTTTTCTGTCTAAACATTCAAGGGATTGTGCTCTTAAGCTACAATCCTATACACACTTTACCACTGAGTAAGCCTCCTAATACATAGGGTTGTGCTGTGAAAAGCTTTTAATTGGTTGATATCCCTGCTTGTGTACCTGCTGAAACTGAGCTTTTGTTGTGGGGATACTGCATTTTCCCAGTACCCATGTAATTATTATACCAATTAAAAATATATATTCTCCATTTGTATTTTCTTTTCTAAATCATGTTGCCTGCAACCTAGACACAGCATGATGCAATATGATATTAATATTACACTTCTGAGTGGGGTATTATCTTGCTGTTCTGTAAGCTTAGAAGAGGCATCAGTTTCTTCCCACATTTTATTGACCCCCCCCCCCCAGTATCTCATCTGTCAGATGTTTCGTTTTTGTTTTTTTTTAAGCAAAGTATTGTTCTTGCTTTGTCAACTTTTATTACCAAAACAGTGGTCTAGTACCTGATTCTGCCTTTTGGACTTCACATATATTTCTGAGGTCCAGCACAACGCCTTGTAGCTCTGGAAGTAAATTCGTTTTGTCCTTCAAACACTTCTCTCGCCCAATGTTTAATTTATTTGCATGTTCCATTGAAGTGTCTGCTTGCTTCCTTTCCCTGTAAATGTCTTCACATGGAAAAGTTGTGATGTCATCATGAAGCTTTTCAAACTTGTGCTCCAGTTGTTCATGTTGTTCACACATATTTCCTTGAAGAATCCTTCTTGATTCCTCAACTAGCTTTAAATAATGTTTCCGGAATCC
Organism: Heloderma suspectum; assembly: GCF_057233095.1. NCBI lineage: Eukaryota > Metazoa > Chordata > Lepidosauria > Squamata > Helodermatidae > Heloderma > Heloderma suspectum. The sequence goes on from NC_139458.1 coordinate 51,209,649, forward strand.
TCTGAAGACACTGGTTTCTTTCAAGTCCAGCTCTGTATCATTTATCACTTTACCATTATGAACTGTTTCATGGAAAACAGACTCTGCCTCCTGAGTGACAGGTGTATCATCTTTTTGGTTGTCATTTCTTGAGTCTGCAGTAATAGATTTTTCCTGGAAGTGGCTATATATTTCCCCCTGAGGCTCCTGTTCCATCATTTTAACATTATCTAAATAATGAATAATTTTTGTGCTCTGAACTTCACCTTTGTCTTGTTTAGAGTCACTTCCCACTACATCAGCCTCCCACTTCTTGGTCTTAATCTGGGTTACAATAATATTTTGACTATTTTTTGTAGAGTCTTCTGTATATTTATTTTGAAATAGCTCCCCAAGTAACCACGATGTTTTATAAAAAATATTACTCACAACACCTCCTTCCCCGGTCTTGTCCCTTCTGCCATCTATGTTCTTGTGTTCTGTTTCTTTCTCACTCTCTAGATCTTTGCGGGGAGGTTGTTGGCTATCTCTTGCATGCCCAGAATAAGTTATTTTTTCTACATGGTTTAGATTTTTAGGAAGAAGAGCAATTTCGTCTTGGGCAAATGTTTCATCATCAGGATCTAAAGCTAAATGGTGTGTGTCCAAGCCATCTTTAGTATGTAGAGGTATGTGGTCCATATGATGATCCACAGCCTCAAGATGATGGGGAATATCATGTGAGAAAAGTTTGCTAGGATTATCATTATGGTCTGTATCAAATATCTTACTTTGCACTTCTATGTGCAGTGCTGAATTTTCATTAGGAGTACTTTCAACTACATCATGCTGTTTCTGAATTAAACTACTATAGGTAGTTTTCACTAAACTATCTTCAGTTCTTTTCTGAGCGGTTAGCCCAGGTAATTTTGGTGTTGCATACACTACTGTTTGCTGATATTCAGATTTAGTATCTTCAGTATTTAGAATGCCATCTATTTGTTTATGTTTAGCTGAGATTCTAAATTTCTTCTCTTCTAAATCAGCTCTTAAATGTTTTTTTGTATCACATACCATCTGATTTATGCACTTTTTATCAGGCCCTAAACTTATGATATTGCTATCTTCACCCTCAGACAGCTTAGGCTGGGAAGATGAGATTTCGTGTTCATCTTTTAACTCTTGTTTATCTTCCTTCTGATATGTCAAACCTACAAGGATTTGAGGTGAATGCATACTTTTCTTAGCAAAAGTGCCAGAGCTAGGATAAGATAAGAGAGTTTGTTCTTGCAGACCATGATCATAAGTAAACTTTGCTGTTAATGAAGGATCACTAACGTGAGCATGATCAAAATGTTCTTCAACTGTTTTTGAACTGTGTTCCTTTTCAGTACTTTGTTCATCTTGTGGGTCCTGAGAGTCTTCTATTTGCATATCATTGGTGACAGACTCATAACTCATTATATGTCTGGCATGCCCAGAAAACTCCTTTTCACTTTGAAACACTTCTGGAGATGCAGCCACCGGAGATAGTCCTTGGGTTTTTAATATATTTGGAACCTTTTCATTTGTTTGTTTGTTTGATTTATTGTCTGTATCTTGCTTATCACTTCCTTGTTTCCCCTCACTAGGTTCTGAAACATGTTGTGAAAAATGCATTTGTTCTTTTGCTCTTCTTTCTTGAGCAAAGTGATTTATACCTTCCTTAGCGATTACACTTTTGTTCAACTCATCATCGTTGTTTATAGGAAAATAATATTTGATGACATCAGGTGACACACTTTCTATACGTTTCACATCGGCAAGTTCATTTTCTTTGTAAGAATCTATAACATCATCTTCCTGTATAACGTTGTTTATATGTGTTTCTGAAGGTAATTTAAAAGAACACAATGGATCTGAAATCTGAACCCTCTTCATAACGTCATTGTAATCTATGACAGGTGTATGTCTACTCCCATCCAAAACTTTTGAGATTAAATACTTATTTTCATTAGCATTCTGTTTGCTAGATCTGGAATCTCTGTTAACCATCTTGTACTGTTCTGATGACTGTTGTACATTAAATTTTAATTCTGGTGCTTCATGTTGTTGTTCCAATAAAAATGATTTGTTATCTTTTGTATTAGTAAATTCTTCTTTGTTCTCCTCAGTACTTTTTTCCTTGGGCTTTTGATTCCTGAACAAGGAATCTATGATGCGCTCTGATGAATATTCTTCAGATGAAGCTGGAGATGTATTTGTTAATAACTGAGCATCTTTTATTACATTTTCACTGTCTCTATTGTTTTGCATTGTTGATGAAGGTAACAAAATGTCTTTGTTGGAAAAATCTTCCTTCACAGTTGCTTCTTTGTCCTTTTTCTGATGGGACTGTTTTTTCTCTCCTACTTCTTTGATTCTCAGTAGTAATTCAACACTACTTGTAGATTGGCTATTTTCATCCTTGGAGCTCAATCTTTGCAAATAATTCTTATTTTCATCTGTAAAACTTTGAAAGCTAAGCAGATGTTTATAATGGCTAAAGGAAAGGAGGCACTGGGGCTCTTCAAACTTGCTGGGCTTTTCTTCAGAATTAGTGGCATCTTTTAAGTCACCCTTCCCCAACCTGGTGCCCTCCATATGCATTGGACTCCAGCTCCCATAATCCCCAGCCAGCATGGCCCAGGTTGGTGTTAAGTCTATGTCTTGAGAGGAGCTGGAAGAAAATGGGAACTGATCTGCATTCTGGACATCTTGAGAAACTCCTTCTTCCTCCTTTTTTTGATTATGAAAAAGATTTGCTTTAACATCTGTGATATCAGTGGAGGAATGTTTATTAAAGTCTATCTGGCTATTTTTGCCATCTGGCTTCCTAACCATCTCTTCTACTTCATTGTTTTCCATTAGCTGGGATTTTTCTGATAACATTTGTTCTCTTGTCCCTTGTATAACTGGATTAGTTCCATCTGATACATCAAGAATGATTTCATCTTCACCTGGATTGTCACTTGACTGTGAAAAATTATCTGAATATTCTTTCAGTACCTTTTTATGTGTTACCAGGCTACTTTCTTCTTCTTCATCTTCCATTCTTTCAGTCATTTCTCCTTTTGATTTCCTCTCTAGATACATTTCTGAGGCCTGCAAAAGTGAATTCTTTACTTGTTCAATTTTATCTGGTCTAATTGCTTTCTCATCATATGGTATTAGGGCAGGTTTTTCATGGGAATAGATGACTTCACTAGTATAATCTTTTTGCTCTAGTGAATCAACTAGCTCTAAAGATGCAGGTTGTTTGGCCTCCAGAAAACGAACGATATTTTTATCTTCTATATGGGAATGACCCTGTATTTCCAAACTCTCTGAGGTATAGTCCTTAGGCTTTATATACTTAGTTATTTGTATACACTGATTGTAAGAGTGTCTGTGTTCTAACTTAGATTTTACTGATGGAATATGTGGTGTATTACCTTTGGTTAATTCACTATCCTGAGTTGTTTCTCTACTTCCTTCATTACTTTTAGCTGCTAAAGAAGAAAGCAAAACATTTTCCTGAGAAGAATCAATATGCCTGTTTTCTGACACCTTTTCAATACCATTTGGATTTAATAGTAACTGTTCTTTACTTTCTTTATCTATATGTAATATTTCATCACCCTTTTTAGATTTGATGGTTTCCTCAATAGACTTTACATCCTTTTGTGCATCTTGTACATTTGTGTTTCCTTTAGATATAACCCCCTGAAAATTCAGTACATTTGTAAAATAACTAATAGAGAAGAAGGACTGAGTACTCTCCGGGTTTTCTTCCCTTGTAGTTTGGCTATCTATTGGATCAAAACCTTGACCTATACTATGAGATGGTGTAAGCTGATCTACAACTGATTCCTGTGAGCTCTGAGTAGCTACAGACTCATGCCCTGGTTGATTACCTGATGTGACCCTATTAAAATCAATTATGCTGCTAAACACACTTTCATACCAACCTGACTGGTCATTTGTTCTTTCTAACTCCATTATAGCTTTAATGTTAACATTTTCCATAACTTTATCACCTGATACTGAATCCTGTTCTGCATAGGGAGACTTGAATATTTCATCAACAAGCTCAGTGGAGAAAGAGGAAGCTGCTGCATTGAAATCTGTATGTTCCTTTGCTTTTTTAACATCTGTGCCAGGGATTTCTTGATCATATTTTTCTTTGTGTTGTTCTTCATGGAATGTTGATTTGACTATTTGCTTTGGAGTTTCTTTATCATATTTATCTTGTTTTTCATAGAGCTTTGATTCATCTGTTTGTTTTCTTAAGCCTTCGTCCATTAAAGTTGACTGTGCACTTGGAGGTGGTAGTTCTTCATTTTGATCTGCTTCTTCTCCACCTGCAAACTTTTCTTTGATTTCATTTTCTTTTGTATACCCAAAAGTTAAAACATCACGTAACTCCAGATCAAACCAACTTGATTTAGATTGTTCAGGATAACTATCCCCTTCCTTTTTTGTTTCTGATACTGTAGTACTGCCATGATGGTCAGCATTCCCAGCAGTGGTGGAGCTGTCATGGATTTCTGGATAATCTTCTTTGTACAGCAAACCAACTCCTGATTTTTCACTTCCAAAATGCAGCAAATCTGTCAAAGTACTTTGAAACCAGCTAGAGGTTGTTGTCTCAATTTTACCCTCTTCATTTAGTTTTTTTAAGTCACTATCATCAGTTATTGCTATTTTTCTGCGCCTGAATGTAATTTCTTCTGTAGTCTGTGAGATTTTTCTAGCAGCCTCCTCATTTTCTTTGCTTTCCAAACCAAGCCAACCTGCAATACCAGAAACAATCCCAGTAGACTTAGCTGGAGCTGGTTTCAGAGTCTGACTAATCTGGTCTTCTTGCTTAATAGTCTCACCTTGTTTAATCTTGCTATCTCCAGTTCCTGAATCACCATGGCTTGTAGTTTCCAGAGTATTCAGGTCTTTGGATTTGCTGTCAAATTCATAATTGTCAAGAAATGGTTCTTTATATGCCTTTTGGAAAGAAATACCTGGAGGTTTTAGGACCTCATCTTCAGAAATTTTAAATTCTGAGGCTTGTTCATCTCTGTGAAGAGACATATATTCATTTTCTTCATCATGATAATTAAGTATGCTGTCCTCATTTTCAAAGACATATTCCTCTCCATCAAAACAAAGGAAATCCGTTTCCTAAAAATAAGAACATGCATGAAGTGAAATTACCACTACACATGTAAGATTTTATAGATAGCTGCAGTAGGGTCTCCAGTCCTATTTCTCTTCAAGTTCTTAACATAAAATCATTAATCATTTCAAAAAGTATGCAAATGTTAAAAAAGGGAAGTTAGTAAGGCTGCAATCCCGTACACACTTACCAGGGAGTAAGCCCCACTGAACTCAGTGGGACTTACTTCTGAGTAGACATGCACAGGATTGTACAGCAAGTAAGTACTTTGTGAGATGTACATTCTCATTACAAATAAGCACTTAGGTAGTACTTGAATCTGAGCAACTTTACTGTTTTTATGAGACAAAGTTGGGTAGTTCATGCATATGAAAGGGAACTTTAAAGCATATTTTACACATATGTATAGCATTAGCATGTATTGTTAGTAATACATAAACCTATACCATAATCTGAGAATTAGAACCACAAATGTCATGCAAAATATTAGGATGTCATTTACAGCTTAGTCCTATGTTATTTTATTCAGAAGTAAGTCTGAGTTCAGAGTTAGAGTTAGAGAAGATGAGCAGAAGGATGCTATTGTGCTCATGTCTTGCTTGGGGGCTTTCTGTCTGATCCAGCATGGCTCTTCTTATGCTCCTAAGCAGGTATTTACTTTAATCTGATTTTATTTAGTTGATTTGAGCCAGATTTATTTACATATACAGTTATTTTTCGTATGTCACTAGTTAATAACCAGTTTTTCTGGAGGGCAAAATTGTCTGCTGTCGAGTCCTGTTTTCGTGTATGCTGCTTACCCTCATATGGTTGGCAATTAGGGGGCCAGATGGCTTTACTTGGTATGCCAGATTTGGTTCAGGGGGCACCAGTTGCTGACCCCTTGTACATTATTATGATTCTTAGTGTAATGTGTATGTGTTTTGAAGTTTGCCGCTGTTATTTTGCTTTAGGAAAGAAAATGGGATTAAAACACTGAAAAATCAAATAAAACCTGCCAGGATGTAAATCCCATTTAATTCAGTGGTGTTTATATAGGCTTAGGAATAGTCTGTGAATGCATATCTATACAGATACTCATAAATCACTACGTTCTGATGACGTTAGAAACATTATAAGCAGAGCTTCAATTTGTGTTGTTCCTAGCCATGCTCCACATCTTCAAAAAAATCCTAACTCTCCTGCACCCTATCTGTTTATTCTCCACCACTAATGGCATATGGATGGCAGCAGCCCCTTTACAGTGAAGTCCAGGCTGTGCTCAGGGAAGGGGGCATTCTCCTTTCCTTGGCCTAGCCTGACCAAGCCCTCTGTGCAAGGCAGGCCTGAAGGATCAGATCACACCAGGCCTAGCTAGATCGTGCTCAGGAAAGGAGAGTGCCACATTCCTTCAGTGCAGCTAGTCTTACTTATATTTATTTATTTCAGGCAGGAGTGGGCAACTTGTGGCCTGCCAAATATTGTTGGACTGCAACTAGGGAGGGCATTGTAACTCAGTGGTAGAGCACAAGCTTGGCATGCAGAAGGTCCCAGGTTCAATCCTTGGCATCTCCAGGTAGGGCTAGGAAGGAATCCTGCCTGAAACCCTGGAGAGCCGCTGCCAGTCAGTGTCAAACAGTATTGGGCTAGATAGACTAATAGTCTGACTCAGTGCAAGGCAGCTTCTTGTGTTCTTAACTCTCATAATCTCTCACCATTGGCCATGCTGGCTAGGGCCGATGGGAGTTGTGGTCCAACAGTATCTGGAGGGCCACAAGTTGCTCACTCCTGATTTAAGGTATTTCCGTACCACCGTTCTGAAACTCACCAAGGTGGTGCTCAAATGGAAAAAAGAAGGTATAATAAGAACAGAAAAACAAGCCAAAAACACACTCGCGTTTCTTCTATTTGTAGCACCTACCAAGAACATAAGATGTTGATAGTCATATATTACTTTACCTTAGTTGGCACTTCTACTTCTTTTGTAATAAAAATGTCTTCGGTCTTGACAGCATCCATTGGGAAATATCCAAAATCTGTGCCTTTCTATAAGAATTGAACATTCCACTTTTTATTATATATTAAAAGCACTGTGCTTTTGCATTTGAAAATGGTGACACAATTATAAGAACCTCTGCATTTGTAATAAAAACTCTTATCTAGCCTCAGAAAATTTTTCTCTCTCTCTTCTTAAAAGTACACTGGTAGAACTTTACATTTGTATTGCTCTACATATTATTAAAATTACTCTTGCATGTTATGATATTTTTATTGATCAAATCTATATCCTACTTTCCACTAACAATACTGCTCAAGCTGGCTAACAGTAATAAACTACAGATAAAATACAAAATAATAATTAAAACATAACAATCCATAAATTAGGGAGCAATCCTATGGCCACTAGACAGCGGCTAGATGGCCATAGGATATGCTGTTTTCTGGGAACTGACCTACCTCCACTTCTGCGCTGCCTTGGAGAAGCCCCATTCCCCATGCGGAGAAGCCCCATCCTCTGCGCTCACAAGAGGAGCGCAGAGAGGCTGAAAAAGGGTGTGGCTAGGGGCGTTTTGGGCGGGGAGAGCAGAACTGCGTGTACAACACATCCTATGTGTCCTACAGCAGCCTCCTCTCCTGCTTGCCCCCACCCCCCGTGGCTAGACAGCTGCAATCGGCTGTCTAGCAGAGAAAGCAGGGCAGGAGAGGCGTGGAGGGAATGATCCCCCCGTGCTTCTCCTGCCTTGCTTTGGATAGGCGGTTGCCTCCGAGTTTGGAGGCAGCCGCCTATCTAGACAGGATTGCACCCTTAAAAACAGATCAATAAAAATAATATTTAATAACGTTTGTAACAAACTTTTAACTATCATTTGAGCACTACTGTATATAATAATGGTCTTATCATGCTCCACAGTGGTTCTGGTAAAAATTCTGTTTACTATAACTAGAAATAGGGATATGACATAAAATGGCATAGAAATATACTAGTTCACATAGATCAAAGTAATGTAATCCTGGGTGCACACTCTCAATGTTAAATTACATTTCTGATGTGGAATTTTATCAGAAAATATTACAGTCAATGTAAAGGGGATTTAAAAGGATGTCACTGTCTGCCACACTATCCACGCATGAAAAAAGTTACGGCTCCCCTGGACAATTACATTTTACATTATTGCATGGTATTAAGGACAAAAGATTGTGAGCACCAGTAACACTGTTAATGGCTCCCTGCGATGAGCCACTGGCTGCAATGACACAGTGGTCCACAGGTTCAAGAGATAAAGCATATCACATGTGTTCTGCACATGCTGATCCTGTGAGTTAATGTGAACGAAGACTTATTGTAAGGAGAGTCCGACTCTGTCCTTGACCGAACATGTGGTCTGCAGATGATAGCTGCTCTGATTCTGAGCGCAGACCACCCATAAATTATGAGTGTGGCAGTACTCTAAGTACTCTAAAGCAGTCACAACAGGCTAGCAGCATTACTTCGATCTGTTTGCATATATTTATTTTATTTATTTATTTTTATTTTATTTATTTCATTTCCATACCGCCCAATAGCCGAAGCTCTCTGGGCGGTTCACAAAAATTAAAACCAAACAGCCCACAATAAAACAATTTAAAATATACAGAACATTAAAACATTTATTTACAATATTTATATACCGCGCCACATCAAAGTGAAAAGCAAGATAAAAGAATAAAGTCCCATAATTAAAACAATTAAAACGTTTTCAAAGAAAATTTTCAAAGAACCGATTCTGAACATAATAAACCACGGCTGGTCACTCAGGGAAAGCCTATAGAAATAATAACGTCTTCAGGAGGCACCGAAAGCAACACAACGTTGGCACCTGCCTGACCTCCAAAGGCAGGGAATTCCACAGGAAGGGGGCCACTATGCTGAAGGCTCTCTTCCTGATGGACTCCAACCAGGCCATAGGTCTATATGGAACCACCAGGAACAAGCCCTCCAATGACCTCAGTGACTGAACAGGTTGGTAAAGAAGAAGGCACTCTCTCAGGTATCCTGGTCCCAAGTTGTTTAGGGCTTTGTACACTAGTACTAATACCTTAAACCTGGCCCAGTAGCAAATAGGCAGCCAGTGCAGTTGCCTCAGCAAAGGAGTTACATGCTGGAAAGGGGCAGCTTCTGACAACAGCTGAGCTGCTGCATTCTGCACTAGCTCCAGCTTCCGGACCAGCCTCAAGGGCAGCCCGACATAGAGTGCATTGTAGTAATCCAGCCTGGAGGTTACTAATGCCTGTACCACTGTGGCCAAGCTATCCCTGTCCAGGAGAGGCTGTAGCTGGCAAACCAGCCGAAGCTGGTAAAAGGCACTCTGAGCCACTTGGGCCACTTGGGCCTCCAGCGACAATGATGGAACTAGGAGTACCCCCAGACTACGAACCTGATCTTTCAGAGGGAGTGCAACACCCTCTGATGTATGTGACATCTAAGAACATAGAGATACATATCTACTATTTCTTTAAGGCAGATACAACATAAGGTACACCCACTCACCAACCTTGCGGTGCCCGTGGATGCATGATATCAAGAACCCCACTTGTGGAGTGCAATCCTATACACTTAGAAGTAAGTCCCACTGTGTTCACTGGGACTTTCTCCTAGGTTAGAATGTATAGGATTGTAGCTTTAGTTAAAAAAAAAAGTGTAGATATAACTGAATTCGGATTGCTCATAAAGAAAACGTTGCCTTTTAAAATACTTACACTTCCTGCCCATAAATCCTCCCTTTTCCTGGAAAGTTTGAAGTACACCATTATCTCTTCCCCAGTTTTGAAGTTCAGATAGCGGCAGTCAGGCCCTGTATAGTCTTTAATGGCAAGCACTCTGCTCATTGAAGCTGGATATATGTAAAAACAAACAGAGGCAACATTTGAAGAGCATTGTGATATTATTAATCAAGATGTGCAAAACAAATTAATTGAACAGAACCAAGTTAACAGAAGCAAAGATTTATCTAGTCAGTGAACATGTACTCCAACCATTTTGCAATAGTCTCTGATTCAAAAATAGTCATGCAATATCAAGTTCAGAAATAATGGCATGAGATGGGGGACAGCATTGCTGTGAAGGAGAGCATACATTTCATACATCATACAGGAGAGCATACATCATTTCCCCAAACCAGAGCAGATTTGTACTGCAGTGCTGGAGAGGGAGAGCACAGAGTTTTTAATAGTACTGTGCTGAAATTTTAATTTATTTCATTTAGGAGGTCAGCCCAAGGAGTGAGCACAAGTGTCCAGTCTTTCATTGTACAATCATCTCTCTGGCAGTCTGTAGTCTTCTCAGCTTCCTACACTTCAATTAAAGCCCAGTTTAAGGCACCATGAGATAATTCCTCCCACAGGACGTTTTTCAGATCAGGATGTGCAGGCAGCCTGGGAGGCTAGCTGTGATTAGGTAAGCTCAAAAACACCGCAAACATAAATGATCCTGAATGAGGCAGAACAATGGAAGCCACTTTCATGGGGAAAGAAAACTTTCAGGAAATTGGAAGACAGATTTTGACAGAGCACCTCATCCCTGAAATCAGACACAACAGTGCCCCCACCTGCATTGTGGTGGATGCAAATTGGGGGCCAGCCTGCCAAGACAGTTGATGCTGTGGCAGCACAAAAAAACCCAACCAAAACAGAAAGAAGCTGTGCTACAAGCCCTACAAATGGGAAGTCCTATCTATGAGAAATGGTTGAGAATTTCTCCTCCCGCTGGAGAAATTTGATGAAATTGCCTCCCAAATTTCTCTGCCTATACATAAGGTGGAGAATTTCAAGAGGCCATTTGTGCACAGCTCTAGTTTTTAAAGCTCCTGTTCACACAAGCACTAAATCTTGCATTTCCAAGACAAACTAGCCTGACCCTGAGTATATTAACAAAATTTATCCGTGCAGAGCTCAATGTGTTCTGTGTCACATTTAAACTCAGCTGCTGGTGTGTGCATGTGTAACATGATCATACCAGGGAATTGTGCCCTATGGTGACAGGCTCTGGTGTGTGCTGATATTGCATACAGACACAGATAGACTGACCCCATTTTCATCTGTGAAATACTGGAGGATGTGTGCCTGTTTAATAGTCTTTTTGTTGCTTACAATACTCCTGCTATATTTTTGCTCTCTCCTCCACCTCTTCAAGCTCCTTTGTTGCTTTTATTTCTCTGCTACTTCCCTTGGCCACTCTGAACTACCTCTTGGCTGCTTTGCATCATCTTTTCTCTTTCTTCCTTATTTGCTTTTCTGTCTCTCTTACTATCACCTATGTCACCCCAAACTCCCTTATTCCTTTTCCACTCTCTTTCTTACCTTTATGGCTTCTCTGTATCTTCTTTACATCATTTGCATAAAATAGTTATAGAGTCAGAGGTAACTGACTTAGGGCGCAATTCTATGGCAATAGTAGTCAGTCTCTGAACTTCAAGGCTGACGACTATCCAATGCAGGGCAGCTGGAGCACAGAGGTGATCCTTGCCTCTGTGCTCTGGGCGCCCTGCATTTTTGGATAGACAAGCGATTTCACTTGTCTAGCTGGGGCGCTTTGGAGCGGGAGGGGGGGAGGCCGCGCAGCACATAGGAAGCTGCATAACATGGCTTCCATGGTCTCCTCCCCTCCCCGCCCCCGGGACAACCCCCTTTTCCCTGTCTCTGCACTCCATTTCCAAGAGCGGAAACAGCCGGTGCAGAGAGAACTGTGCTGGCTATGAGGGGGTGGGAGAGGGGAGCGTGGTTTCTGGGCTCTGAGGTCAGGGCCTTGGTTCCAACCTTGGAGCCCAGAAACTGAAAAATCTTATGTCCCCCAGATGCTGATTAGGGGACACAGGATTACTCCATCTAGTGGAATAGTTATTCCCTCTTTAACCACCCTATCAGTCTCAACAAAATGCTTAGAGGGTGGATTTTCCCCAACCTATCCTTTCATTTAATGCTTATGGATGAAGTTGGAATGCCAACTAATACTCTTTGATGATTATGAGTATGGAACCAGGATGTGGAAGTAGCTTGAGATTATTGCAGAATACAAGTGTAATCCTTTGTTGCCTGAGAACACAGGAATGTAGGAAGCTGCCTTATACTGAGTCAGATCCTTGGGCCACCTAGGTATTGTCAGCACTGACTGGCAGCAGCTCTCCAAGGTTTCAGGCAGGATTCCTACCTAGCCCTACCTGGAGATGCCAGGAATAGAACCTGGGACCTTCTGCATGCAAAGCAGGGGCTCTCCTTCACTGGGCTATGGCTCCTTCCTCTTGTTCATGTTAAGCAGGTTTTAAAATTAATTATTTTATGAACTTGTTATATTGATATAATTGTATCTTTTATATTGTAAGATGCCTTGCAGAGGATTGCAGTCTTCAAAGGCAGCTAAGAAATGCATTAAACAATAGTTAAAAATAATACCAATCTTGTGTATATGGCAATAGACAATCCAATTGTTTAAAATCCTGTCTTGAATTATCTACTCTCTTTTACATTAACATCCTGCCATATGTAAAAATCACAATACATTCCCTGATACTGGCACATGGCTTACATTATTTATTTGCAGTTATCAGATATCAGTTTGTCCATTAGGATGGTGTATATGTGGCACTAACTTGAGCACACTCCGGGAGAGAGCGGAGGACAGGAAGGCCTGGCATGCTATGGTCCACGGGGTCATGAAGAGTCGGACACGACTTAACGGCTGAACAACAACAACATATTTGGCACTGCAGTATACATCATCCACTTTCCCCAAACCTTATTACCATGTACAACTGAAACACAATTCTGTGTATGTTTATTTTAAAGTAAGGACCACTATGTTGAGTGGGGTTTACTCCTTGCAGTCTAAGTAACACTTAAATGAGTGAAATATCACTGGCGTACATACAGTAATGCCATTGTTTCTGCCTGAGAAGTCTTTGCCATGGACACTCCTGGGTGGTCTTGACAAGTCATTTATTTGTAAACCCCAGTATTCACCATGTGTAAAATTGGATCAATGTCTTCTAGATTACCTCCAGTAGCAGAAATGCTTGTTATATATAGCTACTGTATATATACTGTATATATACTGTAATATACAGGTATATACATACATTATTTACTTTTTTAACTTACCCTGTAGTTACATAATGTAATGTGTGATTTAGCTCGTCTGCTTCTGTCATCTGAAGTTATTTGGAAATGTATTAGCTTCTGCTTGTGGCACATTTATAGACTGGATTATGTTGGCACCACCTCCTGACCTAGAGTTATCTGCAAGGCCCCACTCCCTGGACTGTCTCTGCCCCAGTGCAGAAGTGCCCTATTTTTAACTGTGAAATGCTGGAGGGCATGGTACAGGTAGGGATAAAAAACACACCTGTGCACCACTCACCCCTGACACACTCATTTTCCACTGACAGAGACCCTGAGGTACGTATATAGGCAACGTGTCTCTGTACACCAAGTGCATAGGCCATTGTAATATACAAAGTCACCCTCCCCCCACAGTCGTATTGATGGGGATTTCACTAGTATATTAGTCCTGCACGTGCATAGAGCAATCCTATACATGTTTACTCAAACATAAGCCCCATTGCACTCAGTTAGACTTACGATCAGGTAAGTGTGTATAGGATTGCAGCCTTAATAGCAGAGTTGTTAGACAAGGTACCAAAAGAAAGCTAGATAAGGTACTAAGAAAGAAAATCAGACAGCCAAAGAGGTCCTAATTTGATGGACACAAGCAATTCTCCCATATAAATAAAATTAATTAAATATCATAAATATTAATAACTCCTTGTCGGAAGGTTTGAGATTTGTAAATACTGGGATAAATCTGAGGTTCTAGTCCCAAGATTTGCTAACAAGCTTTTCTACTGAACTTTGCCCTTTCACATATGCTACACCACAATCCTACTGAATGGTTTCCCAGAAACAATTCCTTGCGTTAAAAACACACAGATCAATCTCTTGTAAGGCTAATATTTTTACAAGCATTTCTTAAGATTATATACTGTGTTTTCAAATTAATTTCTTGCAGGACTTTGTTCTATAGTTTTGCATTGTATTTAAATTAGTTTTGAAAAGGCTTACTTAAAATAAAGACCTTTGTACTTACTTTCGCACTCTGGATCACCACATTTTTTCTGGCCTGACAACATCTTTGTACTCTTGATGTTTGTTAGCAATGAAAGAATTAAAAGCAAAATTCTGATGTCTAAAATCTCCAACATCCTAAAAATGAAAGGAGTTAATCCTGAAATACTTTTTTAACAACCCCAAAAACAGATTTAATTGTGTTTTGTCAAGAGACGTAGCTGACATTATTCATTCCCTTATTTAGTTAGTATCCAATTTTATAAATCTTTCCAATTCCATTTTCCTTCTCTCTTCAAACTCTGCTCACAGAAATGCCCTTTCAACAATCTGCCGAGTCAAATGTCCCGATTAAGTGGCTTAATGATTAACTGTGTTTGATAACACAGACCAGTGTTCTGAAATAAAAAACCTGATTTCAGTCAAACTGTAGAATTCAGATATTCCAATAAACTCATTTGTATAAACAAGTTATTGGTATGCTTTATGAAACATTGTACAGAAAAGGATACAACGTTGATTAACAGGAAATACTAAAGAAAATATGTTATTTCCAATTATTAATTTTATTTTTGTTTTGGCTGTTCAAATAATTTTTCAAAAATGTTTAGCAAGTAATTTGGTATGCGATGCTGTGTTTATTTGCATACAATAACACTTAAGTTTGGTTGGAAGCAGGGCTGAGGAATGTTGGATGGGGGAAATCTCTTTTCCTCATAATTGATGGTGGCTGAGGAATCAGCTATTTACTCTTTTGTCTTGTACATTGGCAGCTGAACTGCAAATGAAGCAGAGGATGCCTACACAGCTGTCTTAATACTTACGTACTCTGACAGAAAGATCTGACTGTCTGACCACTTTTTTGTGAGGAAGTAAGTTGGACAATCACATCACCAAAAAAAGAGGACACGCAGTGCCACAAAATAAAGTACAAAAGAGGGCACAGGATGCACAAAAATTGCATATCCTAGTTTATATGTATAGATGCGCATTTAGAAATAATTATTATAATTTAAATAGAAATACAATAAATCTCACTATAGCTGGGAAGACACAGTGGGGAAGATCAGGCAACCTAAGTGCCTGCTGATAGGCCACTTCAAGGCCCCTCCCTGCTCTTCCTTCTTATGGTTCATTATCTTTAAACCTGATTTGGACTGGACAGTCCTTCAAATAGAGGACTGTCCTCTGTAAAGTAGCACACTTGGCCACCCTAGAAGACCATATTCTCTTGGAGTGGATGGTATTGTCTAGGCTTCCCCAATCTTTCCTGCTATAGTAGGAGTGATGAGACAACAGCAAATTCCAGCAAGGCCCCAGAAAGCCCCACCCTGTAATGCTAGCAATGTCCACCCGTATTACAGCCTCTTCCAGGACGCAAAGCCATTTCTTGGAGGCCTGCCAAGGCTGTTTTTGAACTGTGAGTAGCCCTTGGCAAGAAGTCCATCCACACAGGGGGCAGTGTCATATCGTTACCCTAAATTAGTGCCTGGGTTTGTTTTTTTTCTCCTCCTTCCCAGTCCATTTTGTCTTGTCTTTTAGATTATAAGCCTGAGACAGGGGCTGCATTATTATTGTTATCGTCATCATCATTATTATTATATCAGTAGTAGTAGTCATTGGGCTGGTTCACAGATCAGTTTTGTCTCCACAAAATATATGCTCTGAAGATTAATGAATGAACAGTTGGAGGTCCCAGTTTCAGTTCACCTTATAAATTATCTGCTTTAAATAGGTTGCATGAGGCTTCTGTGGTGCTGGATATGTAAAAATGCCTTACACAGATTTCTCGCATTTGTATTGCACCCTTCGTTCAAGGAGCTCACAATGGTGTAGATGGAGTCATGTCATTTTATCATCACAATCCAGTGAGGTAAATTAGGTGAAAACTAGTGGTATTGCCAAGGTCACCCAATGAACTGAGTAGTGATTTGAACCCAGCTCTATCCAGTGCAGGTCCAACACACTATCCAATTTATATTTCCCGTTATATTTTACAGCCTGGTCCTATGCATGGATTGGAAGTTAACCTGTCTCTAATGGGCCTAAGTCTCAAGTCTGTGGCATGCATAAGCTTACAGCTTTAACGTGGTACGTGGCTCAGCTCACATGCCTTTGGTTTCCCCAGACAGCTCTGCTTCATCTTCTCTTTCCTGTTACCTGTCGAGTCTTCTCTCCTCAACTGTCTTTTTCCAACTCCTCTTTATCCAAGATTCTTTTCCACTCCCATTCAAATCTGCCCTCTCATTGGTCAACTCCAAAGTTCCAAATTTCAGATAACTGTCTCAAAATAGGCGATTACAACAGTTGATAGAGAAAAAAGTAAAATGTTACTTGCTCCAGGCATTACATTGCTGTTTCAGGTACAGTTTAGAATCCACTATAACTCTGAAATAGCTCTGAAAAGCACTGCTTTGTACTCGGTTGTTCTTGAGGCACATGCTGTGTCATCTAACTTGGGGAGCATCTTTGTGATATAGAAGAACCTGCAACTTCCACCTCAATGGGCCCTTGATGAAACATGTTAGGTTATTTAGCTGAAATCCTTTATACACTTACCTGAGAGTAAGTTCCGTTGAATTCAACTTCTAAATAGACATGTATAGGATTGCATTGTTAGGGAGAAATCCCTAGGAGGTTGGCTCAGGATACTGAGGACTGCTCTTTTCACCCCTGGAGAGGGAGATCTATACCCGGAAACCTCGTCAGTTTTATTCAGGAACGGGTGTAATTAATTCAGAAAAAACCCAAACCAGAATGGAAACAGAAGACCACCCCCTACCTCCTGCCCTGGCCACAGCAAGCTGGCAGGGCTTTGGATGCAGCCACTGTGGATCTCTCCCCTCCCCCACCAGGTATGTAGGATTGCTCTATACTATATTAGTAAATTATTATTTTTTAATCTCTCCTCCCTTTTTGGGGCCATTTTTGGTGCTGCCCTTCCTCAATTTTTTACATAAAAAACAAAAGAAAGACTAAATTAGTCTGCCACCTTACACACAAGAGTGTTTGTTTCATTTTCTTTGCAATATTTCTCATTGGTCCTAGTTAAACTTCATTTTCTTCCTGTTATTTATCTTGATTGTTTAACTTTAGCCTCCCTAGTATTTGTAATGGTGCCGTCTGATAAACAGAACATAGAGATATTCTTAGGGACATCCTCAAAGCTGAAAAACTCCTTCTGTTGGAGACAAATCAAAGTCCAAGTATCTTCCAAAAGGAGTGGAATTCTTTTCATTTGGCTTGACTTCAGTGGATGTTCATGCAATTTATGAGGGACAGATATGACTATAATTCTGTTTTAGAATGCTTTTAGCAAAAAAATATTGTTACAGACTCTCTGCCTTGGGCAGGACAGGCTAATAATCTGTTCCTCCACATTTCAGAGCATAATCCCTTCCTGATTCCCTTCCTTTACATTTCAGAGCATAATTGTCTTCCTTTCTGTGCCTGCCATCATCGTGTATTTTCCCTTTTTTTAGGTTATCTCAACACTGAAACAAAACAGGGTATTAAGATAACCAAGGTCCTTTGTGCATAATAAATGTACATTTATTTCCCATTTCTCCACATGTCTTCCTTCAAGGCTATGTTTTAGTTGTGTGACATATATACAACCAAAAGAGCATCTGGATTCTGGGCATTAAACAGAGTTCTAGCTCCAGAAAAGAGTAGAGCACCCACCATCCAGGCAATGGCCACTCCAGACCCACCAAAAGAAAGACGCTTCAAGAGAACACCTCTCTTCTCTGTTTGACTCGTGGGACATTCAACACTAGATTTTTCTGGGACTTTATTGTGAGAAATTTTTGTAAGGTGCTTCGAGCCTCTTGGGGCAATGAAGTGGAATAGACATTTTTAAAGCAGAATATGTTTTTCCCAGCCTCCTAGTGCTTGTTATTTCTTTTATTACTTATTTTTAAATTTTATAAACCACCCTTCATCCACAAGGTATCCCAGAGCAGTGTACATAACATTATAAAAAGACAAGTGCAACATTACAGTACACTTAGAAAATACTAAGTATAAAAACTATTCAACTAGCAAGGAAAAAAATCAACTAAAAGAACATTTAAAACTTAAAATGCTTGGGCATCATATCAAAAATTATTTTGATATGGTGCCAGAAAGAAAGCAAGTGTCAGGGTGGACACTGAGCCCATGGAGTCCCAGAGTAGTTCTGATTCTGAGGAAGAGCAGTCGCTCCTGGGAGAGGAGCGCGCTCCTCTTTCCCAGGGCCAACAGCTGACGGAGATTCCTCCCACCAGCATTCCTAGCTTAGAAAGCAGTCCAGGGAGTGACCGAGCACAGATAGCAGACTTGGTGGATGCGCAACGCCGACGCAGAGAGCGGCGCCAGATGGAGGGCGCGGAAAGGAGGCGTAGTGCCCGGTTGGTGCGCAAACAACGGCTGTGCCCAGAGGATCCAAGGGAAAAGGGGAGGGACTCTCCCTAGTCCTTAAGTTCAGGGGTCTGCCAGTAATTCCCTTTCGAACGGGGACCAACTGTTCCAACTTAGGGCATAAGTACTGTGCTGCTCAGATCTAGTTGCAAACGGTATAGTTGTTAAGTTATAAAAGAATAAAGCTTTGAAAGGAATCCCTTTGTCTGTCTGGACTTGGCTACTGGATTAGACTGAGAGAGGCCTCCAAGGAGCCCCTTACAGCAAGGTGAGATCACCCCTTCTTTGAATTCTGTTAGTTGCCTTTCCTTTATAATTGTCACTCCCTTATCCAGAAAGCATCCTCATTCCATTAACTTTTCCTCTCCCGTGCCTCCAGCTTCTTGGCCTCACTGAAACTTGGCTCCCTCCCTCAGACATTGTCTTAGCTGCCGTCTCCTTTTCTCACACCATTTGCCTTGAACATTACTATTACTTATGAAGCACCTAAACATTTCTCTGCCCTTAGACTTCCAATCTAAAAGGGAGCCACAGTAAGAAAACATTTTCAGGGGGATAGCTGTGATAATCTTGCAGCAAAAACAGTGTGTTGTGGCCCCTTAAAGACTAATAAATTTACTATGATGGCATAAGCTTCATGTACACTGCCCACTTCATCAGATGGCAGATTTCCATACTGCTTCGGAGTGTGTATGGAATTGTATAGAGGGAATTGAAATGCAGAAGCTAGAGATGGTGAAGAATGGTATTGGCCATCTTTCCAACTTCTGGTTCCAGTCCTTGCACCCCCATCCCTCTGCTTTCCTACATTTAAAAATGTTTTGTGCAAAGATGGGCATGATAAAGGACAAAGAAGGCAGGGACCTAACAGAAGCAGATGAGATTAAGAAGAGGTGGAAAGAATACACAGAAGAACTATACAGGAAAGATCTTAATGTCCCTGATAGCCATGATAGTGCGGTCACTGGACTTGAGCCGGACATCCTCGAGGGTGAAGTCAAGTGGGCCTTAGGAAGCATTACTAACAACAAAGCTAGCGGAGATGACAGTCTCCCAGCTGAGCTGTTTAAAATCCTAAAAGATGATGCTGTTAAAGTGCTGCACTCAATATGCCAACAAATTTGGAACACTCAACAGTGGCCACAAGACTGGAAAAGGTCAGTTTACATTCCAGTTCCAAAGAAGGGCAATGCCAAAGAGTGTTCAAACTACCGTACAATTGTGCTCATTTCACATGCCAGCAAGGTCATGCTCAAAATCCTACAAGCTAGGCTTCAGCAGTATGTGAACCGAGAAGAACTTCTGGAAGTACAAGCTGGGTTTCGAAGAGGCAGAGGAACTAGAGATCAAATCGTCAACATTCGCTGGATCATGGAGAAAGCAAGAGAATTCCAGAAAAACGTCTATTTCTGCTTCATTGAATACACTAAAGCCTTTGATTGTGTGGATCACAACAAACTGTGGCAAATTCTTAAAACAGATGGGAGCACCAGACCAGCTTACCTGTCTCCTGAGAAACCTGTATGAGGGACAAGAAGCAACAGTAAGAACCGGGCATGGAACAACCGATTGGTTCAAAATTGGGAAAGCAGTATGACAAGGCTGTATATTGTCGCCCTGCTTATTTAATTTATATGCAGAGTTCATCATGAGAAATGCCAGGTTGGATGAATCACAGGTTGGAATTAAGATTGCCGGGAGAATTATCAACAACCTCAGATACGCAGACAATACCACCCTAATGGCAGAAAGCGAAGAGGATCTAAAGAGCCTCTTGTTGAGGGTGAAAGTGGAGAGTGCAAAAGCTGGTTTGAAACTCAACATTAAAAAAACGAAGATCATGGCATCTGGCCCCATCACTTCCTGGCATATAGAAGGGGAAGAAATGGAAGCAGTGACAGATTTTATTTTCTTGGGCTCCAAGATCACCGCAGACGGTGACTGTAGCCATGAAATTAAAAGACGCTTGCTCCCTGGGAGAAAGCTATGGCAAACCTAGACAGCATAGGAAGAAGCAGAGACATCACCTTGCCGACAAAGGTCCGTATAATCAAAGCTATGGTTTTCTCAGTAGTAATGTATGGCTGTGCGAGCTGGACTATAAGGAAGGCTGAGCGCCGAAGAATCAATGGTTTCAAACTGTGGTGCTGGAGAAGATGTACAAGTCCCCTGGACTGCAAGGAGGTCAAATCAGTCAATCCTAAAGGAAATCAGCCCTGAGTGCTCATTGGAAGGACAGATACTGAAGCTGAAGCTCAAATATTTTGGCCACCTAATGCGAAGAGAAAAGTCACTGGAAAAGACCCTGTTGCTGGGAAAGATTGAAGGCAAAAGAAGGGGATGGCAAAGGATGAGATGGCTAGATAGCATCACCAATGCAATGAATATGAACTTGAGCACACTCCGGGAGACAGCGCAGGACAGGAAGGCTTGGCGTGCTATGGTCCATGGGGTCATGAAGAGTCGGACACGACTGAACAACAATCACTTCTTTGGCTCCCTCTCAAGTGGCATATCTTTTCCGACAACACCCCCACTTTGCTCCTTGGTGAGATCAACATGTTGATAATCCTTCTGACCCAGCCTCCCAAACCTCCAGCTTTACACACTCCCATAGACTGCCTAGGACAAGGATGGGCAGAAGATAGACCTCTAGATGTTTTGGATTTAAAAATCCCAGAAGTCTCTATAAGCATAACTAATAGTCAGGAATGCTGGATGGTGAACTTCAAAACATCTACTTCCTGTTCTCTCACCGGTGTTACTGAGTTCAGCGGACACTGTGTGGCGCTCACCTCTCAACATTCTGCTTCTTGCTCCTTCTGTGACCTGCAGTTCCAATATTCTCAAAAGCATCATCTCTTCCTCTTGTCACTTCCATCTACTCCTTAGACTGGGGGTTGCCAAATTATGCCCCTCCCCCAGATGTTATGACATACAACTCCCATCATCCCTCCTGTCTAGGGCTGATGGGGAGTTTTAGGCCAAAACACCTAGAGGGACATGAATTGCCCATTCCTGTTTTACTCCTTTCATCCTCCCCATTCATCCTAGTTCTTAGCTATTGACATTTATCTCTCCACACAAACCTTCACATCCCAACCTCTGCCTCACTTCCTCCATTTGGCCTCTCCATTCATGTTCTCATCTCTGGAGAACAGCTGACTAACCTAATCCAGTATATCTTCTTCCCATCTACTGTCTACCTCACCAAACTAGTAAATCACCAATACACATAAGCTCTAGGAACTTCCTTCAGTATACAGATTACTACTTCCCTGTGGCTGGGACCACTGGAAGCTTTAATGTGCCAAACTTACATGGATGCTGGAAGTGCTTACGTGGTCTGCATCAGTCTTAGTTTGATATTCAGTCACTATTGAACAGCGTGTGAGTCACTCATGGGAAAACGAAGGCTACGGTGACAAATTGGTCTGGGAGGAACAATGGGATAGGGACTACTTTCAAGGAAAGGCAGAACAGATGTAGAACAAACTAGCATAGTGATTAAGTGCATGTTGTGAAGACCCTTATTAAAAGTATCAACTCAGTCATTACTAGGTGGACTACTCTTGGATCAATCCTCCTGTCCACTGAAGTTGTCATCTAAGGCCTTTGTCCAAGCGCCCCTGCCACCTAAGGTGCGACTGCCCTGAGTCAACCAGTGAAAGCCTTTTTAGTGGTGGCTCTTCCTCACCTTTGGAATGGCCTACCCAGGGAGTCCAACCTGGCACCTATGTTCACACCTCTTAGGCACTAGGAAATAACATTTTGCCAAGCTTTTAAGATCTCTTAGCTTTCTGAATATATTCACCGTTTAACTGGAATTGGATTATTGCTGCTTCTATTTTGTATGTTAAATGTTAACCAAAATCTTTCAGACACAGTGATAAGACAAAATGGTTGCTGAAGTACAGGACAAAATTCAGGTAAACAAATAAAATTGCTTAAATAGGAGATTTCAATATCCAATGGAAATAGTTTTCACCCACATGCAGATTTGATAGGGGAAGGGCTGTAGGTTCAGCAGTACAGCATATGCTTTAGATGCAGAACGGCAAAGGATCAGTCTCCAGAATCTCCAAGTAGGGCTAGGAAAGACCCATCTGAAAGAAGCCCTAGAGAGCTGCTGCTAGCCAATGTAGAAAACAATGAACTAGATGGACCAATGGCAGCTTGCTATGGTTGATCAGTTTTACTCCATTAAAAGATTTCCAGCTAGAGTGGAGGCCTACCTATAAATGCTTTCAAAAGGCATTCTTCAAAAAACACCTCACTAGAAACCAGTTAAAATATCTCACCTTTAAACCACTTTCTATCCTGCAACCCCTTTCCCAGCGTCATTCAGGATTACAGATCATATGTTAATATACTGACTAGTTGTAATCTACCTCATACTTACAGTGTGGGCTATTACATACAAAGTAAGATTTTCTGCTGTCCTTTTAATGCGCGTTTATGATTGGGAGTGAGAATTCTAATCTGTGTCAGCATTTCGTATGGACAGGTGACTAACAGGTATAAAGCACTTTTTATTATCAGTAAATGCAGAATACAGCCAATAGTATATAAAGCTACCTTTATTTGGACTTTACAGAACAGGCCAATGAATACACTGTAATTTTATAGAAAGTTTAAAAACAGTAAGTCACCTCTTTACAGCAGCTATATTGCCATCTATTTGCTTTAGCTGTTACAGAAATTCCAAGTTTGAGTCCAGTTTCTCCATTCAACAGGTATTCTTAAAACACAACATACATGTAAGTCTCCAATTAATTTATTGGCCTTTGAAGGGTTAGTCTGTGGCCAACAATAATTTAGTTTTGAAGGTTACCTGTAGCCTTCCTCCACTATACAGCAAAGCACAGAAGTTTAAAAAAATGTTCCAAGCATTACCCTAGCACTAGGGGAAAACCAAGGCTTTGGGAATACCTACAGGAATTTCTAAACAGATTTTAGATGTCTAAACTAGAATTGGCCTGATGTACCTATTTTGCTCTGATATATATATGGACAGTTAGCTCATCAAGGAACATTAGTAAAAGCTAAAATCACTGTATAGTGAAAGCACAGAAAAGAAAACCTGAATTATGCACAGGTGTGTGCCCCTTCATAAGGATTGGGAATTTACTTTATTTGCAATGTGAGGGGATTACTGACTAGAATAATAGTGTTCTGCATGAAGTATGCCAATAAAGCGAGAAAGATTTCTATGCAAGATGAAGTGGCAACAGGCTCTCTCAAACCTCTGTAAAATGCACATTTATTTCTACCAAAAAGACTTATGATACAGAATTGAAATCTCACAAATGTAATGGTGAATCTATTAAAATATACAGAAACTCCTAAGTAGATCATATTTAAAAAGATGGAGGGGTTGTCAATTCTTTTATTTGTACACATCTGCATCTTCACATAATTTGATAACCTTTTACAAAATCATGTAAAAAGCACAAGAATTGCCTGGTAAACAGTCTGCATTTCTCCAAAAGATTTTATACAGCATGCAATTAAGGCAGCCTTTTCTTCCTCACATGGAATCCTTTCACTCAAGTAATCTTCTGCTGCAAAGATTAGGCTAGGGAGCCTGGTCTCTTCTGTCAACGCCTTTTGTCTTTCCTGTCTGATTTACGGTCTCTTTCACTCCGCGAAGTTCTTTTGCCTGACCGACTACTTTCTGATATAGACCTCTTTCTGTCCGACCTTGAACTTTTATCCTTCGATCCTTTTGCATCTCTGCTGCTACCTTTTGAAGACTTGTGACTCCTGTCTACTCCTGAATTATCCCTTCGCTTCCGATCCAAACTCCTTCTACGCTTTCTATCCCTATTGTGCCCACCACGCCCTCTGCTTCGACTTCTACTCTCACTAGTACTAGAACTACTACTACTCTCTCGACTGCTAGTTCCACTAGTGCTGCTACTGCTGCTGGAACTACTCCGACTACTACTGGTGCCACTGCTAGAACTGCTGCCACTACTACTACTTGTAGAGCTAGTACTACTAGTGCTACTACTAGTACTCCGACTTCGACTCTTGCTGGTTTTGTTCCTTGCTCTACCCCTGCTTCTGCTCCTAATTTTGTTCTTGGTTTCTACAGTTACTGCCTGGACTTGGTCTGCCTGAATCTCAGGCAGCTTTTCAGGCACTACAGATTCTTCTTTGTCTACCTGAGGCTCTTGATCCTGAGCGGATTCCAACAGTGGTGGAGGCTGTGGCCGAAGCACAGCCTCTGACTGAGGCTGGGCCTCAGCCTCTGATACTGGAGTGGATTCAAGCTCCTTCTCTTCTGCCTCCTCTGGTTCAGCTTCAACTTCTGGCTTGCTGGCTTCCTCTTTCTCCAGGGCAGCAATAGGCCCCTCCTGTTCTGGTTGAGCATTACACTCCACTTCTGGTTCCATTTCTTTACTATTCTCATTTTCTAGTGGCTCTTCATGATCTGCCTCATTAGTTTCCATCACATCCTGCTCTCCATCTATTGGCAGAATACTTTCACTTTCTTTTACTAACACAACTTCCTCCTCCTGATTTTCCTGCTGCCTGTCATTCTCTTTAACCGCAGCTCCCTCTTCTACCTTAACCTCCATTTCCTCTTTCTGTTCATCCTCCTCCTGCTCTATCTCCCCATCACTGTGACTAGCACCTACCTCCTTTTCTTCCCCTACATCTTCTATTTCTACATCATTGCTCTGATTACCTGTCTCCATCTCTTCCACCTGCTGAACCGCCTTACCCTCTTCCTGCTCCTTGTTCTGGTCTTCCTTCTTTTCTTCTTTCTGCACCTCCTGGTGTTCTTTTTCCTTCACAGACTGTCGTCTGGGCCTGGCTTCCATTTTGTTAATTTGCTCAGCAAATTCAATGCGCCTACTTTCAAACAGTGCTGAAGAAAGAGAGAACACAGTAAGCTTGGCATAGATAATTAACAGAGTTCTGATTCACTTAAAGACCATCTGAGCCACTTCACACAAGGAAAGTTTCAGAAAAATGATAATCCATGCAAAAAGTTTATGAACCTGCAATTCAGTATCATGTGACAAGCACATATATGTCTGTCATGTGGACTTGTTGCAAAAACCCATTACCCACACTACAAATGTACAAGTTACAAGCTATACGTTAGTTACCCAGCAGTAAGAATTAAAAGCTAAAATATGCTCTTTACATTGAAAACTTGTTTACCTCTACATAAAGCAACTTAGGACGCAATCCTATGGCTGTTGGACAGGGGCTAGACGGCCATATGATTGTTCTGTTTCCTGGAACTGATTTTGGAGCCCACACTCTGAGGTCTGTTCCCAGAAAACTGCCTCCTGCCCCTTCGTAGGTGGTGTGGATCATCCCTGGGCTCCATGCTCGGATGAGCAGCGCAGAGCGGGGCAAAAGGGGGCATGGAGGGCGTAAGTGCCAGTATGACGCTTCCTATGCGTCGTCCAGCATCCCCCCACCCCCACTCCAAAGTCCTGCAACTAGACAGCCGAAATCAGTTATCTAGCTGCAAATGCAGGGCAACTAGAGATTGGAGAAGAATACATCTACTCTACCAGCCACAACATACCGTTTAATTTTTTTTGAGAATCATCAAACATCTTCTGTGTAGCAGGACACATTCTGCCAGGTATGTAAAACAGGTGAGGCTTTGTCTTTGTTCTTATGTATTTAATTATTTTGGCATTGTGTTCATTCCATTCTTCTTGCTGGTAAACAAAAAGAAAATTTGTTTCTTCACTATCATCCAAAACACAAACAGATGGCAGCTGCTGAATGCACACTCACCAACTGAGCAAGTTCAACTTTTTGTTCTAATAGCCGCAGCTCTGTTTGTTTAGCACGTCTTTCCTCAAAGAGTTCTCGCCTCTCATTTTCGACTTGCTTTCTCTCTTCCTCTGCCTGGACTTCAAGTTTCTGTTCAATTTCTTGCCGTCTTTTTTGCTGAGGTGGAGAAACAGTTTCAGATTTGTTTAAGGTTAATTCAGTAATACCATTATTACTAATATGAGTTTAAAAGCCATTTATGTAAATGGCTTTTACACTCTGTATATTGTCTTTTAATGTTTTAACTTCTGTAAACCGCCCCGAGAGTGGTTTACAGAATAACAGTATGATTATCACAACATGCAAACGTAACAAATTCAATTTTTAAAGTCAAATAAAACTATTAATTCCAAATATTTTATGGCATAAGCACATACTACAGGCAAAAGCAACAGTTTCCTAACAATATCTGGTCAGTAATTACAATTTCCCTGGTGCCTCTGCCTCCTATGGCACGCAGGAAGCTGAGAGGGAAAAGGGATTCCTGAAGACTGGGTGGAGATTCTTTCTGTGAGAAGGAGCTCCGTCCGCTAGCAGATGACATAGATAGATACAATCCATGTACTGCATAACTTGTTCTGATCCCTGTGATCCTGAATTCAAGTCAGCACTGAAGTCCTGATACAATAAGTTTTACCTAAGGTGGAATCCTAATTCTTACTAGAAAGTCCAGAGGTCCTCACATTCTGGCTGGCTGGAGATAGTAACCAACTATTGCTTTTAGTGGCTCGTGAGGCTTCGCTTTCTCACTTCCTACTCCACAGAAGTACAGGTGCTCCTCGCGTGTCGAGCAAGGCAATTTCAAGTGGAGGAGTAATGGGTAATATTGGCAAGTATGTTAGAAGTTTTTTCTGCTGATTGCCAGAATTAAGTTTACGGTGACTACTTGGGACTGTAGCTGTAGATCAATTACATTTTATTAAACTTAACAGGACTAATTTCTAAGAAATCATGTTTAGGAGCTCTCCCTGCTTGCCTTTACACACACACACACACACACACACGACCTTTTGAAAGTCTTAACACTTTCAAAAGTGAGGCAACATACATGGCTAGAAAGCCATTAGGCCAGTAGAAGTAAAATTCTTCTCAAAAGACAGTATAGAAATGTCAATTGTATGAAACCGTTACATTTTCCCTCTCAAACAATTTACTAGGTATTAAGTTAATACCCTCTCAGTAGCAACCGTTGATTCTTGTTTGAACTTCTGAAGAGTACCCATCAACAGACCAAATATACGCCGATTCCTGACAGAAAAAGGGAAAAGAATGATTATACTGCAAATTTTCATAAGTTTTATTAGAAACAAAATAAAACTTTTCAAAATCTTCCAGGGCTTCTGGCAGTTAATACTAGAGAACACTATTTTTATAAAATCAACATAGCCACTAGATGGTGTAAGTTTCCACAGTAACACGGGAAGGTAACTGGAGATGGTGAGCAGACAGCATTCTCAACAAAAACCTATCATTTACTACACAATGTTAACATTCTATAAAGTTGTTGGTTCATGATGCTGAAATATCTTAGGCTGGATCCAGCAAAAGCCTCCTACACATGGATGGGTGCCTTCCATCGGTACGAGACTTTTGATCCAGCAGAGCTTTTCTGCTGGCTAACAAGGGAGGAAGCAATCTTTACTCATTCCCCCCTCCCCCTGCAGTCTCCTATCCATCCTGAAAAGCTACCCTGGAAGGTTGGGGGCCCCTCTGGATTAATGGGGGAAGTGATGCTAGGGGCTTCAAAAGGAGCAGGGAATCAGCAAATGGGGGATGTTTTTTCTTGGTGATTTAAATCCATCCCACCTGACATTTATTGATAAATAACTCTGGTTATACTTCTAGCAATGCAGCCTGGACATTTTCCTAAAGCTGAAGATGATACATGCAAGAGATCTATTTCACTAAAAACAATACATCTGTTGGGATTCTTTGTGGAAAGTCACAAGAATGTAATTTGGTGAGACACATTTTATTCTTTTTATTGTACATCCTTGAGTGCTCATTTGAGTGGAGTAGCAATTCAAAAATATTCTGAATAAATAATAAACTCAGCCAGAATCCCTAATCAATCTCTGATATCCCCAAAATGTTCAGGAATGACAGCAAGCCATAGAGGTTAAACCAATTTACATTTTCAGTACAAAGATGCCTACAGCCACCTTTTACTGAAGTCTTCGTTGATGGCTAGCTGTAGAAATCTGAGAACCTTGGCTCAGACAACATACTTGTAAATAGGCAGCAGGGGTGTACTATGCTGGGAAAGAAATTGGTCCCAACATTAATACATTCAAATGTCTGCCTCTCACTACAACAATTTCATTGGAAATCATGACTGCACTGGATTACCTTTGCCAGAGTTAAATTCCAACACATACATGTCCTTTGAGAGGAACTAGGTGAATCCTACAACTTTTCTGCAACTGCAGAAAACAGTCAAAACTCAGTATTTAGGCACATTGAGTTAGACAGCATTTCTGCATAAAAATAAGCCAGAGAAAAGACATAGAATCATAGAATAATGATTTATTGGAAGGGGCCTACAAGACCATCAGGTCCAACCCCCTGCTCAATGCAGGAATCCAAGTCAGAGCATCCCTGACAGATGCCTCATCTTGAATGCCTCCAGTGTGGGAGAGCCCACACTTCCCTAGGTAATCGGTTCCATTGTCGTATTGCTCTAACAGTCAGGACGTTTTTCCTGATGTTCAGCTGGAATCTGGCTTCCTGTAACTTGAGCCCATTATTCCGTGTCCTGCACTCTGGGATGATCGAGAAGAGATCCTGGCCTTCCTTTCTGTGACAACCTATCAAGTACTTGAAGAGCGCTATCATATCTCCCCTCAGTCTTCTCTTCCCAAGGCTAAACATGCCCAGTTCTTTCAGTCTCTCTTCATAGGGCTTTGTTTCCAGTCCCCTGATCATCTTTATTGCCCTCCTCTAAACCCTCTCCAGTTTGTCTGCATCCTTCTTAAAGTGTGGTGCCCAGAACTGGACACAGTACTCCAGATGAGGCCTAACCAGTGCTGAGTAGAGGGGGACTAGTACTTCCTGGGATTTGGAAGCTATGCTTCTAGTAATGCAGCCCAAAACAGCATTGGCCTTTTTTGCAGCCACATCACATTGTTGGCTCATATTCAGCTTGTGATCGACAACAATTCCAAGATCCTTCTCGCTTGTAGTGTTGTTGAGCCACGTATCCCCCATCTTGTAACTGTGCATTTGGTTTCTTTTTCCTAGGTGCAGAACTTGGCATTTATCCCTATTCAATTTCGTTCTGTTGTTTTCTGCCCAGTGTGCCAGTCTATCAAGATCACTTTGAATTTTCTGTCTTCCAAAGTATTAGCTATCCCGCCCAATTTTGTGTCATCTGCAAATTTGATTGGCATTCCCTGCACCTCCTCCTCCAAGTCATTATAATAAAAATGTTGAAGAGCACTGGGCCCAGGACTGAGCCCTGTGGTACCTCACTTGTTACCTCTCCCCAGTTTGAGAAGATCCCATTGGTAAGCACTCTTTGAGTCCGATTCTGTAGCCAGCTGTGGATCCACCTGATTGTTGTTTCATCTAGCCCACTTTGAGCTAGTTTGCTCATCAGGGTATCATGGGGCACTTTGTTGAAAGCTTTGCTGAAGTCGAGGTATATTGTCAGAGCACCCTAGCTGCCTCTTTAAGTCCCCTCCAATAGCCAACTCACGACACAGACTAAAGGGATTCTTTCCAAGGCTTTATTCCTTTACAATTTAATGACTCTTTCAGATGCTAATCACCAGCGACTAAGCAAGGAAACGCACTGGGGTATTTAGCAGAGTAGCCTAAGCTCCAGGTAAGGCAGTTGGTCCCCGTTTGAAGGGGAAGAGCGGGAAAACTCTGAACTTATGGGCTATGGAGAGGTCCTCCCTCTTACCTGGGGATCCTCGGGACGCAACCGCTGTTTTAGCGCCAAGCGGGCAGAGCACCGCCTCTCAGTGCCCTCCATCAGGCGCCACTCCCTCCGAGCATCCAGCAAGATCCCATCCCCTGCTCTCTCACTGCTAGGGGCACTCTCTGTCTCAGGAATGCAGGCAGGAGGAATCTCTCCCTGCTGCTGTGCCTGTGAGAGATGAGCGAGCTCCTCTCCCACGGGTAGTTGGTCCTCCTCAGAATCAGAACTAGTCTGGGGCTCTATGGGCTCAATATCCACCCTGACATCTATGTCCACAGCATTCCCACAGTCTACAAGGAAGGTTACTTGATCAAAAAATGAGATCAGATTTGTCTGGCAGGATTTGTTCTTGACAAATCCATCTTGGCTTCAAGTCATCACCGCATTGTTTTCAAGGTGCTTACAGATGGATTGCTTTATCATCTGCTCCAGAATTTTCCCAGGGATTGATATCAGACTGACTGGTCTGCAGTTCCCAGGTTCCTCCTTTTTACCCTTTCTGAAGACAGGGACATTAGCCCTCCTCCAGTCATCTGGCACTCCCCCCAACCTCCATGATTTCTCAAAAGATCACAGACAGTGGTTCTGAGAATTCTTCTGCCAGTTCCTTTATTACTCTAGGATGCAGTTCATCTGGCCCTGGAGATGTGAAATCATTCAAAGTAATTAGGTGTTCCTTGACTATATGCCTATCGATCTCAAGCTGCAATCCTGCCCCTTGAGCCTATACTTCGCCTTTGCCAGGGGGATCATATTCCCTCTTTCGGGAGAAGACTGAGCCAAAGTAGGAATTGAGCACTTCTGCCTTTTCTTTGTCATCTGTTATCATTTTGCCATCCTTATTTAATAGTTGAACCACCATTTCTTTCCTGTCTTTTACTATGTATGTTGCTTTTAGTGTCTCTCGCTAACCTCAGCTCGTTCTCAGCTTTAGCCTTCCTGATGCCATCCCTGCGATTCCGTGCTACCTGCCTGTAGTCTTCCTTTGTTGCTTGGCCTTCCTTCTACTTCCTATATGTGTATTTTTTTGTTTTCAGGTCATCTCTAAGCTTTTTGTGAAGCCACACTGGCTTCTTCTGTTGTCTTCCACCCTTTTTTCTTGTTGGAATTGTTTGTAATTTTGCCTTGAGAGTTTCCTTTTTCAAAAATTCCCACCCATCTTGGACTCCTTTTCTCATTAGAGTCTCTTGCCATGGGACCTTACTTATCATTGTTCTGAGTTTATTAAAATCAGCTTTCCTAAAATCCAGGGTACGAGTTTGGCTACACTCAGCTTTTGCTTCCCTTAGAACCAAGAACTCAAGTACAACATGGTCGCTTTCCCCCAGAGTTCCTGTAACTGCTACTTTACTTACTAAGTCATCTCTGTTGGTTAGGATCAGGTCAAGGATAGCCGATCCTCTAGTTTTTTCCTCTACTTTCTGTAGGAGGAAGTTATCCACCACACAAATCAGGAATTTCCTAGAAGGGCCATGTTTTGCAGAATTTGTCTCCCAACAAATATCAGGGAAATTGAAGTCCCCCATTACTACTACATCATGCTTCCTTGAAACACTGGCAATTTGCTTTTCAAAAGTTTAATCCTCGTCTTCTCCTTGATTGGGTGGCTGGTAGTAGACTCTGACCACCAGGTTCCTTTTATTCTTTGCACCAATTTTTTTAACCCACATACTCTCGATGGGGCTACCAAGCTCATCTTCTGTATTTCTGTGCAGATATGTATTTTTCACATATAGTGCAACCCCACCTCTCTTTCTGTTCCTCCTGTTCTTTTTGAACAAGTTATATCCTTCAATTGCTGTATTCCAGTCATGAGAGTCATCCCACCAAGTCTCAGTTATACCTATCAAGTCATAATTTGCCTCCTGTAATTAAGAGTTCAAGTTCATTCTGTTTGTTTCCCATACTCTGGGCATTAGTATATAGACATCGAAGACCATGTGCTTCATGGTCTGGCTTTCTTCCTACATGTGTCTGAAGACTATTATTGGGCGCTATTAGAGCTGTTCTCTCTGTTGCGGTGCATGAGCCTTCGTCCATTGTTACCCCCAACATTACATCTCCCTTCCCCGCAGAATTCACTTTAAAGCCCTCCTGATAAAGTTCTTCATGCTGTGGCCAAACACATTCTTCCCAGCCCTTGCCAACAGTTTATCTTCCAGGAAGTATAGCCCGTGGTCCCAGAATCCAAATCTCTCTCGGCAGCACCACCTTCATAGCCAGTCATTCAGCCAGAGTATTTTCCTTTCCCTTTCTATCCCTCTTCTAACTACTGGAAGGATGGATGAGAAAACTATCTGGGCCTCAAAGTTCTTGAGTTTCCTTCCCAAAGCTTCAAAGTCTGATGTGATTTCTTCATAGCTCTGCTTGGCGGTATCATTTGTTCCCACATGGATGAGAAGGGATACCTGTCAGTGGGCTTTATGAGTGCAGGCAACCCTTCGTCACGTCTCTAATCCATCCTCCCGGGAGACAGCATATCTGGCGAGTCCACAGGTCTTCATGACATACTGGGGTTTCAATCCCACACAGCAAGGAGTCTCCTGCTACTACAACTCTTCTCTTGTTGTTGTAGGCTTTGGTTTCATCGCCTCTGCTTGGCGTACCTTCAGCCTCTTGCTCACTCTCATGCAGGTTCCCCTGTAATTCTTCCTCTGCAGGCTGTCCTCCAACCTCATCTTCAAGTACCTGGAAATGGTTCCCTAGTTCCACTGCCTCCACTGGTGCCAAGTGTCTTCTAGTTCTTCTGTTCCTGTATCCTCTCCTTCATTTTTCCTCACCTCAGCAGTTTCCTCTTCTGCCTCAGCTTGCTGTTGCTCTTCTACCTCTTATATTTTGCTTTGCTGCTGTAGTTCCACCGTTCTGTCCAAGAACTCTTCGTGTTCTCTTATTCCGGTCCAGTCCTCTTTCTTCCAGTAGTGTGATCTGTGATCAACTTGTTGCGTGGGTAGGCCACGTTGTTCTCAAGCAAGAAAACAAACATGGCACACACCTTGCAGGTCACCACCACTGGAGTCTTGTCCTTCCATAGTCTCTTTTCCCTTTTTGTGTCTAGCTTTCTGGTTGTTCAAGAGTAGTGCCTGGTCCTCTACTCATTGCAGGTTAAAAACAGAGTCCCACTGGTATGGAAGTGTGTGTAACAAGACAAATAATTTGTTTTAAAAAAATGAGAAAAAAATGTTAATAAACTAAAAATAAAAAACAAATTAACAAAAACATCTGGCTTGTGAGATCAAATATATCAGCATAGTACAATAGGTCATGTTGCTGTTGTTAGTCTCACATACTGGGGGCCCAGAACTGCAAAGTCACAGAGATCCAGCCCCAGGCTCTGGGAACCATCACTGTGTATATTATGAAGATAATCCACCAAGACCATCTGAGGGACTGCATGCTCTTTTTCACACCATCTACCTGTTTAAGCTCTGAATTTTGCTTATCGCTCTCAGCTATAAATACCTATGGTTTTACAAAACATGAAGGTCCCATGAATATGATTTTCCATCTCATGTAAAGACACCAGTAAATACCAGCTTTGGCTTCGTAAAATAAGGCTACAATCCTTTGCACACTTACTAAAAGTCCCACTGAACTCAGTGGAGATTTCTGAAAAAACATTTGTAGGATTGGATGGCAAATTGCTTTGTTCAGTGTTCTTGCATATATATGTACAAAGTAACTCATACTCTGAAATGAGATAGGATTATATCACCTTCTGGTTACAATCCTAGGTTGGATTAAATCATTTTTTAGAAATGTATATGCTGCTTTTCTTTATAAAAATAAACAGATTTGTTTGAGCAACCCATTTTGTTTGAACAGCTTGAGCGATTAGATACTGGTATCATAGACCCACATTCCTGGCTTATACTGGAAATTCCTCCTTCATTAGCCCAAATCTGATAGAAGCATAAAGGAGCAAAATAATTCACAGCATTCAATTCTCTCTCACCGCCCGCAACACTTAAAGATGCTTGGATTAGTTTACGAGGTTATCCAAGTTATTAGACTACTTTCCCACAAACTACAAATCTAAAATTGATGCAAAAATAGCTCAAGACAACTCAAGATATTAGGTTTCATTGCTAGACATCAAGGTCAGGACATGTAAGTTTTTTTACAGTAATGTTATTCTGTTTAGTTGATTATGTAAATTTGTTGTATTTTGTGTTATTTGTACCATATGCTGCCTAGAATGGCTGGGTAACTGGCCAGATGGGTGGCTAATAAATACATAAATAAACAAACGTGGTTCACACATTAATGCTAATCCATGGATTGTTGAATTCAGAGTTGTTGTAATGTGTGAACACAGCCATGCTAACAAACCATGGTTTCCTAACCACAGACAACCCAGAAAGAGAGCTCATGATTTACTGTTGGGTTATTTGGCCAAGCTACAGAGGCAGCAGGCAAAAGTGTTAACCCAGCTGCTCTACGTGCCGGTACCACAGTCATCCAAAGGCATCTGGGATACAGGAAGGGAGCAGGTGAAGGATGAAGGAAATCAACTATCCAGGGACTGAGAAAACAAATCACAGTTTGTTCGACCATCTGCCAGACAAACGTTAGACAGGACAAACCATGGGTTAGCATTATGTGTGAGCCAGGTCATAGACTTCCTTGCAAGAGAAGCCAAACAAACAAGAATATGATAGGGCAATGGAACTCCCACAGGCCAAATCTGAACAGGAGCATATTTATATTTTTAGAAATTCTGTATGCCGCTTTGTATATTGCCTGCCCACCCCAAAGAAGTGGGATATAAATCCCTAAAATGGCTTTTAAATATATACAAACAATAGTCTGAGATCAGAGTGTCAGTATCTTTATCAAAGTTTTATTTTGTCTTGCATATGAACAGGCAATGTGAACTGTGCAAGGCAACATGAAGACAATATTCCAGTAGCTGTGGCCCAGATTTGACACATGCAGGGTTTAGCTATCTTTCAAACACCAATCTCAAATGAGTTGCCTGGTGGAGCACACACAAATCTTAAAAAAAAAAAACAGGCAAAGACAGTGTGAACTAATTGCCAATGTTTGATACATGAACAAGCACAGCATTCAGAAATAGCCAGCATTCCACATCCCCCTTTCAAAAAGAACGAGACAAGAACAGGCTGTCTCTCTTTAAAAAATGGGTGGGGAGAGATTCTGACTTTTCCTGTATCCTATGCTTCTTCATGTATCAAACAGTGTCCTTAGAATTTGAAAACATTCCTGTCACGTGAAAGAATGTACGATACCTTTGTTTCCCCTTTTCATCCATATTTTGATCCTGAATAAGGTCTCGACGTGTTCGCTCTTTGGAGGTAGCAACAACAGAAGACTGCAATGCTGGCTGCAAGGATAGGGAAAAGCTAGATTAATTAAAACTTCTTCATGTTCCCCCCCCCCGAACGCCAAACAAACTTTTAGGTATGCTTTACTTTTTTAACATCATCCTCCTCTGCGTCGCTTTCATGGCGCGATTCTCTCCTTGTCCGACGTTCCCCAGCCAACCTAAATTTAAGACAAAGTGTCAAAAGTAGGGATGTCAGAGAAATCCTCCATGGACCCCAATGAGGCCGGATTCAAAAGAATCCGGCCTCTGGAGTCCGTGGTGGAAAGGATCCCTTACCTCCGCCTCCCTGCAGAATCCTCCCCACCGTCGGCTTCGGAGCATCAGCGATACGGCCACCATTGCTGTGCCGTATCGCTGGCTGAGGCTGACTCCGGATGCAAATGGCGTCCACTACGCCATTTGCGGCCCTAAAGCTCTTAGATTAAGCTAAATGCAGCCAAACTACGGGCTATACAGTCGCAAACTACGCCATTTGCGTCTGTAGTTTTTCAGTTACCCCATTCTTAAGCCTATTTCACTCTCTACTCACCTATTGGTCGCCCCTTCCAAATCCCTCTGTTTAGCTGGGGGTCCTCCTCCGCTATCCGAGAATCCACGCCTGAAACCAAACAGATCAGATGAGCATGCCCCAAACAACTTTAAAGCCAAGAACCCATAATACTTTACAGAGCTGAATGTCTTGCTTTGCATGTAACAAACTTTAGAACAGCCATACAATTGTTTCAGCTGAGGTGAGAAACAGCTGCCTATGTAAGAGGGATAGAATTGCGCGTGTAGCCTCCAGAATGCAATAGCATTTAAAGTAATGAAGTACTACCAGGACACACACCTCACATCAAGATTTCAAACATGTAGCCCTTATGAGACAGACAGACATCAGGAACCAAATGTTCAGCCACTATAGACTTGCACTCTGGTGGCTATGCACTTTGCTCTATTCCCAGTGCCAGTTTTCGGCTGGGAGAGGCACTCAGAATTATGTCATGGCAGCAAAGGGACAGCTGAAAGCAGTAGCCACTAAATTCTTATGTATTACTTATACTGGGATCCTATAAGTACTGTATATAAAATTATCAATAGTAGCTGAAAAACTTAGAAGACTGCTTGTTAAGTCATATGATGCCACTAGCTCAAAAGTTTATCCCTAGCTTTAAAAAGGTAAAGGTGTCCCCAGCCAGGCGTGTCTGAATCTAGGGGGTGGTGCTCATCTCTATTTCTAAGCCAAAGAGTCAGCGCTGCCCGAAAACGCTTCCGTGATCATGCGGCCGGCATGGCTGAACACCGAGGTGCACGGAACGCTGTTACCTTTCCCGCTGAAGCGGTATTTATTTATCTACTTGCAATTTCTTGCTTTTGAACTGCTAGGTTGGCAGGAGCTGGGACTCACTCTGTCATGCGGCACTTGGGTCTTGAACTGCTATCCTGCCAACCCTCCGGTCTGCAGTTCAGCGTCTTAACCACTAAGCCACCGCGGTCCTATTCCTGGCTTTACCAGCCTTCAACAGATACTTTAATAAGTGAATAAATGCAGCAATTTAAACTTCCCAGTATTAAAAATTAAGATCACAGCCTGATCATCTCCAAAACTAGAGCTATGAACCATCCCATGTGAACCAAGAAAGGCATACCCAGTTGACATACCATGCTCTATTTGGCTGCAACACTGCAGAAGACCTGTAGCTCTTAGAGCAGCCTTGAAATTGCTAGTAGCTTACCTATCCTTGGGCAGTAACAATGGTCCAAAGATGAGCCCAAATGGCACATTTCACACGTCCTATGCTAGACTCTCCGCAGAGAGCCATTTACACAGGTTCCACAGCAGTCTGCCAATCCAACATTAAGGCAACTACACACTTTCTCTCTCCTGATTTGAAATGGGTTATTCTATGGTTAGAATAAACAGAAGTACCGTGGCACCCAACTTTAGGGCAGCAATGGCAGAGAGAACCAGAAGCAGTGCAACCAATGGGTTAAGCATCCCAGTTATTTGCATGGCTGCCCAAGAGTATGATGCTTGAGGCTGTGAGCAGATCTTCTCCCTCTATACCCCCAGCACAGCTATAGCAGTTGAGCACAGACTCTAAAAATATTAAATTAGAAATTAACACAATACTTAAGCTTCTGGAAGTTCTAGCCCTTAAATGCATATCGACTTCTCCATGAGCCATGGCTGAATAGTCGAAACGGAAGCCAGCATTTCACAAAGCATAGGAGCTGCCTGCAGCAGCAGCAGCAGCAAACATAATTGGCGTCATTTTCCCGTCCATAGGTTCTTACCTCAGCAATATACTTCCTCGCCCCCTACCTCCACCAGGGCCTGTGATGGTCAGTAATCTACCTTGAGCGGGCCTGGAGAGAAAAACACACACACACGCACAAATAAAGTATAACAGCCGGGGGGGGGGGAGGCAGAGAAACCCCCGCACCAACCCTTCAATCCAAGGAACGGCGCTAGAGACCTCGTGTTTAGAGCGCAGCCGCCACCTCCCAACTCTCGCGGGCACCACCAACGGATTCACTAGCAGGCCTCCCTCGGTGCAGGCTCTCCCCATTCCTTCCAGGCAACCCTCTCCCCGCCTCAGACGCCTCCTTTCTGCTTCCCGCTCACCGCCGGCATAATCGGTGGGAACAACCTTAACCGCCTCCCCCCCCCCATTTATCTTCGGAACCAGCCCCCCTTCCTCTCCTGCGGCCTCACCGCACATCATTGGGGTCCCGGCCAGTGAGCTTGCGGATATTCTCATCGACGTGCTTGAGGCTTTCCTTAGCCTTCTCGAGCTGCTCCTGTAGCGCCCGCACAGCCACCGCCATCCCAGCCACCACAAGCGCGGCCTAGCCAGCCAGGTCTCGGCAGAAAGCACGGCGGGGGCAAAGGCGGGTGGGGGAGTCAGCCCACCCTCACGTAACGTGGCTCCGCCAAGCAATCCACCAATCGCTGCTCAAGATTTAGAGCGACAACGTCTCTACCCAACAGGCACGAGCAATCCCAAACCAATCGCCACCTTGTAAGATTAAATGCGACCAGGTTGCTCCAATCAGCAGTTCTCTTCTTAGCCAGTGAGGAACCCATATCGATGGAGCGACGTTGCTCCCAACCACTCGACAATCGTCTTGCTTCTCTCCGGCCAATCCCTACTTGCCAGAGCAGAATGACATCTAACCAACCAACCAAGTGGTAAATTAGCCTTTCAAGTAAACCAATCAGGGATCGGAGGTAGATTCTTTTATTCTTCCCGCCCTACCGCATGACCAGACCTACTTATTTTCGCGCGCTCGAGTCATTAGGTTCTTCGAAGTGCAAGGAGCAGGACTAAACAGACTTCTAAGGGCGAGTGATGTCTAGATTTTATAAGGCTGCAATCCCATGCACTCTTACATGCCTGGAGTAACTCCATGGAACTCTGGCATTTACTTCTGTCAACAACCGCAGGATCAGGATGCAAAAAGCGAGCGGAGTTAAATAGCATAAACCAGAATTGGTATGATGGACTGTAACTATTAATAAATGTGTCCCCAGTAATTAGTGCCCTTGCCTTCTTTGTACCTGCTGTATTATCTATTTATCTGGCTACAGAGCCAAAAATGTAAGTAGTGGGATCACTGGGTCACCAAATAGATGTGGGAACAGTATGACTGTTGCTTTGCTGATCTCAGAGCCACAGAATAGACCAGCTTTGAGCCTTCCCCAACATGCTGCCCTCCAGATATGCTGGACTACAACTCCTATCATCCCGAACCAGCATGACCAGTCCTGTTGAAGGCCGTGATCAGTTGCATATTCCAGTGATCCACAAGGGCCAGGTCAGTGACAAGGCCACTAACAAGACTTGAAAAATTCCACAGAGATTCTGCAGTCCAGTAAGATCCATTCTCCAGGGATGGGGCTCCTGAAATCTATGTCCTGGCAAAGTGATGATCTAACTGGTGAATAAAGAACAAGAAGTATACATTCAGGAACAGTGGTAACAGAGTTGACCTTTCTCTTCCCAGCTGCAATCCCCCTTGAAAATTGTCCCCTGAATAGCAATTAAGCCAAAAAAAAAAATCTTCCACTGGCACCATTGGACAGTCAAGGCTCTGGGGAATAGATCTGGGGTCCTGGGAAATAGATTTGGGCCCAGGCCAGCAATGCCCCACGTGACGATTTAGCCGTAAATACAGATTATCGCAGTCTCATAAAAAAACACATAAGACCATTACAATTCCAAATCACTTTACAGAACAGTGCAAACCTTTTAAACATCCTTTGTTTTTACGATTGTGTCTGACTGCAGTGCAAACTGATCCTGTAGTCCTGCGTTGCTGTGAGAAGTTTAATATCCTAATGTAACAGCAATTCAACAAGACATAAACAATGTAGAAAGAATAATCAATCCAGGAATAGTGATAAGCAACTGATTCCAAAGAATCCATATCGATTGTACAGCTATTCCACTAACCATGGCATCATCCATGGACAACACCCATAGCGACTCCATAGGCAGAACCCACATATCCCTGGGGCTGTGCATTGGGTTACAGTGGTGTGATTTCTACCAACGCTCATGATTTGAGTATGCAGAATTGTGCCAGCGCAAGAATCCATCCCAGTTATGGGAGAGTATATAGAATGCCACATAAACAGTCAATTCCTCCATCTCTTCCCCATCCTGCGGGCTTCTCCAACAATTTTTGTTTTGCATGAGAGACAGTGATGCAAGTGCAACTGGGTTGATACAGCTGTATAGCCTAAACACCCTAGTCTGTGTCTAGTGTGTGATTGCTATACATTAAGGGCACAAACTTATAAATGTTTAGACAGAAAAACTCCAGCAAAGGAGATTGGTACCTTGTCGTGGTGCTGGAGCTTGAGCACCTCAATGACGTCGTGAGCTAAACCATGAAGGGACACCCAAGACGGGAAGGTCATGGCAGAGAGGTCAGACTAAATACGATCACTGGGGAAGGAAATGGCAACCCACCCCAGTATTCTTGCCATGAAAAATAAATGGATCAGTACAACCAGAGATATGTCGGTATGCCATCAGAGGATGGGACTCCCAGGTCGGAAGATGGTCAAAATGCTACTGGGGAGGAACAGAGGATAAGTTCAACTAGCCCCAGATGTGATGACGCAGCTAGCTCAAAGCCGAAAGGACAGCTAGCAGCCGATGGTGCTGGTGGTGAATGACGAATCTGCTGTTCTAAAGATCAACACACCATAGCAACCTGGGATGTAAGATCTCTGAGCCAGGGCAAATTGGATGTGGTTATTGGGGAGATGTCAAGATTAAATATAGACATTTTGGGTGTCAGTGGACTGGAATGGGCCACTTCACATCAAATGACCACCAGAGCTACTACTGTGGACAAGAGGACAACAGAAGAAATGGAGTAGCCTTCATAATTAATAATAAAGTGGCTAAAGCAGTGCTTGGATACAATCCAAAAAATGATAGAATGATCTCAATTTGAATTCAGGGTAAGCCATTTAACATCACAGTGATCCAAATATACGCCCCAACCACAGATGCTGAAGAAGCAGAAGTAGAACAGTTCTATGAGGATCCGCAGCACCTACTGGATAGTACGCCAAAAGAAGATGTTATTTTCATTACAGGAGACTGGAATGCTAAGGTGGGTAGTCGAACGACACCTGGAATTACAGGCAAGCATGGTCTGGGAGAACAAAATGAAGCAGGACATAGGCTGATAGAATTTTGCCAAGACAAATCACTGTGCATAACAAACACTCTCTTCCAACAACCTAAGAGTCCTACATGGACTTCACCAGACGATCGACACCGAAATCAGATTGACTACATCCTTTGTAGCCAAAGGTGGTGGACATCTATGCAGTCGGTAAAAACAAGACCTAGAGCTGATTGTAGTTCAGATCATGAACTTCTTATTGCACAATTTAGAATCAGGCTAAAGAGAATAGGGAAGACCCACAGATCAGTTAGATATGAGCTCACTAATATTCCTAATGAATATGCAGTGGAGGTGAAGAATAGATTTAAGGGACTAGATTTAGTAGATAGGGTCCCGGAAGAATTATGGACAGAAGTTTGCAACATTGTTCAGGAGGCGGCCACAAAAAACGTCCCAAAGAAAACCAAGAAGGCAAGATGGCTGTCTGCTGAGACACTGGAAGCAGCCCAAGAAAGAAGGAAATCAAAAGGCAACAGTGATAGGGGGAGATATGCCCAATTAAATGCAAAATTCCAGAGGTTAGCCAGAAGAGATAAGGAATTATTTTTAAACAAGCAATGCACGGAAGCGGAAGAAGATAATAGAACAGGAAGGACAAGAGACATCTTCCAGGAAATTAGAAACATCGGAGGTAAATTCCAGGCAAAAATGGGTATGATCAAAAACAAAGATGGCAAGGACCTAACAGAAGCAGAAGAGATCAAGAAAAGGTGGCAAGAATATACGGAAGATCTGTATAGGAAGGATAATAATACCGGGGATAGATTTGACGGTGTGGTCAGTGAGCTAGAGCCAGATATCCTGAAGAGTGAGGTTGAATGGGCCTTAAGAAGCATCGCTAATAACAAGGCAGCAGGAGATGACGGTATCCCAGCTGAACTGTTTAAAATCTTGCAAGATGATGCTGTCAAGGTGATGCATGCCATATACCAGCAAATTTGGAAAACACAAGAATGGCTAACAGATTGGAAAAAATCAATTTATATCCCTATACCAAAAAAGGGAAGCACCAAAGAATGTTCAAACTATTGAACAGTGGCACTTATTTCACATGCCAGTAAGGTAATGCTCAAGATCTTGCAAGGTAGCCTCCAGCAATTCATGGAACGAGAATTGCCAGATGTATAAGCTGAGTTTCGAAAAGGCAGAGGAACTAGAGACCAAATTGCCAATATCCGCTGGATAATGGAGAAAGCCAGGGAGTTTCAGAAAAAGATCTATTTCTGTTTTATTGACTATTCTAAAGCCTTTGACTGTGTGGATCATCACAAATTGTGGCAAGTTCTTGGTGGTATGGGGATACCAAGTCATCTTGTCTGCCTCCTGAGGAATCTGTATAACGACCAAGTAGCAACGGTAAGAACAGACCACGGAACAACCGACTGGTTTAAGATTGGGAAAGGAGTACGGCAGGGTTGTATACTCTCACCCTACCTATTCAACCTGTACGCAGAACACATCATGTGACGTGCTGGGCTTGATGAAGCCAAGGCTGGAGTTAAAATCGCTGGGAGAAACATTAACTATCTCAGATATGCAGATGATACCACTTTGATGGCTGAAAGCGAGGAGGAGCTGAGGAACCTTCTGACGAAGGTGAAAGAAGAAAGTGCAAAAGCTGGGTTGCAGTTAAACCTAAAAAAAACCAAGATTATGGCAACCAGCTTGATTGATAACTGGCAAATAGAGGGAGAAAACGTGGAGGCAGTGACAGACTTTGTCTTTCTAGGCGCGAAGATTACTGCAGACGCTGACTGCAGCCAGGAAATCAGAAGACGTTTACTTCTTGGGAGGAGAGCAATGACAAATCTTGATAAAATAGTGAAGAGCAGAGACATCACACTAACAACAAAGGTCTGCATAGTTAAAGCAATGGTCTTTCCCGTAGTAACCTATGGCTGCGAGAGCTGGACCATAAGGAAGGCTGAGCGAAGGAGGATAGATGCTTTTGAACTGTGGTGCTGGAGGAAAATTCTGAGCGTGCCTTGGACTGCAAGAAGATCAAACCAGTCCATACTCCAGGAAATAAAGCCAGACTGCTCACTTGAGGGAATGATATTAAAGGCAAAACGGAAGTATTTTGGCCACATAATGAGAAGACAGGAGACCCTGGAGAAGATGCTGATGCTAGGAAAAGTGGAAGGCAAAAGGAAGAGGGGCTGACCAAGGGCAAGAAGGATGGATGATATTCTGGAGGTGACGGGCTCGACCTTGGGGGAGCTGGGGGTGGCGATGGCCGACAGGAAGCTCTGGCGTGGGCTGGTCCATGAAGTCATGAAGAGTCGGAAGCGACTGAACGAATAAACAACAAAGGCAGAAAAAAGGCCTACAGCTCCTAGCATGTCCTAGCATGTCCTAGACAGCCATGTTGGGAACTGTAGGCCTTTTTTTCTGTCTAAACACGCTTAGGATTGTGTCTTAACTTACTTGCATTATGTGAAACTCCAAAATCTACAGTTGGGGTATACCTTTACTTGGATCAACCAAAATTTCACAAAATAGTGAGCAAGCTGTTGAATTCTCCAAAACCCTTCATCAGGCTGAATGTTATGCAAAGTTGGGGAGGAGAAGAAAAAAATGAAAGAGAGCAATAATAGTAAATAGATGTTGTAGCCATAAGGTCCAACACAGATTATATAGAACCAGCATGGTTGTCTTTGCTCTTTATGTGGATTGTGTGAATACAAGGAGACTTATGTGTGGTTCTACTCTATTCTCGTGGCATTTAGCAGTGGTCCCCTTCATGGATTGCTGCCTTGTTGTGGCGAAGGGGCTTGCGTAACTCAGTGAAGCCATAAGCTAGGCTGTGAAGCCACCCAAGATGAACAGGTCATGGCAGAGAGTTCTGACAAAATGTGGTCCACTGGAGAAGGAAATGGCAACCTACTCCAGTATTCTTGCCAAGAAAACCCCATGGAACGTATCACAAGGCTAAAAGATATGACGCCGGAAGATGAGCCCCTCAGGTCGGAAGGTGTCCAATAGAGAGCGCAAGACAGGAAGGCCTGGCGTGCTATGGTCCATGGGGTCATGAAGAGTCGGACATGACTGAACGACTGAACAACAACA
The DNA here is from genome assembly GCF_057233095.1 of Heloderma suspectum. Classification (NCBI taxonomy): domain Eukaryota; kingdom Metazoa; phylum Chordata; class Lepidosauria; order Squamata; family Helodermatidae; genus Heloderma; species Heloderma suspectum. Next base: position 51,254,097 of record NC_139458.1, read on the forward strand.
ACGACTGTATTAAGGAAAAGAAGATCATTTATAATTACACAGTGATCCTTTCTACTTATTACTTGGTGCTGGGAAGTCACACAAACTCAAAGAGAAAATTCTCCAGACATAGTCTTACCTTGGGGAAAACTACAAAATTTTAGTCTGACACAATGTTTAAAATTAATATTTCAACAACGATAGGGTATCTAACCCATGGAACTATTAAAAAGTATGACTAATACGTACCATGGGACTGTTCCCTTAGAAAATGTTTCCAATAGAGATACAACTTAATGAAAGACTTTTTCGGCTGCAATTCTTTACACACTTACTTGGGCGTAAGTCCCACTGAATTGAATTCAATGGGACTTACCTCTGAGTAGACATACATAGAATTGCACTGTTAATTGACTACTCATATGAGTTCAACCATGCAGTCTTATAAATAACTTGAGTCCCACGGAGTTCAATAGACCTTTCTCTCAGGTAAGTGAGTATAGGATTGCAACCTAGGAACCTGATTTTGTAAGCAATTATATGTTTACAGCAATAATGGATAGTTATCAGTAAATCCTGCCTGCAATGCTATGTACCGTGTATTAAGATCCTGATCTGATACTCAGATGGATGTGCCCTTCAGTGGGGTTTTCTCAACTTAACCTATCTTACATGGTTACTGGGAGGTTAATCTGAGCTGACCTACTTGGAGGAAGGGATGCATTATTGCATCAAACAAATAGGATGTATTTTTTATTTACTTGTCAACAAAGAGTCTGTGGCACTTTAAATTTGTTGTTGTTCAGTCATTAGGTTGTGTCCGACTCTTCATGATCCCATGGACCATAGCACGCCAGGCCTTCCTGTCCTCTGCTCTCTCCCGGAGTGTGCTCAAGTTCATATTCATTGCATCAATGATGCTATCTAGCCATCTCATCCTCTGCCGTCCCCTTCTCCTTTTGCCTTCAATCTTTCCCAGCATCAGGGTCTTTTCCAGGGAGTTTTCTCTTCACATTAGGTGGCCAAAATATTTGAGCTTCAGCTTCAGTATCTGTCCTTCCAATGAGCAGTCAGGGTTGATTTCCTTTAGGATTGACTGATTTGACCTCCTTGCATTCTAGGGGACTCGTAAGAGTCTTCTCCAGCACCACAGTTCGAAAGCATCAATTCTTCGGCGCTCAGCCTTCCTTATAGTCCAGCTCTCACAGCCATACATTACTACTGGGAGAACCATAGCTTTGATTATACGGACCTTTGTCGGCAAGGTAATGTCTCTGCTTCTTACTATGCTGTCTAGGTTTGGCATAGCTTTCCTCCCAAGGAGCAACCGTCTTTTAATTTCATGGCTACAGTCACCGTCTGTGGTGATCTTGGAGCCCAAGAAAATAAAATCTGTCACTGCTTCCATTTCTTCCCCTTCCATATGCCAGGAAGTGATGGGGCCAGATGCCATGATCTTCGTTTTTTTAATGTTGAGTTTCAAACCAGCTTTTGCACTCTCCACTTTCACCCTCAACAAGAGGCTCTTTAGATCCTCTTCGCTTTCTGCCATTAGGGTGGTATCGTCTGCGTACCTGAGGTTGTTGATCATTCTCCCGGCAATCTTAATTCCGACCTGTGATTCATCCAACCTGGCGTTTCTCATGATGTACTCTGCATATAAGTTAAATAAGCAGGGCGACAATATGCAGCCTTGTCGTACTCCTTTCCCAATTTTGAACCAATTGGTTGTTCCATGTCTGGTTCTTACTGTTGCTTCTTGACCCTCGTACAGGTTTCTCAGGAGACAGGTAAAGTCTGGTACTCCCATGTCTTTAAGAATTTGCCAGAGTTTGTTGTGATCCACACAATCAAAGGCTTTAGCGTAGTCAATGAAGCAGAAATAGACTTTTTCTGGAATTCTCTTGCTTTCTCCATGATCCAGCGAATGTTGGCGATTTGATCTCTAGCTCCTCTGCCTCTTCGAAACCCAGCTTGTACTTCCGGCACTTTAAATACTAAGGGTTTTATCCAGTTGTGTCCATCTGCCAGGGGTAGAGACCCTGCTGGTGGAATGGATTATCCTTCCCTACTGCATCGTACTGAAATCCGCTCCAGAAAGTTGGGGGGCCCTTTGAAGCAGATTCATTTATTTATTTAATAGATTTATATACCACTGACCATATTTAAAAATATCTTTAGGCGATTTACAAGAAAACTGAATACATTAAAATACAGTTAAATACATAGTAATTCCTAAAATTTATGTAGAATATTAAAACCAATTAGAACCAATACAACACCGTAATTACAAACACAAATGGGGCAGCTCACTCACTCAAGGAAGGCCTCAGTAAAGAAATGGGTCTTTAATTGGCACCTAATGCATGCTAGTTGGCGCTTCCAGAATACTGTATGTGTGTGTGTCTGTGTGTGTGTATATGCGTGTGCATATGGCCAGAGGCCTGCAGGGGGAAACTCCCATGGTGGGGTTTCCCTAACAAATTTATTGTGGTACAAGATTTTGGGGACCAGAGCCTAGGACATAAGCCATAACACATTTGTTAGTCTTTAATGTGCCACAAGACACATTTGTTGTTGTTGCTTGAATGGACTAACTCAGCTACCCTTCTGGAAAATATTTCCTTGAGGTAAGCTTTCACATCATTGTAATAGGTCCCGGTGTGGAAACAGGAAACATGCTTTTCATCATCATCACCATCACCACCACCACCACCACAATAATCCTTACAAGAACTCTGTAAGATAGCACAGTATTGTCATCCCCTATATTGAAAATAGCAGGGCTGAGGCTCAGAATGGTTAGTCCTTGGCACAGGTCATTTGGGATTTCTGAATTTGTAGCCCCACAGTTTTAGCCCCTGTGCTCCTCCAGCTCACGAGCCGAAAGCTCGCCTCCCAAATCCCAAATGCTTTTAGGCGTCCCTTAGGCTGCAATCCCATGCACTGAACTGACGGCGCTTCTCCGAGCGGACAAGCATAGATAGTATCGACCTGCAAGAGAGACGACTTCAGTTTGCATCCCAAACTAGCTCAGCCTGAATGCCACGACACGCAGCCCAGTCTGCTGCGTGTCGACTCGGAGGTCAGCGGCCCCAAGGTGCTGCGTGGGACTGATTCCCAGGTAAATCTGCAGAGAACCGCACCCGCACTCCTCGGCCCGCATTTACTTCTGAGCGCCCCGCCCCTATTTCGGGAGGACTGAATAGCCGAGGCGGGAACTTCCAGGAGCCCCACCCCAGAAGCCTCCGCCGCCGGTTGCCTTGACAGCTCCGCCTCGGCTGTTAAGGAGGGACTCGGGGTGGCCCTGGCCGGGAGAAGAGCGAGTGGGCCGGCGGGCCTTGCGTCTCCCCTTTAGCTGGGAGCAGCCCGGCATGAACAAGTCAGAGATGGCGGACGAGGCGCTCTTCCTGTTGTTGCACAACGAGATGGTGTCTGGGCTGTACCGCGCCGCGGAGCAAGGCGACGGGGTGAGTGAGCGTTGCTGTTCCGGGCAGGAGCCTGGCGCTTCCCCCGGTAGGGGAGAGAGGCGGAGCCTGGGGACTGCAGTGACAACACTTAAAGTACGCGGTGGCCTGCGGGTCCCTTTAACGAAGCTTCCCTACCAGCAGCACCCCGCCATAGAGCGTAGTGGGCGCCTCTCATTTCGGAAAGTGTTCACCCTAAGGTGCCACCGCTCACCCTCGCTGCGTGGTATCCGTTGTCTTGGAGTTCTAGTTTATGGCCTTGCCCAGGTGTTTCTAGGCTTTGGTGGCTGAACAGGTTGGTCAAGAGTAAGACGCCACGCTTGGTGTCCAGGTTTAGGGCCCATTTGGGGCATGTCCAGTGATGACCAAGGTTTCCTGTCCCCCACTTCTGTGGCAGCAGAGATGGACAGTGAGTCTCACATAGTAACACTGGATTATGGAAGTAAGACTTGGGGTGGTTCCGGACGGAGGGCTTCTAGCGTTACAGTTGTGTTTTTTTGTGGTAAGAGAAAAGATGGAAGAAATGCTGGGAAAACATGGGGGGGGGGGTTGAGTTGAAGGTAGTGTTGTCTGGACCCCTGTAAAATTCCATGAATGAGGCAGGGCGATGGCGCCATAAAAGCCTCCTCCGGAAGCATCCTTGATGAGGTTAGAAATCAGGCTCATTGGTTTCTCTGAGACATCTCTTCTGATTGCAGTTTAACTGAACAGATTGGTTTCTGGTTTTATTATTTTAGGACCCTCCTTTTGTATTGGTACATATCCTTATCGCCGCATTGGTGAAATGAAGCGACATGGCAGACTGATGAATTGTGTTCTAAGCTTCCCTCCTATAATACACCATGATTGCCCTTCTTCTCTGCTAGGGGCAGACTGTAATCTGAATGACATAAACTACCTGTTCTAGGGGTTTTAGAGAATCCTACACTGCCCAGGGGGTTGGAGATCATGTTAACATGGTTTTTAAATATGTAGGTCTTCAGTGTGGCATGTATGGTGTGGTCAGATTTCAGGCCTTCAAAGTGTAACACTATTAGAACAGCAGAGAGTCATGAGGTATCTGAAAGGCTAACACATTTATTACGGCATAAGCTTTCATGGACTGCAATCCACTTCATCTGAAGTCTACTCTGGTCCATGGAAGCTTATGCCCTAATAAACCTGTTAGTCGTTCAGATGCCTCATGACTCTATGTTGTTTTTGCTACAACAAACTAACATGACTATTGCTGTACTTATTAGCATGGTAAAGGGAATACAGACATGTTTCTGTTTGTTGCCCCAAATCCACTATTCTCCCATGTCAGGTGTCACAGACAACATCCTTTGGGTTAAACTTTAAAATTGATGAGGCAAGGGAGAAGTGTGGAAGAACACTTAACCAATAATTTTAAAATGGATGTGTATAAGTTATTGGGTTTTGTTGGATGTTTTTTGTACACACGCTTGCTACAAGATTGTCATTTTGTACTTTACAGGAAAATGGACGATGCATCACAAAACTGGAAAATATGGGGTTTAGAGTAGGACAGGGATTAATAGAAAGGTGAGTGAAATGAATGCATAGCTTCTCTCATGGCATATTCCTTGTCCTTAGAGTAGCAAATATTCTAGCAGGTTTCCTAATGTCCTTCTAGGAACACCATGCAAATTCAGTCAATCAGAAATTTGCTAATGGACTTTGCTTCATACTTGCTCTACATCAGCCTTCCCCAACTTGGTGCCCTCCAGACATGTTGGATGACAATTCCCATCATTCCAGGCCATGGTCACCATTCATCATGATGACTGGCAATTATGGGAGTTGTAGTCTAACACATCTGGAGGGCACCAGGTTTGGGAAGGCTGTTCTACATTTACACAAAGAGTAGAAGAAAAGATTGAGTGTGAGAAGTGTTGGTTGTCTGCAGCCTGGAGGGAACGTTTATGGTTTTTCAGAAGGAATAGACCATCGACTTGAAGAATGTATTAGCTGGGTAGGTTGTGAGTTGTGACACTCAAATGGCTTGTGTCAGAATTGGCTTCACTCTGCAGCACTAATGCCATTTTCTTTTATTTGTGTTTTTAAAGAGAGAGAAAAGGATGGCAGTGAAATAGAGACAGATGTGGTTAAAAAAAAAAAAAAATTGTCCCATGTTCAAATTCTGGGATAAAAGTGGGTCCTTGGTCTGAAAAGCTTGAAAAATACTGTCCAATATACTTAATCTTAATTCAGTGTTTTAATTTTGTGCAGGTTCTCTGAAATCACTCATGGCTCTTAATGTGACCATAATTGTGTTTTGCCATTCTGATTCCTTTCCTGTTCAGGAACATATATGTTTTGTTTGGTTCATAGTGTACTGAAAAACTCCAAGACCTTTATTTTTGTGACTGCAGCTTAAGACATATCATTTCATTACTATTTGAAATCCCATAGAGTGGTATGCATATTTATTAACATTAGACAGTCAAAGAAACATACAAGAATGAAAAAATTGCTTTAAGTAATATAGCGGAACTTTTGATTTTGAGAAAAAGATGCATGCAGTTAGTTATGTTGTATACTAGTAAGAAACATAAATGTGACATGGCTGTTTTAAGTCGTGGGAAAATACGAAATTGCCTTATATCAGGGCAGACTATTAGTCTGTCCAGTTCTGTCTACTTCTGGCAGTTGCTCTCCAGGGTCTTCAAGATAGGGCTTTCCCATTATCTGATCTCTCTTTTTTTGAACTAGAGCCAGGAATTCAACGTGGGACCTTCTGCATGCAAAGCATGTGCTCTGTCATTGAGCTATGGTCCCTCCTCAAAAGTCCATTAAGGGAGCAATCCTATGGCCACTAGGCAGCGGCTAGACGGCCATAGGATATGTTGTTTTCTGGGAACCGACCTCGGAGCCTGTGCTTCGAGGTCAGTTCCTGGACAATTGACCTCCCTCCACTTCTGTGCTGCCTCAGAGGCAGCGTGGAACAGCCCCATCCTCTGCACTCGCAAGAGGAGTGCGGAGCGGCCAAAAAGGGGCGTGGCTGGGGGCGTTCCAGGGCGGGGAGGATGGAAATGCCTGTACGACACATCGTACAGCAGCCTCCTCCCCCGCGCAGCCCTCCCCGCTGCTAGACAGCCGCAATCGGCTGTCTAGCCAAAAAAGCAGGGCAAGAAAAGCATGGTAGGAACAATCCCCTCCGTTCTTCTCCTGCCCTGCTTTGGATAGGCGGTCGACTCCGAGTTCGGAGGCGGCCACCTATCTGGATAGGATTGCTCCCTAACTCTCTCATATTAAAATCACTGGGTGGGTTTATAAGGCTGGCTGGAGTGTGCCCATGCTTTTTACTTTTCTGGCTCTTTAACCCATAACTAAGTATTGGTGCTTCCAGATGGAGTGCTACCAATCAAAAGACATCATATAGCTATTCTGTCTTTCCCTTCTTAACGGAATTTCTGTGGTAAGAAAAAAAGATGGAAGAAGTGGCAGAAAACCTTGGGAGGGTTACAAATGGAAGACAATGACTTCTAGAATCCCTCCCCCTGTAAAATTCTGTGTTTGAGGAAGGGCAACTGCACAATAAAAGCCTCATCTGGAAGCATCCTATGTATTAAACATTTTTGCATGTAATTTGTTACTTAAATGCATTACTGTACTTTAACTTATGTGAAGATAATCAAATTCTACTACTACTTTGGACTGCTTTTTCTTAGGTTTACTAAAGATACTGCCAGATTCAAGGATGAATTAGATATAATGAAGTTTATCTGCAAAGATTTTTGGACTACTGTGTTCAAAAAACAAATTGATAACCTCAGGACCAACCATCAGGTATAATGAATTTGTAGAGCAGTCAACAATATTGCACATCATTACTAAGTTGGCATAGAAGAAAGCTGCAAGTATATCTACTTTATTGAGCTTCAAAGATAAATATATTAATATCAACTCTGAACCTGAATTAAGATAATTAACACCCAGAGCTGAGATAGGTTGTCAGCAGAATCATGTAGCCCAGTGTGAAGGAACAGAACTGTCTTCCATGTTTCTTTTATATAATTTTTTGGATGTTATGGGGTTAATTGCCTTTGCATGAGTGCTGAACCAAAAGGTCAAAAGTTCAGGCCTCCCTGCAGGTGTCTACAAAAGGAGAGGAGGAAAAGAGAGTGGTTGAAAAAATGGCCAGAAAGATAAGGAGCCTGTAGGAGGGTACTGTGGTGCTGAAGCATCTGTAGTTTCCCAAGAAGTAGCTTTGGTTTTGCAAAGACCTCAGCAGGAGAAATTTAGGGTAAAGGTGAGCCCTCCTGATTGGTCAAAGTTATAAGAGCATAGGCTAATTTTAACATATAAAAAACTGGAGGACAAAGAGATAATTTTTATAGAGGAAGGCTGGAAGGAAAGAAGAAATGAAAAGAGAAAGAAAATCAGAGAGCTTTTGGGAGAACCTGCTAGGGAAAATTGTGATAGTAAGATATTGCTGGGAAAAACTCAGAGAAGATAGAGCCAGTATAGTTGGATAACTAAACGCTGGATGCGTTTAACCCTGGTTATTTTCTTACCCTTTTGGCTCTTAAGGCTGTGTGTGTGTGTGTGTGTGTGTGTGTATGTATGTGTATGACTGGGTCTGCATGATAGCCATGATGAGCCGTGATGCCCAAAGGCACCATCCTGTGTATTGAAGCCATGACTATGGCTTGTTGTGTCATCCGAAGCCAGCAGAAGTGAATTGTGCGAAAGTTAAACATCCCTCACATAACCCTAAACCAGGCCATGGGTTCTGTGAGGGTTGTTTAACCCTGTCACAACCTATCCTGCTGGGTTCAGACAACACAACAATCCACAGTCACAGCTTGAATATTAAAAATGGTCGCCAGCACACATTGCAGCCCGCCGTGGCTTAAACCACAGTGGGCTGTTTGATCATGCAAACAGGCCCCGTGTGTGTGTGTGTTGGTATTGGTGTTGTAACTATACAGATGTTAAACCCTTTTTCCTAATAATACTTTTCAGTACATTATTTAAAATTTTGTTGTTTAAACTTTGTGGTCTTTTTTTCTTGTTGGGTCACCAATCCTATGCCTAAAGGCCAAACCCCACACTATTCAAATGTGTTTACAAGAGACTCAGAGGGTTTTAAGGCAGTTTGGTGGAGGGAGCTGGGAAAAGAATTGTACCTGGTGACAGTGGAAGGCTCATTGGAAGGGGAGGGCAAATAGAAGTGGGCTGCTCTATTTGGCCTGGTCTCCATTCCACACACAGATTGGGGTGTAGCCGGTCCTGTGACACCCAGCATTTGCTGGACTCTACAATTTTAGGCTAGGTGCAAGAAAGGGCCACTACAATTATTTTTAAAATGCGTTTGTTTGGATTCACTTTGTAGGGAGAGGGGCACATTCACTAAACCTCGCTCTCCTTCCCAAATGTGACTGGCGAGATTACAGTTTAATTGATGGGGCTACACTTGTTTCCCTATCAAGTGCATACTATGTGCACAGAATCTAGCTTATGCACATTATTGTTACCCATTTCTGCAGGGCATTTATGTGCTTCAGGATAACAAATTCCGTCTCCTGACTCAGATGTCTGCTGGAAAACAGTATCTGGAACATGCCCCTAAGGTATGTAATCATATCGTATGTAGTTTATAATAGTAGGTTCAAAACAAGGGTTCTTCATTGAGTTGTAACTTAAGCCTTATTTACACTTTCTTCTCTGTGCATATTGTGAGGAGGGGGCAGAGTTGCACTTGACTATGGGCTGTATTTCAGCTCTGTTTTTTTCATGTATATAGTGTGATGTCTTTATTGCTTTTTTTTACTCTGTGTAGATATGAATTTTAGCACGTTTGGCATAAATTCTGGATAGTTTCCTATCAATTAATTGTATACTAGTTGTCAAATCCACATCTTTGTGTGCATGCTATTATTCTAGGACTATCAAGAGATTTTTGCTTATGGGTCCTCTATCCTCACTCCCTTCGTGGAGGCAGGGCTGGCATCAAGGATGGGCATGGATGGGCACCTGCTGAGGGCACACACCCCAGCACTGACAGGAGCCCCCAGACTTGCTCCTCTTCATCATTGCAACCTGCTTGTTCACCTGCCTTTTGTTCTGGCCCAGACAATGGTGGTGTGAGGAGGAGGAGGAGCAGGAGATGCCACTGCCTGCTTGCTCACTGGCTCTCCACCTGTCAAGCAAGCAAGTGGTAGCAATGATGAGAAAGAGGAGCAGCAGCAATAGCAGCTGGTGACAATGGAGGCGAGAAGGTAGACTCACTGAGGGAGGGTGTCCACTGAGGGTATCTTGCCTAAGGCCCTCAAAAACTTGGAGCTGGCACTGCAGAGGTGTATTCAATCTGTTCTGGAAAGGCTCCCACTCCCCCTAAAGAATAAAGTCGCCAGCTTGGGCTGATGTTCCTGTTTTGTCATTGGAGTGAGACCCAAGTGGCTTCTGTGGCATGGAGCGTCTTCCACCAGGTGTGCTTGGTGCAACAGCTGCATGCTGTCCTGGACAGATACCCTGATCACAGTTATCTATGTTCTGGTAACCTCCGGAGTAGACTACTGTACTACATGATATGGATTTCCATGTAAGAGCACTATGGACGAAATGCTGTGGTTCCTGGGAGGATGTTGCAGGGACTATAAGATTTTGGGGATCTCCTGGCCCTGGGGAGGGAGGTCTGCAGGTAGAGAAGGTGTGCCCTCAGAAGCCTCCACTGGAGGACCTGCTGTAGCTGCTCTGTTGCCAACATTCAGGGGGAGAGGGCAAAAAGGAAATGACTGGGGAGGCACACCCTTGGAATGGGGTGGGGGAACACCAGCCCTGGAACTGGTGTAGTTTATTTCCCTGCCTTTGGGAACACTAGGAAGAGACAAAAGAAAATGCTCCCCCCGCCACGCTACTGGCACAACCCCAACAAGAGTCTAGGATTTGGCCATTACTCCACCACGACCTCTGCCTTCCCAGACCAGGTAGGATTGCTCTGTGAATAAGTTCATGTTTAACCTCAACACGAACTTAACTGTTGAGATGTCACATACAAATGATTAGATTCTTATTTTGTTTATTCTGATTTAATGTATTTTTTAGTATTTGGCATTTACTTGTGGATTAATTAGAGGTGCGTTATCAAACTTGGGAATAAAGAGTATTGTGACAGCTGAAGTCTCAACCATGCCTGCATGTAAGTATACTTTGTATCAGCAAAGAAGTATATGTATTCTTTGTATTAAGAATACATATATTTGTATACATACATATTATATACATATAATATGTATGTATTAACTGTCTCTTCCACTTGAGCAAACAGTTGTTCAGAGCATAACTCAGAATACGAAATCAATGAGACAAGTGACTGATTGTTAGCAACTAGTATTTACTATTTATTATTAACATTTATATACCACCTTATCTGTTGTACACTAACCTGATGGCTATTTGGCAGTCTTCTTATACAGGAATATGGTAGTGTAAGGCTTATTACACTAATAATATAGACAGAGTGCCTGAGGAGCTATGGATGGAGGTCCATAACATTGTTCAGGAGGCAGCAACGAAATCCATCCCAAAGAAAAAGAAATGCAAGAAAGCAAAGTGGCTGTCTGAGGAGGCTTTACAAGTAGCTGAGGAAAGAAGGGAAGCGAAAAGCAAGGGAGAAAGGGGAAGATATATCCAACTGAATGCACAGTTCCAGAGAATAGCAAGGAGAGACAAGAAGGCCTTCTTAAATGAACAATGCAAAGAAATCAAGGAAAACAACAGAATGGGAAAGACTAGAGTTCTCTTCAAGAAAATTGGAGATCTCAAGGGAACGTTTTGTGCAAAGACAGGCATGATAAAGGACAAAGAAGGCAGGGACCTAACAGAAGCAGATGAGATTAAGAAGAGGTGGCAAGAATACACAGAAGAACTATACAGGAAAGATCTTAATGTCCCTGATAGCCATGATAGTGCGGTCACTGAACTTGAGCTGGACATCCTAGAGAGTGAAGTCAAGTGGGCCTTAGGAAGCATTACTAACAACAAAGCTAGCGGAGATGACAGTATTCCAGCTGAGCTATTTAAAATCCTAAAAGATGACGCTGTTAAAGTGCTGCACTCAATATGCCAACAAATTTGGAACACTCAACAGTGGCCACAAGACTGGAAAAGGTCAGTTTACATTCCAATTCCAAAGAAGGGCAACGCCAAAGAGTGTTCAATCTACTGTACAATTGCGCTCATTTCACATGCCAGCAAGGTGATGCTCAAAATCCTACAAGCTAGGCTTCAGCAGTATGCGAACCGAGAACTACCGGAAGTACAAGCTGGGTTTCAAAGAGGCAGAGGAACTAGAGATCAAATCGTCAACATTCGCCAGATCATGGAGAAAGCAAGAGAATTCCAGAAAAATGTCTATTTCTCCTTCATTGACTACGCTAAAGCCTTTGATTGTGTGGATCACAACAAACTGTGGCAAATTCTTAAAGTGATGGGAGTACCAGACCACCTTACCTGTCTCCTGAGAAACCTGTACGAGGGTCAAGAAGCAACAGTAAGAACCAGACATGGAACAACCGAGTGGTTCAAAATTGGGAAAGGAGTACGACAAGGCTGCATATTGTCGCCCTGCTTATTTAACTTATATGCAGAGTACATCATGAGAAACGCCAGGTTGGATGAATCACAGGTCGGAATTAAGATTGCTGGGAGAATTATCAACAACCTCCGATATGCAGACGATACCACCCTAATGGCAGAAAGCGAAGAGGATCTAAAGAGCCTCTTGTTGAGGGTGAAAGAGGAGAGTGCAAAAGCTGGTTTGAAACTCAACATTAAGAAAACTAAGATCATGGCATCTGGCCCTATCACTTCCTGGCATATAGAAGGGGAAGAAATGGAAGCAGTGACAGATTTTACTTTCTTGGGCTCCAAGATCACCGCAGACGGTGACTGTAGCCATGAAATTAAAAGACACTTGCTCCTTGGGAGAAAGCTATGGCAAACCTAGACAGCATAGTAAGAAGCAGAGACATCACCTTGCTGACAAAGGTCCGTCTAATCAAAGCTATGGTTTTCCCAGTAGTAACGTATGGCTGTGAGAGCTGGACTATAAGGAAGGCTGAGCGCCGAAGAATTGATGCCTTCGAACTGTGGTGCTGGAGAAGACTCTTACGAGTCCCCTGGACTGCAAGGAGGTCAAACCAGTCCATCCTAAAGGAAATCAGCCCTGAGTGCTCATTGGAAGGACAGATCCTGAAGCTGAAGCTGAAATATTTTGGCCACCTAATGCGAAGAGAAAACTCTCTGGAAAAGACCCTGATGCTGGGAAAGACTGAAGGCAAAAGGAGAAGGGGACGGCAGAGGATGAGATGGCTAGATAGCATCACCGATGCAATGAATATGAACTTGAGCACACTCCGGGAGAGAGCGCAGGACAGGAAGGCCTGGCATGCTATGGTCCATGGGGTCATGAAGAGTCGGACACGACTGAACGACTGAACAACAATGTTTTTACACCCTGGCCAGGAGCCTGAGGCTGTCGGGGAACTACACCTCCCACATAGCTCTGCGCCACGCAGGCGTGCAGGGAGAAAAACACAATGGCAGGGACAAAGGGAGGGCCCTGGGTTTTGCGAGTTGAGCCTGCTCTCCAAGTGGCCTTATTGGCAGCAGGGATGGTGGTGGAGGTGGCAGCGAATGCTCTGAGGCAATGGCGGAGGAGGAAAAGAAGCAGCCCTAGGAAAAGCTGGGTTTTAAAATGTGGAGGAAGAGGGAAGGAGGTGGGCTTCAGGCCTGAGGAGAAGAACCACATATCAGTGGCGATGGGTGTGAGGAAGCAAGGGCCAAAAGTCCTTGGTTGTGTTGAAGAAAAGTAACCTCCATACATCTTCTGGAGGACTGACATAGCCCAAGTCAAGGAACAGTATGTTTCGCCCTCAGACTACTAGCATCTTTGGTGACATGGGCTTTACACTAGTTTAAAAGACTAAAACCCTGCAACAATAACAACAGGAACATTAAAAACAATAAAAACAAAAAACCCCACTTGCTCTTAAAATATTGTTCTGAGGACAGAAAAGCACTTATCTAAAGCAAAATCAGGGAGCTCAGTAGGAAAGAATATGTGAGGTGGCAATTGAGCTGTCTTAATTTCTGCCTAGAGATCCGAAAGCCTAACAGGACTAGATTTGCTCTGAGCCCACAGATCTTTCCAGAGCCCTAAAATGGATGTCATACCAAACTTCTCTGATTTTTTTTTCTTGTCCAGCCAAACCAGGTGTGATTGCAGCTTTTGGAGTGCAGGAGTAGGTGATGAGATTCTTCACCCTCCCACAAGTCATTTAGGGCTGCCTTTATGCAAAACATTTTCACCTAAGAATTTTTCATTAACAATACTCAAGAGACTGCAGTTAAGCCTTTGTGTTGAATTTGGACTGGCACAGGACTATAGTCCTGAACATTTCAGCCTAGTTTGACAACCCTACGTGCTTGAACCCTACACACATGCTTGATGTTGCAAAAACCTCTCTTCAATTTATACTCTAAGGCTGCGGTACTAAACACACAAAGGAGTATGCCCACTGAAAACAATGGAACTTATTTCTGAGTATACATGCATAGAATTTTGCTGTTATATACCCTAAAATGTAAGTCTAAGAAATTAGGACCTGCAGAAAGCATGACTACTCAACTGAGGATAAAACAGGCTGCAGTGCCATACCTATTTTCTTGGGAGTAAGCTCTACCGCACCCAATGGGCTGGTTCACATGATCAAAATAAACTACCATGGCTTATTTAAATTGCAGCGTGTACCGGACATGTGCAGGATATGATTTCCATAATCACCACCTGGGTGTAGCTTGTCATGTCCTCTGAACCTGGGCGGCATGGCTTGTTGGAGAGGGAAACCACCTTCCAATAATCCTACAACAGCCCATGGGTTATTGGAGGTTTGTTTCCCCCTCCAACAAGCCATGCTGCCCAGGTTCGGAAATTATAGAAATTGTGCCTCACATACAGCGGGCATGTGCTGTGATTTCAATAAGCCACCATGGCATGTACCAGGCTTAGATAAGCCATGGTGACTTATTTTGATTGTGCGAACTGGGTCAATGGACTTATTTCTGAGTAGACAGTTATAGGATTACACTGACTATACTTCATGTAAACAAATGAGCCAATCCCCTTAATACTGAAAGTTGATTTGGTTAAATATAGTTAGATGTATATTATAGGAGATTATAGTATAAGTTGTTGTAACTGTACTTCTTCAACTAGATGAAGTTGCTTCTGCTAGATAAGGTGGATATTCTGTAACATTTTTTTTTTCTTTTCTCTGCAGGCAAATTTCAGGTGATGATTCAGAAGACATAAACATGTATAAAATCAGCCTCCTGCTCTGTAAAATACAAAAATAAACTGTATATTTTATTTATAAGTATAGGTACATGAAGTTGTCCTGCTTTGTGTAAAATGTCAATTAGCCAAATAGCCTAACACACTAATTTTCAAATATGACCAGTAGCCTTTGTTCCTAGCTTAGCCTGTAGATTTTTATCATTCAGTTTGTGTGTTTCCAAGATGATGTATTTTACAAGTTTGCAGTGATGGAATAGAAACCTTGATTAAATACCCAGTTCTAATACCTGGTTAACGATGCAGTATTTTGATCTGGCAATATAGAATTTGTTCAAGGCTCTGCTTCAGAGGTGGGTTTGGCAAGATCTTGGCATGTAGTGAACCCCTTTTATTTTAACTAAGGGCACAATCTTATGTGGATTGCCGGCAGCCTTTGAACTTGGAGGCTGTAGAGTATCCAGTGCAAGGCTGGAGGACAGTGGAGGCAGTCTTCGCCTCTATGCTCCAGCTGCCTGGCATTTCTGCTAGACAGGTGATTTGCTTGGTGGTGCCTCAGAGGAGTAGGGAAGGAGGCTGGAGTATTCATAGGATACATGGTATCACGGCCACCCCCATCTCCTCTCCTCCACGCCCCCTGGAACGTGCCCTTTTGCCCGTCTCTGTGTTCCATTTTCTGGGTGTGGAGAGGTAGCATAACTAAAGTCTTAAGATGGTGAAAAGATTGTGTGTGTGGGGTGCATTATGCTTCTAGGGCTGATGGAAGTTGTAGGCAAAACATATGGAGGGCCACAAGCTGCCCACCTGTTATATATTTGTTAGATAAAGGTGGGATATGCAGGAAAGCATCTCTAGGGGACCTCAGAAATGGGGTAGCCTCATATGGGAGAAGGTTTAAAGAGTTTTAAAGCTCTAAAAAGCTTGGGATCAGAAGATTTAAAAGGTAATGACATACACTTGGAATTTACCACAGAAATGTATTGGTAGCCAGTGCAGTTGGAATGAAGGAGTCATGTATTCCAAAGGACCAGTCCTGCACAGCCCTTTTGCTGCAGGATTTTGCATAGCTGAAGTTTCCAGACTCCTTTCAAAGGCACACCCACATACAGCACATTACTCCAGTGTGGAGGTAACTAAAACATGTGTCATCATGGCCAGCTCTGCCTTTCCAAGGAACAAAGACAATTGGCACCAGCCTAAGCTGGGCAAAAGTACGCCTTGCCACAGCCACCACCTGAGCATTCAGAAGCAAAGCAGAGTCAAGGGGCATCCCTAAACTGTGAATCTGGTTCTTTGCGGGGAGTATAACCCCATCCAGAATAAACCAAAATCTTGTTTCCTGATCTATAGTTCTACTCAGCAGGGCCACTTCCATCTTGTCTAGGTTAAATTTCAACTTGTTGGCCCTCTTCCAGACACTGCTTTGGTATTTTCAGTCTGCCTGGAAATAGATGGGAAAAGGAATGTTGACATCAGTGATATTGTACCCCAGATCAGAGGTTTCATTTCAGGTAGATACAACATTGTATGCTGCCTAGAGTGGCTGGGTAGCCAGCCAGATGGGCAGTTAATCAAATCAAATAATAAATAAATAAAATAGGGGGTAAGATTAACTTTGTGGGCAGTGGTGAGCCAGTGGCTATGGTATTGAACAGAAGTCTTCCAGCACCATCTTCTGAAGCCACCATAATATGGTGTCCCTGATCCCAATCCCAGAAAGGCAGCCTAGAACAGCATGGTTGATGTTATTGACAGCTGCTGGGCCAAGAGATCCAGCAGAATCAACAGGGATGCACATGCCTGTCTAGCTCATGATGTACATAATCAAACAGGCAAATACAGCCATTGGTTAGCTATTTATGTTGTCCAATTGAGCCTTATGAATGATTAGTTTTCAGCTTTAGCTCATACCCATGTTTATCATCTTTTCCAGCTGGAGATTCTTCAGCTAGATAGGGAACAATCAATATTTATTTTTGGATTCCTGTACATGATGGAATTAAAGGCAATGAAGTGACTGCCGTGGTAGCAACACGAAGTGCCAGTGTGCATCTATAAACCCTATTTAGGAATCTCCATCAGATTTGAACTGGTGGTACAGGGAGTTAAAAAAAAAAACCTATAGGAAAGCCAGAACACTAAAACCTTTGTGCTCAAAGCAGCACACTGCTCATAGGCAAATGCATGCCCCAAGAATTGCAGGATGGAAATTGCCCTGGTTGGGCTAAGATTTGGACAGGGGTTCCACGTTCAGCAGTATCTAGCTTGCATGTTATATCGTAAGATCTCTATGTGCAGTGGAGAAATAATTGGGACTTTAGTGCTCATCTTGTGGAGAGCAGGTGTATTATGGAATTACACGAGAAAGACATGATCTATGTGTTAGTTATATGAAGGAAGGACTTTGGTGTACTTCTGAATCAGTTGCAGTAATCAAGTGTTGTCAAGAATAGGAAGGCATGAAGAGGATGGAGAATTTATACTGCTTTCCCCAAGTCAATTCTTGGTCAGCCTCTGCTAATATTTCTAATGCAATGACTGGTATGGGAGAAGATCAATTAGGGGAAAAGATACAAGTAGTGTAACTGAGCTTTGAATTAAAAAAAATAGGCTTGTATGTGGAACAAGTAGGCTATCGAGCAGTGGCTGGCTTTGTATAGAGCAACAGGATTTTTGTTTTACGTGGGTCGGACTAGCCCTTAGTTTGATACAGAGAATCCTTCAAGCAAAGTTATACAGCTGTCGGAGTTGCACACACTGTGCCCACCCTGTCTGAGTGAAGCCATTCCTGTTGGCACCCCAGGTGCCATGGGGTGCACCCCTACATCCCCCTGTGGGAGGGGGTCTGCCCACTACATTCCTTGGAGGGGGGGCTGCCCTGCAGCAGGAGGGGATGGCACAGCCCTATAACTCTGTCCGTCAGACTACTCCCCACTTGGTTTCAAAATGTCAACTGCAGAGCTATGCATTGGTTAGGGAGGTCTGCAACCTAGTGACTAAAGATGGTACTGCAGGTTTCAAACACACAGACACATCAAGGGCCATAGGCAGTGGCTAGATGGCCATAGGATTTTTGTTTTCTGGGAACCAAGCTCAGAGCCAGCGCTCTGAGGTCGGTTCCCAAAAAACCCGCCTCCCTGGCCCCTCCCCTGGCGCCTCATAGGTGACGCGGTTCATCCCCAGCTCTGTGCTTGTAAGAGCAGTGTGGAGCAGGGGGAAAGGGGGTTTTCCTGGGGGCAGGGAGGGATGTGCTATCCAGCCTCCCCTCACCCTGTGCTGTCGCAGCTAGACAGCTGAAATCAGTCATCTAGCCGCAAATGCAGGGCGGCTGGAGTGTGGAGGAGAAGATCCCTGATGTGCTCTGCCTGCCCTGCATTGGAAAGTTGGTCGCCTCCAAGTTTGGAGTCGGCTGACTATCGCCATAGGATTGTGCCCTAAAATTAATGTGTTTTATAAACCAAATAATCCTGAAGGGCACAACCCTTAGGGTAGTATGCATGCCAAGTTTTAGGTGTCTAGGTTCCAACTCTTGGTGATATGGCACACAGACATCTTCTTCTTCTTATAGATATGTAATGAAGACGGTAAGATCCTTACAGTTGTGGGGAATAAATACGATTAGGAGGACAAGGAACTTGCAGAAGGTGTTTGGGAACAATGTTGATTACCTTACTAGAAACTACTAAGATTGATCAGTTCACTATGAACTGGATTTAGCTATTTTAAAGTAGCATAAAACCAGTGTAAAGACCTAATAGATATTCGAGCTCCAAATATTCACAATTAAAGTACTTTTGAAAAGTTTATTGTAAAACATAAAAAGTCTTATAAATCTTTACATTTGCCTGATTCAATCCTGCAGGTTTTTAATGAGATTTTTTAAAATTCTGCTCTGTGCTGTAGCAGTTGTAATAAGGAGCAGCTTGCAGTTTGTATACAGGTCACACCTCAAGTAGTTGCTGCAGGCAGATGGGTCCATGAGAAAATGTTTAGGCACAATGCTGCTGACCTCTTCCAAGTTGAGTTACCCAGTACTACTCTTGCTAAAAAAAACTAGTTAAATTACTCTTCGTTTACAGATGACACAATTTCCCCTACCCACTGAGGTCATACTGGAAGGTGGGACATGTCTGTTGTTTTTCACACTTGGAGGCACAGAGAAAGCTGGCCGATAACACTGGCATGGCATTCTGGCTTAGAAACCATGAGATCTTGAGCTTCTATATTCTCCAGACTTTATCAGGATGCCTCATCAGCCAGGTCATGCTGGTCAAAATACCTGTTGGGAGCAGGGAAAATTCATAAAAGTTGTACGTATCATTAAGAAAAGTTTCACACAAGGCTTAAAATGCATCAAAGAAACACTGCATATACTACAGTATCTATCTACACTTCAGTTGAACACTGATGCTATACCCATTTTAATTGCCACTTCAGAACAGAAGCCGGGGATGTCGGTGCAGGACTATAAAGCCTGAGTAGAAGTGATGTACAGAGATGGCTATAGAAGGCAAGGAATAATAGACAAAAAGGTCTACAACAGATCAAGCCTTGGTACTGCATGAATTGGGCTCTAGCACTTGGGAGGCCAAAACAGCCTGGAGGAATCCTATGAAAGGCACTGTCGTAGTGACTGAAGTCCATTGAGAGAGCATCCTCCCCTCTCCACTTTGCAACACACTCTTGATAAGGCATCAGAATCTACGATTGCTGATGAATGAGGAAGCATCCCCAAGCACTACTGAGGATAAGTGACAGATCAGAGAAAGGCAGGAGCAGGCAAGCTAGAGCCTATATAGAATATAGTAGTTGTCTGAGATTTTTGATGCTCAGTCCTCCCAGAATCATAGGTTAGTGAAGACTAGTTTATTTCTTTAATTTATATCCCACTCTTCTTCCATCATAGAACTCAAGGTGTTTACTTGGAGATTTCCATGTAATCTCAGGGATGCTGCTCAATGAGATTGGCCGGAAGGCCTTCTGCCTGTCCTATCAGCCAAGATAGCTAGGCTGCTGAGGACTAGGGAGAAGGCCTTTTCTGTGGTGGCCCCCACTCTGTGGAATTCCCTTCCTAGTGACCTCCGCCATGCCCCATCTTTGATGAGCTTCCACCGGGCTTTGAAAACCCGGCTGTTCAGGTGGGCATTTGGGGTAGGTTAGGTTTTTTTAGAGCAATGTTGTTTTGTTCAGCTGATTATGTTGTATTTTGTGTTATTCATATTGTACACCACCTAGAGTGGCTGGGAAGTTGGCCAGATGGGCGGCTAATAAATCTAATAAATAATAATAATAATAGTCCCCCTTCAGGCACTGACCAGACCCAGACCTGCTTAGCTTCAGTGAGGTGGCTATGACTCCTTAAACCTCCACAAAGAAACTGAATGTATAGGGTAGTATTCAATGGGGACCCAGCACTAGTGCTGACATTATGGTAGTGTAACTAATGCTTGTGCAATGTAACGATTGCTAGTGCAATGTGAAAAAGCTGCAATTTGCCCCCTTTTTTGCTGCTGTGCCCAAGGGTGTCTGCAGGAAGGGGCAATGGGGTGCAGTGTCATCCCCCCTGCCCCCAGATGAGGCATAATCTCCAGATTCCCAGCTTTCATTTAAAAAAGTTCCTAGCCCTTGTAGATAGAACCTGAGATATGTGACAAAATATGCAGAGTTTATAAACATTAAAAACATTACCCTGACAATGCGTGCAGATAAAGTTCAGCATTATGCCCTTGTGATAAGGGCAGTGATGCCATAAAATATGCAATATGATATTCTTAAGACAGCTGTACTGTGTTTCTGCATTTGTTTTTTTTTCCTCTTGTTCCTAGGTGCGTGGTTTTTATTCCTCAGTCCAAATAAAGTTTTGTTAGAGTTCATGATGCTTCTTGAATATTACACTCCTTTGCATTAGCGCTGTTCATTTCCCCAGGATCTTCTATTACTCTGTGTAGGCTTCTAAATGTCATGGAATGCGACACTAAGCAACAAAAGAAGGAAAGGGCATAGGTGTACTACAGTGGCACATGCTATGTGCACAAATTACCACCACAAACTGATATGCACTGCAGCAATTTCCCAGAGGGAAATTGCCAGTTTTTCCTATTGCACTAACAAGCGCTAGTTACACTGAACAAGCATTGGCTTAGGCTAGCGCTACATCATTGGCTACATCATTAGCACTAACAGTGGAAGACCACTGGATGCTACCCGTAAAAAGGCCCAACTAGTATGCGATTATTGCAAAACTATAGCTCTTACAAGTACAAAAGTCAAATCCTCAGTTGCGTGCCAGAAGCTAACAACTCTGAGTGACCCGAGTTTATCTTCCTTAAACAGTCAACTTAATAGTTAAATCACTTGCCATACCTGCCAACTAAACAAATTAACAAGTTCAGAGCAGACACTTTTTCCTCATTCTTGTTCTCCTGCAACAAAGTGGGGGAAAGAGTCAATGTAATATGTTATAGCAACCATCTCAGATTTGGTGAATGTCAAACATACTGAACATGTTTTGTAAATGTCTGAACATACAAAAAACATTCCAGTGAACATTGAGAGTAATTTAAATGTGATTGTCAGCATTCCTTGGTATCTTCTGAAAAGTGAACTTTTCCTCAAATAAATTCATCAAGAACTGTCAGCATTAACACATGAATGTCAACGTTTTCGATATTCAATAACGGCTAGTGCCCAAAATTCTCTTCTTTCTTTATACTTTGAATCATAGTTCTCAGAATGTATCAAAGAAACAAAATGTAAAATCATTTTATGTGACTGAAAGAAATGAAATCTGCCAGCAATTAGCATAAATGACATCTTCCACTAGGAAAAGACATTTTCCTGCAATGATCAGCTGATTCAGCTCACCTCCAAGACTCTCACTTCGGAGCAACGTCTGGCCAGTTGCCGAATTAGCGAATGAGCCTCTGGTAACAATGGTTTTTCAAGACAGGCCAGCAAAGCATAAAGCCATCTGCCCTAGAGAAATTTAAGGAAAACAGCAATCAGAATTTAACCAACTACTGATATTTTACCCAAGTAAAGTGAAAACATGGCTACTGTCCATTTTATCAAGGTCCACCACAATGACAAGTCAATGAGCAAGTCAGTCAGCATAAAATTGATATATGTTGCTTAGGGTTCTGTCAAGCCATATTAAGCTAGTTGAAGCACCTATCTAACAAATCTTGGTAGAAACTTGTAGATGTAAAGGTTCCTTATCACTGCTGTAATGTGTTAACACAAAAAGATGTATAATTTATTTTTGGGGTCTGTAATACCTATTTAACTTTTATACAGCTATGGCAGCCACAGTATCTCAGTAAATGAGACAGAGTAGGAGCAATTTCAGGGAGCTCACTTCCCCCTTCCTGCCAGAAAGAACATTCAGTTGCAACTGCCTGCAGCCCTGGGACTGCAGAAGTAAGGGGAATGAACACTCTGGCCCCATCCATCGGCCAAATAGCCACCAACTGCTATTCGAGCAAAAACACCAGCCTGGCCTGAAGTGCATTTAAATGGCTGCTTATAGCTCCGCACCTTGTTCTGGCCTTGAAAAACTGATCCCCCTTTCTCTTCCTTTTCCCTCCCCTTCCCTTGTGTCTCCTGTCTTTTTAGTTTGTACACTTGATGGCAAGGCCTGTCTCTCTCTCTTTTTTAATTGTTGTGAGCCGTTTTGGGAGATAATTATTGTCTGAAAAGCGGGATAAACATACAGTAAATAAATAAAGTTCCATATGTACTTAGAAGATAAAACCAACCTGCAGCCCCAAAAACAGATACACGGAAAACACACCACTTTACAGTGACATGTCATCAATACCGTAACAGGGGCATAGCTCTGCTAAATGCCAAGCAAGTATTTAAACTTTCAAACTGAACCCCCCCCACCAAGTGACTGATGAGAAACAGATGCATATACGATTTCATTCAGCTTAATTTCAAAAGGGATAACTGCCTTCTCCAACATTCAAAATTAAAACAGAAAGAGTGCAAGTTACCAGTTCTGGAGTAAATTCCTTCTCTGCAAGCCAGTTAGTTAGGTATTCCAAGACACTGGTTACTGTTGCCTTTTAAGAGAAAGAGCAGCAGCTATGAAAATGTTTTCTACGACTGCTACTTCTTTATCATTCTTGCATTAGCAGATAAGGCCTACTACAAAAATGCTAGGGGTAATCCAGTAACCAGATGACAAATTAATAGCACTGACCATAGCTTCGGTACACATGCAAGCACCACCCTGGAATGTCAACACTACTTCATATTTTGTGATGTTATGGTATAGTTGCTGGTACAGCCTATGCATTTTTTAAAACTGGCATAGCAAACTGGAGAATCAGGCAATTGCAGGTGACAAATATTCCTACACACTTACATAAAAATGAAAAGAGCATTATTGTAGTTCAGAGCATGATGCACCTTTCAGCAAGCTATATTTATGAAGTTCCCTTTCATAAGAAACACCATTATGATAGGATGTCTGAATAAGTGACAGTACAGGTATAAAGAACTCACCATCAGTCACATTTACAGAGTGAAAGAAGTAGAATTACCTGATTCATTCTGCTAACAATGCTCAGCAGTGGAGGAAAGCCGATCTAGAAGGAAAGAGAATATGTCAGCTTCTTATAGACTAAGAATTTATTTGTTGGAAATCTAAATCTCTAAATTAGCTTTAGACAGGAATACTAGCACTTTAGCATGCATACAAACTCTGGATCAGGATATATACATATTCAATACAAGTACGATAATTTGTCCAAATGCAACACCCACCTGCACATAATCAATTCCTTGATTTTCATCACTGGATACTTGAACAGCCATGTCTAAATATAACTTTTCACCCAGACAAAATTTTTTCCAACCTTCTTCATCATCTGATCTAGGCTGAAGAATGCAAAGAAACAAGGTTTTTTTCTTACTAATGAAACAAAAATGCTGTGGTATTTTTCCTAGATTTACAGAAAATACCTCTCTCCCCACAAAGTTGTTCATCCTGTATTTTTACCACCATCAGACATCACAATGTAATGCAACTCAAGAGCAAAATAAAAAGACAAATATTCATTAAAGGCTGAATTGGAGTATGATGGAGAAAGCAGTTTAACAACCATGTTGAAAATGTGAAATTCTACTCACAATTGCTACATTACTGTCCAAATGCTGTGACTTCCAGTGATTCCTGTGCTTGTTCACACTCTGAAAGATTTAAAATTAAAATCCAATATGAACCTTTCCCTGGGCTATAACATTAATCAGTTAAATCAATCAATTAGAAAACCTTTTGATCAATTAAGATTTTTGATTATTTTTAACAGGTACCTGGAGATGGCAAGTGCCATCCTAGAAAAAGCATTCTCCCTTCTCTCTTACATACATAAGGAATGCCTCTTCCAAGATTATGCCTGCTGAAACATAGATTCACCTACAAAAAGAAAAACTATGCTTTTTTTCTTCAGAACTACTGTTTTTACCTATATGTAAATTGATGCAGATCTAATCAATAAACTGACTGCAACTGACAAGATCAACCAACTTAGTTTCTTCTGACAGCCCTACTTAAAAAAAATTATTGATAATGTTCTCATATTTTGCAGACAAACAAAAAGAACCAGATTTTTTCAGCACAAAAAAAGTAAACACATGTGCTTAAATGTTACCAGAGATCATTAAAATATCATGTCATGATAAGACATGATAAAAAAATCACGAACGATAAAAAATTTACAAGGCAAGTACATCCATCCGAAATAATGTATGGCTTTTACTGAAATCTTTAGCTGAAGAGTGGTTGTCAATATGTGAAATGAATGGGTACCATCTAGGGATGTGTGGGCTATATATAATCCACTCTGTGTTTTGCGGATTGTCAGGCGCCTTTTGTTCCGTCGTCCGCTCACAGACAGAGGCGAATTGGGTTTTTTTGTCATGAGGAAAAATATGCAAATAATTACGTAAGAGCTTTTGTAACGATTTACATAATTTACCTTAGTATGTAACATTTAGCATATTGTCCCCCATTCCATTCAACTTTTCCTCAGCAGAAACTATGAATACATTTGTGTAAGTTTCAGGAAAGTAAAAAGGAAAAGGTGGGACAGACATTTGAAATCTATCCCTGACCTGGTGTGTACTACTGAGACCTGGGTGGATGAGTTGGACGGGGTGGATGTGTCTCAGCTTTGTCCACCTGGGTACTCAGTACAGCATCAATCTAGATTGAAGGGTTGGGGGGGGGGGAGGAGTTGCCATCATCCAGATGGATTCCATCTTCCTCACAAGGAAACCCATCCACCCTAGCACCAGTTTTGAGGGTCTGTACCTTGTGTTGGGCCAAAGAGACAGAACAGGTATGCTGCTGGTGTACCACCCACCCCGCTGCCCAGCAGTCTCCCTTCCTGAGCTGGCTGAGGTGGTCTCAGAGGTGGCGCTGGAGAACCCTAGGACTGTGGTTCCAGGGGACTTCAACGTCCATGCCGAGGCTACCCTGACAGGGCCCATTCGGGACTTCATGGCAACCATGGGCTGTCTCAGTACATCACTGGCCTAACACACGTGGCAGGACATACCCTGGACCTGGTTTTTGCTGTTGGGCGGATGAGGGATGAACTGGTTTTGGAGGGGGTTTCAACAACCCTGTTATCATGGTCAGATAATTTTCCTTGTGAAGTTTGGTTTGGTGGTAGCAGATCCTCCCTGCAGGGGTGGGGGACCAATTAAGATGGTCCGCCCCCAGAGACTTATGGAATCTAATGGATACCTGAATGCTCTGTGGGATTTTTTGACTGATAGGGCTGGCAATTCAGTCGAGGCCTTGGTCTCACTATGGAATGGTGAGATGGGAAGGGCCACCAATACAATCGCTCCCAAGAGCCCACTCTGGTGCTGTGGAGCCCATAATTCATCTTGGTTTACAGAAGATCTATGGGCAATGAAACAGGTTGGACGATGGCTAGAGTGCAGGTGGCGCAGGTCTCAAAAGAGTGAGTACGATCGAAGATTAGCAAAGACTCTTCATTGTGCCTATTATGTGGCAGCGAGGATGGCAAAAAAATCTTATTACACCTCTATTATTTCATCCTCAAAATGTCGCCCAGCAGAATTCTTCCAAGTGCTGAACAGCCTGTTGGGATCTGGCTTGCGCTCAGAAAAATTGGGCCTCAGTCATTTGCTGTAATAAATTTGCTAGGCACTTTGAGGAGAAAGTCGCTCGTATTCACTCAGAACTTGATGCCACAGTTATCGCAGAGTCTGGGGAGGTGACTAGTGTCCTGTCTGGTTGTGTTTCCTGGGATCAGTTTCAGTTGTTGCAGCCTGATGATGTGGACAAGACGCTTGAATCAGCCCGTCCCATCACTTCTTGGGCAAGATGCTTGAGCGTGTGGTGGCTGGGCAGCTTCAGATGTTCCTGGAGAAAATTGATTATCTGGACCCATTTCAGTCTGGATTCAGGATATGGCACTGAAATGACCTTGGTTGCTCTGACTGACGACCTACTCTGGGTGAAAGACAGGGAAAGTGCTACCCTGTTGATCTCCCTGGATCTCTCAGTGGCTTTTGATACCATTGATCATGATGTCTTACTGGATTGGCTCTGTGGGATGGGACTTGGGGGCACTGTGCTAAAGTGATTCTGCTCCTACCTGCGGGGCCAATTGGAATTGGTAATTGGGGGATTCCTGTTCTACCCCATGGCTAGTAAGCTGTGGGGTGCCACAGGGTTCTATTTTATCCCCTATGCTGTTCAACATCTATATGAAGCCATTGGGTGAGGTCATTAGGAGTTTTGGGGTGGGGTGTCACCAGTATGCTGAAGATGCTCAGTAATACTTCTCCTTCTCCTTGTCATTGGCATCAGCTGGGGCGGTGGAGGTGCTGGACCAGTGTCTGGAGGCTGTAATGGGTTGGATGAAGGCCAGTAAACTGAAGTTGAATCCTGACAAGACAGAAGCTCTGTGGATTGGTGGTTCCCAAGTCCAGGAACTGAATAAGCGACCTGTCCTGGATGGGGTTCCACTCCCTCTGAAGGAGCAGGGATAACCTAGCCACAGTAGTGCACGAGCTGGTAACTTCCTGATTAGACTACCGCAATGCACTTTACATGGGGCTGCCCTTGAAGATGACTCGGAAGTTGCAGCTAGTGCAAAATGCAGCAGCCAGACTGTTGACTGGAACATCACGTAAAGATCACATAACACCCATCTTAAAGGAATCGCACTGGCTGCCAATACGTTTCCGGTCGGAAGTAAAGGTGCTAGTGATGTCATTTAAAGCCCTAAGCGGCTTGGGACCTTGATATTTGAGGGAGAGCCTCCCCCTATATACGCCTGCCTGGGGACTGAAATCTGTTGGAGGAGCCCTCCTCTGCGTCCCACCAGTGCGAGGCATACACTATGGTGGGATGTGGGAAGGCTTTTTCTGCTGTGGCACCCCGGTTGTGGAATGCACTCCCCTTGGAGGCCCGATTGGTGCAGACACTAGTTTCATTGCGGCATCAAGTTAAAACATGGCTTTTTACCCATGCCTTTGAGTGCTAATTAGATTCCCTGAGTTTGCATACTGTTTTAACGGTTTTGTTTTATTTTAAATTGGTATTAGCTAGCTTAATGATTTAATATATTTTAGCTATTTATTTGTTTTACACTGTTTAAATTGATTTTATCTCTATGCTACCCTAAGATCATGATATAGGGTGGGATACAAATGGTTTAGATAAACAAATAAATAATTTTAAAAATCCAGAAGTCCATGGACTCCATGCAGCCTGAGAGGGTTGCTCCGCAGCAGATTCCGCAGGTCAGATTCTTAGAAATCTGAGCTCATTTTAGTACGTCTTGAATTTTTCCAGCATCCCTAGTAACATCTTTCTATGAAGGAATCTGACAATGTGGGAACATTGGCCACATGTACTGGTTAATGTTATTCTATATAAAATATATAATATAAAATATAATATAATAATATAAAATAATAATAATGTTAAACTGTCCATCAGAACCATAGAATCATAGAATAGTAGGGTTGGAGGGGGCCTACAAGACCGTCGACTCCAACCCCCTGCTCAATGCAGGAATCCAAGTCAGAGCATCCCTGACAGATGGCTGTCCAGCC
The DNA here is from genome assembly GCF_057233095.1 of Heloderma suspectum. NCBI lineage: Eukaryota > Metazoa > Chordata > Lepidosauria > Squamata > Helodermatidae > Heloderma > Heloderma suspectum. The sequence continues at coordinate 51,281,958 of NC_139458.1, forward strand.
TCGTCTTGAATGCCTCTAGTGTGGGAGAGCCCACCACCTCCCTAGGTAATTGGTTCCATTGGCTCTAACAGTTAGGAAGTTTTTCTTGATGTTCAGCCAGAATCTGGCTTCCTGTAACTTGAGCCCATTCTTCCGTGTCCTGCATTCTGGGATGACTGAGAAGAGATCCTGGCCTTCCTCTCTGTGACCTTTCAAGTACTTGAAGAGTGCTATCATATCTCCCCTCAGTCTTCTCTTCTCAAGGCTAAGCATGCCCAGTTCTTTCAGTCTCTCTTCATAGGGCTTTGTTTCCAGTCCCCTGATCATCTTTGTTGCCTTCCTCTGAACCCTCTCCAGCTTGTCTGCATCCTTCTTAAAGTGTGGTGCCCAGAACTGGACACAGTACTCCAGATGAGGCCTAACCAGTGCTGAGTAGAGGGGAACTAGTACTTCCCAGGATTTGGAAGCTATGCTTCTATTAATGCAGCCCAAAAGAGCATTTGCCTTTTTTGCAGCCGCATCACATTGTTGGCTCATATTCAGCTTGTGATCGACAACAATTCCAAGATCCTTCTTTCTTGCAGTGTTGTTCAGCCACGTATGCCCCATCTTGTAACTGTGCATTTGGTTTCTTTTTCCTAGGTGCAGAACCTGGCATTTCTCCCTATTAAATTTCATTCTGTTGTTTTTTGCCCAGCACTCCAGTCTATCAAGATCACTTTGAATTTTGTTTCTGTCTTCCAAAGTATTAGCTATCCCGCCCAATTTTGTGTCATCTGCAAATGTGATTGGCATTCCCTGCACCTCCTCCTCCAAGTCATTAATAAAAATGTTGAAGAGCACTGGGCCCAGGACTGAGTACCCCGCTTGTTACCTCTCCCCAGTTGGAGAAAATCCCATTGATAAGCACTCTTTGAGTCTGATTCTGTAGTCAACTGTGGATCCACCTGCGAGTTGTTTCTTCTAGCCCACTTTGAGGTAGTTTGCTCATCAGGATATCATGGGGCACTTTGTCGAAAGCTTTGCTAAAGCAGAGGTATATTATGTCCACAGCATTCCTACAGTCCACAAGGGAGGTTACTTGATCAAAAAATGAGATCAGATTCATCTGGCAGCATTTGTTCTTGACAAATCCATGTTGGCTTCGAGTAATCACTACATTGTTTTCAAGGTGCTTCCAGATGGATTGCTTTATCATCTACTCCAGAATTTTCCCAGAGATTGATGTCAGACTGACTGGTCTGTAGTTCCCAGGTTCCTCCTGTTTACCCTTTCTGAAGACAGGGACAACATTAGCCCTCCTCCAGTCAACTGGCACTTCACCTGTCCTCCATGATTTCTCGAAGACAATAGACAGTGGTTCTGATAGTTCTTCTGCCAGTTCCTTTATTACTCTAGGGTGAAGTTCATCTGGCAGTTTCCATAATCACAGCTACCACTGATTAAATGTAGGCAGCTGGATTGCTCTCTAACTGTGACAGCCTTACTTTTCTTGTCATTTCCAGAACTGTATAACAAGTTCTGCAATCTCAAGCAATGCTGGAAAGGAAAATGGTCTCAAGAGAACTAAGCTTTATTTAAATAAAACAATTAAAAGGCAGAAAGTGAGATGAGCGACAAGCAAGGGATTTTTGTTTTTGCCATCAATTTTTGGAGGACTATAACGTTGCACAAGTCAAGATTACAATATGATCCCCCCCTTTTTTAAAGCCCTTGAATGTTAGTCCAGCTGAGAGTGTGCATTATATTGAAGGTCAAACCTTAAGAATGCTGTCTGACTGACGACTGGTATAGCAGTAAAATACAACACTCTTTAAAATAGGCACTGTGAGCTCAGGGTCCTCCAGAATCAAACTGGGTATAAGAATGTGCCGGCAAAAACATCATTCATATAAGATCACTGGAGTTGCATGTACATGCACCATTTACCTGGCGAATGGCTGAGAAGTGAGCCACTTGTTGCTGTTGCCATTTCAGAGCTGGAGAGTACCCTTCAGGGGCAGGCTGGCATCCTGAAAGCTAAGAAAACAAAGACAAGGTTTAACTATGGCTATATTAAGAATTCCAGCTTGTTCAGTTTTAAGACTGGGCCAATGCAAGTTCAAGTTCTGTTCCACAAGGCTAGACATCCATATGGATTGTGCAAGTTGTTCAAGTTTGTGACTGGCAATCCTTCAAAAGCTTTGTACAATCCATATAGGTTGTATCTAGTCAAAAGAATTTGAAGTATCAATAGCAGGTCCAGTCTTAGAATTGAACAGGAGGCCAATCAGATATAAATGCTCCTCCCTATTTAACTTTTTCCCACCTGAACCCACTGAAAAGGTTTATGGATATATATCTTTTCAAAACTTACTGAAATATTCACAGTCTGTTTCTTTTTCAATTTCTTGGGGTCTATCTGGGCCACAACAACATCAGGGCATTTTGCCGCTTCAATCCTACAAAACAAAAATTAGTGCTTGAAATCTGGAACACCTTCCAGTTTCTAGAAACCTAGCATAGGGATTATCCAAGGATGCTTGTATTTTACCATGTTTGAAAATACCTTCAATATGAGATTAACATTGCCTACGCCCCCACCCCAAATAAACACTTCTGGTAGGGGTGTTGAACCTCTTTCAGCCTGAAGGCCAAATTCAGTTTTGAAGAAGCTCTTTGGGGCGTATTCCAGTGGTGGGTGGGGCTAAAGGCAAAATGGGGTGGGTCCAAGAGAAAGGGACTGGGGTAAAATTACCAGCATATTTTATCTTAAAGCTCTTACTTCTGGTAACTAAGCCTTATGACAGGTATTTCAACCTTTTAGAATGGGGAAAACTCCACGCAAAAGCCAGGAACCACCAAATGATCAGCACTCATGGGAAAGGGGGTGGCCATCTGGGGAACTCTGGAGGACTGGACTGGGACCCTAGGTGGGATGGATCTGGCCCACAGGCCTCAGGTTTTGCACCTGACTTATGCGTATCATCACAATTTACCCCACCCTTTCCCTGATGCTGAGCTCCCACAGGGAATTTTGATTGCTCTCTCTTCTTTTATATAAGCTGGCATCTTTGAAAAGCACCACAGATACCTTCACAGTATTGAAACCCACAGTGAACCAGTTAAAATAAAAAACACATTTTTGAATATCAAGAGAAGTCCTTTATTATAGTTTAACGTACACTCTCATAGCTCAAAAACAACTGTCTTACTTGGAACACTGAGTTCTCGATTTTCATCTCCACAGTTCTGCGTATAGTTAACATCTTTTCTACTGGCTCTGCTCCCGTTCCTTTAACAGAGGGGCTAGCAATGTGTGGCCCTCCAGATGCTGTTGGACTGCAACTCCCATCAGCCCTAGTCAGCACAGCCAGTGGTGAGACATGATAGGAGTTGCAATCTAACAACATCTGGAAGGCCACAAGTTGCCCACCCCTGCTTTAACAGAATGTTAACAAAGCACACATAAATAATTCATTTAGAGCTTTCCTCACAACCCTTTTCATGCCAAGAAAAGCTTCACCTGTTACATATTTGTGTGCCAGACTACTGTTAAAGGATGTGGAGGGTTAAAATTAAAAAAAAAAAAAATGATTTCCAGAGTTGTCCAGATCAATCTGCCATTTAAATTCTGGCTCTCTGTATTTCTCCACCTTTAAAAGTAAAACTGAGATTTTTTATTCCTAAACCAGAGTTTTAAAGACGAATAAGCCTCCTTAGTAAGGCCTTTGCTTCCTTTCTTTTAATCCATATTTTCTTGGTGGCTTTAACCATTGTTTTTAGTTTTTTTAATAACATGTTTTTATTTTTAGGCCATCTGTCAAGTAATGGAACAGGTTGTGACAGACAGTTATATCCAACTGTGTCCCTTCAGGATGGAAGGGGCTTTGAATGCAGATGAAGCTTATCTAAGCAGCAAGGGGAGGGTTTTTTTTGCAAGTTCTTCCTTTCTTCTGCAGCTCTCCACACCACCACCCACACTGTTTCACAGTGTCCCCCAACTCTCTGGAGCAGATGGAGGGGGAGCAGGGGGCTGCAGAGGGAACAGGGATTCAGCAAAAAAAACCCCTTCTTTCTGCTTACACTAGATCACCTCCACCCCCCACCCCACCCCCAATCAAAGAGCCTTCTGCCAGCAGAGGGGACACAACTGGATACAACTCTTCAAATGTTATAGCGTAACATTTAAGACATAAGTTATAGTTATAGGCATTCATTATATAAAAGGACAGAAGATATCTTAGACATGTGGTCCCTATGTGCCACACAGACTACATCTGAAAGTCTCCCCAGCCAACTAATAGGATGGATTTGCACTAGCACCCTGACAATTACTTATTGCTGGAACTACTACCAACATGCTCCTACAGTTATGCTTCACTCTTCACAAGATTAGACAGGCATCAGAGGTGTAGGACCTCCTTGCTTCAAGACAGCAGAGTGGGTTAGGTCAGGCCTGCACAACTCCGAAGCTGAATGCAGCTCACCAGTCATGTACTGTGGATTAGCAGAGCCTTGAAAAGATTTCTGGTTTTGCTATCTGTGACTGCCAAGAGTGGGTGGAGTGGGGGACTGTCAAGTGTGTGGTGGGCTGCATTCAGCTTGGTGGCGCACAATTTGTGCAGGCCTGGACAAGATGATCAACTGGGTTGCTTCAAATGTTACAATTTGTCCATAATTTTAGTTTTAAGGTTAGTTTAGATATTATAGGGCATAATCTGGAAAAAAATTAAGTGTCTTTACATCTCATTGAACCCAGGATACAAGTCTTCTTAACGCTGCCTGGTCTCCACCCCTTATTTAGGATGGGGTGGGGGACAATCAATATTTCCAAGTTAAAAACCCCCAAGGATCCCAAGGGGACTGGTATAAAAGGAGCAGCACATGTAGATTCAGGATCGTTTTCATTAATAGTCTATTTTTGTTTCATAAGGCTGGACTATATATACATACAAAAAACCAGCACACAAACATATTAGTAGGCCATACACCAACCTTCCTCAACCTGGTGCCCTCCAGATGTTTGGACCACAACTCCCAGCATTCTTGACCTTGGCCATGCTCGCCGGGGCTGAGGGGAATCCAAGTCCAAAACATCTGGAAGGCGCCACACTGGGGAAACCCCGTGAAATAACAGTTCGCAGATTTTGGCAGGACCGAGCACAACAGTCATGAAAGGAATCACTTGTCCTGATCATCTCTAGGCAAACCATAAGCATACGGAACGTGGCACACATATCCATGGTCGCCCCCGCGGTGATGGGAAAACAGATTCACTCCTCCCTGCCGTCGCACCGTAGGGAAAGCTGTGCAGGGCCCCTCACTGGGGCCGCCGGCCCAATCTCCGCCGCCTCCGTTCACTCACCGGGGGCAGCTCCACTCCCATTCCCAACCCCGATCTCTCTTTTCCTTCCAACGCAATGGGCACAGACACTCGACCAGCCCACTTACTGGACCCGCTTTAAATACTCTTGGGGCGTTCTGGGGGGCACTGTGGGGTCGAAATCTTCCGCGAGGTCACAGTCCTCCACAGGCAGGAGCCGGGGCATCAATTCTTCCACCGCCGTCTCCATCTCGGCCCCTGAACCCCAGCCCGCTCGCCCGGCCAGAACTCTTTCATGGGGCCTACAAAGCGCATGCGCACAACCCCCGACGCTCACGGCGGCGGCGGCGCCGCCACCACAGACGCAAACCCCGCGCGCGCGCGCGCGCGTACATTGTTCCCTCAGAGCGCGAGACTGTACAGAAAACAGGGGGCCCTCTTGCTTTACGCCCGCAAAGGGCGACGAGCCGCACGCGCATTCGTTTGGTTGGCTCCCCTCCCCGGTCGCAGTAACAGAGCCGGGAGATTCGTACTGCGTCTCCCCCCTCCCCGCCAGACTTTTCTTCTGCCAGTTCAGTTCCCAATCCAGGGGCTTGGATTTATTCAGGGAAAGAGTCTGTTTGACGAACTAAGTGTAATACATTTTGGAGTTAGCGTTATTATTTAAAAGTAAACATACTTCTAGACCGTAGAGGTACGTTTAATTTTAAACAACAGTAATAAAGAATTAAAATTATTATTGCATATACAATAATTATTATTGCATATATATACGCGCCAGCCTTATGAAACAGTCTAGAGGAAACTTGCATGCAAGACAGTATGTCAGGCAGAGAGAGCAGACTGTCAAGAATGTCCCGTTTCATGTCAAAGTGGGTAATTTAAACACAGGTTCTAGTCAATGTTAGTCCTACTTAGAGTAGGCCCATTCAAATGATTGGGACTTGTAAGTCGTGAGAAACTGAAGTGCTACTCATTTTAATGGATCTACTCTAAGTAGGACTAACATTTGATACAACCCAGAGCTCCCTAGTCCTAGTGCTACATCATCACTGGCTCTCCAATTAATCCAGAACAAACGGCACTACATAATATAGGATTACAGACAATTACACATACAGGTTTTGAGATGATGGGAAACCTACCATTTGTCATGGAACAGTTTGAAGTACTACCTGTTTTCAGCATCAGTACTAAAATAAAACTCAAATCGAATACAGCCTCTTAAAACTTTTGCATTGCTGAGTAGATTGGGAGGTGAGGGGTGGAGTGCAACCCTTTTGATTTAACTGGACCTCTCAACGGCTTTTGATACCATCAGAGTCCGTGCTGCCTATCTGGTTTATGCTTAGGAGGCATGGTAGCTCTGGTTCTTCCTGGAGGGATTGGTCCCAGTGGTGCGTGAGTTTTTCCACCCCATGGCCTTTGGCTTACAGGGTGTCTCATGGTTTCATCTTATCACCTGTGCTCTTTAACATGAAGCTACTGGGAGAAGCCATCACAGGAGGTTTGGGCTGTGGTGTCATCAATATGCAATGACACTCTGCTCTACCTCTTTTCCATGTACGAATCCTATGAGGCTGTGGAACTTCTGAATAGTTGTCTGGAGGCTGTATTGGGATGTTCAGTCGTTAAGTTGTGTCCGACTCTTCGTGACCCCATGGACCATAGCATGCCAGGCCTTCCTGTCCTCCGTTCTCTCCCGGAGCATGCTCAACTTCATATTCATTGTATCGGTGATGCTATCTAGCCATCTCATCCTCTGCCGTCCCCTTCTCCTTTTGCCTTCGATCTTTCCCAGCATCAGGGTCTTTTCCAGGGAGTTTTCTCTTCGCATTAGGTGGCCAAAATACTTGAGCTTCAGCTTCAGTATCTGTCCTTCCAATGAGCAGTCAGGGTAGATTTCCTTTAGGATGGACTGATTTGACCTCCTTGCAGTCCAGGGGACTCGTAAGAGTCTTCTCCAGCACCACAGTTCAAAAGCATCAATTCTTCGGCACTCAGCCTTCCTTATAGTCCAGCTCTCACAGCCATACGTTACTACTGGGAAAACCATAGCTTTCATTATAAGAAGTTAATTGATCTGGATGGAAGTGTGACACTGATCCTGGATGGGACTGAACCCATTGGTGTTATATATTCCAACTTCATAGCCTCTGCCAATATCAACACAGCTGTGTTGTTGTTTATTCGTTCAGTCGCTTCCGACTCTTCGTGACTTCATGGACCAGCCCACGCCAGAGCTTCCTGTTGGCCGTCGCCACCCCCAGCTCCCCCAAGGTCGAGTCCGTCACCTCCAGAATATCATCCATCCACCTTGCCCTTGGTCGGCCCCTCTTCCTTTGGCCTTCCACTTTCCCTAGCAGCAGCATCTTCTCCAGGGTCTCCTGTCTTCTCATTATGTGGCCAAAATACTTCCATTTTGCCTTTAATATCATCCCCTCAAGTGAACAGTCTGGCTTTATTTCCTGGAGTATGGACAGGTCTGATCTTCTTGCAGTCCAAGGCACGCTCAGAATTTTCCTCCAGCACCATAGTTCAAAAGCATCTATCTTCCTTCGCTCAGCCTACCTTATAGTCCAGCTCTCGCAGCCATAGGTTACTATAGGGAAGACCATTGCTTGAACTATGCGGACCTTTGTTGTCAGTGTGATGTCTCTGCTCTTCACTATTTTATCAAGATTTGTCATTGCTGTCCTCCCAAGAAGTAAACGTCTTCTGATTTCCTGGCTGCAGTCAGCGTCAGCAGTAATCTTTGCGCCTAGAAAGACAAAGTCTGTCACTGCCTCCACGTTTTCTCCCTCTATTTGCCAGTTATCAATCAAGCTGGTTGCCATAATCTTGGTTTTTTTTGAGGTTTAACTGCAACCCAGCTTTTGCACTTTCTTCTTTCACCTTCGTCAGAAGGTTCCTCAGCTCCTCCTCGCTTTCAGCCATCAAAGTGGTATCATCTGCATATCTGAGATTATTAATGTTTCTCCCAGCGATTTTAACTCCAGCCTTGGCTTCATCAAGCCCAGCACATTGCATGATGTGTTCTGCGTACAGGTTGAATAGGTAGGGTGAGAGTATACAACCTTGCCGTACTCCTTTCCCAATCTTAAACCAGTCCGTTGTTCCGTGGTCTGTTCTTACCGTTGCTACTTGGTCGTTATACAGATTCTTCAGGAGGCAGACGAGATGGCTTGGTATCCCCATACCACCAAGAACTTGCCACAGTTTGTGATGATCCACACAGTCAAAGGCATTAGAATAGTCAATAAAACAGAAATAGATGTTTTTCTGAAACTTCCTGGCTTTCTCCATTATCCAGCGGATATTGGCAATTTGGTCTCTAGTTCCTCTGCCTTTTCTAAACCCAGCTTGTACATCTGGCAATTCTCGTTCCATGAATTGCTGGAGGCTACCTTGCAAGATTTTGAGCATTACCTTACTGGCATGTGAAATACGTGCCACTGTTCGAGAACATTCTTTGGTGCTTCCCTTATTTGGTATGGGGATATAAGTTGATTTTTTCCAATCTGTTGGCCATTCTTGTGTTTTCCAAAATTGCTGGCATATGGCATGCATCACCTTGACAGCATCATCTTGCAAGATTTTAAACAGTTCAGCTGGGATACCATCTGCCTTGTTATTAGCGATGCTTCTTAAGGCCCATTCAACCTCACTCTTCAGGATGTCTGGCTCTAGCTCACTGACCACACCGTCAAATCTATCCCCGATATTCTTATCCTTCCTATACAGATCTTCCGTATATTCTTGCCACCTTTTCTTGATCTCTTCTGCTTCTGTTAGGTCCTTGCCATCTTTGTTTTTGATCATACCCATTTTTGCCTGGAATTTACCTCCGATGTTTCTAATTTTCTGGAAGAGGTCTCTTGTCCTTCCTGTTCTATTATCTTCTTCCGCTTCCGTGCATTGCTTGTTTAAAAATAATTCCTTATCTCTTCTGGCTAACCTCTGGAATTTTGCATTTAATTGGGCATATCTCCCCCTATCACTGTTGCCTTTTGCTTTCCTTCTTTCTTGGGCTGCTTCCAGTGTCTCAGCAGACAGCCATCTTCCCTTCTTGGTTTTCTTTCTTTGGGACGTTTTTTGTTGCCGCCTCCTGAACAATGTTGCGAACTTCTGTCCATAGTTCTTCCGGGATCCTATCTACTAAATCTAGTCCCTTAAATCTATTCTTCACCTCCACTGCATATTCATGAGGAATATTAGTGAGCTCATATCTAACTGATCTGCGGGTCTTCCCTATTCTCTTTAGACTGATTCTAAATTGTGCAATAAGAAGTTCATGATCTGAACTACAATCAGCTCCAGGTCTTGTTTTTACCAACTGCATAGATGTCCGCCACCTTTGGCTACAAAGGATGTAGTCAATCTGATTTCGGTGTCGATCGTCTGGTGAAGTCCATGTATAAAGTCGTCTCTTAGGTTGTTGGAAGAGAGTGTTTGTTATGCACAGTGATTTGTCTTGGCAAAATTCTATCAGCCTATGTCCTGCTTCATTTTGTTCTCCCAGACCATGCTTGCCTGTAATTCCAGGTGTCGTTCGACTACCCACCTTAGCATTCCAGTCTCCTGTAATGAAAATAACATCTTCTTTTGGCGTACTATCCAGTAGGTGCTGCGGATCCTCATAGAACTGTTCTACTTCTGCTTCTTCAGCATCTGTGGTTGGGGCGTATATTTGGATCACTGTGATGTTAAATGGCATACCCTGAATTCAAATTGAGATCATTCTATCATTTTTTGGATTGTATCCAAGCACTGCTTTAGCCACTTTATTATTAATTATGAAGGCTACTCCATTTCTTCTGTTGTCCTCTTGTCCACAGTAGTAGATCTGGTGGTCATTTGATGTGAAGTGGCCCATTCCAGTCCACTGACACCCAAAATGTCTATATTTAATCTTGACATCTCCCCAATAACCACATCCAATTTGCCCTGGCTCAGAGATCTTACATCCCAGGTTCCTATGGTGTGTTGATCTTTAGAACAGCAGATTCGTCGTTCACCACCAGCACCATCGGCTGCTAGCCGTCCTTTCAGCTTTGAGCTAGCTGCGTCATCACATCTGGGGCTAGTTGAACTTATCCTCTGTTCCTCCCCAGTAGCATTTTGACCATCTTCCGACCTGGGAGTCCCATCTTCTGATGGCATACCGACATATCTCTGGTTGTACTGATCCATTTAGTTTCCATGGCAAGAATACTGGGGTGGGTTGCCGTTTCCTTCTCCAGGGATCGTATTTAGTCTGACCTCTCTGCCCTGACTATGACGTCATTGAGTCATGCTCCAGCACCACGACAAGGTAACTATCTCCTTTGCTGGATATTGTTACTGCAACAAACAGCTGTATGTTGCATTAATTGAAGCTTCTGAATTGTTTTCAAAAGAAGCCTCATGTCGCCATACAGTCAGGTCCAGATATATTGGAACAAGGATAACTGTTTTGGCAGTTGGCCTCTGTACACCACCACATTGAAGTTGAAAGGAAACACACCCAGATGGCAGCAAAGTCAGGACTTTCAGCTGTAATTCAAGGGGTTTGACGAAAGTGGGGCACTAACCATTCAGGAAAGGCAGCCGGTGGCATACCCCCCCCATCGTTGGTGGCTGATAAGTAATGGAACAAATGGCTGACAAGCAGCTGCACGGCCAGGTGTGGCCTGTTTCCTGGGTACCCCATGACCAATCAAGCAGATAAAAGGCCTGGAGGTGGTTCTGAGTGCTACATTTGCATTTGGTAGCCGTTCACTGGAACTCCCAACATGAGGTCCAAAGAGGTGTCCATGCGAGTGAAGGCGGCCATCATTAGGCTGAGGAAACAAAATAAACCCATCAGACAGATAGTAAAAACAGTGGGAGTGGCCAATAAAACAGTTTGGAACATCCTGAAAAAGAAGGAATGAACTGGCAAGCTCAGCAAGAGCAAAAGGCCTGGCAGACCATGGAAGACAACTAAAGTGGATGACCGCAGAATTCTGCTCATGGTGAAGAGGAACCCTTTCACAACATCTAGCCAGGTCAAGAATGCTCTTGAGGAGGTAGGCATGTCATTGTCAACATCTACAGTCAAGAGATGGCTTTATGAATGTAAATACAGAGGCTTCACAACAAGGTGCAAACCTCCGGTAACGCTCAAGAACAGACAGGCCAGATTAGCCTTTGCCAGCAAACACCTAAAAAAGCCTGCCCAGTTCTGGAATAAGATTCTTTGGACTGATGAAACCACAATTAACTTGTGCCAGAATGATGGGAAGAGAAAAGTATGGAGAAGGAAAGGAACAGCTCATGATCCAAAGCATACCACATCATCTGTCAAACATGGTGGAGTTAGTGTTATGGCATGGGCATGTATGGCTGCCAATGGAACCGGGTTACTGGTGTTTATTAATATCCTGACTGCTGATAAAAGCAGCAGGATGAATTCTGAAGTGTATAGGTCTATACTTTCTGCTCAGATTCAGCCGAATACTGCCAAACTGATTGGACGCCATTTCATATTGCAGATGGATAATGACCCAAAACATACAGCAAAAGCTACCCAAGAGTTTCTCCAGGCAAAGAAGTGGGATGTTCTTCAATGGCCAAGTCAGTCACCTGATCTCAACCCAATAGAGCATGCATTTCACTTATTGAAGACAAGACTGAAGGCAGAAAGACCCACAAACAAGCAGCAGCTGAAGGTAGCTGCAGTGAAGGCCTGGCAAAGCATCTTGAGGGAGGAAACTCAGCATTTGGTCATGTCCATGGGTTCTAGACTTCAGGCAGTTGTTGACTGCAAAGGATTTTCATCCACGTATTAAAGGTGATCCTTAAGTTTGAAATGATGTTGATTTGTTCCATTACTTATGAGCCACCAACAATGGGGGTGTGTGTATGCCACTGGCTGTACTTCCTGAATGGTTAGTGCACTTTTGTCAAACCCCTTGAATTACAGCTGAAAGTCCTGACTTTGCTCCCATCTGGGTGTGTTTCCTTTCAACTTCAATGTGGTGGTGTACAGAGGCCAACTGCCAAAACAGTTATCCTTGTTCCAATATTTCTGGCTCTGACTGTATATAGTGCTCTGGAGAGCATAGATCTAAAGGAACATGACTCTCCTCTCAACATGTCTGAAATGAAATCTGATGTGTGATTGGTGACCTAGGAATTAAGAACTGTGAGCAAGGAGTTATGGAGTATAACAGTAATTGACTAATATTTAAAAACCAGGTAGAAATGGAGATGTCAGATATTGATGTTTTTGTTTGACCTATGCTACATTATGTAACTAGAATTAATAATTAAAAAAATTAAAGAAAAAAGGAGCCTCACATACAGCACAGCACAGCATAGATTTTTCATCAAGTTCACAGCCTGAGGAGTGCTTCTGGACTCTGCACTGCATGGGAAGGTGCTGGTAATGTCAGTGGCCAGGAGCACCTTTGACAAACTGACAAGTACACTAGCTATGGCCCTATCTAGACCAGTCAGACCTGGCTTCAGTTACACATAGACAAACTACAAGCTGTACTATAATGTGTTTTATGTGAGGATCCCTTTGAAGACAACACAGAAGCTTCAATTAATGCAAAATACAGCTGTGCTAATGTTGGAATGGGCTATGAAGTTGGAATATCTAATACCAATCTTGCACAGTTTTCCAGTGCGTTTTTATGACCAATTCAAGGTGGTAGCATTAACTTTTAAAGCCTTAAACAGCTCAGGGCCAGGCTGACCACCTTAAGATCATCTTCAGACATCTTGCTCATATGCCCACTGATAAGATCAATTAGGCTGGCAGGGATGAGAGATAGGGTCTTCTCAGTGGTGGACTTTGTTCTAGAACTCTCTTCCAAGTGTATTGCACTTGACCCACACAGCATAGGCTTTGAAATGGACCTTAAAAACATATCTCTTCCACTTTCCCTGAGAGTGTTTTTGTATAGTTGGCTTTATGTGATTTTGAGTTTATTGACTGGAATCATAATGGTATTAGATTTACAATGCTGAAGTGCTGTCTCGTGTCCAATGTATCTATGTGTCTTTAGTGTAGGCTGCTTTGTGAAGGCAAGTCTCTGAAAGATAGCCTATAACTACATCAAATAATAATACTTTCTGGACCCTGTGAGAATCCAGCTGTCTAGATGTGGCCTGTGAGAAAGCCAGGGCTAGAGACTGGTATTGTTGGACACCTGCTGAGGGCCACAAATTGCAGGAAAGCTCCATTGTGTGAGCCGAAGTCCACTCACATGATGTTGGATGGAGCCCTACATAATCATTGTTCTCCTTAAGTGAATTCACTACACATTAATTTGTCTGCACAAGACAGAAATTTTGTTAAGAACTTTTTATTCAGGTCTACTTTAGAAACATGTGTACCACTGCTACACAGTTTATTTTAAAAACATTATAAAAATACAGATATATATATATACACACACACACACATTAGTGTTCTTCATGCCTGTTCGTTTGTGGAAGGCCTCTACATTAGTAATAATACCCAGTAGACTTCCTACTTTAGGGGAAAAAAGATGTTAAGCTATGCACTGCAACAAAATCTTTCACAGAGTTCACATTAAAAGCAAAACCAAGTATCATATCTCTACTGCAGATCTAGACTTCCGTAAAAAGAGATAATATTGGGAATTTTTCTACTCATCACTATAGATATTAAACAGTATAGAGCACTTAATTAACACAGCAAGAGCATGTTTTGTATTGCATAATTCCTAGTTAGAATGAGAAATTGATCTTTAAAATGCTTGGTGTAACCTGGAGTGTCACTGGGCAAACCAGGGTATCAAAACCCCAGTGCCAGAGGTGTGTGTGTGTGTGTGTGTGTGTGTGTGTTTATTTGCATTTTCAGTGTTTAACCACAGAATTCATTCTTATCTGCATTGCATGTTAGTTCTCACAAGAAAAACCAAGTACTTGGTTCACAAATCAGCAGGCCTTCGACATGTTAGGTAGCATTTGATATGACATATTTCATGCACTAGTGCTGTTGTTACCAATGCTTTGTTCATGAATGAGACACAAAACACATGTTAATCACATAACAAACCATGATCTGTAAAATATATTTAATAACCTAAAGGGATTGTGCACTTAATCTGGACTTGCACAAAGTTTATTTTTTAAAAACCCAATACCTATCTATAGCAGGGTTCCTGGCATCCTAGGAGACTAAAGAAACTGATGAAAGGTAGGATGCACATAGGTGTAAAGAACAGGGACAAGTTGATAAATATTACAACTTTCAGTGACAAATATCTGAGTAGCCATGGAGAGGAAAGGGTGTGGAAAACAAGAGATGGAGGGGGACAAGAATTGATTGTAGACAACAAGGCAGGATGCACATGCCACATGTGGCATTGCAGAGATCAAATCCTGAAAAGTCTATGCAACACTGTTGCCCAGCAAAACCATTTTTTAAAAAAAATTGAGCCAGACGTTTGCACTTTAAAAGATCCTGTGAGGATCTAAGTACCCTCAACTTCTATTACCTAAAAAGGAATGAAGGACACTCAGTGCTTCATAAGGGTAGATAAAAAGTAAACAGCAATCCAGTTTTGTGTAGCCTGTCAGAAACAGCTACTTGGAATCCCTCTTCTTTTCCTCTTGGTGCTACATGCTGATGTCAATATATTTTTCTAAAGCCTTCAATGGAAGCATCATCAGTGGCTTTGCCAAACTACCACAGCATTCTTTGAGAAAAGAGGTCTCTCTCTGTATGTGAAATGGATGTTATTTATTGCCATCCACTTTGGGGAAGACTCGCCTGCAATGAAAAAGGTGTTCCAGGTGTTCCTGGTGCTGGGGGATATGTAGTAAAGCCATCCGGTTGAGATGTGTAGCTCTCCAGAGCAGAAGCAGTGTGAGCCTTTAGGAAAACAAACAAACAGGAGGTTAAAAGGACTGCAAAGGAGGCCCCTTAAAGCTCCTCCAAAATCCAAATTTGGCAGCTAGGAAGCCTACGTTTTGTACCAAGGAAAGTCAGTACAACTTTCAGAAGATACTGTGGGAAAATTGTAGTTCTCAAGTATTCCACAATTTTCATACATTGGATTGTATCGGATGTCCTACTTAGAGTAGGCCCATTGAAATGAATGGGAATTAATTCTTTCATTTCTATGGGTCTACTCTAAGTAGGACTAACATCAAATACAATCTTGCATTCTTAAACTGATATTCAAACTTATCAGAATAGATATGTACATTTGGATGTATCTTCTTACAGATACATGTAGTTACTAATTCACAAAATGCCTACCTCTTCCATTTTTTTGTACTGTATTTACCTGTAGTAATGCTGACTGTGCAGCTGCACTGTGCTGAAGTTCCTGTAGGGAAGACTGTGTAGCACTCTGGGCAAGTCCAGGGATGCCAGGAAGAGACAGGAGTCCTGGGAAAACTGTATTTCCAGGGGCCTGAAGCCCAGAATTCAGGCTGAAATAGCCAGATGTAGAATATGTTCAATTCCACCAGACACTGCAACAACAGTTTAATATACAAAACTCCAAGGAGTTTTATAGTTATTAAATTCCAAGCTATACCCACACAGCTTATATATGCACAAATCTATCTGCATAGTCAAGTATTGAATAGATCAGTTATCACTTGGCCAAGAAGTGTTTTGAATGTGAAAATTCTGTTGCCGATATTTGACATTTGGTGTAGGATTACTCCAGACAACAGACTTCAGATACATCCCAATGCCATCTTTTGTCAGATCCTATAATAGGATGTTTCTCAAAGGTCCTAGTATAATTTAAGAGGTAAATATCCTCATCAAGGAAGACATTCAGTACTTTTTACCATAGTACAGTAGATTTAAATGAAATTTAAAGAGTTACACACTACAGATAAGTCTCTCTGCCTGCATCCAGAAATTTAGACTGCAATAAAGAACTAAGAAACTGAATATAAAAATTAATTATCTGTAATTTATAATTTAGAATTCACAAACACATGTGTTAATCAAAAATCTGCTAAAGAGACTCTTTGACCTCTTGGTGCAAACAACATACCCAGCCTGTGCAACAAGTGCAGAGTTGAAGTTTGAGCTAAAGGCCGAGGCAAACCCTGGCAGCACTGGAGCTGGAGATGGGGCTGTGGCAGCTGCCGGCAGCGGTGCGACTGCTGCTACTGTAGAAGATGCCTGGAGCCCAGGGAAAGAAGGGAGAGCAGGAGTGACAGAGGGAGTGTTAGAGACAGGGAAAGGAGGGAAGGATGAGCTGCATGAGCCTAGAGGTACTTGAGGAACAGAAAACAGGGAAGGGACAGCGCTGCACAAGTTAAGGGGAAACGGTGGAGCTGGAGCAGCTGCCGAAGCGATAAGCGTTGGGAGAACAGTGGTTGTGGAGCTGACATGAGGGGCAGAAATGGCTGATGTGGTTGTAGGTGGAATGGGCAACAGAGACCCTGTTGGGGTAAGTGCTGGGTTGCCAGTAAAAGCAAAACTGCTGGTCAGTGAAGTGAAAGGGGGAAGTGCATTATATACTGGAGCTATTGGAGCAGATGAACCGTGCGGAGCAATAGAAGGAGAGTTGTTCAGAGGAGCACTGAAGGAGGACAGGCTGGATAGTGCTGGATTAAGGGAACTAGGCAAGTTGCCTGGCAATGAAGTTGTCGAGGTATACGCATGGCCAAGTGCTGACAAGCCTGAAGTGCTATGGGAAGGCCCAGCAGAATGTGCAGGGCCTTTGAAACCTGAAAGGGTAGGGCTTGTGGGCTCGGTTTTAACCAGAGCTGGAATTGCTGTAGCAGCTGGGGTAGATGAGCCCTGCTGCTCAGGATTAGCAGGGCTTGGGCAATGTGGAAGAGCAATGGAAGAGACACAGCTGACTGGCAAAAGGGAAGATGGCAATGTGGTTAAAGGGGACTGTGCTGGTAATGCAGGAGGGGTTGCACTATTGCTAGCTCCAGGCTGAGATGGGAGCCCTGGGAAAATGGACAGCCCTGAAGTGGAAGGATGCTGAAGGGCAGAGGTAGCCGTTGGAGTGTAACATTTGTTACTGGATGAAGAGGAGGCTTCAGAATTCTGGCTAGCAAGACCAGACAAAGAAGCAAGCTCAGCAGTCACAGCAGAAGGCAGAGCAGTTGAATTCATTATTGAGCTATCATTTACCGACAGAAACCCCTTTAAGACTGATAGAAGTGGGTTAGGAAAGTTAAGGGGACATGGTAGGCTGGTGGCTGGGGAACTGGCAATGGCTGAAGGAATGGGACTAGCTATCCCCTGAGGAGTGGGCGTCAAGGACAAAGGCAGGCCAGAAAAAGCAGATGACAATGAATTAGGATTATTAGCCGAGGCGGTGACAGATGCTGCGGAAAAAGGCAGGCTGGCAAATGGTGCAGAAGAAGATGCAAAAGCTTCGTTAGGTGCAGGAGTGGCACACGGCGTGGAGAGCCCTTGTGGAGCTGCTGCAGCAGGCAGCACAGAAGCTAGCCCAGCGAAAGTTGTAGGGAGCGGAGTGGAGGTGGCACAGTGAGCAGATGTGGCAGGAACACCAGGCAGCGAGTGGGATTTGACGACAGGAGGGGTGGGAGTCAATGGCTGCGGCGGATGGACGGAGATGACCTGGCCAGGGAAGACGGGGTGGACAGGCGTTGACATGCTTATCCCTGGGACAGTTGGAGATGGAAGTGCTGATGAATGGCTTATTGCCTTAACAGATGATGGGGTTGGGGCTGGAGAAGCAGCAGGGTTAGAACCATGAGGTGTAAAGAGATGATTCGTTTGTGTAGCAAAAGCTGGAAAGAAACAAAACCAGTAAGAATTCTTGGGAACTAGCAGCAGAAATGCTTGTATTCAACTTGAATGCATTCTAACACATTTTACACAGCAACTAACAGGCTCAGGACCAAAATAAAAGATGCTACCAGAACTTACAAAAAGGTAAAATGGTGTGCAAAATGAGACACAATCACTGATTATTGCTGTTTAACTGTAGAACAAGCAAATTTCATTCAATGCCAGTTTCACCCCCATATTTTATGCTTGCTGATGTCCATTTATCTATATGGTTACTGTAGAAATTAATGTCCTCATAAACCTTCCTGGGTTCAAGATTTGTGCTGTTGTACCAAGCACGATGCTCATTTCTGTCTTGTGTATGGATGCAGTACAAACTGGATAGATTGCCAAATGTGCTGTGGTGAGACAGCTTGGCACTATCGACAACTGATGCCATAAAATTAGGAGCTACTACTAGTACTGAGAAATAACTCTTGCCCTGTTGCATCAGCTGTACTAGTAGGGCAAAATTATGCCAAGGCTTTTAATCTCCTGGGCATCTAAAAGAAGATTTGGATGTCTGAATACTGTTTTTTGTTTTGTTTTTTAAGTATCTCCAGCCTTCATTATTTTCAAAAATATTTTCACAAACAGTTGGCAGAATCTGCAGTGATTTCCTATACATTAGTGTAAATCATACTGATTTCTTTTGGGCACAGAATATGAATAGCCTTGGCTAAACCAAGACTGGAAATGGGCTTCACATTATGGAATGAAAGGAATCCCAGTTAATCTTAGCTGTAGTCAACAATAATTAACTGTTCAACTACCTTTATAAGGAGAGGAAAGGGAAGGGCTGCACCAAGCAAGTAATCACTGCTAATGCTGGGTTCTGATTTGATAACCACAGCTGTACTGTTTGCAAATGACGAATAGTCAGCATAGCAAATTTTGAGACAGAATGGCAATGAATTTGATCCAAAAACTCATTTGTGAACTATGCTTGCTTTTGTAAAACTTTACAAATATTTGTATTTTCTGTTTTAATAAAAGAATACAGAACTCTAATTCCAGTTATCAAACTCTATATAACAATACCATTGAAAGCATAATAAACTCCAGGAGGCGCACAAACATCCTAACTTGGCATGCTACACTCAACAACACTTTAGAAATGTTTGGAGGTTTTACAGTTTTCAGAGGAGAGAGAAAAAACAATTATTAATTCAGGAAGCATAGTGAGGGGCAAAGGTAGGGAGCTGGCCATTAGTTCTGGGTAAAAATGGTGTGGTAGTTGTTAAGCAACTAAGTAACAGAACATACCTTTGACTAGTTCTGCTAAACAAGGAGAAAAAGCAAGCGACTTCTCTTTCTTTATAGCAACCTTATTAAGTAATTGGAGCCATGGCTGTCACCAATGCTTTCCAATTTTCCTGCGAGGCTATGTCAAAAATGTTTTAAATTAGTTCCAGTTTGATTTAGAAGTTAAAATAGCAAAATTCCTAGTATTAGAGGGGTGGGCGCAGAGGGAGAAAAGGTACAAATATCCATGGAATCCACTATATTCGGACACAGAGATACACTGTGCTCCCTCACGGGGTGCCTGTATATAGACTTGTGCAAGTTTGTCCCCATCTTGGCCATGTTCTAATGTACCTTGTCATTTTTCTGATAAACAGCCATTTACTTCAGATGGCAGGGAACAATTCTGCTTTCACCTACTTAGTGTCCTCTGAGGAGCCCGTTGCATACGATGCAAATTGTTTTGCCATATGGTGAATGGTTAACATTCACTTTTGAGACAAAATGCAAACAGAAGTGTGAGCAAACTTGTGAAAGTCAGGGGGGTGTTACCACAGGAAGAGGACTGTGGGAACAACAAATGAG
The DNA here is from genome assembly GCF_057233095.1 of Heloderma suspectum. Taxonomy (NCBI): domain Eukaryota; kingdom Metazoa; phylum Chordata; class Lepidosauria; order Squamata; family Helodermatidae; genus Heloderma; species Heloderma suspectum. Next base: position 51,301,862 of record NC_139458.1, read on the forward strand.
ACACAGAAGTAGTTTATATATTTGTCTGCGAGCCACACATTTTTAATGCAATCTTTTTATTTCCCCCCATTTATTTCTTATTTGCACTGACTTTATTTGTTAAACAGAAAGTGAGCAAGTTTAACAGTATAATACTACGTGTGTTTAACTCAGAGTCCATCTGAGTTCAATGGGCCTTACTCCCAGGTAAGTGTGCACAGGATTAGAGCCTAAGTAAGGTTTTAGTATAATTTCTTGGATAGAGGGGAAACTTTCAGCTTCTGCTTAGATTAAGTACAACAAAAATTCAGCTGGATACTGATGAGAGAGAATATAGTTTTTGTCCCCTTGTGCTAAACAAAATCTTCTAACCTAGTCAGGTGAAGTGTGAAACTTACAACCCACCTACCCCCAATCCCAATAATGCTGTATTTTAATACAGCACACCTTCATGGTCCAATCTTATTATATGCTCCCATCAGGAAAAAGAGCAAACCATTTTGGGCCTGTCATAACAACTCCTCAATCAAATTCATTTAGTGTTTATACTGGTTTCCATATCAATAGAGCTAAATTCACTCACAGGGACTACGATTCATATTTCTAGTCATGGGATTGGCAGTGATCCTTTGCACTTAATTCACCAGTGCTCAAAAGCAGACAATGATAATAGGCTTTTAATTACATATTTCTATTGTGACAACAGCAATGAAACCTTTCACATACCAAATGCTTATATATTTGTTAAGGCTACAAGAAATATTTGTTATTTTTTTCTGCACCTCAGCTTCCAGTTTGACATATACTCCAGCATTTAGTGCTGATTGAGATCCAGCATCAGAAAAATAAATTCTAAGCAACTGGTAAAAAACATTTTGGTACGTTTAACTGCTTACCTTAAATTTGGTGCTATTAAGACAGGAATGGATTATTTTTCTTTTAATAAAGCAGAATAAATAAAGCACATTTTCCTCAAATGCACATATTTTAAGATACTAGAGCCTCTGCAAATGGACAGCTTACCTTGGCTTTGGGAAGATTTTGCCTGATTGGAAAGTTCTTCATTTTCTACATAAAGGACAATAATTAATTAGGGAAAAGAGAATACTGATGAGGCTACTTATTTAAAAAAGCCCCAAAGACCTATTTTACATTGGTTTCATTAAAACAAGTACAATGCCCATCATTTTGGGAAGCCAGTGTGGTGTAGTGGTTAGACTGCTGGACTGGGACTCGGGAGATTTAGGTTCTAGTCCCCACTTGGCCTTGAAAGCTCGCTTTGTGACTTTGGGCCAGTCACTGACTCTCAACCTAACCTACCTTACAGGGTTATTGTGAGGATAAAATGGAGAGGAGGAGGATTATGTGAGCTGCCTTGGGTTCCTGGGAGGAAAAAAGGCAGGATATAAATGTAATAATTAAAATCTGACTGATATGATGGGAGAACCAAGGCATCTTCCCAGTGGGATCCCTCGTCAGTGGAGACTGGGCTCACCAATATTACAGATAGAGGACAATCCCAACAGGGTCCTCACGAACAGTGGTTTACTTCTGCTATGGAAACAAAAGGTTTCAACTACTTCTAGGCTACACTCTGGTTAAGAAAGCCCACCCTTGTAGCTCAAGCTTCCCCTTTGCTAATGCTGTGAGGGACAAAGTCCTTCACCCCCTTCTTCATGCTCCTCCCCAGCTGTGGCACTTCTCCTCACATTTCTGCCTCAGCAACAGTAGCATCTCTTAGTGAGTGCTGAGGGGAAGGAAGACCCCCCCCCCAATGAAGGCACCTCTTCCTCAACTGTCACCAATGGCAGCCATTCTAGCAGGCTGTACTGTTGGAGGTGAGAGGGGAAAGCAGGGCCATTCCACTAGACCTGATGAAAGACTACATCATTTGTTGCCTCTTCCCTTCCCATCCCTTTTTTCTTGGGTTCTTGGATTGTAAGCCAGTGGGCAGGGACTGTCTTTTTTTTTTTAACTGATACATAAGCCGCTCTAGGAGCTGAGAATTGGGATTAAAATACTTTAATAAATAAAAGAGAGCCCAGAGCAAACATCTCCTTACTTCCCACCCCTTGGAAGCTACAGCAGGTGGGGGCGTAGAGTCTGGCAGTGGCTTGCCAGAACGCAGACCAGACTTGCTGTACCAGCTATCTGCACATCCTCTCCCATCTCTTTGTTCTGCTGGAGTGTGACCAAGATACACTGGGATTTCTGAGGATACCTGCTTTACCTGTTCCTACATGACTAGAAGTATATGGTGGCAGAGCTGGCAAACCAGGAGCTATGACATTAGCCAATGGAACAAGACCTGCATTGTTGTAAGCACCTAGTAAAGGAAACAGAAGGCAAAAAAGGATGGTGTAATAATAAAGTTACACACACACACACACGCAATCACAGCAGATCAATTCCTTAATACCTTAAGGACCACCATCTCCCATATGTTCCTCCCCACATGCTCAGTTCAACGTGAGGCCTATCTCCGGGTACCATTGCGGAATGAGATACGATTAGTAGTTACCAGAAGGCAAGGCTAGGTGTTTAAATATAGCTAGGTGTTTGAACAGTTGAAACTGCATGTCAGGATTCAGAATGTTACTTTACAATGAATTCACAGGCTTTCATATAAGCTAGAGTTTTCAGTTTCCTTTAACAGGTTTCTCAGTCCCAGAAAGTGTCATATATATTCATGAGAAATTACCCACACTTTTTAGAAACTGTGATCAGACTGGCGTATGTTTTCAATGCTTGCAAAAGGGGATTCTACTCCCTCCCCCGAAGTCTCCAATCTCCTTGACCAACTATACATGTGTTTCAGAAATTTCACTCGTTTTCCACAGTTTCTGATTAAATGAGGCTCCAAGTTCACATCCGCTTCAAAAAACAGTTCCCATTTAAAGCAACAACCACCTTAGATGATGCATACAGATTAAATAAAAATGTTGAATTTTGGATGGTGGTCATGGTGGGAAGGAGCAGAGAATGGTAGGAGCACGAGTCCCATGACCCAGCAGGGAACACCGTTGTTGTACTCAACACCAAGACTACCACCTATGGAGCACTACTGTCAGCTATGAGCACCGCAGTTGGAGATCATTAACAAGTTAGACAGGGTTCTATTCTACAAAGAGAAATAGTGAAAGGTTTGAAGTATCTAATTAAGCCAAAGAAAAGAAGTGAGGCTACGGTTTGTCTGTCAAGGATGCAGAAGTTTCTTCCAGAACAGAAATATTGTCAAAGGGGAAATAATCACAGAGAACCAACAGGAACGAATAGCTTACTTGGTGCAATTGTTGCATGTGGTCGACAAGGAGGGATAGGATAAGGGACAGGTTTATGTGGATTATATGTTGCTGGAGCCTAAACAAGAGGGACAATAGTTAGTCAAACTGAACACGTACACATTAAGCTATTGCGAAGGTAATGGCAAGCAAGGCAATGTGCAACCAAGACATATCGGATATCTGCTTCTTCTCCTTTGTTCTGCTCACTTCACTGGCTTCCTGTTTCTCTCTCTCTATTTGCCTCATCTCTACTGCACTGATACTCTTGTCTAAAACTTGCGTTACTTCATGCATTCCATTTCTCTCTTGTCCCCTTTCTCTGGAACTCACTAGCCTTTTTAAGGTTTAACCTCCAAGCAATTGTGACCATGTGGAGGGAGTGAGTGGGGCTGTGCCCACTGGTCCTACACCCCCCGGCTGTCCATGCATTGAGGAAGTGTCTGTAAAGGGGAAGCCTGCTGTTCCCATGGAGGCTCCCCCCCGATTTCAAATGCTTGTGATAATCCCTAAAAAAGGCAACAGATTTCTTGACATTTGCATCTCTCCTACCTTGCATTCAGTACTTGAAAACCTCTACTCTCCACCTCTTCTCATTCCTTTTGTGCTTTTTTCTCCTTCCTTAATAGCTTTTATACAAACATTGTGAGCACATGGGCATGTTTTACTCTTTTTAACTTAATATTTATTTATCAGTCACTAAGCATTGTACAGCAATAACAAATATTGCATTTGTGCCATTTTCACTTTGCAGTCAGTTCTTCCCCAACAAATTCTATTCAACAGCATGAGCAAGGCCAATCATTATATTTTTACTAGCTCCATTACTGAGACATACTGGTTTGGATGGTCCAAGAATACGAGCTGCTATTCCCTTGCCTTCATTAGTATAGTCTTCATTCTCCTTTTTGACAGGAGATCCCTGGAAAATAAAGAAGATCCATCATTAAGCATCTAACTCTACACTGTGTGGAAGAAAAACAGGTTACACAGGTCTGCACAGGGGCACTCATAGGAATTAATATACCCAAAGCCAGAGCTAATTTGAGAATATTCTGTTCTCTATTATCAGAAAAAGGTGCTTATGTGCCATGAAGGATAGCCTGACAGGAATTTCTTTTACATATAAGCAACTATAGTTGCAATCTTGTATGTATTTACCTGGGCCTAAGACCCACTGAACTCAAGGAACTTACTTCTAAGTAGACACAGCGGCTTCTACTGTAAGGATATTATCTTATGCACACTTCTGTAGGAGTAACCCTACTGTACACAGCGGGGCTTTCTTCTGAGTAAGCATGCATTGGGTTGGGCTTCACAAAAAACTTTCATAGGTAGGGTTTCATACCACACTTTCTAGGGTACTGTTTTTCAGCTAGAGTTCTGTGAAACCCTTTTGTTTCAAGAAATTTTACAACCTCTCACCCCAGGCAGTCCACTCTTGTCCTTTTGTATTTACAACTTTAACCATTTTTAACTGTTTTCGTTTTTACTTTGTGTGTGGTTAGGGCCAGGGAGAGGGGGTTAGGGCTCCTTCGGATATCTTGACATGTTCAACAAAAACAAAATTTGTAAATCTCTGCTCTAGGGTTTTAGATTGTCACTGTAAAACTATCAGTTTTGCCCTCCAGACTTGAACATGTGGTTTTGAGGAGATGGAAGACCTATCCTCTCTAAATTCTCTCAGTTCACAGCTATACTCTTTGCCTAAATACAATCAATCAAGAGGCCTGCACTTTATCCTATACTGCTGGTAACTATTGGTGGAATATATGAATTGTGCAAGTTCACTTAGGCCTACCGTAGGGGTGGGGGTTTTCTTTTCGATTTGTGCTAGGATGCTACTTGGACAGGAACTTGAAATTTTCTCAAAAAAGCATGTTATTTCAGTTAGAATGTAGGTGATTCCCTACAATTAAATCTGCTTTGTAAAATTAAATAGGGAATAAAGATGTGTTATCAGTTCACAATAATACCTTTAAAATGCTTGTATTTATATCATTTGCCTAATACTGATGAAAACTGATTCTTTCATTTTTGTAGGTAATCTGTATAAAGATTCCAAAAACATTAGTGATAGTTTATAGCCCAATACCATTCACCAAACCAAAAATGAACAATATTCAGTAAGACCGTACATACTGGGAAAACTCCATTTATACGACTGGGCCTCCCCTTTGGATAAGGGTTTCCAGGAATCATACCACAGGAAGATATCATAGCATGAGGTGCTTTGCACCCTGCTTTGGAAGCCTTCAATACAAGCAAAAAACAAAAACACAGAGTTACACTTAAGGTTGTGTGGGGAAGCCAGCACTTCTTACGAAGGTACATGAAGAGAATGGGTGTAAAGTTCAGGCTACTAGATTCTAGAGGCATTGCAAGTATCTCAGCAGGATCAAGGTAAGCACAGCCCTAATCGCAGGACCATGCTCAACTATTTCTTGCAAGCCGCTGCCTCCCCTTTCCCCTTCCCTAAGGCCCAGGACTAACTTTGCAGCAGAGCAGGGAAAGGTGGCAGCTGTGCCCCCCCCCCCCCGCAAAGCATCTTTTTGCACTAGGGGTTCCAGATTCCCCATTGAGAAGCTGACATCCTGCACGAGCCTTCTCCCTGGCAGAAAGGACCTGTGGGGCATTAGTGTTCTGCCAGGAATTCTGGGAATGGTAGTCTCAGACCCCAGCAGAGTGCCTCTTCCCAGCAGTGACTGGGTGTACCCACTACCTCCCCTTGCCTTTCCTCAAGGGAAGTTCTGAGCCTTGGGGAAGGTGACTAGGGGTCACTTTTCAAGCACTGTCTGTCCTTTTTGCAAGCATCTGTATCAATTGCTCTCAAAAAGCTCAAGCCTTTGTTAGTGTTGAATTGCGACCCTTTCAAAGGTTCAATCCATTTTGGGGTAAGCAGTCGGATGTGTGTACAATCCTACTGCGATCTCCGTTGCTGACTTTACTTTGAGCACATCTACTTCCTAGATGTTCCCTAACTATGCAGTTTTCCCAACTTTTGGGATCCTAGGTTGGCTCTTTACTTGACTGTCTTCAAGATGCAGACATGCACAGAGGATACTGTAGTGTGCTAGTGTGAAGTGCCCATCTTGCCTCACAAAATTTTGTGTTCAAAGAACTGCCTACCTTAAACTCTACCCTTTGTATCCTTCAGAAGTCTTTCAAACTCCTGTTCATACCTCTTATCTCCAGCAGCCAGCTCTCATACATTCAAAGTGTTCCTGACCATATCCTCTGCCCTATCTTAGCCCTATAGTTTCAGACTCTACCTGCTTTTTCCAACTGTTTCTTCTCACACATCTAACATCCATTTGGGCACAGCCTCCCAGTGCCTACTTCCTTCCTGGCTGCAGTGGCAGACATACCTCTGGCAACAATGATTATGCACATCTCTCAAAACACATAGCAGGAGTAGGGTTTTGTAGCTAGTGGAGTGCCACCTCTTGTACGTTTTCTGCTAGTGTTACTTTGGATACAACTATAGATCTAGTCAGTGAAATGTCTCAGAAACCTGTTATATGCTTTGGAAACACAGATGAATGATGCCCAACATCTTTTAAAATCAGATCAAGAACATAAGAACTGTAGCTCTGCAGTAGACAGAGAAAACTGACAATAAAAGGTGAAATTATACGTTCAAAAGTGAAACTTGCAATGAAACTCCTCCCAATTCCTCCATAGACTCAAACTCTTCCGGTGGCAGAGATGCATGCAAATCACACAGTGGCCTGAAAATCTTCAAACGCTGTGCCATTTCCTCTCAGTTCCTACCTGTTTTTCTGCCCATTAGGGATTTCTTTCTACCCTGTATAGAGTGACTTATGATCCAAGCTTTTTCTATGAATTGCAGTTTTTATAAAGAAAACTTCAACTCATTGACTAACCATGCAGTAATACCTGTTCAAGAATTCTTCTGCACCTCTTCTTCTCAGACATGCTAGTTCTGAAGAGGTCTTCAAAAAGGCGGTAATTATGAGCATCGATAATATTGCTATAAAAAGAAACAATTTGTTTAGATACAGTTAACGGTCCTCACATACACAACAACAGTATTATAGTTTAGTGGTGTACTACTTGATTATGACTTCCCAGCAGGAGAATCATATAAAACAAATATTGTTTAACAGAGAGGAGGTAGGGTGATTTATATCTTAAATACACATTGTATAAATACAGACAACTGGTTGTAAAGTGCAATATAATGCCAGATAGTCACAGCCATTTAGGTCAAGTGCCTTAGGGCACAATCCTATGCATGTTTAGACAGAAAAAACTTCTACAACTCCCAGCATTCCTTGCATGCTGGGAGTTGTAGGATTTCCCCATCTAATCATACATAGGACTGCACCTACAAGACTTATGCTAGTATTAATTACAACAGCATGCATGCAAGGAAAATCAGCAGCCAATACTTACGAAGCCAACAGCTCTAGCGCAATAAGCTTGTCTTTGCTAAAAGTGAAACAGCTGAGGATGTTAACCACTTTTGCAGCAGAAACAGCTACCATTTTCTAGAAACAAAAGAAAAGTAAGTTGCCTCAAACCCTACTGCATACATCAGTTTTAGGCTCATAGAACAAACATTTCAGGTTATGGAAACAGAAGTTTGGAACAGAGAGCAGAGATCAAAATAATGCTTCATCAGCTATTAAAGCATGCTATTCTCAGAAGGCAGACACTTGTCAAACTAAATAGATGTGAGAAAGGTAATTGTTACTATGGAAAAGAAGATCAGAGTAATGCAATTCAAGGGGTTGTATACAATGTTATTCCTACTTAGAGTAGGCACACCAAAATGAATGGGACCTAAGTTAGAATAACACAGGATACAACCCAATGAAACTATTACTTTAATGAAAAAACTTACATGCTGTAGTGCCTTCATTGCTTTTAACTGTGGTTCAGCCCAAGAGAAGTATCTCAGTAACTCAACAATCTGCAATAAATGAAATCCTACAGGTCATCATACAGGTACATATATCACTTAACAAAACAATCCATTTTTGGCTACTGAATTCTCCAGAAATAGAAACTTTAGTAGAATCAAATTCTCTTTGATTATTTAATAGCTGAGAACTAGTTTGGCAAGATTTCAATTTTGAATACAATTTAGTTTAAAAGCTTCTAGAAATTAGAATTTCAAAATTAAATCCAGATTCAAGATTTTATGATTTGAATTATGAGCCAACATTTGACTTTTAGTAACTGAAATCTGAATGCAGGTGCAGCAACATTGATGGCTGCTACTGCACTGGAACAAGGAATGAGCTCAGCGCTAAGAAAAAGGTATGCGCACAGCAGAGCATAAAAGCAGGCTCTACAGTTTACAGTTTTACTGTTTCACAGGATATAGTTCTTAGATCAATCATAGAGGGAAGCATCTACAATATTAACCAAGTGCTGATTTGTCCATAGCATCTTATGACAACTACATATATCTCACTCTTGCATGCTGAGAGGAAAAATGAGGCACTGTTAGCAGTATTTTTCATGCTATATAGAGCAGGGGTCCTAAACGCAGTGCCCACGGGCACCTACAACAGAATCTGTGAAGAGGTATCTGATGGGGTGCCCACAGGCACCAACAACCTTTTTTTTCCATTTTTTTTAATATACGCACATGGATTTGTATTTATCCATAGCAATGAATACATATGAAATGCATATAACTTTCTAGCAATTATACATAGGCTTCAACAAAAACAGACCAAATATCCAAATACATATCCATTTGAAGGTGGCATCTATATGCCACCTATTCAAATACTGAAAGTATTGTAATCTATTGCATTATAGGAGGGGAGTGTTTATCCTTCTAATGTTGTAACATCAGTCTTTTAGCTGTCAAAGGGGTGCAGAGAATCCATTTATGCTGACCATTTGTTAATTTCCATGAAGCAGGTAAATAATTCAAAAAAGCATGTACATCAGTGAATATTAAAGACTGTTTCAGTACAACATTTAACTGTGTAATAACCTCCTCCCAAAAAGAAGCAACTACTAGTCATTGCCAAAACATATGTTAAAAAGAAGCATTAGCTATATTGCACCATTAGCAATTTGCTGAATTAGACAATCCCTTATTAAAGAGACGCTGTGGTGGCCATTAGACACGAAACAAGTTTCTGCTGAATAAAATGCAGCCTAATACCCACAAATGCAACTGCAAGCTACCAAAGCGGTGAGCCACTGATTAGGCATTTTGTGGTAGTGCCCACAGTAGTTTTTCAAATTCCCAAATGTGCTCATGGGTCCAAAAAAGTTGGGGACCCCTGCTGTAACGAGACTTGCCTTTGGTCATACATTCCAAAAGGGTTTATTATTTATTTTTAATTCACCATTACCTGTTCACTAGAAAAGTATCCATGCACGTATTCAATAGCTTTTAATTTGTATTCCATCAACACAGCCTATAAGACACATAAAACGTAGTTGTCAAAAACCTGACCAGAAGTTAGTTTACAAGTCTAGGAAGGAAGAGATAAGACTATCAGGGAACATAGCATATCAGATATCAATGAAGTCAATCAATCAAAGCAGGGGTTGGATGCACAAAGAAGCATGATCATTAGGCTCTTGTTAAAATCAGGTGAATCACAGGTTTCATAAAGAGGCATATTAAGGGCGCCATCCTGGGTACTCATAAGCCCCCGAACATGGAGGTTTATGAGTATCCTATGCAGAGAGGGAGGCGCCTCGTGCCTCCCATACTGCATTTTAGCTAGATGGGCGATTTTGCCTGTCTAGCAGAGGCTTTGGAGAGGGGGAGGGAAGGAGGCTGGGGCAGTGATAAGAAAAGGCGTAAGCCAGCCGCCCTGGCCTCCTCCCCTCCCTGGCCCCAGGAACGCCTCCTTCCCCTGTCTCTGCTTTACTGAGCGTGGAGAGGCAGCTGGTGTGGTTCTCTCTGCACCAGCTACAAGGAGGAGGGGGAGGACAGTGTGGTTTCCTGGCTCCGAGCCCTGTCTTTGAGCGCGAAGCTAGGAAACCGAAAAATCCTATGTCCCCCAGATGCCAGCTAGGGGACATAGGATTGCTCCCTAAATACACCTTACAGAGGACTCCTATGCATGAATTCAATGTGGTTTACTCCAGGTAAGTGGCTATAGGGTTACAGCCATAAATATTATATGTTTGACACAGAATTCCTGCAAAAAAACCACAAGAAACAAAATACATATCTATACAAGTGCATTACATTTATTCAAAACTTTACTGTTTGAATTATTTGTTTTCTAAAACCAGGTCCGAAACTTCAACTTTTAATTGTGCCATACCACTATATTCAAGAGGCAACTTGTTCCCTTTATATATTTTTATAATCGTGCTGCATTTACAAAATTATACCTGTTTAACCATTAATTACCTTTCTAATTTCATCAAGCACCATCTCAAATGCTTTCTTATCCATCTTGCTTTTTTCAAAGATGTGGCCTTTGGTCTGTTTCAGGCACTCTATTGCAGAATTGTCTTCTGTTGAAGAAACAGTGGGAAAAAAATTAAAAGACGAACATCTGCTTGCATTGTGCACCTCACCAAACTTGAAGTGCATCAACAAGACTGAGAATGAGGAACTGTTTGCTGGGCAAGCCTGATCTTCTGAAGCTTCTGCACCGGAGATTGTTCTAAAACCATTTACTCACTCTCTACTCAAAGGCCATATTTCCTGTGGCCTCCCCAGTCCCAGCCTGTCAAGCCAAACACTTGAAAGCTGGCCATAGGTCAAATCCCTGCCCTACAACTCAAGCTATTACACCAGGAGCAGTATCCACCACTGCCCCTGTGCTAGTGGAACACTGTACTGCAACAAGAACTAGCAGTTCCTGAAACAACTGAAAATGAGTGGCAATGCTAGTTTCCAGAATGGGGCAGGTTAGTGGGATTCCGTTGAACTGCCCCTTTCTGGAAATGGGCGTTTCTGCTCATTTCCAGAGGTATTTCAGGAACTGCTAATTCCCGTTGGGCTAGCAGTCTGTTCCGCTGGCACAACAGAACTAGTCGAGGTAGAGTGGCAGGAGACTACCCAACGTTATCAAACTTTTTTCATGTCAAGAAAAATGCCTTCTGTCAAGAAAAGAATTACACAAGCCTTCCCAAATGTAACAGCGTTTCATTTCAGCTCACACAATGCTCTGTGTGGTGCTGACGTTAAACAAGATGGCCAGCATCTATTTTATTTATTTATTTTAACATTTATACACTGCCAATGTAACTTCATGAAGCCCTCAGGACATGTCTCTGGGCAGAATCCCAAAGAGACAGAATAGGTAACTCAGGAGCCAGGAAAAACTAACATTTCGTTAAGGAAGTTTAGTTCAAGATTTCCAGCATTCTTGTGGTGTTTCCTGTTGTCAAAAGCTGGGCTATACTATCTAAGTGTGCATAATACAGACTTGATTTGAAGACTCTCTCCTACTACCCCGAGGAAGGACAAATTACGGATACTTAAGGACAATGAGTAAAACACAGAATTTGGACATGTGAATAAAAGACATGAATAAAATACATTTTTGAATATTTTAAGAATTGCTGATCACCACAGTCTCAGAGAACACTATTGCTTGGATCCAAAAGTGACCTATGTATTAAGTGAGATGACACTTCCACTCATACAAGTCAGCTTGCTCCGAATTCTGCTGATGCCCCTGTCCTGGCTCAGAACCCTTTTGGCCCCACCATCCCATCTCATGCCATTCCAGAGGGATCCCTGACCCTCCCTAGTGGCTTTTCAGGGTGTCCTAGGGAGCTCCAGTGGGGAGGATGAGCCAGAATCGAGATACATAATCATTCCACTCTATTCTGTGCTGGTCAGGCTGCATTTGGAATACTTTGTCCAGTTCTCTGACAAGTCAGTAGGGTTGGAAGGGGCCTACAAGGCCATTGAGTCCAACCCCCAACTTCCTGATGGTAAGAATGCTCTGCCTTGAAAGGTGGTGTGCTCTCCTTTGCTGGAGGTATTTACGCAAAGTCTGGACAGTCACTTGTTCAGGTAAAGATCAGCAGTCCCAACATGCACCTGTGGGGACCTCCAATCCCTGCCTCCTTCAAAAAATTATTTTTCATTTAAAAACCTTGACAAATGTTAGGGCATGAGGTTCTATCTCCTGCTCCTGAACTTGCTGCTCATCAGCTGTTCAGCAGGCAGGAAGAGAAGGAAAGAGTTGCTTCCTGGCCCTGCCCAATCTTCTTCCACCCACACAGACCTTTCTCCTTTGATCTGTCACTCTACTCCCAGCCTCTAGCCTCACTATTTCTGTCCCTTCCCTGTCCCTAGCTGCCTTCTTTCTCACCCTTCCTGGCCTTGCTTTTTCTCCCCCATCCTAGCCTCTGCCATTGCTCTCATTCCCCTCTACCTTGTTGTTTTCCCCTCCTTCCCAATGAGTTGGTTAATCTTGGAATCAAAAAGCTTCTTGACTTTGAAATGGACCTTCGTACGATTGCTTCTGAAGTCAGCTGTAAGCATTGGGAAGAAGCTCTCTTAGGGTTAGATACCGGAGGATGACTAGTTCTGAAGCTCCTGATTGAGTCACCTACATAGATTTATGTTAAGATAAGGAATTGGGATGTTACTTTATTAAAAATATGCTTGCTACTATTCCTAATATAATTTTGGTGATTATAACTTTTATGCAATTAGGGATGTTTATGATCTTCCTTAAAAAGGAAGCTATTCTCTTAGATTGTTAGAGCAATAAATTAAAGGGGCACAAAGTGTCCCTTTAGTTAAGGTGAACGGTACACACACAGGTTCTGCCACTATAAGCCTCAGATTCTACTACTTATAAAAATGACACCTTTTGAGCTAATAACTTGAAACTTGGCATCTACCTGATGAGGCCTAAAATTGTTCAAAATTCATACCGATCCAATACAAATTGGCATGGATACAGCAAGTTTAAAAGTGCTGAAAACTGACACGTGTACTTTTTTATTCCAGGCTGCAGCTTGGCATATCATATATTACTTTCAAATTCTGGGGAAAACTAATGATGTACTTTACTTGGGCTTGTTGAGGTGGTGTGTCTTTCATTGGAGTTATCAGTTTTTTTCTGCCCCATGAAAGCCTATGACAACAACTGCTAGCAAAGTTGTGTCAGGCATGCTCAGTTTCACTCTGAAGCTAAAATGCTGCCAGTACTCCAATGTTTTGAATTCCATTGTTCCTGTTAGCTTTCTGACAGTGGGGGAGGGGTAGCAGGAAACTGTCAACTGAGATAAGAGTGAGGTGATTTTGAAGGCTGAGGGAATCACTCTCACTGATTGACAGATAACTGATGAAGAGAGGGGGGGAAGATATGCTGGAATCCTCTGCAGGCTTAATTGGAAGTAAGCTATTCTGAACATACAGGGATTCTTTTGTATACATCTATTCAGTTAATGACTTGTTTGTGTGTGTTTTTCAGAACACTAAGAATAAATTTCCTTTTTAAAAACCAGGGAAATCCAAAGATAAAAAAAAACCCTGCCAGTTTAAGGCCAGAGTTAAGGCTATCTCATGTTGGCTCAAGCGCCACAAGGCCAGGAAACTGGAAGCTACGGCCAATGCCTTAACAGACATGCCCTGTGATCAGTAATTACATCGTGCAATGTCAGAAATTGTTTTTTGCTTGTAAGCATGCACAGGTATGGGCCAACCCAAAGGAGGATTCTTCTAGCAATACAAGCCCTATGCTGGTGTTTGCCTGCTTATGTGTAGGGCTAAAGTGTGGAGGAGACGTGGGCACTCATGTAAGCCCCGCTTCCACTTATGGAGTTTCTGCAGTTGAGAACCCTGCCTTATCAGGGTTTTCTGTCACAGGAACTCTGTCAGCACGTACAGCTGTACACGTCTACAGAGCCAGCATAGCTGGCTGGGGAATGGTGGGAGTTGTTTAGACAGACAGAAGTCCTACATGCATAGGATTGCACTCTGAGTATATCTTGCTAATCACTGCTTAAGGCTGAAACATATCCACTCACTTCCCAGATTTCTCATATCACCTTAAATCCATTCCCACCCAGCTCCCCAAGGTTAGATAGTCTCCAGAAGACTCCCAACCATCACCCAATTAATCTCCGAAATGAAGTGGGACATGAGCTGGTCCTGAGGCTAATGCAGAGCATGGGGCACCAATATGCTGCACAGAGAGGGGCCTCCTTTCTTCCGAAGAGCTAGATTACACATCCCCCTGAAGTCAGCTGAACTGAAATCCACAACCAATTCAGCCCAGCAAAATACCAGGAGCAGCCCAATTTAAATCAACAATTCTCATTCTGAAACTATGGAAGAGTAACAGTTTTGGGCAGCCTTCAGAATTCAGACTGCCACATCTTAACACGATAAGAGTGAACACACACTTATACAAACACACTCACACAGCCTACAAACGGATTTCCAAGGTTCTTAGATAAATCCACTTCACGGGACAAGCTCAACAGCCGATACAGCCCAAGGGAACACATTAAAGCATCGTTTTAGTGTAATTGCTCCAGAAGCCTCAGAAGATATAAATAAAAATTACCTCACAACCAGCCCAGCTGGAGCAGTGTGTGCACTGTGGTCTGAAGCAGATGCTTGCAGCTGACTACATTACACAACCTCCTTCCGTCGGCGGCCCGTGTTAAGGCAGCAGCAACCCGATGCACTTTTCCCCGGGAGCACGCCTCCCCGAATTCCGAGGAAACCTGAACCGGATCGGGACGCACATGCACACATGCGCGCGCGCTTACCCCGAAGCCAATGAGCGGCTGCGCGCGCGTTCCGGATGGAAGCCCCGCAGGGCAAGCCTGCGCCTGCTTCCTCCGGAGCAAGTCCCCCTGGATGGAGTGGGGCTTACTCCCAGGTAAGCACACTTCGGACGGCAGCTTTCAGCAGCTGCATCGCCTGAGGAGGAGCCCGCTTGCCTGCAGAAGGCAAGCCCAGGAGTTTGTGCCCAGGTTTTAACCATGTGAGATTGTGCGAATGCGTCCGATTCGCACGCACACACGCAGAGACACGCAGTCCCATTCGCACGCACACACGCAGAGACACGCGCCGCTCGCGGCTGCCAACTCCGCAGCAGCCGAGACAGGCAGGCCCGAAACCCCCCGGACCAGAGGAAGGCAGAGCGGGGCTTCGGCCACGCCCCCGCCCGGGGCCCGTGCTCGGCTTACCATCGGCGGCGGCGCCGGAGGCAGGCGGGGAGGAGGGGCAGCCGCTGGCCGGCGTCGGAGCAACGCGCGCAACCCCCGGTGGCCCCCACCACACGGAGCCCAACTTCGCCTCGCGTCGCGCCCCGATGACGTCACCGGGCAGGCGCCTCCAATGAGGGCCCCTCTCCCCGCCTCTCCATGCGGAGTGGATGCCGGGAAGGAGGAGGGGGGCTTGTGCACCTGCTCCCGTCTCGGGGAGATTTTCGGGGCGGGGGGCGCTTTGCTGGCGGCTTCGCCCGAGGGCGACGCCAATCGCTGCGCGTGTTTATGGCGAGGAAAGCCCGGCTTGGGCTCAGGGGGTGAAGTCCAACATAAGGCCTACTTAGGGTAGACCCATTGAAATGAATGACTAAGTGAAGCCCTATTCATTTCAGTGGGCCTACTCTAAGCAGGACTTGCGTTGGATTTTACCCAGGGGGCAAGGAGCGTGTTGTACAACCGCCTTCGGTGAGTACCGGCGGCTTTGAGTCGGTCTGATTTGGGAATTGGAGGGTGGGAATTGGAGTCCAACATAAGAACATAAAGAGAGCCCTACTGGTCTGTCAAGTGTGGCTGACCAAAAGAAACCCACAAGCAGGACATGAGTGCAACAGAGCCCTCCTGCCCATGTTCCCCGGTGACTGGTGAATGTAGGCATACCGTATCTGGTACCAGAGGTAAGATATAGCTATCAGGACTTGTAGCCCCTGACAGCTTTACGGTGCAATCCTATCCATGTTTAGACAGAAATGCTGGCTGGGGAATGCTGAGAGTTTCAGGATTTTTTTTCTGTCAAAACATGCATAGGATTGTGCTCTTCCATGAATTTGTCTAATCCCCCTTTAAAGCCATCCAAATGGATGGCCATCACTACATCTTGCAGTAGATAGTTTCATAGTTTAACCATGTGCTGTGTGAAGAAGTACTTCCTTTTATCTGTCCTGAATCTCCCGCCAGCTTCATGGAATAACCCTGGGTTCTGGTATTATGAGAGAGGGAAAAAAGTGCCCCTATCCATCTCTCTACACCATGCATATTTTTAATCTATTTTTATTTTATTTTTATAAATGAAATAAACACTAAAAAAAAAGATAAAGGTGTCCCCAACCAGTCGTGTCCGACTCTAGGGTGTGGTGCTCATCTCCATTTCTAAGCCGAAGCGCCAGCGCTGTCTGAAGACGCTTCTGTGGTCATGTGGCCGGCATGACTGAACACCAAGGTGCACGGAACGCTGTTACCTTTCCCACCAAAGCGGTACCTATTTATCTACTTGCAATTTCTTGCTTTCGAACTGCTAGGTTGGCAGGAGCTGGGACTGAAGACAGGAGCTCACTCCGTCATGCAGCACTCGGGTCTCGAACTGCTGCCCTGCCGACCTTCTGGTCTGCAGTTCAGCATCTTAACCACTAAGCCACCGCGGCCCCACTAAGCCACCTCAGTGGCTTAGTGGAAATAAACACTACCAACAATATAATCAGAATCTTCAGTTTCCAACATTACAGTATTCTAAGAAAAAGAAAGAAGGGAGGATAGCAAAAGAAGGAAGAGAAAAAAAGAATTATATTAAACTTCAATAAGAACAAACCAAATATCCAGTCTTACAGCATAGAAATATAAGCAAACAATCCATTTCCATTCGCCATAAATTACCATTCAGTTAACCTGTATTAATAAACATTAAAGGTTTAGCCAACCAGGAATAGTAATAATAATAATAATCATCCCATAATGATAATGATAATAATACTAATAAAAAAGGGGAAAAGAAAAGTTTAAGAAAAGGATAAAAACAGGAACAAATCATTTGTATATTTTAAGTAATATATCTAAAAATGTATTTATGTATACACACAAACACACACAAATATGCACTTACAATATAACATAAAAAAGAGGAGAAAGAGAGGAAAAAATGTGCAAACATTTATTTTGGCATACTGCCTGGGCATCTTATCAGCTAAAGCCCAAACAACACTTCAAAAGAACAGTAAAATTGGCTAAGTTCTAACTCCGGAGGCTGAGAGAGTTGGTTCCCTTAATTTAATTTTAATACCAATTAAAAATGCTTCTGCAGCATCAGGATCCAAAAATCTTTTCATCTGGCCTTCAAAAAGAATACAAAATGTAGCTGGATATGTAAGATGATATTGCAGGTTAATTTGCTTTGCCAGACTTCTTGCCTTGGTGAATTGCCTTCTGTCAGTGATTTCTTTAGTACAATCATGAAAGAGCATAATCTTGTCATTTGCTGGTCCCCACCGGAGCTCACCTCGTTCTCTTGCCAGACACATAAGGTAATTTTTTGTGGAGACTCGTGAAAAGTGAACAGTAACAGTCCCAAAAGTCCCTTTAGTGCCACGTATTGAACCAGGAATACGATATGCATGCTCAATATCAAGTAAACAATCAGAAGGTAAAGCAGATAGCTCATGCCAAAGTTAATCCATAAATTCAGCCAAACCTATATCAGTAGCCATGTCTTTAATACCAAGGATACGTAGATTGGCTCTGCATGTGAAGGCCTCCAGTTGAGAGATTCGAGCAGACAAAGTGTTGTGAGACATTTTCATGGCCATTTCATGAGCAGTAACCCGATCTTCAAGATCATTAACCTTCACTTCCATCTTTTGAAAAGAGATATTAATTAAATCCACAGCCCCTTGAAGGGCAGTAATTGAGTCCTGAATTGTTTCAAGTTTCTTTGACTGCTCTGGTAGCTGAGAAGACATAGTTTTTATCAAAGCAATCAAGTCCTCTTCATCTCTGGCATTTCTAGAAACCTTTGCTGAGGAAGCAATTGGGGGAATCCTTTTTTCCTTTGGTACTGTCATCCTCTACTTTCCAAAGCACAAGCAGCAAGTATAATTGCAGAAACAAAAAACAAACAAACACGCAGATTTAATTACAGGTCCTCAGATATTGCTGGTAGTTTAAATTCAGAAATGCTATTTGGAGCCGTTTGTCCTTGTGTCTCCTAATTGCTTAGGAGTTTCAAACAGTGTTCAGTAGATGACATTCCAGCATCTATTCTTGGATTTCAGCCCCTCAGTTTCTTCACAAAAGCAGCTGTTCTTCCAAGATTTCATCCGGATGGTACTGTAAGCTTCCCCTTTTAATTCCAGAGGAAGATAAAAAGGTTTCTCAACCTTTTCCCAGCTGTTTGAGATAAGCAACCTGTGGAACTCTGCAAGTCATTGCTGGACACCATGGCTCCAACTGGATATCCCTCTACACCATGCATATTTTTGTACACATCTGGAGGGCCACAGGCCCCTGGAGGGCCACAGTTCCTCCCCCATATTATGTATCCTTGAAGAGCATCTGGAAGCATCAATAGGTGTAAAATATGGCAGCTAAGCTGCTAATGGCATCGTATTATTCCAATACTGAAATATCTCCATTGCTTGTCAATTGTTTTCTGAGCTCAGTTCAAGGTGTTGATTTCAACCTTTAAAGCCTTAAGGGAGCAATCTATCGGGATAGGTGGCCACCTCCAAACAGAGGTGACTGCCTATCTAATGCAGGGGAGGTGGAGCGTGGAGGGGAACATCTCCGCGTTCTGGTTGCCCCGCATTTGCGGCTAGACAGCTGATTTCTTTTCAAGCTGGGGGGGGGGGGGAGGCCAGATGATGCATAGGAAGTGGTGCACCCGCATTTCTGGACTCCCACTCCCTTTTGCCCCACTCTGCGTTGCTCATCCGTGTGCAGAGACTGGGAACGATCCATGCCACCTGCAAGGTGACAGGGGAGGGGGTGGGGAGAGGGTTTTCTGGGAACTGACCTCAGAGTGCAGGATCCGCGGTCAGTTCCTGGAAACCAAACAATCCTATGGCCGTCTAGCCGCTGTCTAGTAGCCATAGGATTGCACCCTAAATGGCTGAAAGACCTGGCTCTCTAAAGGATTGCTTGCCTCTCTAAGAACCTGTCTGGTTATTAAAATCTGCAGAAGCCCATTTGAGGACATCATCGCTCATGGAGGCCTGCTTGATGTGTACATGTGAGTTTTCTCCTATGTAGCTCCCAAATTGTGCAATGCACTCCCCTCAGAATTATGATTGGTCCCTACTCTCTTTGATTTTAGAAAAGGTGTCAAGGCACATTTTTTTAACATGGTCTTTTAACTGTTAGGGTGCAATTCTATGCATGTTTAGGCAGAAAAAAGCCCTACTACATAAGCATGGCTGGCTGGGAAATGGTGGGAGTTGTAGAACTTTTTCTATTTAAACATGCATAGCATTGTGCCCTTAGTGGTTTCTATTTTTAATGTTTTTTATTAGGGTTTTAGTGCTGCTTTAATATGTATGTTACTGTTTTGCTATGTTGTATGCTACCTTGGTGGTTTTTACAAAAGGTGGCATAAATACTTTAAATAAATAAATAACAACATCTTCGTGAGTATGAGTCAATCCAAACCTCTACCTCAATCCCAGTCCCCATTAACTTTTGATCATGCATATATGCACACATATACAACGCCCACTCCACGTTTGCAGTACTCTCCCTCTGCATATGCTTTTATTTAAGAAATAATGCTCAGGCCCAAATTACACTTTTACATACTTGAGAAAAGAGATTAAAAATAAAGGAGATCATATTCAAAACAGATACCCCAGATTACTTCTATTGACTGAATCGACTTTTCTTGCCACGACGCTGGGTGTGAGACTGCTCTGCCCGATTCGTGCTTTTCCAGCCTTTCTAGGAGGACAGCGCCACCTCCTGGAGTTTCCGGAGCGTGCAGTGCCATCGGTTCGTATTCTTGCGGCAATAGCTATAGGCTTCCTTTGTATTTTGTATTTGAACTCTCGGAATAATGCATCGATTATAATGTATTTTTATGAGTTCCTTTCCTTCTTCGGACATTATTTTTTTAATATTGCGGCAATCGGCCAGGTTGGTGTGGGTCGCTGCCAGTACTCAATTCAATTTGTTGTCTGAAACTGCTGCTTCTTTACACATTGAAGAAAGGGAAATCACTGTCATTTCTTTAGTAATAACTAACGAGTGTCAAATTTGCCGGAAACCAAAAATGTCCACATTTGTGAGCCATGAACATGGGAAATTTCCAATTTGTTTGGTTGTGTGTTTTTTTCAATGTGCTATTCAGGGTGTGCTTAATTCCCTGGCTAGTGACATGCCAGTAAAAAACTTACCAGTTGTAATTATTAACTGGAGCCCTGAAAATGTGGTGTTAGTAGTCATTTAGTTTACCATTTCTGGTGATGAAAGTGAACAATTTGTCTACTATGAAAATAGACAAAATGTTGTTTCACTCTGTGTTCCTTTCTCACATGAATAGAACAGGTTCTAAGCACTTGTACACATGATGAATAACAAATAACTATTAACAGCATTTGGTGGGATCACTTTGATACCTAGCATCTTATCTAGATAGTTTTTTAGTTGTCCTATTAATTCCAATAGGACCAGAATTTATCCCAAAAGCTGTTAGGAGCGGGTTCTGAAAGACCACATGATAATTCACACCTCATCAAAATGGAGGACCACATAGAATATGCAATTGTCAAAGACTGACACAAAAGTTTTAGGAACTTTTTTCAGTGCTGTTGAGGTCCATTGATGTTGATCCACCTGTTGATGGAAACTTAATTTTCCCTCATTGATGTTGTCAAGTAGCCAGATCTACTTGGCTAGGTAATGGTGCTGTTCCTAGGAAGAAGATTTTAAAACTAACATAAACAGTTGTTGAGATTTTTTTAATGGTGCTGAAATTAATAGATAACAGTAAACGTTTGGAGGTCTTTGGGGAAACTTTTCAGTCTGTCAAAAGCCATTTTCTCCAACAAAAATATTCACTGAAGAATGCATGGCTCACCACTAGTTATGTGTGGTTGAAATATGATGTTCACTTGGAAACAAAACATTGTATATGAAATCCAATTGAAATGAAATATTTCTTCAGGGAAATAAATTATCAGATTAATCAAAAGTAAGATGAACAAAGGAGATGATATGAGATGTTAATAGCTTTCAATATTCACTAAAATGATAGCAGGTGTATTTGGCCTCTCTGAACAAAAGGAGGCCAATGATGGGTGGGAAGTATTAAAAAGGATAATATAAAGAACTATAAATCAGTGTCCTGGATGAAAATAGAAGCAAGAAAAACATAGATTTGGCAAGCATAAAGAAGGGATAAGGTGGTGACAGTCCCCTGAAGACCCTAAGGAAGAAGGAGTTTTGTGGGGAGGAGAAAGCAAAACATGTTTATGCATGTTTACTGAGAAATGTCCCACGACTTTCAGTGGGCTGACTCCCAGGTAAGCGCGCATAGCGTAGGACTGCAGCCTCACCTGCGTTTTGAGAGGACGTTTGAGATCCCACGTAAGTTTGCCCAGGGTCAGGTTATAATTAAATTACAGAAAGTCTGGTTTTCTACTGCTTGGGCTACGGAGGCCGACTTTACGCTCGTCTCCCACGCGGAAAGCATCCCCTTGGCCGGCAGCCGCCCGGGACGGCCCCTGCGGGCCAGGCCGCGGTTCGTTATCGCGCCCGCCCTGGAAAGGAGAGCAGAGCCGGAGGAAAGGGGGGGCGGAGGGGGACTGGCTCGGGTATGCAGATGAGGAGGCGCCGCAGGGCGTTGTGGGGAGCGGGGCGCCGTACGCGTCTGGAGGTGTCGAGCACCCACGAGGCTCGCCGGTGGCCTCTCGAGGGTGTGCGATTGTCCCGAGCATGGGCGGGGGGAAAGCGTTCGGTGGCGGTGTCCGCTGTATTTTGTAGTGTGGCGGGAGAGCGTGGGTCCGGCGATGGGCGCCACAAAAAGTATACTTACGTGGCGGAGAAAACTTCTCTATCATGAAAGAGGGTTTTCTAGGGTGAGGCTTTTCTACTGCTCTCTGGTTGGGCTGATTTCTGCGACTTCCCCAAATGCGGGACTTTCGACTGCATAATTTGTGATAGCGGGGAATTGCGCAACATACACAAGATGTGCTACATGGCAGCTTGGTCGTTTAAATATGTTAATTTTTTTAGTTATGAATGTAATAGGATGTTAAGAGTTTTTTAGAGTTCAGAAACGCATATTAAACAGTTATAAATTAATTTGGATAGGTTTTTTGTATGCTTTGTGCTAGAGTTGTAGTAAAGAGTTCTTGTCTCTTGTTCTAAGAACCTCTTAGATGCTGGGGTATTATGTGCTGAAATACTGCTGATTATAAAGAAATAGCATGCATTGTCTTCATTTGTCATGGATATGATTCTGGGAAAGTAAATAATGCACTGGTGAAAATCAGAGACTCTGGTTGCAGATTAATGGGAGTTAATACCAGAAGTAATAAAACATTAAGTGCACAATCCCATGCGTGGTTAGACAGAGAAAAGTCCTACAACTCCCAGCATTCCCCAGCCAGCAAGGGAGTTGTAGGACTTTTCTCTGTCTAACCACGCATGGGATTGTGCCCTAAAAGTGTCTGGTTGGTTGGGTGGGTGGTTATGGTGTTATTCCCTTGTTACTGCTGGTATGTGAACATCTTTGATGATCATAGTAGCCTCTTCTGTATCACAACA
The DNA here is from genome assembly GCF_057233095.1 of Heloderma suspectum. Lineage (NCBI taxonomy): Eukaryota > Metazoa > Chordata > Lepidosauria > Squamata > Helodermatidae > Heloderma > Heloderma suspectum. Next base: position 51,324,799 of record NC_139458.1, read on the forward strand.
GTAACTATAAGATTGCCCTCAGCATCTACAGTCCAGACACTTGGCAGCTTTTAGCATTTATCAGCATGGAGATGCAGTGACAGAAATAGCTACAGCTCTTAAATTTCAACCTGTAATGCAGTGTTTAAAGCAGAGGTGGGGGACCTGTAGCCCTCCAGATGTTGGACTACAACTCCCACCATCCCTGCCCATTGGCTGTGTTGGCGGAGGCTAGTGGGAATTGGGGCCAACATCTTCTGCAGGGCCATAAGTTCCCTCCCCACCCTGCTTTGAAGACACAGTGCATCTGTGTGGAACAATTATGGCAACCAGAATCATACATTGTTGCATATGGCTAGTGTGGTGCTTGTTTCTTTATATGTGATGTAGTTTGACAGGTGATTTAAAAAAGGACCCTGCCAAAAATGGCCAGAGAAGCAAAAACAGAGGCAAACTCCAAATTGGTGCCTGCTGGTTCAAATATATCACCTAAGGCTTTTCAACAAAATGAACTTCTTAGGCAAATGCGTTAATTGTTGCTCTTTTCTCAAAAGGTGCTTCCTCAGTTTTTGATATACCAATGCTTCTCAAATTCCAGTCAAAAACTGTTGTGTCTATATGAAGATAGAAAGCACACGGAAAAGCACTTTTCCTGTACTCTAAAAGGGTTGCCATCTTTTCTGAGAGAGGACATTGTGACTGAAATAGCTGTATGACTGGGGAAAAAATCAAGCAGGTGCTGCTTTCCCAATTATAGCTGTTCTGTGACACGAAATGCTGCTCACTGCAGTCTTCCAAGTGCTATGGAGATTTGCTAGAGTCACAGGGATCAATGCCACTCGTAAGAATTAGTTGTGGGTACCCCCTCCCCATCTTTTTCCAGTAGGTGGAGGCCATGGGGCCTTTTGGGCCTTGATCCACCATTAATTCCCAATAGAATTAGAAGAAGAAAATGCTGCATCTCTTGACCATATCATTATTGTATAAGAGCCTCTGTCAGGAAAAGAGCAGCAACCTCAACTCACCAACAACCAGCAACAACCTCAACCTGTGAGTGGAAGTCACACATAAAACAGATGCTGTTTTTTTCTCCAGGGATTTTTTAGAATGGAGGGCAGTGGTATAACCCATGTGGAGAGGCAGTACTGCTCTGCTCTCAAAACAGAGATGGCCACACAAACAAATTGTACTTTATTGTGTAACCATAGGAGAAATGGTATAGTGGAAGGGAAAGTGGGGAGTGCAGCTCCAGGACTTTTTTCAGAGCAGGAGTGATGAAGTCATCTGCTGGAACACCAGGGTAATATGTTTCCCTGGTGTGACAAACCAAACTTCCTCCCCCACCCATTTTTTTCTGGAAAGGACCTAGGACCATGGCCAGAATATATGTCTCTACAAATTCTAGGCTGATTCAGCATTATGCTAAGTAGGTATGGTAGAAATCACCCGGAGGATGAATCATCAGGTCCTCCCAAGGTATTGAATGGTCAACTTGAATTTCCCTTTCTAGGAGCTGCTAGCCCAGCCCACAGAAGAATACCTTTGGTTGTAAAAGAGACCTTTCCTTTGTGTCTGGCTGGCAAAGAACCAGGTCAGGAGCCCAGGAGCCTGAAGGCTACTTTTGTGAGTTGTATTTGTTCAGTCGTGTCCGACTCTTCGTGACCCCATGGACCATAGCACGCCAGGCCTTCCTGTCCTGCGCTCTCTCCCGGAGTGTGCTCAAGTTCATATTCATTGCATCGGTGATACTATCTAGCCATCTCATCCTCTGCCGTCCCCTTCTCCTTTTGCCTTCAGTCTTTCCCAGCATCAGGGTCTTTTCCAGAGAGTTTTCTCTTCGCATTACGTGGCCAAAATATTTCAGCTTCAGTATCTGTCCTTCCAATGAGCAGTCAGGGTTGATTTCCTTTAGGATTGACTGATTTGACCTCCTTGCATTCTAGGGGACTCGTAAGAGTCTTCTCCAGCACCACAGTTTGAAAGCATCAATTCTTTGACGCTCAGCCTTCCTTATAGTACAGCTCTCACAGCCATACATTACTACTGGGAAAACCATAGCTTTGATTAGATGGACCTTTGTCGGCAACTCGATGTCTCTACTTCTTACTATGCTGTCTAGGTTTGCCATAGCTTTCCTCCCAAGGAGCAAGTGTCTTTTAATTTCATGGCTACAGTCACCATCTGCGGTGATCTTGGAGCCCAAGAAAGTAAAATCTGTCACTGCATCCATTTCTTCCCCTTCTATATGCCAGGAAGTGATGGGGCCAGATGCCATGATCTTCGTTTTTTTAATGTTGAGTTTCAAACCAGCTTCTGCACTCTCCTCTTTCACCCTCAACAAGAGGCTCTTTAGACCCTCTTCACTTTCTGCCATTAGGGTGATATCGTCTGCATATCTGAGGTTGTTGATAATTCTCCCAGCAATCTTAATTCCGACCTGTGATTCATCCAACCGGGCGTTTCTCATGATGTACTCTGCATATAAGTTAAATAAGCAGGGTGACAATACGCAGCCTTGTCGTACTCCTTTCCCAATTTTGAACCAGTCGGTTGTTCCATGTCTGGTTCTTACTGTTGCTTCTTGACCCTCGTACAGGTTTCTCAGGAGACAGGTAAGGTGGTCTGGTATTCCCATCACTTTAAGAATTTGCCACAGTTTGTTGTGATCCACACAATCAAAGGCTTTAGCGTAGTCAATGAAGCAGAAATAGACGTTTTTCTGGAATTCTCTTGCTTTCTCCATGATCCAGCGAATGTTGGCGATTTGATCTCTAGTTCCTCTGCCTCTTCGAAACCCAGCTTGTACTTCCGGTAGTTCTCGGTTCGCATACTGCTGAAGCCTAGCTTGTAGGATTTTGAGCATCACCTTGCTGGCATGTGAAATGCGCGCAATTGTGCGGTAGTTTGAACACTGGTGTTGCCCTTCTTTGGAATTGGAATGTAAACTGACCTTTTCCAGTCTTGCGGCCACTGTTGAGTGTTCCAAATGTGTTGGCATAATGCAACACTTTAACAGCATCATCTTTTAGGATTTTAAATAGCTCGGCTGGAATATTGTCATCTCCACTAGCTTTGTTGTTACTAATGCTTCCTAAGGCCCACTTGACTTCACTCTCTAGGATGTCTGGCTCATGTTCAGTGACTGCACTCTCATGGCTATCAGGGACATTAAGATCTTTCCTGTATAGTTCTTCTGTGTATTCTTGCCACCTCTTCTTAATCTCATCTGCTTCTGTTAGGTCCCTGCCTTCTTTGTCCTTTATCATGCCTGTCTTTGCACAAAACGTTCCCTTGAGATCTCCAATTTTCTTGAAGAGATCTCTAGTCTTTCCCATTCTGTTGTTTTCCTCGATTTCTTTGCATTGTTCATTTAAGAAGGCCTTCTTGTCTCTCCTTGCTATTCTCTGGAACTCTGCATTCAGTTAGATATATCTTCCCCTTTCTCTCTTGCTTTTCGCTTCCCTTCTTTCCTCAGCTACTTGTAAAGCCTCATCAGACAGCCACTTGGCTTTCTTGCATTTCTTTTTCTTTGGGATGGATTGAGTTGCTGCCTCCTGAACAATGTTACAGACCTCCGTCCATAGTTCCTCAGGCACTCTGTCTATCAGGTCTAATCCCTTAAATCTATTCCTCACCTCCACTGTATATTCATAAGGGATATGATTTAGGTCATACCTGAGTGGTTTAGTGGTTTTCCCTACGTTCTTCAGCCGAAATTTTGCAACAAGAAGCTCATGATCTGAGCCACAGTCAGCTCCAGGGCTTGTTTTTACTGACTGTATGGAGCTTCTCCATCTTTGGCTACAAAGGACATAATCAATCTGATTTCGATATTGACCATCTGGTGATGTCCATGTGTAGAGTCGCCTCTTGTGCTGTTGGAAAAGAGTGTTTGCTATGATCAGCGTGTTCTCTTGGCAAAACTCTATTAGCTTTTGTCCTGCTTCATTTTGTACACCAAGGCCATGCCTGCCTGTTATCCCGGTGATTTCTTGACTTCCTACTTTAGCATTCCAATCCCCTATGATGAAGAGGACATCTTTTTTTGGTGTTAGTTCTAGAAGGTGTTGTTGGTCTTCATAGAACCGATCAACCTCAGCTTCTTCGGCCTCAGTGGTTGGGGCATAGACTTGAATTACTGTGATGTTGAATGGTTTGCCTTGGATTCGTACTGAGATTGTTCTATTGTTTTTGAGATTGTACCCCAGTACTGCTTTTCCCACCCTTTTGTTGACTATGAGTGCTACTCCATTTCTTCTAAGGGATTCTTGCCCACAGTAGTAGATATGATGGTCACCTGAATTAAATTCGCCCATGCTTGTCCATTTTAGTTCGCTGATTCCCAAGATGTCGATGTTCAATCTTGCCATCTCATGTTTGACCACCTCCAGCTTGCCTTGATTCATTGATCTGACATTCCAGGTTTCTAAACAATATTGTTCTTTACAGGATCGGATTTTCTTTTCACCACCAGACACATCCACAGCTGAGTGTCCTTTCGGCTTTGGCCCAGCCGCTTCACTCTTTCTGGCACTACTTGGAAATTCCCTTTGCTCTTCCCCAGTAGTATATTGGACACCTTCCGACCTGAGGGGCTCATCTTCCGGCGTCATCTCTTTTAGCCTTGTGATACGTTCGATGGGGTTTTCTTGGCAAGAATACTGGAGTGGGTTGCCATTTCCTTCTCCAGTGGACCACATTTTGTCAGAACTCTCTGCCATGACCTATCCGTCTTGGGTGGCCCTGCACGGCATAGCTTATGGCTTCACTGTCTTAACCAAGCCCCTTCGCCACAACAAGGCAGTGATCCATGAAGGGGACTTTTGTGAGTCAGGAACATGGAAAACTGCCTTATACTGAGCCAGGCCATTGGTCCATCTAGCCAAGACTGGCAATGGCTCTCCAGGGTTACAGGCAGAATTCCTTCCTAGCCCTACCTGGAGATGCTGGGGATTGACCCTGGGAGTTCCTGCATGCAAAGGATATACTCTACCCACTGACGTATAGTTCCTCCCTGTGATGCCTTTTGCGTTAGTCTCCAGTTACAGTTAAGAGTAAGAGTTACTCTTAGGATTCTCATAAGTAAGGTTTAGTGAGCTAGTTTGATGTTTCCTTTTATTTTAAAAGCAAAATTGGCTATTTTCTGGACTTCTCTCTGCTTGGTTCTTTAATAAATATACTGAATTTGAAACTGGAGTTGATTTGGTTCTTTGCATAATCTGAAGGTTGGCTTTACTCATGTGCTGGATTGCTTGGAAAACACACTGACTTAGTTTTAAGGAGTTTAAAGGAAGCTCTGAAGAAGGGTCTATCGTTTTCCCCATATAAAAACCATGAGTCTGCCGTCTCATGTGGGTAGGCTAAGGCTGCAATCCTATATCCACTTTCCTGGGCATCAGCTTCATTGAACCAGGAAAGAGATCTTGGGGTTGTGGTGGACAGCTCAATGAAGATGTCAACCCAGTGTGCGGCCACTGTATAAAAGGGAAACTCCCATGTTAGGCATAATTAGAAAAGGGATTGAGAATAAAACTGCCAATATCATACTGCCCTTATACAAATCTATGGTGCAGCCACACTTGGAATACTGTGTACAGTTCTGGTCACCACACCTAAAAAAAGATATTGTAGAGCTGGACAAAGTGCAGAAAATAGCAACTAAAATGATCAAGGGGCTGGAGCATCTCCCCTGTGAGAGAAGGTTACAACAGTTGGAATTGTTTAGCTTGGAAAAAAGGAGGGTAAGGGGAGACATGATAGAGGTCTACAAAATTAGACATGGTGTAGAGAATGTGGATAGGGAGAATTTTTCTCCCTCTTTCAGAATACTAGAACCCATCCTAAGAACCTGGAGTCATCCTATGAAGCTGATTTGTGGGAGATTCAGGACAGATAAAAGGAAGTACTTCTTCACACAGTGCATAGAAACTATGGAATTTGCTACCACAGGGTGTAGTGCTGGGCACCAACTTGGATGGCTTTAAAAGGGGGTTAGACATTCCTGGAGTAAAAGGCTATCAATGGCTACTAGTCCTGATGGCTATGAGCTACCTCCAGTATCAGAGACAGCAAGCCTATGTACACCAGTTGCTGGGGAACATGGGTGGGAGGGTGCTGTTGTGGTCATGCCTGCTTGTGGGTTCCCGGTTGACAGCTGGTTGGCCACTGTGTGAACTAGACAGACCCTTGGTCTGATCCAGCATGACTCTTATGTTCTTATGAACTCAATGAGACTTACTTTGGAGTAGACATGCCTAGGATTGCACCGTAAGGGAGGGACATTATAAATGCATGTGAGTGGTGGTGGTGCTTCCTTTGAGGAATATAGGCAAAGGGTGTTTTGCATACTGTCCTACCTTGCAGGCTAGAAGTGCAGACATACTAGTTTGTCACATCTGGCAAGAAGCTTTCCTGCATTCTTTAAAAAGACATGAGGATGTCTGTCCTATACATTAAATATATGTACGTAACACAGTTGTCTGACAATCTGTTATAAATAGTTCAAAATAAGCCTTACCAGCATGTGAAACGGCAGGCTATGTACTACATAATCATAGAATCATAGAATAGTAGGGTTGGAAGGGGCCTACAAGGCCATCAATTCCAACCCCCTGCTCAATGCAGGAATCCAAGTCAGAGCATCCCTGACAGATGGCTGTCCAGCCTCATCTTGAATGCCTCCAGTGTGGGAGAGCCCACCACCTCCCTAGGTCATTGGTTCCATTGTCGTATTGCCCTAACAGTCAGGATGTTTTTCCTGATGTTCAGCCGGAATCCGGCTTCCTGTAACTTGAGCCCATTATTCTGTGTCCTGCACTCTGGGATGATCGAGAAGAGATGCTGGCCTTCCTCTCTGTGACCTTTCAAGTACTTGAAGACCGCTATCTTATCTCCCCTCAGTCTTCTCTTCTCAAGGCTAAACATGCCCAGTTCTTTCAGTCTCTCTTCATAGGGCTTTGTTTCCAGTCCCCTGATCATCTTTGTTGCCCTCCTCTGAACCCTCTCCAGTTTGTCTGCATCCTTCTTAAAGTGTGGTGCCCAGAACTGGACACAGTACTCCAGATGAGGCCTAACCAGTGCTGAGTAGAGGGGAACTAGTACTTCCGGGGATTTGGAAGCTATGCTTCTATGAATGCAGCCCAAAAGAGCATTTGCCTTTTTTGCAGCCACATCACATTGTTGGCTCATATTCAGCTTGTGATCGACAACAATTCCAAGATCCTTCTCGCTTGTAGTGTTGTTGAACCACGTATCCCCCATCTTGTGACTGTGCATTAATGCTTTAATGTTATTCACATTTGTATCCCACTCTTCCTCTATTGAGTTTAGGGTAGCATACATTTGTGCAGGCTACCCCCACCTTATCTTCATAATAACTCTGTGAGGTTGGCTAGACTCAGACAGTGATTTCCCATAGTCATCCAGTAAATTTCATGACTGATCAGGGAAGCAAACCCAGCTTTCACCACCCAAAGTCCCATGTGCTAACTGCCACACTGCCCTTTGTCAGTTCACTATTCTATAACTGTCAGCTAATTCTAATAAATTGGGTACTCTGCTGCTTTTGGGATGTGTGAGTATATGTGTATTTTTGGACTCTCCTGGAAGCTGTGGCTATATGACTGCTTGTCATATCAGCTTCTGCACTTCAAAATTTACCACTACACAACTGCCTAGAAGTGCTCCTTTTTTGTAAAATTATCTTTACTGAAGTTTTCAGCAGAAAACTGAATTAGGAACCCCAGAACAAGAAATTCAAGCTGTAATACATCTCATTAATCAGTTTGCATCTATTTACTTATTTTCAACACTTGCATACTGCTTGCTACATAGTTCTTTGGGCAGCTTGCAAAATTTAATATCATAAAACACTAAAACCTAAACATTGAATAGATTAAAAACCCCACCACAGCACAAACTAAATAGATAAAATAAAACCAGCAACAATAAAAGGAGATATCAGAGTGCCGGTAATCATTGGGTAGAACCAATTCACCAAATAATTTAGCTCAGTATAGCGCACAGGTGAAGATTTGACAGAAACACGCACACACGGAAGTGGGAGAATATTACATGCATTCGAATCCAAAGGCCTACGGAGAACTTCACCTCTTTCCCACAAGAAAATATTTACAGCACGCTCCTATGTATGTCTATGTAGGAGTCAGTCCCATTGAATTCAATGGGACTGACTCCCAGGTAAGTGTGAATAGGACTGCAGCTTTATAGGGCTGCGGAGCGAACCCCTGGGTTTATAGCCAATATTAACTCTGTTTGGAGTAGACACTGAAATGGATGGGACTTAAGTTAATCATGACTAACTGAAGTCCCATTTATTTGAATGGGTCTACTCTAAGGAGAACTAATGCTGGATACTACCCCTGTTTTCCCAGATGGGGAACTAGTATATGAAAAGGCCGGAGTTGCTAGAAAACCGGAGCGGTTCCTCCCAGCGCGCCCGTCAGCCTCACGACTGCTCCTGCAGCCTAGTGACGGGAGAAACGCGCGGGCCCCTGCGGCCTCGGCCAACTCGCTCCCCGCAGCCCGCTGCAGCGGCGCCGCCTGCGCCGGGCGTGGGACGGACGGGCCCCTCCCCGCCTCTCTTCTTCCGCACCTCGGAGGAGGAGCGGAGAGACGAAGGCGGCCTCGGATCCGCCCCCTCAGGACTCTGCCTCGCTGTGCGCGCTCTCTGCCCTTTGACGTGGCACCGGCTCTCCCCATCAGCCATGTTGGTTGCGTCGCCGGCGCTCAGGCTGCCGGGTTCAGTGTGAGGGAGCGAAGCGAGCGAGGCGGGCGAGGCAGGTAGGGCTGGCGCTCCGAGCGGCGGGTTGAGCCGGCTGGGCAAACAAGGGCTGGATCGCCTTCTTGCGAGAGGGAGGGACGGAGAGCCCCGCGCTCTGGCGTAGGTAGAAAGCGCCGGAGGAGGAGGAGACCCTCCTTCTGACCCCGCCGCCTCGCTCGGCGCGTACCGGGGACCCCGCCGCTTGCGGTGTCTGCTAGGCTGAGGTGCGTCGTGGCGAGGGGGAAGGATTTCTATTTTCGCCCGTGAGGTTGGGGAGGAGGAAGGTGTTTCTTTCCAATCTTTTCCAGCCTAGTTGTCAGGGGGTAGCAGCTTAAGGCTCCCCTGACCCGCCCACTCCCGACCGTGCAGATTAAAAGCTCCTTCTCCTCTTTACCCTCTTCCATTCACGCCCCCCGCCCCAACATAGCTCAAGAACCCAAAACTAATATCACGCTCTCGTACTCAGAGCCTCTGCATGTGAGGGCTTGTTTTGTGGGTGATAGATCGGGTAGATAATTCAGTGCCTCCCTTTGAATTGTGTGGGTGGGGTGGGGTGGGGTGGGGGGCGAAGGCAGACAGCGGTTGGACATTAGGGAATATGGGACTGTCAAGAGGAGCCAGATCATAATTTGGGTTCTGTTCAGGTGCTTCGCCTCGATTTGGATAGCGGTGAGACCAAGGATATAAAAGGTAATTGGGATTGCCCATTTTTATTGAGGCAGGCACAAAGGAGAGCAGTCTGACCTAACACTTCACACCCGACACACACTCTAAATAGCCCCTTTTATGGCAAATCAGAGAGAGAACTGCAGGATACCTTTTAACAATCTAGGTGGGTGGGGACTAGTGAGGTGCATGCAACAGATGGAGCAGAATGATGTACATGGTTCTTAGACCTAAAGATGAAGGGGAAAGGGAGAAGTAGGGACCATAAATGGAGAGGAGAGGTGGAGGTTTCTTACCTTAGAGGAAGAAGCTTGAGACACATACTACTTTTTGTAAGCTCTGTTCAGTCTGCAAGTTATTTATTCATTTAAATTAATTTTTTTTTTACTATATGTGCCAAATAGTTTTGCAGTGAGTGCACACACTTTGTTAAACAGTGTCCTCTGGTACCTTGAACAGTAACAAATATTATGGCACACACTTTGTATGGCAGAACCAATTTGCCACATGCACAAAGACAAATTTAATTCAGGCAGGCAGCTTAAAAATAGGGAAAACAATCAAGTCAAATAGCAGAGTAATAGTATAATGACCGGTGATTGTTTGAGTATCTGGCTGATTATTTAATTTTTTTAAAAGATTGTATTTATTGCAATTGGCTTTTGGGACTGAAATACATTGTCATAAGCTGTAACCAATACTCCACTGGGATTTTCAGAAAAACAAACTCTCTCCCACGGGGTTTATTTGTAGTCATGTGTTTTCTGGGTTTAATGATGAAATGGAGTTAGAGATTATCTTCAAAGGGAGGGCTGAATATATGCAGAAGTGCAACATTCACTTTTGGAAGTGGTTTAATTGATATGAAACTATATCACCTGTCACCATAAACAGATAGGTAGCATATAATCCTAAACATATTTACTCAGAAGTAAGCCCGCCAAATTGAATCAGACTTCCACCCTAATGTGATTAAGACTGCAGCCATGAGAAAGTTTCTAGTGGTTTATGTAGACGCTTGCATAAAGATTAATTACTCTAGTGAAATACAGCAACCTCTTTCTGTACACACCAAAGAGATGTTCTGGATCTGGGAGTTATGTAAGTTATTAGAGATGTTTGTTTATTGAAACAGTCATAATCCAAGAAAGAGTTGGATTTGCTTAAGACCATATGGCTTGAGCATACCCAAGGCTACAATACTGAGCTGAGGAATGAGGAGTGAGTTCCATTGAACTCACTGGGATTTACTTTTGAGTAAACATGCTTAGGAGTCTGTGTTGGATTGCAACTATTGTTTTTGAATACTCTGTACCCTCATGAACACTGCAGATCACCCTGAAATTAGTCAGGCTTACTTCCAAGTAATTGTGTTATTGTGTTGATTAGTAAAGTGCGTTTCCATTCTTACTGTGTTTTCCTCACAACAGATCTGTGGGGTAGATTATTATCATTCCAGTGTAACAAGTGGAAAATTAAGGATAAGAAAGAGTTACTTGCCAAAGGCCAAATACAGTCCATGGTAGAACTGGTTCTTTGAACCTAGATCTTTCACATTCAAAGCAAACTTCCCATTATTTGAACCAGAGTGATTCTGCTAACCATGGATTGTCATTTATACTCTGATCTGGCAACCTCAGTTCTCACTGGTACCATATTATTTGAAAGAACCTAAATTCAGTGGCTTCTTTAATGCTGTGTGTATGTGTAGGATGACAGATCCAGAAGTTGGCAGGAACAAGCCGATGATGTTTAGAATTGCTTATCTGTCAATAAAATAGTTGTATAATTCATCAGATGCAAACATCATGGCCTGTCAAGATGCATTATGTTTTGGGAATGTTAGCCTGCAATTCAGGTCAGGGAGGCAAAAAATACAGGAAGAAAATGGGAGAAATTTCTTTGCCAAGATCAGGCTTTATGAGCCAAACTGTATATGTTTGGCAAATTGGTAATATATAGTCTACAATGCGCAATTGAAAGACTAATCCATTCGACTTTAAATGGTGGATTAGGACCCACAAAAGGAGTTAAAAGGATGTGCCAGGGCGTTACCATTTTATTTTTTTTGATCCAAGTATTTTAAGAGAAGAGAATAAGGGAAAGGAAGAGTTATGTGTAAGACGGATGAAATAAAATAAATATAAGCCTGTGTCCCATATAGCAGATTGGGGTCAAAGGTGAGTCCTAGATTTGAAAAAGCTGAAGACTACTCTTCTAATCAACAAATTTTGTGTACCTTGCTCTTCATAGAATATGTAAGCAGGTAATAAAATAATGAACAATTGCTTTAAAAAGTGGGAGCATTAATGTGAAGAAAGCCCTTATCTCACAGATAGTTAATGTCTTGTGCTTACACAAACTCAGGTACATGGAGTTCACTGAGACATCCAGCCAAATTTGTGTAGTACTGAGGTGCCAGTGGAAATATCCTTATAGCTGAATGTATGTGTCTTTGGAAGAGCAAAGTTCAACCATAAATCTAAAGTTATGCCAGGCAAGACTTAAGCTTCTTCAGCATGACCTTGATTGTGAATATTTTAGTAGCAGAAGTCTAAGCATTATGTGCAAATGCACATATTTAGAAACCCAACACCATTTTTTATTAAATAAAAACTGGTTTGGAGGGAGTGATGAGTGGAAAAGTAGCAGGTACCAAAGAGGGTGCTAAACAGTTTTCCAGATTTCAAATCCCCTCCCATCTCCTCCAGCACAGCCACAAGAGGAGATCAGAAGATTTTGCTTCCATTTTCAACTAACTGGCTATTTGTTATGCCCAAACTCAGACAAACTGCAGTTCATATTAATTGTGGTTTAGTGAAACGAGCCAGGATCGTTAACTACAGTTTGACGTTGGTTTGTTTCACTAAACCAATTAACACTACTCACATTTTTTTAACTTTAGACTTTAGTGCCGTGTTCCGGCCCTCCCCCCAACCACAGGCATGGCGGTTGCCCTATCAGCCTGCCCTTGGGTCTCTGGATGCTGCTTTTAAATGCCAGATCGGTTCAAAGTAAGACCTCCCTCATCCATGACTTAATAGTGGATGAGGTGGCCGATCTGGCATGTATAACCAAGACCTGGGTGGGTGAGCAGGGAGGAGTTAGTCTCTCCCAGCTCTGCCCACTGGGATACTTGGTTCAGCATCAGGAAAGAACTGAGTGCGGTGTGTGTGTGTTGTCGTCTATAGAAATTCGATCTCCCTCTGCAGGCTCCCTGTCCATGTGACTACTGGTCTGGAGTGTTTGCACCTTGTGTTGGGCCAGCGGGACAGACTGGGGACTCTGTTGGTGTACTGCCCACCCCGCTGCTCAACAGACTCCCCATCTGAGCTGATGGAGGTGGTCTCTGGTGTGCTGTTGCAATCCCCCAGACTGTTGGTTCTAGGGGATGTCAACATTCGCGCTGAGGGCACCTTGTCTGGGGCAGCTCAGGATTTCATGGCCTCCATGACGACCATGGGACTGTTCCAACATGTCACTGGTCCATCGCATGTAGCGGGGCATACTCTAGACATGTTTTCACAACTGGACATGGATATAGTGGTCTGAAGGTGGAGGACTTTGCATCAGTCCCCTTGTCATAGTCAGATCATTACCTGCTGAGGTTTAGACTTACAGCAGCGTTTCCCCTCTGCAAGGGTGGGGGACCTATTAAGGTGGTCCGCCCCTGGAGGCTAATGGATCCGGATGGTTTCCAGAGGACTCTGGGGAGGTTTCCGGCTGATATGGTGGGCTCTCCTGTCGAAACCCTGGTTGATCTGTGGAACGCAGAAATGACCTGGGCGGTTGACATTATTGCTCCTGAGCACCCTCTCCTGAGTAGAGCTCGAACTGCTCCGTGGTATACCACAAAGCTGAGAGTGATGAAACAAAATAGGAGATGGCTTGAGTACAGATGGAGAAGAACTCCTAGTGGATGCAGTCGAATGCTGGTATGCGTCTATGGTAACGTATATTCAGGGGCAGTAAAGGCGGCAAAAAAACATCATCTTGCTGCCTCTATTGAATCTTCTGTCTGCCACCCAGTGGAGCTTTTCAGACTCATCCGGGGGCTATTACATGCCGGCCCTAAGGACACTGTAGATCCCTCTGAGGCCTGCTGTAATGCATTTGCTAGGCACTTTCAGGATAAGATCTCTTGCATCCGCCGGAACTTAGACTCCAGTGTTATAGCAGGTGAGGTATCCAGAGCACAGCCTGGTCCTGTTTTCCTGGATGAGTTTCAGTTGGTACAGCTCAAGGACGTTGAAATGGTGCTTGGACAGGTTCGTGCAACCACTTCCATATTGGATCCTTGTCTCGCTTGGCTGATAAATCTAGCAGGGAGGGAACAGCTGGCCAGGCCAGGGAGGTGATTAATGCATCTTTGCAAGGGGGTGGTGGTCCCGGGCCACCTCAAAGAGGCAGTAGTGAAAGCACTCTTAAATAAACCCTCCCTGGACCCAGAAAATCTTAGTAATTTTAGACCAGTGGCAAATGTTCCTTTCCTGGGCAAGGTTCTTGAGCGGGTGGTTGCCAACCAGCTCCCAATACTCTTGGATGAGACTGATTATGTAGATCCATTTCAGTCGGGGTTGAGGCCAGGTTTTGGCACGGAAACAGCCTTGGTCGCCCTGTATGATGACCTATGTTGGGAGAGAGACAGGGGGAGTGTGACCTTGTTGATTCTCTTTGATTTCTCAGTGGCTTTCGATACCATCGACTATGGTATCCTTCTGGGACTATTGTCTGAGCTGGGAGTGGGAAGCACTGCATTGCAATGGTTTTGCTCCTACTTAGATGGTCGGCTCCAGAAGGTGGTGCTTGGGGAATATTGCTCAGCCCCATGGATTCTCCAGTATTGGGTTCCACAGGGGTCAGTGCTGTCCCCCATGCTATTTAACATCTACATGAAACCGTTGTGTGTGGTCATTTGGAGTTCTGGGCTGCATTGTCATCAGTACACTGATGACACACAGCTCTATTTCTCCTTTTCATCTTCTTCAGGTGAGGCTGTGGATGTGCTAAATCGGTGCCTGGCTGCGACAATGGACTGGATGAGAACTAATAAACTGAAACTCAATCCAGACATGACTGAGATGCTGTTGGTGGGTGGTTCTGCTGACCGGATGGAGGGTGCTCAACCTGTTCTGGATGGGGTTGTACTCCCCCTGAAGGAGCAGGTTCGTAGCTTGGGGGATCTCCTTGAGCCATCTTTGTCACTTGAGGCTCAGGTGGCCTCAGTGGCATGGAGTGCCTTCTACCAACTTCAGTTGGTGGCCCAGCTACACCCCTATCTGGACAGGGATAACCTGGCTTCAGTTGTCTATGCTCTGGTAATCTCCAAATTAGATTACTGCAATGCACTGTACGTGGGGCAACCTTTGAAGACGGTTCAGAAGCTGCAGCTCATGCAAAATGCGGCGGCCAGATTGATAACGAGGACAAGAAGGTCTGAAAATATAAGACCGACTCTGGCCTGCTTGCACTGGCTGCCTGTATGTTTCCGAGCCTGATTCAAGGTGCTAGTTTTAACCTATAAAGCCTCACATGGCTTGGGACCACAATACCTGATGAAGCGCCTGTCCCAACATGAACCTACCTGTATACTATGCTCAACATCTAAGGCCCTCCTCCAGCTGCCTACACTAAGGGAAGCTCGGAGGACAGCGACAAGGGAGAGGGCCTTTTCGGTGGTGGCTTCCAAATTATTGGAATGATCTCCCTGATGAGGCCTGCCCGGCGCCAACATTGTTAACTTTTTGACAACAGGTTAAGACCTTTCTCTTCTCCCAAGCATTTGGCAGTATATGATAAGTGTTTAATCGATCCTGGAATGTCTTATGGTTATGGTTGTTTGTTTTTGAGATTGTTAGAAGTTATTTTAGATATATGTTTCTGTTGTGTATATTGTCTGTTCATGTGTTTTTTTGTAAATCGTTTTTAATCTCTGTGTGTTGTATTTTTAATGTTTTTAACCTTTGTAAACTGCCCAGAGAGCTCCGGCTATTGGGCAGTATAGAAATGTAATTAATAATAATAATAACAACAACAACAAGTAACCATTTTTAGCTGAAAACAGAAGTGAAAGTTTCTGATAGTGCAGCTGCACCAAAGGAATGGGGAGGATGAAGTTCTTTAGAGAAGGGGCATGCTGAATCAGGCCAAGGGTCCATCTACCCCGGCATTCTGTTCACACAGTGGCCAACTAGCTGTTGACGGGACACCTACAAGCAGAACATGAGTGCAACAGCACCCTCCCGCCCAAGTTCCCCAGCAACTGGTGTACATAGGCATACCGTCTCTGATACTGGAGGTAGCACATGGCCATCAGGACTAGTAGCCATTGATAGCCTCCTCCAAGAATTTGTCTAACCCCATTTTAATGCCATCCAAATTGGTGGTCATCGCTACTCTTGTGGTAGTGAATTCCGTAGTTTAAGTATATGCTGTGTGAAGAAGTACTTCCTTTTATCTGTTCTGAATCTCCCACCAATCAGCTTCATGGGATGACCCCAGGTTCTAGTATTATGAGAAAGAGAGAAAAATGTCTCCTGATCCACATTTTCCACACCATCCATAATTTTGTAGACCTCTATCATGTCTCCCCCTTCATGGATCACTGCCTTGTTGTGGCGAAGGGGCTTGCGTAACTCAGTGAAGCCATAAGCTATGCCGTGCAGGGCCACCCAAGACGGACAGGTCATGGCAGAGGGTTCTGACAAAATGTGGTCCACTGGAGAAGGAAATGGCAACCCACTCCAGTATTCTTGCCAAGAAAACCCCATGGAACGTATCACAAGGCTAAAAGATATGACGCCGGAAGATGAGCCCCTCAGGTCGGAAGGTGTCCAATATGCTACTGGGGAAGAGCAGAGGGTATTTCCAAGTAGCGCCAGAAAGAGTGAAGCGGCTGGGCCAAACCCGAAAGGACACTCAGCTGTGGATGTGTCTGGCGGTGAAAAGAAAATCCGATCCTGTAAAGAACAATATTGTTTAGGAACCTGGAATGTCAGATCAATGAATCAAGGTAAGCTGGAGGTGGTCAAACATGAGATGGCAAGATTGAACATCGACATCTTGGGAATCAGCGAACTAAAATGGACAGGCATGGGCGAATTTAATTCAGGTGACCATCATATCTACTATTGTGGGCAAGAATCCCTTAGAAGAAATGGAGTAGCACTCATAGTCAACAAAAGGGTGGGAAAAGCAGTACTGGGGTACAATCTTAAAAATGATAGAATGATCTCAGTACGAATCCAAGGCAAACCATTCAACATCACAGTAATTCAAGTCTATGCCCCAACCACTGATGCCGAAGAAGCTGAGGTTGATGGGTTCTATGAAGACCTACAACACCTTCTAGAACTAACACCAAAAAAAGATGTCCTCTTCATCATAGGGGATTGGAATGCTAAAGTAGGAAGTCAAGAAATCACCGGGATAACAGGCAGGCATGGCCTTGGTGTACAAAATGAAGCAGGACAAAAGCTAATAGAGTTTTGCCAAGAGAACATGCTGATCATAGCAAACACTCTTTTCCAACAGCACAAGAGGTGACTCTACACATGGACGTCACCAGATGGTCAATATCGAAATCAGATTGATTATGTCCTTTGCAGCCAAAGATGGAGAAGCTCCATACAGTCAGTAAAAACAAGACCTGGAGCTGACTGTGGCTCAGATCATGAGCTCCTTCTTGCAAAATTTCGGCTTAAATTGAAGAACGTCAGGAAAACCACTAAACCGTTCAGGTATGACCTAAATCATATCCCTGATGAATATACAGTGGAGGTGAGGAATAGATTTCAGGGATTAGACCTGATAGACAGAGTGCCTGAGGAACTATGGACGGAGGTCCGTAACATTGTTCAGGAGGCAGCAACGAAATCCGTCCCAAAGAAAAAGAAATGCAAGAAAGCCAAGTGGCTGTCTGATGAGGCTTTACAAGTAGCTCACGAAAGAAGGGAAGTGAAAAGCAAGGGAGAAAGGGGAAGATATACCCAACTGAATGCAGAGTTCCAGAGAATAGCAAGGAGAGACAAGAAGGCCTTCTTAAATGAACAATGCAAAGAAATCGAGGAAAACAACAGAATGGGAAAGACTAGAGATCTCTTCAAGAAAATTGGAGATCTCAAGGGAACGTTTTGTGCAAAGACAGGCATGATAAAGGACAAAGAAGGCAGGGACCTAACAGAAGCAGATGAGATTAAGAAGAGGTGGCAAGAATACACAGAAGAACTATACAGGAAAGATCTGAATGTCCCTGATAGCCATGATAGTGCGGTCACTGAACTTGAGCCGGACATCCTAGAGAGTGAAGTCAAGTGGGCCTTAGGAAGCATTAGTAACAACAAAGCTAGCGGAGATGAAAGTATTCCAGCCGAGCTATTTAAAATCCTAAAAGATGATGCTGTTAAAGTGCTGCATTCAATATGCCAACAAATCTGGAACACTCAACAGTGGCCACAAGACTGGAAAAGGTCAGTTTACATTCCAATTCCAAAGAAGGGCAACGCCAAAGAGTGTTCCAACTACCGCACAATTGCGCTCATTTCACATGCCAGCAAGGTGATGCTCAAAATCCTACAAGCTAGGCTTCAGCAGTATGCGAACCGAGAACTACCGGAAGTACAAGCTGGGTTTCGAAGAGGCAGAGGAACTAGAGATCAAATCGCCAACATTCGCTGCATCATGGAGAAAGCAAGAGAATTCCAGAAAAACGTCTATTTCTGCTTCATTGACTACGCTAAAGCCTTTGATTGTGTGGATCACAACAAACTGTGGCAAATTCTTAAAGTGATGGGAGTACCAGACCAGCTTACCTGTCTCCTGAGAAACCTGTACGAGGGTCAAGAAGCAACAGTAAGAACCAGACATGGAACAACCGATTGGTTCAAAATTGGGAAAGGAGTACGACAAGGCTGCATATTGTCACCCTGCTTATTTAACTTATATGCAGAGTACATCATGAGAAATGCCGGATTGGATGAATCACAGGTCGGAATTAAGATTGCCGGGAGAATTATCAACAACCTCCGATATGCAGACGATACCACCCTAATGGCAGAAAGCGAAGAGGATCTCAAGAGCCTCTTGTTGAGGGTGAAAGAGGAGAGTGCAAAAGCTGGTTTGAAACTCAACATGAAAAAAACTAAGATCATGGCATCTGGCCCCATCACTTCCTGGCATATAGAAGGGGAAGAAATGGAAGCAGTGACAGATTTTACTTTCTTGGGCTCCAAGATCACCGCAGACGGTGACTGTAGCCATGAAATTAAAAGACGCTTGCTCCTTGGGAGGAAAGCTATGGCCAACCTAGACAGCATAGTAAGAAGCAGAGACATCACCTTGCCGACAAAGGTCCGTCTAATCAAAGCTATGGTTTTCCCAGTAGTAATGTATGGCTGTGAGAGCTGGACTATAAGGAAGGCTGAGCGCCGAAGAATTGATGCTTTCGAACTGTGGTGCTGGAGAAGACTCTTACGAGTCCCCTGGACTGCAAGGAGGTCAAATCAGTCCATCCTAAAGGAAATCAACCCTGAGTGCTCATTGGAAGGACAGATAATGAAGCTGAAGCTCCAATATTTTGGCCACCTAATGCGAAGAGAAAACTCCCTGGAAAAGACCCTGATGCTGGGAAAGACTGAAGGCAAAAGGAGTGAGATGGCAGAGGATGAGATGGCTAGATAGTATCACCGATGCAATGAATATGAACTTGAGCACACTCCGGGAGAGAGCGCAGGACAGGAAGGCCTGGCGTGCTATGGTCCATGGGGTCACGAAGAGTCAGACACGACTGAATGACTGAACAAATACAACTCACAAAAGTAGCCTTCAGGTAGGGGCCCACCTGGGCTCCTGACCTGGTTCTTTGCCAGCCAGACACAAAGGAAAGGTCTCTTTTACAACCAAAGGTATTCTTCTGTCGGCTGGGCTAGCAGCTCCTAGAAAGGGAAATTCAAGTTGACCATTCAATACCCTGGGAGGACCTGATGATTCATCCTCCGGGTGATTTCTACCATACCTACTTAGCATAATGCTGAATCAGCCTAGAATTTGTAGAGACATATATTCTGGCCATGGTCCTAGGTCCTTTCCAGAAAAAAATGGGTGGGGGAGGAAGTTTGGTTTGTCACACCAGGCAAACATATTACCCTGGTGTTCCAGCTGATGACTTCATCACTCCTGCTCTGAAAAAAGTCTTGGAGCTGCACTCCCCACTTTCCCTTCCACTATACCATTTCTCCTAAGGTTACACAATAAAGTACAATTTGTTTGCGTGGCCATCTCTGTTTTGAGAGCAGAGCAGTATTGCCTCTCCACATGGGTTATACCACTGCCCTCCATTCTAAAAAATCCCTGGAGAAAAAAACAGCATACCACTCAGTCTTGAGGTTGCTGCTCTTTTCCTGACAGAGGCTCTTATACAATAATGATATGGTCAAGAGATGCAGCATTTTCTTCTAATTCTATTGGGAATTAATGGTGGATCAAGGCCCAAAAGGCCCCATGGCCTCCACCTACTGGAAAAAGATGGGGAGGGGGTACCCACAACTAATTCTTACGAGCGGCATTGATCCCTGTGACTCTAGCAAATCTCCATAGCACTTGGAAGACTGCAGTGAGCAGCATTTCGTGTCACAGAACAGCTATAATTGGGAAAGCAGCACCTGCTTGATTTTTTCCCCAGTCATACAGCTATTTCAGGCACAATGTCCTCTCTCAGAAAAGAAGATGGCAACCCTTTTAGAGTACAGGAAAAGTGCTTTTCCGTGTGCTTTCTAACTTCATATAGACACAACAGTTTTTGACTGGAATTTGAGAAGCATTGGTATATAAAAAACTGAGGAAGCACCTTTTGAGAAAAGAGCAACAATTAACACATTTGCCTAAGACATTCATTTTGTTGAAAAGCCTTAGGTGATATATTTGAACCAGCAGGCACCAATTTGGAGTTTGCCTCTGTTTTTGCTTCTCTGGCCATTTTTGGCAGGGTCCTTTTTTAAATCTCCTGTCAAACTACATCACATATAAAGAAACAAGCACCACACTAGCCATATGCAACAATGTATGATTCTGGTTGCCATAATTGTTCCACACAGAGGCACTGTGTCTTCAAAGCAGGGTGGGCAGGGAACTTATGGCCCTGCAGAAGATGTTGGACCCCAATTCCCACTATTCACGAAGTGGGAATTCATGAATTCACGAATTCACAATTCACGAAGAGTCGGACACGACTGAACGACTGAACAACAAATCATGTCTCCCCTTACTCGTCTTTTTTCCAAGCTAAACAATCCCAGCTGTTGTAATCTTCCCTCATAGGAGAGTTGCTGCGACCCCTTAATCATTTTAGTTGCACTTTTTCAGCTCTACAATATCTTTTTTTAGGTGTGGTGACCAGAACTGTACACAGTATTCTAAATGTGGTTGCATCATACCTTTGTATTAGGGCAGTATGATATTGGTAGTTTTATTCTCAGTTCCTTTCCTAGTTAGTTATTAATCTTTTTAATTGTGATTTTAACAAAAAACAAAAACAAATTGTGCAGAAAAAGGACAAGAAATCACATGCATAGAAATATCAATATACCATTAAATACAACATTCTAGAAAAAAAATGCCAAACACCCAGGGATTATGCATAAGCTTCAAGAAAAGCAGACCAAATATCCATATATTTATCCATTCATGAGTGGTGCCTATATACCACCTGTTCAAATGTTGATAGCGTTGTTAGGTCCTCAATCCATTGTATCATAGGAGGTGAACATTTATCGTTCCAATGTTGTAGTATCAGTCTTTTGGCTGTTAAGAGGGCTCGGAAAAACTATTTGTGCTGACCATATGTTACCTTCCAAGAAACAGGTAAAGAGTTTAGGAGGACATGTACATCATTCCATATTAATGAGTGTTCCAGTACAAAGTTTATCCATATTATGACCTCCTCCCAAAAGGCGGTGACAATTGGGCATTGCCAAAACATATGAGTAAGAGAAGCATTAGGTGTATTACATCAACAGTTATGCAAATTAGACAAACCCTTACTAAAAAGTTGTTGTGGAGTCCATTAAACCTGAAACAAGATTTTTTGCTGAATAAGGCGTAACCTAAGGTCCATAGATAATTCAGGTACAACCACTAAAACAATGATCCATTGATTAGACAAAATGGGGCACTCTAATTCTCTATTCTATTCCTGTCTTAGACTCTGAGTATCATATTTATTTACTGAAACCAAGTAATATACATGAATCATGGGTCAATATGACTGATCAGCCTCTATCAGTGTTTCCAATAACAATGGAGACTCTGAAGCTGTAGAAGCAGCCGGACCAAACCTAGATTCCAACAAGAGTTGCAACTGCAAGTATTGCCGTTCAGCTGTAGTTGGTAAATCATATTTAGCTCATGGATCAGAGAATGACAGAAAATCATCATCAAGACCCAATAATTGCTCCAAGGTAAAAATCATCTTATCCATCCATGTCAGCCACAAAAACATTTTCTTCCAGTTTTTAAATCTGGGTTTCCCCATAAAGTCAATTGAGCATGAGAAAATGGATCAAACTGTAATTGATGTGATATTATATGCCATACCATCTGACTCTAACAGTCAGAATGAGAGAGGGTTTGTCTATTCTATGCTGAGAACCTAGTGCCATCCATTTGGAAAGAGGATCCAAACAGAAGGATTCCACAACTGACCAGGGTGGAAAATCTAATTGGACAGGAAAATACCAAAATTTAATACAAGTCCACAAGTAGGCCTGATGGTATAAAGCAAGGTCCGGAAAACCAAACCCACCTTCTTTAATTGAAAGTTGCATCTGTTTCAAATATATTTGTCATGGAGAGGACCCCCCCCCATTTATGAAACAAAGCATTAAGTTTTTGGAAATACTTGCCAGGTATAGTAGAGGAATCCCATGTATAACATAAACAATCCGAGGTATTCATTTTTATTTTCATTTTTAATGTGCTAACTTTACCCCACAAACTCAACTTTAACAATGCCCATCTGTCTAAATCTCATACAATCTCATTAATCAACTCGTTCAGATTTAATCAGTTGGGATATATCTCTGGGCATAAGTATTCCCAAATAGGTAATAAAAACAGGGCACCATCGAAACTGCCTGTTAGGCAACACACTAGGAGATGTATTATCTCCAATTGGCATCAATTCAGACTTTGACAAATTAACTGAATAAGCAGATAAATCGCCAAAAGTATTAATCAATTTCATCAAAGCTGGAACAGATGACTGGAGTTTTGAAGTAAACAATAAGAGGTCATCAGCATAAGGAATAATTTTAAATTCATGCAGAAAACCATGAATACTACTATTCTGTCTAATTGCACATGCCAGGGTTCCAAAGACAAATCAAATACCAATGGGGGGAGCCTTGCCCAAGCAAGAAAAAGGCCGAAAACCAACCATTAGTCATAATTCTAACTCTTGGGATTGAATATAAAATTTTAACCCATTTCAAAAATTCTTCCGAAAAACTAAAGTTACTCAGTGCAGCAAGCATAAATTTCCAATGGATTTTGTCAAGGGCCTTTTCAGCATCCAAAGAGACAATGGTCAGTTCTTTCTGAATTTAAAGCTATCAGATCAACAACTAATCTCAAATTATCAGCCCCCGTCTGTTTTTAATGAATCCCACCTGGTCTGGTCGGACCAGTGTTGTAATAACTTGTTGCAGTCTATCAGCTGAAATTGCTGTTAGTAAGTATTTTAATATTAACATTTATTAATGAAATAAGTCAGTAATTAGCACAATAAGTATGGTCCTTGCCAGGCTTAGGAATAACTGTAATATAAGCATCATTTAGCGATGAGGAAAGAGAACCTGATTCAAATATATATTTATAAAGGTGCTAAAGCTTTGGAGCTAAAATAATAGAAAATGTTTTATACCACTCAATTGGGAGCCCATCCGGACCAGGGGATTTTCCAGTGTTCCTATTCATAATTGCTTTCATAATCTCTTCCAGGCTCAGTGGGGACATAAGGTGTTGCCTTTGTAAAGAATCTAAGCATGGGAGATGAACCTGAGAAAAAAAAGCATCTATATCCTAGGTGCTGTGATCTCATAGAGTTGCTGCAGCCCCTTGATCATTTTAGTTGCTCTTTTCTGTACTTTTTCCAGCTTTACAATATCTTTTATTAGGTGCAGTGATCAGAACTGTATACAGTATTTTAAGTGTGGTTGCAGCATACCTTTTTATTAGGACAATAGGATATTGGCAGTTTTATTCTCAGTTCCTTCCCTAAGTATGCCTAACATGGAGTTTGCCTTTTTTACAGCAGCCGTACATTAGGGTGACATTTTCATCGAGCTGTCCACCACAACCCCATGACCTCTTTCTTGGTCACCACTAGCTCAGATCCCATCAGGTTATACTTTAAGTTGGGATTTTTTGCCCCAGTGTGCATCACTTTACACTTGCTTACATTGAATCACATTTGCCATTTTAGATGCCCATTCTCCGAGTTTGGAGTGATCCTTTTGGAGCTCCTCACAATCCTTTTTTGTTTTAACCACCCTAAATAATTTGGTGTCATCGGCAAACTTGGCCACTTCACTGTTTGCTCATAATTCCAGGTCATTTATGAACAAGTTGAAAACCATTGGTCCTAACACAAATCCCTGTCAGACCCCACTGTTTACATACCTCCATTGGGAGAATTTCCCATTTATTCCTACTCTCTGCTTTCTGTTCTTTAACCAGTTGTTGTTGTTGTTCAGTCGTTCAGTCGTGTCCGACTCTTCGTGACCCCATGGACCATAGCACGCCAGGCCTTCCTGTCCTCCGCTCTCTCCCGGAGCGTGCTCAAGTTCATATTCATTGCATCCGTGATGCTATCTAGCCATCTCATCCTCTGCCGTCCCCTTCTCCTTTTGCCTTCAGTCTTTCCCAGCATCAGGGTCTTTTCCAGGGAGTTTTCTCTTCGCATTAGGTGGCCAAAATATTGGAGCTTCAGCTTCATTATCTGTCCTTCCAATGAGCACTCAGGGTTGATTTCCTTTAGGATGGACTGATTTGACCTCCTTGCAGTCCAGGGGACTCGTAAGAGTCTTCTCCAGCACCACAGTTCGAAAGCATCAATTCTTCGGCGCTCAGCCTTCCTTATAGTCCAGCTCTCACAGCCATACATTACTACTGGGAAAACCATAGCTTTGATTAGACGGACCTTTGTCGGCAAGGTGATGTCTCTGCTTCTTACTATGCTGTCTAGGTTGGCCATAGCTTTCCTCCCAAGGAGCAAGCGTCTTTTAATTTCATGGCTACAGTCACCGTCTGCGGTGATCTTGGAGCCCAAGAAAGTAAAATCTGTCACTGCTTCCATTTCTTCCCCTTCTATATGCCAGGAAGTGATGGGGCCAGATGCCATGATCTTAGTTTTTTTCATGTTGAGTTTCAAACCAGCTTTTGCACTCTCCTCTTTCACCCTCAACAAGAGGCTCTTGAGATCCTCTTCGCTTTCTGCCATTAGGGTGGTATCGTCTGCATATCGGAGGTTGTTGATAATTCTCCCGGCAATCTTAATTCCGACCTGTGATTCATCCAATCCGGCATTTCTCATGATGTACTCTGCATATAAGTTAAATAAGCAGGGTGACAATATGCAGCCTTGTCGTACTCCTTTCCCAATTTTGAACCAATCGGTTGTTCCATGTCTGGTTCTTACTGTTGCTTCTTGACCCTCGTACAGGTTTCTCAGGAGACAGGTAAGTTGGTCTGGTACTCCCATCACTTTAAGAATTTGCCAGAGTTTGTTGTGATCCACACAATCAAAGGCTTTAGCGTAGTCAATGAAGCAGAAATAGACGTTTTTCTGGAATTCTCTTGCTTTCTCCATGATGCAGCGAATGTTGGCGATTTGATCTCTAGTTCCTCTGCCTCTTCGAAACCCAGCTTGTACTTCCGGTAGTTCTCGGTTCGCATACTGCTGAAGCCTAGCTTGTAGGATTTTGAGCATCACCTTGCTGGCATGTGAAATGAGCGCAATTGTGCGGTAGTTGGAACACTCTTTGGCGTTGCCCTTCTTTGGAATTGGAATGTAAACTGACCTTTTCCAGTCTTGTGGCCACTGTTGAGTGTTCCAGATTTGTTGACATATTGAATGCAGCACTTTAACAGCATCATCTTTTAGGATTTTAAATAGTTCGGCTGGAATACTGTCATCTCCGCTAGCTTTGTTGTTACTAATGCTTCCTAAGGCCCACTTGACTTCACTCTCTAGGATGTCTGGCTCAAGTTCAATGACCGCACTATCATGGCTATCAGGGACATTCAGATCTTTCCTGTATAGTTCTTCTGTGTATTCTTGCCACCTCTTCTTAATCTCATCTGCTTCTGTTAGGTCCCTGCCTTCTTTGTCCTTTATCATGCCTGTCTTTGCACAAAACGTTCCCTTGAGATCTCCGATTTTCTTGAAGAGATCTCTAGTCTTTCCCATTCTGTTGTTTTCCTCGATTTCTTTGCATTGTTCATTTAAGAAGGCCTTCTTGTCTCTCCTTGCTATTCTCTGGAACTCTGCGTTCAGTTGGGTATATCTTCCCCTTTCTCCCTTGCTTTTCGCTTCCCTTCTTTCGTGAGCTACTTGTAAAGCCTCATCAGACAGCCACTTTGCTATCTTGCATTTCTTTTTCTTTGGGATGGATTTCGTTGCTGCCTCCTGAACAATGTTACAGACCTCCGTCCATAGTTCCTCAGGCACTCTGTCTATCAGGTCTAATCCCTGAAATCTATTCCTCACCTCCACTGTATATTCATCAGGGATATGATTTAGGTCATACCTGAACGGTTTAGTGGTTTTCCCGACGTTCTTCAATTTAAGACGAAATTTTGCAAGAAGGAGCTCATGATCTGAGCCACAGTCAGCTCCAGGTCTTGTTTTTACTGACTGTATGGAGCTTCTCCATCTTTGGCTGCAAAGGACATAATCAGTTAACCAGTTACTGATCCATAAGAGGACCTCTCCTCTTATTCCATGACTGGTATGTGCATGTTTCATCAGAATGATACAAATGCATTTTGCAATGTAGATGTGGCATTATCTTCCATCTGGGTCAGCCCCTGGGTATTCTCCGCTTGAAATATAGTCTACTGTTACTCATGTGTAGTGCTTTTGTTTGTTTTGTTGCTTAAGCCATAGGACCTGTACAGCCGCTTACAATGAAATCACAAACCTGCATTAAAATTATAATTATGCAACAGAGTTCAAAAACTGAAAGCCAGAAGTAGTTTCTACCCCCCCCCCCCCGTGGTTGGTTTAACATACACAAAGCCACAGGTAATAATTTAGCTTTAATGATAAGTACCTTCTCCTTTAATAAGGCAGATGCTTGTACTTTGTTGGTGGTCTAAGTCTCTTCATAATGGCAGCTAATCGCTTATGTCTCTAAATACTACTCCAGCTGTTACAAACCATTGACAAGGTTGTGGTATTAAAATAACAAATTTAATGCAGGCTATGTGAAGAAAATTGGACTGGTTACTGGAGAGTGACAGATAGTACTATAAAGCTGATTGAATAGTTAGATCACAGGCTGTGTCATGAGTGGAAAGATCTAGTGAGTTTTACTGAAGACATGAAAACTGTCACCAAGCTTCATAGCGCTTAAATATATTCAGTGTTTTATTTTCCCTTTCTCTCACTCCTGCTCTGAATTGTTGTTTCAGTGCAAGTCCGGTTGATCATACTTGAAACAACCACCACAACCAAGTTTTATTAATGTGACAGTGCTGTTGCGTTATCCTTTTCTTCCAATTAATTTAATTAGAGAGAGAGCCAGTTAATTAATTAATTAATTAACTGGCTCTCTCAATTAATTAGAGAGCCAGTGTAGTGTAGTGGTGAGAGTGACGGACTGGGAGCTGGGAGATCTGGGTTCTAGTCCCCACTTGGCCATGGAAGCTCACTGGGTGACTTTGGGCCAGTCACAGACTCTCAGCCCAACCTACCTCACAGGGTTGTTGTTGTGAGGATACAACGGTGAGGAGGAGGATAATGTAAGCCGCCTTGAGTTCCTTGCGAGAGGGAGAAAGGCGGGGTATAAATGCAATAAATAAATAAATAAATAAATAATTTTACCCAATCAAAAGTGGTAGGCGGTGGTTTCTGTACTGTTAGTCACTGCCATTTGTGATAAACGGTTATCAAGTTTTGTGCAGTATAGCAACTGTCAATAGTAAGCACATATATGCTTATGGTGTACGGTGCACACTAAACCAGTCTGAACTTGTTTGTTAAAGAACTTAAGGGTGAATGAGCAGTTCCCTTGTGCTAGGTGCCTTGAAATGAATGGGAGTAGTAATCATAATATTCTGCCAGATAACATTTCTCAAAACAAAGCAAACAAGTTCCGGAGTTGTCTCTTTATCTTTTATTGCTGCAATGCTTTGAAGTGTTACCACCTCTGGAGAGAGAGGTGTTCATGGTCTCTCTCCCTCTTTGTATATATGCAGTTGGAAATTGAGTAGTACCCCCACTCTCCAAACAGAACACAAGCTCCTAGTTATGATTCTTTGTTTTTCCCCATGTAGCTCTATGATAAATAGAAATTGTGCTCGTCTGTTTCCAGATAGCTGGTTATGCAGATATCTGAATGGTCTTGAGGATATTCAAGCTAAAGCAAGGCTTGGGTTTATAATTTATTCTCTAAAGTTTGCATGCATCAATTTCATGTATGTTTTTGTTACAGAAATAAGAGAGTAGTTATGACAACCTTCCTGGAGTTTATTCAGCAGAATGAGGACAGGGATGGCGTTAGATTCAGCTGGAACGTATGGCCTTCCAGTCGTCTGGAAGCCACAAGGATGGTGGTTCCAGTGGCCTCTTTGTTTACACCACTGAAAGAGCGGCCCGACTTGCCTCCCATTCAGTATGAGCCAGTCTTGTGCAGTAGAACGACATGCCGTGCTGTTCTGAATCCATTATGGTAATCCCAATAAACATGTTTTACATCTTGCTTATATATTGGTACTTTTTTTTAAAGTTTCACTAAAGTTGCTGTGAAACTATTGCTTCTTATCATAATTTGATCTGTCAGATTTATTCTAAAATTTGGTAAACAAATATGTTTTCTGACCTCTCCTTCAAAAACATCACAAACATTTGATATTCTGGTAGATTTTAAAAAATTTGGTAATGTTAACAAATGCAGCACAATGCACGCAATCCACACATTTTGAAATTAAGCAAGTGGCTTTTTAACATTACTATATCCCTTCTACAGAATTTTTCTTGCTCCAGAAAGTTATAGATGGCTGCCATTTTAAAAATAATGAACAATAAATATAATTTTAAAAACAGTTTTAACTGTGTAGTATCTTACTCAGTGGTCTTAATACTCTAGTTCCAAACATGCTTCTTTGAAGAAAGACCTAGAAAGATTTTCACAGAGCTTACTTCAAAGTAACTTTCCTAGGATTAGAATGTAAGGTTGTACTCTTAAGCCATTTTCTTGGAGATAAATCCTCTGAAATCAGTGGGGTCTATTTCTACATGATGTCTCTGATTCACAGCCCCATGTGTACACAGAGCTTTTGTGCAGAGCTTTCTGTTCTGCTGAATTGAACAATGAAGTCTTTTGGGTAGCGGTGCATTCGATTTTCTGGGCTTGTAGAGATAATAATGGCTAGATTGGTGCCAGAGTGCTTAGGATTGGATAACTTTAAGGGCAGTTTCATATGTGCACTAGCAGTGTCCATTGCGGGGCTTTTTTTCATATGCAGTAATTAGTACCATGCATAAAAGGGACCTCTGAAATCCACATATCTGGGTATTTCTGCTGTCATACTGAAATACATTGGCACCACTGAAAGAAAGCTACATTAATGACACTTTGCTTTTACAATTGTGTCAAAGTCCTTCATCCGTTAACTAATCTGAAGTAGTGCAGCTATGTTTAACTTTCTGCTTTCTGTCACTGTCTGCTTTCTGTCTTCTTTCTGTCACTGCATGTGGCAAGGCGCAACTCAGATTTTAATTATTTAAATATTTATGGTGGCTGCCGCTGCCACCACCACCAGGCCTTCCCTGGAGACTTCTGCCTGGCAGACCGCCAGTCCCTGCCGGACCAGGCCCCCAGGTACCGAGCCAGCTGTGCTGCTCCACCTGCCCTCCCTGGAGGGGCTACATAAGCTGGCTGGCTGAGGTGGCCTGGGAGAGCCAGGGCCTGCAGGAGAGGCCACCACCACCACCGGGTAAGAGGCGGGCCTGCTGCTGCTGCTGGGCCTGCTGCTGCTGCCGCCGCTGCCGCTGCCACCGCCACCAGGCCTTCCTTGGAGACTTCTGCCTGGCAGACCGCCAGTCCCTGCAGGACCAGGCCCCCAGGTACCGAGCCAGCTGTGCTGCTCCACCTGCCCTCCCTGGAGGGTTTACATAAGCTGGCTGGCTGAGGTGGCCTGGGAGAGCCAGGGCCTGCAGGAGAGGCCACTACCATCACCGGGGAAGAGGCGTGCCTGCTGCTGCTGGGCCTGCGGCGGCTGCTGCCGCTGCTGCTGCCGCCGCCACCACCACCACCACCACCAGCACCACCACCACCACCACCACCTGGCCTTCCCTGTGGACTCTGGCCTGGCATTATTTTTAAGGGGATTTTTAATTGTTTTGTGTGTGTGTGTGTTTTCTTTTTCCTGGGGGATTTTGTTGTGGTTTTAGGGGTGGGTAGCCTGCCTGATAGGCGGGAGCGAGGGGGCATGTATCCACCTGATGGAAGCAGTGGGGGGAGTGTTGGGGGCCAGAAGATACCAAGGCTGGGCGGCAGGCGCTGGCGGAGCGCTAGGGGCAGGCCATGCCAGGTAAGGGGAACGAGGGAGAGATGTGTAGTATCTGTCCCCTGATCCGGGCCTGTCCAGAGCCAAAGGATGGCTGGGGGAGGCGTGACCCCATCTTCTGGCCTTCGTTTGCTGCTCTGCAATGCCAGGTCTGTTACCCAGAAAACCTCCCTCATCCATGACATGATCCTGGATGAGGGAGCAGACCTGGCATGTATTACAGAGACCTGGCTGGCCGAGGCTGCTGCTCCAACCCTTGCAGCCATTTGTCCAGCTGGATTTTCGTATGCACAGCAGCCACGGGCTGGGGATCGGGGAGGGGGAGTGGCTGTTATCTACCGAGAGTCCTTGGTCTTCACCAGACCCCCTCTCCGGGAGACCAAGGTTGCTGAGTGCATGTACTGGAGGTTGGGCCCGAAGGGCAGTCCGGGGATTCTGCTTGTGTACCGTCCACCCCGCTGCACGACTGACTCCCTGGCCAAGGTGCTTGAGGTGGTCTCTGATGTGCGTGTACAGTCCCCTAACTTACTGGTGTTGGGGGACTTCAACGTACATTCGGAGGCCATCCTCACAGGAGCACCTCGGGATTTCATGGAGACCATGGCCTCCTGGGAGCTGCACCATATTCTAACTGGGCCCACCCATGTAGCCGGTCATACACTAGACCTTGTGTTTGTTTCTGGAGAAGTGGGGAGTGATCTGGAAGTCGGGGGTATATCCACCACCCCCTTGTCATGGTCAGATCACTATCTGGTGACGTTGGACTTCTCGGTTCCACAACCCCTCCGCAGGGGTGGAGGACCCATTAAAATGGTCCGCCCCAGGCGTCTTATGGATCCAAATGGATTCCTGAACGCGCTTGGGGATTCTTTGGGGCATGCCAACGGCCACTCGGTCGAGACCCTGGTGGGTGGCTGGAATGCCGCAATCACTGGGGCATTAGATCAGGTGGCTCCGAAACGCCCTCTCCCCCTGAACAGGGCTCGGACTGCACCATGGTTCAATCCGCGGTTACGAGCTCTGAAACAGGAGGTGAGACGGCTAGAGCGCCGGTGGCGGAAGTCTCGCTCCAAAGATGGTCAGACACGGGCTAGAGCTGTATCTTCAGCCTATCACGTGGCGGTGAAGGCAGCAAAAAAGGAATATTATGCTGCCTCCATCGCGTCTGCAGAGTGCTGTCCCAGGAGGCTGTTCCAAGTGGTCCGGAGCCTGGTCGGTCCTGTGGCTCCGGAACCACTGGAGCATTCTAAGGCCTCCTGTGAGGCCTTGGCAAGGCACTTTGCAGATAAAATTGATCAGATTAGGTGTGTTACTCTGCACGCTGTGGATACAGTTAGTGAGCAAGAGGCGGCCTGTGGCAAACCGGTTTTGTGGGATCGGTTCCAGCTTCTTCCTCCTGATGAAGTGGACAAGGTGCTTTCATCTGTAAGGCCGACCACCTGCTTACTTGATCCTTGCCCATCTTGGCTCATTATGAGCTGCAGAGAGAGACTGGGTGAGGGGATCAAGGCGGTGGTGAATGCCTCCCTTGAGGAGGGAGTGATGCCATCAGCGCTCAAGGAGGCAGTGATAAGACCGCTGTTAAAGAAGCCCTCCTTGGATCCTCAAGTTTTGAACAACTTTCGCCCAGTCTCAAATCTGCCATTTTTGGGCAAGGTGATTGAGCGGGTGGTGGCGGTGCAGTTGAAGGCACACTTGGAAGAAACTGAATTTCAGTCGGGCTTCAGGCCTGGGCATGGGACAGAAACGGCCTTGGTCGCCTTGGTAGATGATATGAGGAGGGCTCTGGATAGGGGTGAATGCTCCTTCCTTGTTCTCCTCGACCTCTCAGTGGCTTTCGATACCGTTGACCACGGTATCCTCCTGGACCACCTGGAGGGGTTGGGCATTGGGGACACCGTATTGCGGTGGTTCCGGTCCTTCTTCTCCGGCAGGTACCAGAGGGTAGCACTGGGAGAGGAGGTTTTGGACCCGTGGCCACTTACTTGTGGGGTGCCACAGGGTTCCATCCTCTCCCCGATGCTATTTAACATCTATGTGAAGCTGCTGGGGGCTATCATCAGGAGGTTTGGGGCGCAGTGTCATCAATATGCGGATGACACGCAGCTCTACCTCTCGTTTAAATCTTCACCAAGGTTGGCCATAGAATCCCTGTCCAAATGTCTGGAGATGGTGAGTGGCTGGATGGGGAGGAATAGGCTGAAGCTGAACCCTGACAAGACCGAGGTACTTTTGGTGGGAGACAAGAGGAGGCTGGGGGATGTTGACCTGGTGTTGAATGGGGTACGGCTACCCTTGAAAGACCAGGTCTGCAGCCTGGGGGTCATTTTGAACTCCCAGCTGTCCATGGAGGCTCAGGTGTCAGCTGTGAGCCGGACAGCGCTGTATCAACTCCATCTGATACGGCGGCTGTGCCCCTTCCTTCCCGACCATCTGCTCCCATTGGTAGTACATGCCCTGGTCTCCTCTCGTTTAGACTACTGTAATGCGCTCTATGTGGGGTTACCCTTGAAGATGGTTCGGAAACTGCAGCTGGTACAGAACGCGGCGGCTCGCCTGATTAAAGGCAGCCGCCGGCGAGATCACATCACTCCAGTGCTGAAGGAGTTGCACTGGTTACCAGTTGTTTTCCGGGCCAAATTCAAGGTGTTGGTTTTGACCTTTAAAACCCTATATGGTTCCGGCCCAGCCTATCTTAAGGAGCGCCTCCAGCAGCACCAGACAGACCGCTTAACAAGATCAGCCTCGGATGGCCTTCTCTCTGTCCCATCAGCCAGGACAGCTAGACTGGTGGGGACGAGGGAGAGGGCCTTTTCTGTGGTGGCCCCCACTCTGTGGAACTCCCTCCCTGGGGAACTCCATCATGCCCCCTCTTTAATGAGCTTCCATCATGCATTAAAAACGTTGTTCAGGCAGGCATTTGGGGTGGGTTAGGGTATTTTAGAAAATGTTTTTATTGTAGAATTTTATTGTTTTAAACTATTTTATTGTATGTTGTACATCGCCCAGAGTGGCTGGGTGACCAGCCAGATGGGCGATTAATAAATTTAATAATAATAATAATATTTTTCCAGCAGGTATATCCAAAGTAGATTACAGTAATCAGAATAAAATACATTAAAACAATAAATTTAACAGTAACTGAATAAAAAGCAGCATCAAAAAACAACTAATGAAGGAGCAGTTAAAATAAAACAAAGAGCCTCCAAAGGGTTAGTGTAGGAAAGTTTTGATAACTAGTTGGGATCTGAGTAAAAGTTGAGACTAATGTGTCTGACTTGCATTCATAATGTATTAAAACATTTTAAACTTTATTTTTGTAGCCAGGTGGATTATCGAGCAAAACTATGGGCTTGCAATTTTTGTTACCAGAGAAATCAGGTAAGATAAAATGTATATATATTTTCTTCCAAGTAAATGTGTTGTAGGAATGAGATATGAGTGGTAGCAATATGGAGGACGATAAAGATCAGTGTAGATAATTGTGTTTCATAGTGGGTTGTGTTTGAAATTTTCATATAGTTCAATCACTTTCTCTTCTAGTTTCCTCCTACATATGCTGGCATATCTGAGATGAACCAGCCTGCAGAACTCTTACCTCAGTTTTCTAGTATTGAATATGTAGTACAGGTAAGTACTATGATAATAATCCTTGGGACTGTTGAGCAAGCAAAGTGGCAGCTTGGATTGGGCTATGATGACCAGTGGGTCGTCATATTATCCCAGTCCATGAAGGTTGTGCCTCCAGCGTCGTAGTTGAATACAGTAGGCCAGCGTTATGCTTTTAGCAACAACTGGCACCATCTGATGTGGTGTAGCATAGAGCTATTGTGATGTTCAGAAATGGAAGGAGCATGGGTATTTCTGGGATGACAGCCCAAAGATATTTTGGCTACCATGGAGCTATCACTGTGGATGCTATTCTACATGTCTGTTCTAAACATATTGAGTGCTAGGCAGCATACCAGTAGAGCCTTTGTTGTTGTTATTTTTTGTTTGCTGAAATATTTTTGGGATTGTCTTTTTAATAATAAAAGAAACCCACTTCCCTCCTTCCCAATTATACAGTTCATGATAGAATATCTATCTATACCTATACCTATACCTATACCTAATCTGTCTCTCTCTCTATATATATATACATCAGTACAGTCCTGAATGGCACAGGACATTGTGTCTGGACAAGTCAATGCATTAGAACGTGCTAGACACAACAGCATAGTGAAGTGGATGCAACAACTCTGAAGCCAGCTCTATGAGTATTTCCATAATGGCATTGATCGGATCCAGTCTGGGGTAGTTGCTTACCAAGGCTGTGTCCTGACTTTTTCCAGTAATGTTAATACTGCATTGTTGTTCATTTTTACTTA
This sequence comes from Heloderma suspectum, assembly GCF_057233095.1. Lineage (NCBI taxonomy): Eukaryota > Metazoa > Chordata > Lepidosauria > Squamata > Helodermatidae > Heloderma > Heloderma suspectum. The sequence goes on from NC_139458.1 coordinate 51,359,383, forward strand.
AAGCGTGGACCTCAGATGCCTTTGATATTTCTTTATGTTGTTGACACTTGTATGGAAGATGAAGATTTGCAAGCTTTGAAGGAATCCATGCAGATGTCATTAAGTCTCTTACCTCCAACTGCTTTGGTGGGACTCATTACATTTGGGAGAATGGTGCAAGTTCATGAGCTTGGCTGTGAAGGAATTTCCAAAAGTTATGTGTTCAGAGGGACAAAGGACCTGACTGCAAAACAACTTCAGGTAAAAACAGATTAATATTAAAAATAGTATTTCTGGTTTCGAGATCACTTTGTCTTGGAAGATGAAAGCAGAAAATTTCCACATTATTGAACAAAGTCTTACAGTTCAGGAATTAATGGAAGGTTTCCTTATTGTATTCTATGAGAAGACTTGATATTATAAATTTGTTTCAATTTTTTTTAAAGTGAAGCCACTTTTTTAAAGGACACTAAATGCATAAGAAATATCTCCTTGGAAATGTTATTATTAATTTGCTGAATATCAAAGTATATTCAACGTTATCCTGTAAAATATGCTCTTCACAGGAAATGTTGGGACTTACAAAAATGAATGTTTCACAAGTGGGTCGTGGTCCTCAGGTACAGCAGCCACCACCATCTAACAGGTATTTATTTTAATGAAAAATAAAAATGTACAAAATTGTTTTACAGCAAGCCCTGTTTTGTAAGTTTGCAATATAACTGTTAAGTTTAAGATTTGAAGTCTCCCTCTGTGCCAGTCTGCCATTTGTCATCACACCTACTACTCTTGTGGTGGAGCCAAATCCAGCTCTCACTTTTTATCAGAGCTGAAGCCATAAGAACCAGCATCAACTGCCAATAGTGAAGGACTTACCCAAAATCATCCTTCTATTTTTCTGCTTTGAGATTTTCAGGGGATTGGACAGGCTACAAATAGAAATGAATAAAACATTTTTGTGTATTGTTAAATAGTAAATTGGTGATCATAATGCACTTCTGTTAGTCAAAATGCTTTTTACGGGCTACAGCTCTACAGAGAATTTCAGCTATTAAATTTAAAGCGCATAGTACAATGAATTATTTTTATTCAGGAAGTTCTGCTTATGAATATCTTGATATGGTTGGATGCTTGTTTGAGTAGACACCAGCAGTTTTGTTTTTGGTATTCCAAGTAAGTGTACCTGAGTTTACAATTTTGCTAGCTTGATAAGCTACTAAGTGAGTGTTAATTCCAGATTTGAGAAATTAGGATTGTAATGAATACATTGCATATTTTCCAAGACATTAAAGTTTTTAAAATGTTTAGAGCCTGAGTTAGGCCCCTAAAAGCAAACTAGTACATTGAAATGAACTGTAGATGGGTATTGGGTTTGGATGGTCTTAACATATAAATGGTCTAGAATCGTTTGAGAAGTTTATGTAAAAGGATCTCTGTCTAGCTTACTCTTTTTGCTGTCTCCAGATTCTTACAGCCAGTACAGAAAATTGACATGAATCTCACTGATCTTTTGGGTGAACTACAGCGGGACCCTTGGCCTGTTCCTCAAGGGAAAAGACCTTTACGATCTTCTGGAGTGGCTCTTTCCATAGCTGTAGGGCTACTAGAGGTAACCATTTCTCTCTTAATATGTGCCTGAAAGTTCACATACTTTCTTGCTTGTGTAAAGGAATACAGACCTTTCTGGGTTGCTTTAAATTGTTGTGAACAATTTTAGAGAACTTCGGCTGTTGGGCAGTATAGAAATGTAATAAATAGATAAAAGTTAAACCAATGTGAGTTTGATTTAAAACAGGAAAATTCTGAGGATTGCTTCCTCTAATTGCCAAAAAGAAAGAAAAAGGGAAATGGGCTTTCCTGAAGCTCTTCCTGTTCAGCTATTTCCTTTTACAGTTGCAGGAAAATTATTACCACGAGTACCAAATACTCTTGATTAGAACTGTCTCAGCATTAATGGTACATGGCATTCACAGTGTAATCTAGAACATGATTAAGCAGTTCTAAATATCAAAGCAATATGACTTCAAAAGACATCTTTTTACTTCTTGACTTGACAAATATTTATTATCCCACAGTGTACTTTCCCTAATACTGGTGCCCGCATAATGATGTTTATTGGTGGACCAGCTACCCAGGGACCTGGGATGGTTGTAGGGGATGAACTTAAGCTGCCTATAAGATCTTGGCATGACATTGAAAAAGACAATGCCAAATATGTTAAAAAGAGTACAAAGGTAAGAGCACTGGATACATTTTTTGATTCTGTAGTTTAAAAAATGTGTTTGGTGAATGATGTGGAATCTGGACTTAATTTTTCCAAAGTCTCCATATTTTCCAAAACCTAAATTAAAAAAACTTTTTTAGAGTTCAGTTGTGTCCCTAGAAGCAAACTGATACATTTCCATCAACTGTAGATAGATATTGGATGTGGGTGGTATTAACTCAGTCAGGGAGGCATTAGAAATGCTGGAAGAAATAAGACTGTGGCAGAAAATAAAACCCTGGCATCTAGTACTCCCCCATTTTCCCTGTAATTTCTGTTGAAACTCAGTGTGATGACATCATGTGTTCTTGCCCCCTTCCAGGGGTAGCCAACTATGTGGAGTGGGCAAACACACAGTGTGCTAACAGCTACTTTGCTAGTAGGCTAAAGCTTAATCCAGATAAGGCTGAATTGTTGATGATGGGTGGGCAATTGAACTAGAAGGTGTTAGACCAAGTGTTCTCAAAGTAGTTACACTCCCACTAAAATAGCAGGCTTAGAGCTACGAGGTGCTTTTGGATCCAGTTCTGTTTCTTGATGTTCAGGTTAAATCTGTTTTTTGTTTCAACTGTACCTGATGTATCCTTTCCTGGGAAATAAGGGGCAGTATCCAGTGTGGCGCTGCGCTCCCACCAATTCTGTCACACCCCCGCCGATTGTATTGCACAAGTGGGACCCATTGCTTGTGCAGTGGAGATTTAGCACTTCCGGGAGCGACTGGAAACTAGTGGAAACGCTCATTTCTGGAAACGGGACGGGTCAGTAGACCTCGTGTAAGGGAGCTCCGCCGACCTGTCTCGATTCAGAAATGAGTGATTTTGCTTATCCTGGGGCTTCCTATAGGAAGCGTTAAATCTCAGTTGCGCAAGCAGTGAGTCCTGTTTGCGCAATGGAATCAGCAGGAGGGCCGCTTGCACAACGGCCCTGTTGGATACTGCCCAAGGACTAGGCTACTATAATATATGCCCCGATAACTTTTATATTGGATTATTGCTATGCACTTTATGTAGGGTTGTTTCTGGGCTCAATTGCTGTTTTAGGCCCTATAGATATTTTGGACTTCAGGTCCCATTAGCCCTAGCCAGCATGGCTAATGGTCGGGAATTTTGGGAATTGTAGTCCAAAATATCTGGGGGGCACCAGGGTGGGGAAACCTTCATATAGGCTATGAAGGATTTGATCTACATGTTTTTGGAAGCCATCCAGACAACTTGTGATATGGGGTGGCTATATAAAGACAGTTAATAAATAATAAAGTTAGGTAAAAATATGTTTATATTTTGTTTAACTAGCATTTTGAAGCTCTGGCAAATCGTGCTGCCACAACAGGTCATGTTATTGACATCTATGCCTGTGCACTAGATCAGACTGGTCTTCTGGAGATGAAGTGCTGTCCTAATTTCACAGGGTATGTGTTGCCTTTTAAGGTAGCATGTGAAAACTTATATGGAGAAACTATGCTCTTGTCTGCTTGGGAGATATAATTTCAATGAATTTGTCAAGGAAAAGTCCTATATACTGGGTTGTATCTGTCCAATGATGCCATTCCGGTGACAGAAGCAATTCCATCAGTGGAATTCCCTCTCCTCCCCCACAGTCCCCCCCTCAAAATCTGCGGAGAGTGCTGGGAATCCCTCTGGAGCAGATTTGTGGTTGCGTGATGGGGTGCAGGGGGGAGGACAGAGGGAGAAAGCCCCGTTGCGGTAGCAAGCATCCACTAGCACAATCTTGAGTATAACCCATTGTGTGTGTCAAGTGGGCTTGCATAAAGTTGCCCCATTCTGTACATGGGAGCAAAGTTGTCATTACAATTACATCTTTTCAGTCATGGAACTGGATAGCAACGATAACCACTTTTAATATTGATAGGTCCTTTAATAAGAATGCCCATTTCCAGTATTCTGCTGTTTTACTTTTCAATATATAGGTTTGTACCACATAATGATTTACACTGTGCTCCTATTGTAGGAAGCAGTCTTAAAGTAAGCTTTTATCCCCTCCGAACTTACAATCATGTTAATGATGCTGGACAGGGGCACTGTCACAGAATGATAGGGCTGGAAAGTAGCATAAAATGAAGTCTGCTCTCTTGTCCCTATTCAAACTCTTTTATTTTTTTCTCCTCCCCTAAGCCACATAATTTATACTGCAGCGTGCTGCAAGCCTGAAGGGTGCACTGTGCTAAATCGGATGGCTACAGCTGGCTCAAACAAGTGAGCCAAGTAAAACAAACAACATTCCTTAAATTGTAGGATGGCTAACTAATCAGGGGTGGGAGGAGGAGAATGTCTTCTCACCCCAATTACCGTGATCAGTTAGATCTGTGTGCAGTGTCTATCCAGAAGGAAATTCTTTTAGTGCACACATCTACTTGACATTGTGCTTAATTTTGGTGTTCTTTGATGTTACAACTTCTTGTAAGAGTGGCATTTAAAGCGTGATCCTATGTTTTTTTTTGCTGAGAAGTAAGTTCCTACTTTGTTTAATGGGACTAAGTCTTAAGTAAATGTACACACGATTACAGCATTCCTATGCTCAATCATTGGATAAACTCTGGTTTGCATGTTAAATACTTCTATTGTTTCAGATTAAATTAATATTTTATGCATTTTTTCTGTTTTACAAACATGCTTCTCGCTATTAACTATGTCAGGGGTGCACAGAAGGTAGATTTTTTAAATCTCCTGGTAGTACATGTCATTGATTTATGATGATGTCATGATCGCTGTAGCAATTAAACAGTATAGTAAACAGATATATGGCAGATATTAAACATTGACCCTGAACCATAGAAGGTTAATTGAGGCTTAACTGTGTAACCCTATATGTGTCTATTCAGAAGTAAGCCCCATTGAGATCAGTGGGACTGACTCCCAGGTAAGTATGTATATGATTGTAGCTTATATTTTAGTGAAATTAGTTCACTAACTACTTCCACTGATGTCAATACAACAGACATGGCTAACTTTCTCTGAATTGCAGCCATTGGCTTGGATACTGAGAAGCACTGGTAGAAAGGGGTTGATGGAAGGTGACTTTCCCACTCCTCCTCCCCTGTTAGACCCTTGAGCACCCCCAAAAGCCTCTCCTGATTGTTGGGGGGTCCTCCTGAATGGGATGGGATGTGGCCTGGGGGTGGGTATTGCAGAAAATCGGGCAGAGGTGCTTTCTGTAAGCAGAGCTCCTTCTCATGGAAGGTGCTTATAACAGTTTTTCATCCCTACCTGGGACTTGATTTACCTTCACCACTCTGTTCCAGGTTCAGATCTTATTCTGGATAGCACTCCCGAGTGGTTAGGTCATGTGGGGGGTAATCCCCTCCCTTAGGTCTTGTTCAGACACCTCAGAATTACACCACACAAACCCAGTTGTTAGCTAAACAAATTTATTAACAAATTAACAAGTCAAATAGGGTAAGGGAGCAAACAAAGGATATACTAAAATGACAAACAAAACCTACAAGCTGTCCGCTCGGCTAGTTTGTGCCTCTGTCACTTACATACAGACTAAGGATTCCTAGGAAGGGTCCCTTGCACCTTTCAACTCCTTCATGAGGTTGGCTTCTGGTCCAGAGCGACACGGCCTCTACTTTCCGACAGACCCATCCCTCTCCAGTTTCCTGGCATGAACTTCAAAACTCCCTATAAGGGTAGCTGGGAAAAGGCAGAACGCTATTCTGCACATATCCACCTCTCACACCTGTGCCTTGTTAGCACGCCCAGCAGGTAGTAGTGAAGGAAGTATTTGGCCCAAGCCCCACAAGCCAGGAACTCCTAAATGTTTTGGCTTCGGCCTGGTTTTGAGCAGGCCGAAGCCAAAACCCCCCACACCATAGTCTACCCTATTCAGGAGGGTCCCTCAACCCTCAGGAGAAGCTTTCGGAGGGAGATGAGGGGGCAGGAAAGCCACCTTCCAACCCCTTCTGCTGGCATTTCTCAGGATCCAAGCCATTTATGTTTAATATGGTCTGTTGTGAAATATATGCCTTAGTGGTGCCCACTGATGCTTCAGTCCTGGTGGCCATGTTTTATTACTGCGTTATGCATGTTCATGAACAAGTACTATCAAAGAAAAGTCACCACATACAAACTAATACAGCAGTGTCTCCATAGGTGCCACAGTATTTGATTACATGTCGCTGTTTTTAACATTTGCAGTATCATAAAGAAATATGATAGAATAGCAGGGCAGAGGTCTTCAAGGGATCTGTGGTAACCTGCTAAAGTGTGACAATTTAATGAGCAACCATGAATGACAGCATAAATCCTCTTTGGTGCTTTTAATATATTGAGTCCCCTACATTTTTGTCTTCATGTAGGGGTTACATGGTAATGGGAGACTCTTTCAATACATCCTTGTTCAAACAAACCTTTCAGCGTGTGTTTACCAAAGATGTGCAGGGGCAATTCAAGATGGGATTTGGAGGCACCTTAGAAATCAAGGTAAGAACTGGAATTTACTATAAATATTTTTAAAGACTTGGTGTTTTTATTCTATCACATTTGATCTTGTAGTTCAGAACTAACAAAATTATTGTAGTAAGGTATTATTATTGCTAGCAGTAACTGTTCAGTCAGCATTTCAGTTTAAACCTTTAGACCTAGGTTCTTAGTATTTTACTTTACTGTGAAAATAAGCTCTTCAATTTAGAGTGACTGTGATCCTGCATTCATTGCTTGGCAAAACTGTTATTAATTCCTTCCCCTACTGACTAACTTACACCATAGGTAGCTGGGTGTCTTTTATGTACCTTTGCAGACATAGCTCACCCTCTAGCATGGTGTAGTGTACTGATAAGTATATTTAGATTCCACTCACAACACGTATTGAATATTCAATAGACATTTTTCTCTGTTGCTGGAACAGAGGCATAAGGCTACAGTATCATTTTATCCTGCTAGAACAGCACTTAGGCAGCAGAGTATGACAACCAGGGAACAATATGTGTGTATCATCTGTACCACAGGTGCATGACCCGTGGCCTGCATGCAGCCCCTGAAGGCCTGTTGTGCAGCCCCCATGACTCCCCTGTTGTGAAATTCCTCCCTCCCATCCCCCGATGCCCCAGCTGCTCCCAGATCACAGCTTCTTCACTGCTAATGGCAGCGGGGAAGCAGTGCCCCTGGTTGGGTTGCTGGGGTGGCAGGGAGGAGGTTTCCGCCTCCTATTCCCTCAGTGATCCCGAAACAGCTTCCCCCCACACCCCGGCAATCTTGTGTAGGATTGTTGGGATGGTGAAGGAAGTAAAAGCCTCCCTGCTACCCCAGCAATCCTGAGCTTCCCCACACCCCGTGTGTACATTCGTGCGTGCATGTGTGACGACCCCACCCCCAGCTGATACCAGACCCAACCCTCAGGGCTGAAAAGGTTGTACAGGCCCAATCTACACTAGACATATGGAGATGCTGTTCAAGAAGGAAAATAATATCGAGGAGAGGCTGTAGCTTATTGGCTGAGGGCCTGTCTGTATGCAGAAGGCCCCAGATCTAAGCTCGGGAATTTCCACTTAAAAGGATCTCAGTCTCTCAAACCACTTCCAGTTAGAGTAGACAATACTGGGCTGGATGGACCAGTAGTCTGACTCATTACAATGTATGCCTTTGTGTAGTAGCTTCATATGTTCATATGCACAGAACTATAGGGCTCTTAGGGACTTCAGAGGTGTTTGTTCAGATCCTTGACATAAACCATGGTCTAGCGTCTCCCCGCTAATATTTGTACCAGATTATTTTACTGTGATCATTGATTTTATCATTCTGTTGTGTGTTTGCGGTTTTAAATTTTGTATGCTGCTTTGAGACTGTTTACCTAAAAAGTGGGACGTATTTTTTGTAAACAAATAAGATTAGCCTTCTAAAAGAGAAGGTGTGTTGTAAGTTAAAACAACAACAACACTGTATAGTCTGCTATAAACAGTGGGAAGGTGTATAAATGCCATAAATGCTTTTAATGTAAGGAATGTATTTAGTAAGGAATACATGGGCGATTTATGGCAGATCCAGTGAGGAGTTTAGGGCTGCACATCTGTACACATTTACCAGTCCTACTGAACTAAATGGGGCTTACTTCTGAATAGACATGTATAGGATTGCACTGCATGGATCCTAACACTGCCACCAAGACACAATTGCTGGCCATGCAAGGGACCCATTTGCAGCTCCTGAGATTCTGCAGAATTAAGGGAATTGGTTCTTTGGCCCCATCTCCTGCCCCCTCCCCAGCACCAATCTAAACTGAAATGCTTTGTGAAATGCTTTGGGCAAAATCTGCATTTTCTCAGAATCGAATTAGCTCTTTCCACAGTACATGTGGTGCTGTATTCCTCTGCTTTTGAAGTGTGTACGGGAATGGAAGCTGCATTAGTTGGGGTGGGGTGGGCGAGTCCCGCCACAAGCAGAAATGAACGTCAGTGTAGGTGCGGGCTGCCAGTGAGCGTAGGCTTGATCCCCCTCCCTTGCGTGGTCAACGAAGTGCAATGGAGGACTTGCTTACGAGTAGATGTTCATGATATACCCTGTATACCCCATATTCACACACACATGTATGAGGCGGGCAGGCAAGCAGGCAGCTGCTACTGCCCAGAGACTGAGCAGAATGAGCGGGAGTGCAAGAGGCGCTGAGAGCAGAGAGCGCGGAGCCGGCAAGGAGGCAGAGCGACTAGCACGTTGTCTTTGATGTATATTAACAGCCCAATCAATAGGCTCCCCTGCCCCCCAACATGGGCTCAGTGAAGTGCTTCTGAGTACACGTGCATGAAAATCATCCACCCTGGCATCCACCCTTTCTTAGCTGCGCAGCTTCGAAGCAACAGGAACCCACCATTTGTCAGCTGTGCTCCTTCGTAGCTGCACAGTTTCAAAACAGCAGGGCTGACTCCTGTCTCCACTCCCAGGCTGAATAACCATTTGAAGTGAGAGGCAGCAATGTGGAACTGAAGGCAATGAGTTACTTCCGGATAGACATGTTCACCCCTCTCCTCTCCCCATGCCCCCACCCCATGCTACTTTCCCTTCCGTCAATCAGTGCCGCTTCCACCAGCCCGTGCCGGAGCCAGCTGAGGTCACACAGACTCCCAAACAGCACTGAAGCCACTGTGACAGGAAAATCCAGCACAAAATGAGTTTGAAAAAAACCCAAATTTAGGGCAAGAACGCCGGGCTAGCTATGGAGAACAGTGTGCGTCATCTGACACTATCGATTTTGGGGTGGAGTAGAACCGGAGGAAAAGCCCCATGCAAATGGGGCCTTGGAAAAATGCATGCAACCAACTGTCTAGCAGTGTCCTAGAGGATTTCTACACCAGCCTAAAATCCTGCATTTAAAATGGGGCTTTCCGCTTCCGTTTTAAATGCAGGATCACCACTGTTTACCTTTACGTGCGCTTCCGTCTCTGTAGATGGCCATTCCCATAGCATTATGTTTCCATGAAGAGGCATTACACACGCTCCAGGTTCAGCGATACTTGCTCCTGGGTTCCTGCCCCTTTCCCTCCGCTTGCACATTACTGGTGGATGGGGACTGACACGCAGACAGCCCTGCAGCGATCTTCCCGGGCCCCGCCTCCCTCTTCCATGCTTTTGGCCAACCGCTGCTGCTCAGCCCCTCTGCTGCTCCTCTGCTCTGCTGCCCCCCCGCTGTCGCTCTGCCGTTCTGCTGCTCTACCGTTCTGCTGCTCTGCCGCTCTGTTTTGAACGGGCAGGCTGAAAATGGTGAGGAGCCAAAATGGCACGGGAGCGGGAAGGCTGAACACCCATCAGACCTTCGTCACCACCTTTGACATCATGACCACCCCCCCAACAACCACACTCAGCGCTTCATTCACGCTGGGGAGAAATACATGGGGGAGACATGACGCTCCATTTGCGCATATCTGGAAAAATACCCCATTTTTTCTGTTTGAGGAAAACACGGGATAGGTGGGAGGAAATAGTGGAATAATGACTGGACAACGACGGCGTCATGTAACGGACCTGCACAATTCAGTGAGTGAGCAAACATGAATGCGCAATGAACTTGAGGTGTAGAGAACCCCCGAGAAGCTGTTTTGCTTTTAAAAAAAGTCTGGCTGGTTCTGCTCCATTGTGAATAGAATAGCTGTTCATCTTCACTTTTCCAGGAAACATTGCTGTTACTAGTAAAGCATATGTGTAAGTACAGACTGCCAAGCTGTAAGATTATATCACATTCTGTAGGAATATGTTGATGATGATATTCTTTTTTTGCCCTGTAATCTGTGTAGACCTCAAGAGAAATAAAGATATCTGGAGCTATTGGACCTTGCGTTTCACTCAATTCTAAAGGGCCTTGTGTCTCAGAAAATGTAAGTTGATTAACCTGTAAATCACTTTGATTTTACTGCTTGATCATACAACCTGTACCTTCGCCACTTTTCACACATGAAATACTATAGAAATGATGCTGTTGGTCAAATACCCTAAATATGTTTTGACACTATTAAAATCTTGTATAAAATACTATTATTAGCATGTTGCCATTTTCAAATGTACAATTTTACAAAGCAATTGTGATCTTTGTCTTTCAGACTCTGTTTTACCACTAAGTTGTGTGAATATTGTCTGGCTGGCTTACAATAATTATATCCTTTTAATCCAATTCTTCCTTCTCTTGCATAAAAATCCACTCGATCCTGCTATTTTCTGATTGGTTAGTCTGTGACTAAGCATTAGTGTGTATTGTATTATAGCAATTTCACTAGACAACTGTTATATTATACAACAGGGATGCAGAATTACTTTTGGGTTGGGGGCCAGATGAACCCCCCACCCAGCCCTCTGTGGGCTGTATGAAGTCAGGTGGGCATGCTCCTGACCTCAACAGGTGTGGCCACACCAACCTGACATCATTTGCTTCTTGGCCAAAGTGCTGGGTGGATCTTGCACCTGGTGCTTGAGCTGGGGATGAGGCTTTGCTGCACACAGACTTTCCTGGTTAGGGAAGCCCCATGTACAGCGAAGCTGAGCCAGACTACCCCTGGCACTCCTCCAATAGGGAGCAACAGAGACTAGGCGGCCCTACCCCATCTTTGCGTGCCCTGCCTCCTTCCTGCAAGGGGGCACATGAAGGAGATGCAGCTAAGTCCCCTTCGCTTCTCCAGCAGAGGAGCAAAAGGGACCCAGCCAGCTTTGCACGCCCCGCCTCTCTCCCTGATTGCAGGAAGGAGGTGGGTTGGGCGAAGCAGAAGGGGACTCACCAGTATGTGGAGAGCGTGTCTCCCAGTGCCTGCTGCTCCTCATCCCCACTGCTTTCTCCAATCTCAGATTGGGGTTAGCTGTGGGGATGAGGGGGACTGGGAAAGTGGCCACCTTCCCTGGCGTGGGCAAGTCCCAGTGCCGCCTCCCCTCATCCCCCTGCTGCTATCTCTGATCTGAGATGGGAGATTACAACAGGGGAATCCCCACTGTTATCTCCAATCTCAGGAGATAGCAGTGGGGGGATGCCCTCTGAGGGGATTCCTCTAGGAGGCAGGGCTTGGAGTAGAACCCCAAGAGGCTGCACTGGCCTGATTGGGGTGCCCCCCGGGATGGAAATTCCATACCCCTGCTATGCAAGCACACATATATCTCTAGCAGGTGCTCTAGAGATTAAAAGGCTGGGATAGGCACCCACAGTTGAGGATTTTTATTTGTTTAGCCCTTGTGGTGCCTCTTGGGTTCAAGACCACCCAAGTTCTCTCCGACTAGTTCTGTTTTTCCTTGGATATGTGCCAGTAACTTCTTGCTTATTGGCAGCATAGTGGCCCATCGTTCTGTTTAGCTTTCTTCACTGCTGTTATGTGGCATTCACTTTCTTGCCATGTTAGGATACCCCTTCATGCATCTGATGAAGTGACCTCTGGTCTGTGAAAATTCATGCTACATTAACATTTTGTTGGTCTTTAGAGTGCTTCAGGACTCTGATTTTTGCTATGATAGACCAGCGCTACAATTCTAGGCATTCTTACTTGGGGGAAAAATGCTAATTGAAATTAGTGGGACTGGCTTCAGAATAAATGTGCTTTGGATTAGGCTACAACACAGCTAACCCTCTGGAATCTTTATGGGGATGTAATCCTTGCCTTACAGGATTTTAAAAATGAAATCTTTAACTACTCTCTCTTTTCATCCCTTTGAAGTTACTGGACAGCAGCTGCTGCTGTTTGTGCTATCTCAGTAGAGAGAGCAGCAAAGAATCTGTAACAAAGATACAACTTTATCTAAATAACTGAGCTTCTAATGCTCAGTGAGAACCACAATATGTTTTCAAATGCATTGTACTAGCTTGTAGCAAGCTATATTCTTTATTAAAGCAATATTTGCAATCTTTTTGCAGGAGATAGGAACAGGAGGTACATGTCAGTGGAAAATTTGTGGGCTTAGCCCTACAACAACCCTAGCATTGTATTTTGAGGTGGTTAATCAGGTAAGAGAAAAATCCAAGAGCATGCTTTGTTCAGAACAGGGTAAAACGCCACACTGTATCCTCACAATTTTATGGACATAGGTTTTGGTACCATTTCATGTGAAGATAAGACTAATGGTCAGTCACATGCCTTGACTTGTTTTATGAGCAATGTTATGTGAATAGGTATGCTAATAACATTTGTTAGTGGCAGATATCAAAAGACTGAGAAATGTGATGTTCAACTATGATTTGTGATTTCCATGGCACACCTTCCAGTGTTGTATTTTTTTTAAATCCCTACATTATTGATAAGTTGTTCATAAGAGAGGAATTGGCACATCTTCAGTTTACAGAAAAATAGGGTAATTGTGGTATTATCAGTATGATTGTACCATTAACTAAGCATTCTTTCAAAACACTTATCTCTTCAACTAAATCAAATAAAATTAATGATGAATAAAATGCTATGTTTAGGTTTTCAGTACATTGCAAAAAAGGATTCCTTGAAGGATTGTTTTTCTAGCCTGGCCTGCAATATTTTAAAAGTAACTGTACATATAAAGAAATATTGAAATTGGGCTTGAGTGGAAATAGCACTTGTGGTCTATACAAGGTGTTTTCTTCAAAGTGGTGGGTGAATGAGGTGGTCATGTTTGACCACTTGTGAAGAAAGAAAAGCAAATTATAGTGTTCCACAGCTGAATTATGCCCATTTAATGAGTTGCACTGTAGTATGTTGTGCCGTAAGACACCGAGCAGTGGTCCAGGAAGTCCCTGGCATATCTCACCTGTGCCATATAGTCAGTAGGTGGACTTAGGCAAACCATCGTCATCAGCTCCAGCCCCCCATCTGTAACATGAGGATAATACTTGTCTACCTTACAGGGCTGTTGAAAGGATTACACAGATAATGTATCTGAAGCACTTGGACACTCTAAATTTCTATATAAATGTTAAGTATTACTATCTTGTCCCACCTACTGTGGGGTAGGGTGTGTTCTTGATGTTGATTAAAATCTGTTCCTGGCCTGATTTCAGCTTTTTATATTTTCTGTAGTATTTTTTCTATTTAAAGTACTCTGATTTGGAAAACTGCTCCAAGTTTGGATTAAATTATAGCTAAAGAATGGGCAGTAAGCTTACTGACTTGCATGTTTCATATAGCAGACATTTGTACAGCTCATTACATTTATTAAAGTAGCTTCTGTTAGAGAACTCCTAATTTTAGAGGAGATTGTGGCAGTGATGGGGATCCTAATGTGGTGATCATTCTACACAGTGTTCTTGTTCCATTTAATCTGTTCCTCTTTTCCCTTCAAAACAGCACAATGCTCCAATTCCTCAGGGTGGACGGGGTGCAATCCAGTTTGTGACTCAATACCAGCATTCAAGTGGACAGAGACGTATTAGAGTAACCACCATTGCCAGGAAGTAAGCCTTAATTTCTGAAATGTTGATCTAGAAATCTGTGTTATATGTGCGCTAAGTAACAGTATTGTGCTCAGAATACAGACCTGAGGTTGCATCCAGTGGTGGCTTTGCACTGATGAAATGTACTCCTGCTTGCCTAAGTCAGGGCACCTTGTTTTTGCCAATTTCCCCTAACCCTTGAAACCTCCTACGTTCCCTGAAAAGCTGTTCCTGAGGGTTGGGAATCCATCTGGAATAGTATCAGGGATAGTGCAGAGGAATGCAGTAGGTAAGGGAGTTCAGTGAAAACCTGGTACCCTTACCTTGTGTGAGCAGAAGTACTTTTTGCTAGTGTGAAGCCACTGTTGGAAACAGCCCCTTATGTTTTGCTGTGACTGAGAGAACCTCCAGTAGAGCAGCGGTGGGCACTCCATGGAATATCCTGATTTTTTTTTTTAATGGCATTTTGACACTGAAATGTGGTGGCAAATTGCTCTGTAGCACTACAGAGCGTTATATGGGTTAAATTTAGCTTGTTTGCAATCCAGCTAAATTTGACCATTTTAGTGCTCCGTGCTGCTAAACCCCCAAATCTTTTTTTTTTTTGGGGGGGGACCAAATTCAATGGTGTGATGTGGGGCCCCAATGGGGCAAAGGCCCAGGCCGTGTTTGCCCACCCCTACAGTTGAGCAATATTGCTTGCATATTAGTGCCAAAGTATCTGTTATGTGAAAGGCGTAATCATATTTAACGTGTCTGATTTTTTAAAAATAGCCGCTGGGTGTGTGTGTGGGGGAGAGCATGGAGTTCAGCACCCCATGCCAGATCTTCCTTCCTTCAGGGAAACATGAGTTGTTCATGGTTCTGCAAGGCCTGCTTTGGTATAATGTGCAAGTTGGATCTAAAAGGATTTTTATATTTGCTGTGAAATGCATTTTCTGTATATTTCATGGTTCTTTAACTGCATAAAGGAAACTTATGATTTTTCAGATCTTGGAGAAGCAACTTGGGCTTGGAAGTGTCCATTATTAAATTGTTAAGTCTTTGCTGCTCTCTGGCCAACTGTGTGCTAAAATAATTGCTATTCTTTTGCAGTTGGGCAGATGCTCAGACACAGATTCAAAACATCGCTGCTTCTTTTGATCAGGAGGCAGCTGCCATTCTTATGGCCAGACTAGCAGTGTACAGGGCTGAGACAGAAGAAGGACCGGATGTTCTTAGGTGGCTGGACAGACAGCTTATCAGACTGGTAAGTCATTAGAAATGCTTTAAATCTGTTTCCTCCCCAGGCTTAGATCTGTTCAATGTAGTTTATCCCCACTGGGATTGTACTTGGGGAGAAATCAAGAATGGGCCTTTAACCTGCACGCCCCCTTTCCGACCCTTCTCCGCTCCTCCAGTACTTTCCTTACTGTGGGGAGAAGGGAGGAACAAGAGAACTGGAAGTTACTGTGCTTAAATATATGCAGTCTTAGTGACCCTGTGCAGTTTGAACCCATTTTCTTTTGATCACAATATCCCACATGCTGCAGTTAAAAGTAGAAACTGGGAAAGCCTCAGTTCGTACGTGGAAGCTCTTAGAAGCACATGCTAGGTTGGATCCAGACGTTCCATAAGGAGAATGCTGCTCACAGATAGAGTACTCTCAGCCCCTGTAATGGAAGGGTTGGTAGGTGATTTTTCCCAATTTCTTTTCCCACCTGAGCCATCACTCAAAATACCAGGGGGCTGGGGGACCCTTTGGAACAGTGTGAGAGGTCATTCAGAGGCCTTCAAGGGAGGGTGGGTATCATCAAAAATCACTTCCCTGCTTCTCTTTTTTGAACCTCTGCTGGATCAAAGGCCATCGTGCTCATGGAAGGACTCCTTCTATGAACAGAAGGGCACCTTTGGATCCAACCCACTGGAATTATAAGCATTGTAGACTGTAGTGGATAGGGTATGAAAGAGAAGACCAGGGCAGTATTCTTTTTTTGTTTTTGTTAAATCTTCCAGTGACACTTCTGTTCATATACATATATGAAATAGACTAGTGGCACTTTTGTTGACATACAAATCTGAAATAGTTCTCAGCTTAGAAGGTGAAATGAACTTTAAAAACCCCTTTTACTTCCATTTTGAGCATGCTAAGGGCCAAACTAGAATCCGTCTATGACACCATCTGTGCAATTAGCAATTGTGTGAGCCATTATTTTAAAGTAAATAGCTGGAGTAGGCACCTTAATTTGGATAGGGATTCTAGTAAGGGGGCTCTAACCCTTTGCTCCCCATTGCTGCCCTCATCTGGCTTGGGGACTCCTGTGCCTGGTGTTTGCATTGGAAGGAAAACTCCTGTTTGCACCAATGAAAACTTTCCTTCCAATGCAAATAGGCCCAGGCATCTGATCTGGATTGGCTCCCTCTGCCTGCTAAACAAATATATATTTCTGAAAATGTGATGTGGCTGCAACAATGTGATGTGGCTGCAAAAAAGGCAAATGCTATTTTGGGCTGCATTCATAGAAGCATAGCTTCCAAATCCCAGGAAGTACTAGTTCCCCTCTACTCAGCACTGGTTAGGCCTCATCTGGAGTACTGTGTTCAGTTCTGGGCTCCACACTTTAAGAAGGATGCAGACAAACTGGAGAGGGTTCAGAGGAGGGCAACGAAGATGATCAGGGGACTGGAAACAAAGCCCTATGAAGAGAGACTGAAAGAACTGGGCACGTTTAGCCTTGAGAAGAGAAAACTGAGGGGAGATATGATAGCGCTCTTCAAGAACTTGAAAGGCTGTCACAGAGAGGAAGGCCAGCATCTCTTCTTGATCATCCCAGAGTGCAGCTCACGGAATAATGGGCTCAAGTTACAGGAAGCCAGATTCCGGCTGAACATCAGGAAAAACTTCCTGACTGTTAGAGCAACACGACAATGGAACTGATTACCTAGGGAGGTAGTGGGCTCTCCCACACTGGAGGTGTTCAAGACGAGGCTGGACAGCCATCTGTCAGGGATGCTCTGACTTTGATTCCTGCACTGAGCAGGGGGTTGGACTCGATGGCCTTGTAGGCCCCTTCCAACCCTACTATTCTATGATTCTATGATTCTATGTCACAATAGTATCAGAAGTAACTGAAAACTTAAGACCATTTTTTTATTCATCCAGTGCCAGAAATTTGGAGAATATCACAAAGATGATCCAAGCTCCTTCAGATTTTCAGAAACCTTCTCCCTTTATCCACAGGTGAGTAGCAAGGAATTGAAATTGGGAACGTTTTATATCAAGTATTCTGTATATTTTAACTTTAATCCTTGTTTTATTGTAAGATGTCCTAAGTGCTCTTGATGGACAGAAGAATGTATAACTCTGTTAATTTGCATATTTTTTAAAAGAGTTAAAGCTGGGAGTTCTGAGGCTATATGACATAACAAATTGAATCGCATTTCTCAGTTTATCCTTTTAACTTCTGTCCTTCCCACTTTTTCATATGGTGTGCTTTTAAAGTATATATGCGGTCTCTGATTTTATGTTTGTTCTGTGCCAGTACAATGGAAGCCAAATCTTGCTTGGTCTTGTGCAGGCTACTAGTGCAGGCTACCTTTGACCTTTTTCAGGGTCTGGCCATTTTAAAAAGGGTGCTTACACCCTAATAGAAAGTTTATGGGGAACTTATTTTGGGCACCTTCATCTCTCTCTCTCTCTCTCTCTCCTTGAATCCCCTTAAGTACCTGTAATGATTGGTGTTTTTATTGGCTTTTCATCTTTCACTGTGTTCTTCTAACTAATTGGCAACTCCCTGAATCTAGTACAACTTTAACAACTCTTCCAGCCTGTGCAATCCTTTTAAAAACCAGTGATCTTATTATCACATCATGTTAGGGTTCTGTTGCTATTAAGACTTTGTCTTTGCTGCCTTTCTTCAAGACAGGGGAAGATTAAGTGGCTTTTGATACATTAAAACAAGCACCTAATTAAGAGCTTGTAGTTATTCAGTTTAACAAAACGATTTATAGCTCAGTGTGATATATCTCAGAACAGACTGGGAGTGGAATGGCATGCATATGATGGATTTCTAGCATAAATATGAATTGCCATGACCCAAATGTTGGAGATATAATGTTGGATTGAAATTTAGGCAACAGTTTTGGCAGAACTGGAATTCGTTTCTGCCCTTTTCACAGCAACCTTTTCAGTGCCACCGCCACCCCCCCCCCCGCAACTCAAGGGGGCAAGTGACTGCTGAATGGGATAGACCAAGGATAGGCAGAAGGTATCTCCAGATGTTTTGGACTTCAACTCCCAGAAGCCCCTGCCAGCATGGCCAATGTTCAGGAATGCTAGGAGTTGAAGTCCAAAACATCTGGAGACCTACTTTCTGCTCGCCCCTGGGGTAGACTGTGTTGTTGGGGCCTGAGGGAAAGGGGGATCCCTAAAAATCAGGTGACACACCTTCTGTGAACAAAGCTAGAGGGGCTACCTTGAGGGGGATGGAGCAAAACTGAATGTTTTGTGCACAAAGGTCCATTGGGAATATATATCCCCAAATATATAACACAAGTGTATCTGAGGAATGGTTGGATGAGTTAACTTAGAAAATAGGATTTTAACAACTAGACTGGGATGGCCAAGTAGATCTCTCATAAAATATATCTCTTGAAACCCTGTGTAAAATGCCTTGGGAGTCAGCTTTATTTCACTGAGCACTGAAAGTCCCAAAGATACCATCATGTTTAAGGACCTATGCTTTGATTGTAAGGTGCTTTGTATATTGAGACACTATGGTTTATAGTAAACTATGCTTGAGGGCAACCTAATCTGAATGTGGCAGGCATCAGTGAAAAGAGAAAGGCAGAAAAAAGGTTTCAAAAAAGAAAACGTGTTTCTCATTCACAGAATATGCTAGTGAATACTGACATGTTAAATGATTTGAATTTGATGCTTAATAATAAGTATTTAATAATAAGTATTATGTTTTATTTGCTAGAAAAGATTTGTGTTTTCTTGGAGTTGTTATTGGATTTGCTTTGTTTTGCAGTTTATGTTCCATTTAAGAAGATCTCCTTTCTTGCAAGTGTTCAACAACAGTCCTGATGAAAGTTCCTATTATCGCCATAATTTCATGCGTCAAGACCTAACTCAGTCACTTATAATGATTCAGCCAATCCTCTATGCCTATTCTTTCAGTGGACCCCCAGAGGTATGGCAGCGTAGGAAGAGAGAGACTGATTTTGCTTATTCTTGTTTTGTTTATACCCTGTCCTGTCACAAGGCGTTAGTTTAGCTGATGACATATGTTAAGCAGGTAACCAAAGCATCTAAAACATATGAAGCAAAAGAATCATATGTGTGTTTAGCAGTTGCGACCAAATACACGCCTAAGCATTTTTTCTGTTGATTCCAGGAGATACTCAGGTTTGGGCTTCACATTGGGTGGAGGGTTCTTGCATCAACAGAGCTCCTGTTGGACCAAGATCCCTCCACCCAATTTCAGGTGATCCCCCCCTTGCATTGCAACCCCATCAAACAGGATCCTCAATTCTCTGGAGTGGTTTTTTGGGGGGTATAGGGGGCTGGGGGTGTGGAGAAGAAGGGAAAAGAAAGTTCAGCTCTGTGAACCTTCCACCTGCGCAGCGATTAGGTACAACTGGTATATCAAATGGAAAGCAATTTGACATAGATGAAAATAGAAGTGACAAATGGGAAAGATACAGGGAGGAAGAAATACTTCAGTACCTGACTTCATAATTCTAATTTAGAATATATTTTAATATAATTTGATTTTTGAACCATCATCCTTAATTCAAACTGAGAATGCAAGTTGATAGGCAGAAGTCTACAGTTTTTAGCTGGCTTTGGTGGCCAAGACAAAAATTGTAGTTGTCAATCCCTCCACCTGTCAAACTCCACCCTTGATATCAGGAAAAGTGCAGGGGTGGGGCAGTGGGAAGTGTGTGCTGCTGCTGGGTGATGCTGTCCGAAGGCTCAGGGGAGCTTTCAGACACCAGTATGCAACTTTCTGTTCCAAAGCAGAAAAGGCCAGTGGAGGAGAAAGGTTGCTGTTTCAGCTCTGTGTGATGAAGGCTGTTCAGGTGCCTTCACCATGCAGCTGCCAAACACGTCTTAGCCATCTTCCAATTATGGAGCTAGGGAGCTGGCGGAGATCACCACACAGTTGCTCAGACCATCCCACCCACTTTTGCAGCTTTGAAGTTGGGAGGAAGGCTGGCTTGCTCGTCAGAGCGATGTACCATAATCTTCATGGCTAGCCCGTTTGTTGAAGCCTGTTTATGGGGGTCACATTTGAGCTATGGTACAGGAGAATTTCAACAGTAATCTCTTTTAAATGTTGTATTATTTCCTAACTGTACTGGACTGAACTGAGTCTTGAAAAATAATTGGATTTCTTTATTCTGCATATGTAGTTAAGGCACCTTTTCCCCCTTTATGTTAGCCTGTTCTTTTAGACAGCAGCAGTATTCTGCCTGATCGCATTCTTCTCATGGACACCTTTTTCCAGATCCTTATTTATCATGGAGAGGTAAGATTAAGTCATTTTTGCTTCCATATCCTACTTTTTTTTTACATATCTATTAAGAATAATGGCTAAAACACAAACACCTGCAAATAGCACTACGTCAGAGGCCATTTCTAAAGCTGTGTTCCGTTTCAGAAGTCGCTTGTCATGTGCAGTTGCTTCTAGAAGACAAGGGCTCAGCAGCCCAGCTGTACACATGGAGCTCCTTGCAAAGCCCTTTTGGGTAGAGGTCAAGGTGTTCATCTTGAAAAACTATCAGGGCCATCAGTGTACATCACGGGTGGGCAACCTCTTTTCTCTCAAAGGCTACAATCCTTCAGGGGCACTCTTTTGGGGACTGCATGGTGGTAGCGGATGGGGCTGAAGGCAGCAGCAGGCAGGGACAGCGCCAAAAGTGGGCATGGCTTCTCTCTGCCTTTGTCTCTTCCTCCCTGCCCAGCAGACTATTGGGGAAGGGATAGATTGCTCTTGCCAGAGGTCAGAATTAATTGCTTGTAGAGAGCTTTTGAATTAGGCTGAAGACCACACGAAGCTAGACCAAGGGCTTCACATTGCCCACCTCTGCTGTACATGAATATTTTGTGAAAGTGTTATATGCATAAATCCTTATAACATGAGGCCCTGCTACCTGAGTTGCTACCTGCTGTGGTCATGGAAGAAGTTGCTGTTGCCAATAAACACATTCTTGAAACATTTTAGCTACTTTAACACATATAGTACTAAGTATGCAATGTTATGACTACCTACTATGGCATAGTTCCACAGAAGACATTGGGACTAGGCATCATGCATAATGGAAGAGAGGCACAGTGAACACTGAGGCCTAATAGAGTCACTGCTTGAAAAATGTGGAAAATACTGTGTATTATTCAGGACATAACGGAATTTCATAATTGATGACATGCTGTCAGTAAAAATATAATTACAATAGTAAAACTGGTCATTAAATCACTGCTAAAATTTGCATGGAGTGGCCTCCTCCTCAAGATTTCTCACTGTGTTGTTACAAAAACTCTGGTCTGTAAAGTTTGTTGCTTGAATGAATGAAATTGTGTGTGTTAAATTGTTACTCTATAGACCATAGCTCAGTGGCGCAAGTCAGGCTATCAGGATATGCCAGAGTACGAAAACTTCCGTCATTTGCTCCAAGCTCCGTCAGATGATGCACAAGAAATTCTTCATTCCAGATTTCCAATGCCACGCTACATTGATACAGAGCATGGAGGTAGTCAGGTAAATTAATATTGCTTCAGTTTTATGTAACCATGTTGATAGATGCAAGAGGCTACATCAATAGCGGTCTTGTCGGGAAAAACACCTATTTCATGTAATTGAAAGGGGTATGGATTATAACTAAACATCCAGCATGCTGAAATTGTGATGCTACTAAAGATGTGCTCCTGTAGATGTAATTTTAAGCTGCTTTAACATATTCCTGGCTCCAAACTGGTGTGATTCTTCTCATTTCCTCTGTCTGCGTAGGCTCCCAGTACATATCTTACACTCAGTCATGCATCGCACACTGCAGTGCTTGATTGAGGTGAGACCCTGGGATGATGAATAGTGACACTGCAACTTGGGAACGTGTTGTTCTGCTGTCACTAACAAGAGCAATGTATACGAATGTATGGGTAACATATTCACATATATAGCTTGTCTTCTGACATTTAAAGAACATGGGTGAGGATGACACATGTTAACACAAATGTACTGCCTAAGGAATTATTTATTTCTTTTGTAGATTTATAGTCACTTTTCAGGGTAAAACCCCTCACAAAATGGATTACGGTTGGCTGTAAAATACAAAATACATAATCAATCCCTAAAAACAATATTGAATACTTAAATCATTAAAATAACAAATAAAATATAACAAATAAAATACTAGCAGATTCCTTTGATTATAATGATTATGATTTTATTATTTTTATTGTACACCTTTGGAGATTGAAAACTTCTCCTGTCCCCATTTTGCCATCTCCTTTGAGCTGGCATCTTATAGTTTGTGTGGATAATTGCAAAACTGATGTATTGTAATTTGGATTAATGGATTTTATCACAGCTGCTCGTCAGCACTGCCAGTCTTATAGAGGTGGACAATGAGATTAGCACAGAGGGTCCACTTGTGAGTTGGAAGACCAAGCTATGCCTGGCAGATATTCTGTGATTTGTTTTGGGGGAAAGTGTGGATTTCATATCAATATGCAATCTTCATATACTGACTGAAAAAATCGACCTTGAAAAACCTTAGCCATAATGAGTATTTGGGCAGTATCCAATTATGCTGCCAAAGCACCGTTGGGACTGACCACCAGCGCTTCCTAGAGGAACCAGAAACAAGCCAGACCACTCATTTCTGGAAAAGAACAGGTCAGCCGAACTAGCAGCTCTGCTCACCTGTCCTGGAAACGAGAGTTTCGGCTAATTTCCGGGGTTGCTCTAGGAAGTGCTAACTTCCTGTTGCGCTGAGAGTAGATGGCGCAATGTAATCGATGGAGGTCAATAGGCGGTTTTGGATACAGCCCTTTATCCCTTGTTGCTGATCACTTAGCATTTATAAAAAAAATATTTTCAAGCTTAAAACAAACAAACTTTAAAAAATAAAGTAATAGTTGGAGTTCTTTGCCTGCAGGCTACTTTACAGCCGCTTCAGGTCAGCATGCAAATGCCAGGCCATATGACGATCATCCTTGTATGAAATCAGCAAGTTTTCATGTTGTGGTGTAAATGGTAATTTTAATAATTATTTAGAAGAGTAACTCTATTTTTGTTTTTGTTTAAAGGCCCGTTTTCTGCTTTCTAAAGTAAATCCATCTCAGACACATAATAATATGTATGCCTGGGGACAGGTAAGCTTGAATAGGATTAATCAAAACCCTAACATTGTTGGGAGTTATGCCAGATACTAAAACTGAATGTTAAACAATACAGTACTTTTATATCTTACTAGTGAGATTAGCCTCAGAAATAAATATTTCTCATGCATAGCCTGGAAATGCTTGGTTTGCCATGTTTTGAGATTTTTTGATAAATGGTAATTTTAAAGACAAAGCCTTTCAAGTGCTTAGAATATGCAAAAGTGAAGTGTTCTGCAATACATAATTTTATTGTATTAAAAGCAGAAAATATCAGCTTTATCAATGGAACTATAATAATGGAGACAACCACAGCTTATATAATGATCTGGTTTGCACGATCAAAATAAGCCACCATAGTTTACTTAAGCCACAGTGGCTTATTTAAATCACAGTGCATGGCGGGTGCATCCGGTGTGCAGAATCACCCTGGCTTGGTTTGTGTTGTCCGAACCTGGGCAGCATGGCTTGTTGGAGGGGTAAATAGCCCTCTAATATCCATTGTGGGGTTATTGGAGAGTGGGTTATTTTGATTGTGCAAACCGGCACACTGTATGGAATTCATTGCCACAGGATGTTGGGATGGCCTCTTCTATAAAGAGAATTACACAAATTAATGGAGAATCCATGGCTGTTAGCCAGGGCCATAGCTCAGTGGTAGAGCTTTGCATGCAAAAGGTCCTAAGTTCAATTCCTGGCATCTCCAGATAGGACTGGGAAAGACTCCTGTGTGAAACCCTGCAGAACCACTGCTAGTCATTGTAGATAGTACTGAACTAAGGGCGCAATCCTATTCATGTTTAGTCAGAAAAGTGTCTACAACTCCCAGCATTCCGCAGCCAGCGTGGGAATTGTAGGACTTTTTTCTGTCTAAAGATGCATAGGATTGTTCCCTAAATGAACCAATGACCTGACTTGGTATGAGGCAGCTTCCCGTGTTCCAACTGAACTGGTAACCCCAGGTCCATAAATTGCATATATCTGGGGACAAATGGATGATGGCTGTGTCCATCATCCCCTTCTTGAGAGTTTCCCTGGTGCATCTGCCTGGCCACTGTGGTTACAGTGCTGCCACAGTGGACCTTTGGTCTAACCCAGCAGTCAGCTGTCATGTAAAGGGAACTGTGGAGCTATTTTGGTTACTTTACAGCAGTTAGACTTGCTATTGAGTAACTTTAATTTTCACAGTATATGTTCTCATGCAGTATTTTGGCTTTTCATAATCAATGAATGGGATAGAATGTCTTTGAAAATTTTCCCTTCCCTTATAGGAATCTGGAGCACCAATTCTTACAGATGATGTCAGTCTGCAAGTCTTCATGGACCATTTAAAGAAACTTGCTGTATCAAGTGCTGCCTAAAAGAGTGTGGAGTGTTACAGATGTTGACTAGATGTTGAAACAACACTTCAGCTTTATTTTCCATTTTATGTAATTGTGAAATGAATGCTCTGATATGCACAAGCTGCCTATGTACTTCATAAAGCAATGTAGTTTTCAAGAGGGAGCATTTATTACCAAAGGCCTAAGTACAAACTGCAGTTTTGAAAAATAAATTAAATTGGGGTATAGTTAGAGAAGAGTCATTTTGATTGCCATGATTATATTGTATTTTGTCTTAGACCATTGATGATAACTTTATACTATCTTTTATATTCTAATGGTGGAAAACATTATTCTGGTGTGCACTGCAAAGATGTAGTAAACATTGTAAAAAAGGTCCATTGTCAGCATTGGGCTTTCACGATTTGCCTTGTGGCATATTCATGTTTATTCCCTTTGGCTAGAAAAGAACAAAAAAACTGACTATAAAATGCTATAAATCCAACTTTTTGAAATCTAAAAATATTTATTTTCTGCAATCAGCTATACATTGATGGTTTAGTAAGTGTTTTTTGTTTTTGGCAGGAAATCCTTTCTATCTTTTCTAACTGAAAACGCTGAACAATCAAAAATTGAAATAGAATTGTCAATTCTTATCCAAAGCTTATTTTTTGGCAATCCTCTGGATAATCTCTGGCGAAGTGTGCAACTGCTACAATTGGTTGAAACACTATCAAAACTGAGTGCCGTCAAAACACCCAGAGGAGAAAAAATAACCTTACACCTGCCGCCAATATCTAGGCAGGGGAAAACAGTCTTAGTATAATGCTATAAACAAAAACATATTGCTGCCTGTTTCCACAAGTATGGTAAACTTTTTTTTATTATAGCCATATAATGTTATGACATTGTGTGGTGCTTGCATTTTGTTCTGCTTCTGTTTTGTTATAAATTATGCAGGTTGCGATTCTTGTTGAAACAGTATTATACAGTACATACGATAATTGTAATTAATCTGTTAATACTCAGTTTAAGATTTGTTTCCTTGAAAGCAACTATATTCACCTTTAATAATAAAGTTTTATGTATAGAACAGATGACTGCATTGTTAAAGCTATTTCAGCACACAAGCGATTTTGATAATTATTTAGTAAATGAAGAAATGTATTCTTAAATAGAAACCCAGTCATATGCTGTGGCATCCTAAAAGGTTTCCACTAGCAAAATTCACAACCAAAGTGGCAGGCTGCTTCTGACTAGTGTAAGCTCCTACAAAAAGATCTGAATTGAGCCAAAAGTACGTACACTGAAATGTCTTCATTTAGCCCTTTGGATGGATCTCAACACTAAATTTCAAGACACAGGTTTCTTACCTAGCATCCTTGATTCTGGAAATAGCTTGTCTGTTATGGCCACCTATACATTTGCCTGTTCCTCAAAGTATTTGCCCAGTGTGGTGTAGTGGCAAGAGTGTTGGACTAGGAGCTGGGAGATCCAGGTTCTAGTCCCCACCCAGCCATGGAAGCTCACTGGGTGACTTTGGGCCAGTCACAGACTCTCAGCCCAACCCACCTCACAGGGTTGTTGTTGTGAGGATAAAATGGAGAGGAGGAGGATAATGTAAGCCGCCTTGGGTTCCTTGCAAGAGGAAAAAAGGCGGGGTATAAATGCAATAAATAAATAAAAACTTGTACTGCCTTTAATTCATAGATTACTTACATGAATCTAAATGTTGCCCACCTTAACTCTCTCAGCTCTATCTGAACAAGCCCCTTAACTCTATCCCCCATTAAGGAAGTGACACTTGAAGATATTCTTCGTAGCTGTGTTAGTAGCCAGGAGGAAATCTGAACTCTGCTTCACCTTGGTCCATCAATGTGTATGCCTACAGTGAGACTGAGGATTAATGGTTGATCCCAGTGTCACCTTGCAGCCATTCCACCTGGCTGCAGCAGAGGAAGAAATGGGAAGTAGGGTCATTTCATCAACTCTGCTGAAAGAAGAGCTCCAGTTGGCAATTCCTCTCCCTCAGTTGTCATCTAGCAGCAGCCATGCCATTAGGCTACAGCAGAGGGAGAAATGGGACTGCATGGTCACTCCATCAACAATGTCAAGAGACAAGCCCATTTGGCTTCTTCTCTCCCTGAACTGTTCCCATTCCAGCTGGTCATTATAAGAACAGCTATATAACTTCAATAACTTATGCCTGAGTTTGCTTGTTTTCCTCTTCTCATCCCTTTTTCCTTGTGTTGTGACTTTTAGATCATAAGCCTGCAGGCAGGCACTTGTTTTAGTAACTTATGTAAGATGGTCTGAGAGCCTTTTCTACTGAAAAGCAGGGTAAAAATTATTCAAATAAATAATTTAAACAGGCTGTTTGCCTGCTTCATACATAGAACTTTAGACAAGAAGGTGACCAATACTAACTTTGCTAGATGGCTGTAGTAATACAGTGTCAGGCATTTATGAACATAAGAGCCCTGCTGGATCAGACCAAAGGCCTATCTAATCCAGCATCCTGTTTTCCATAGTGGCCAACCAGATGCCCATGGGAAGCCTCCAAGGAGGGCATGTGTCCAATAGCACCCTCCCACTCAAGTTCCCCAGTAACTTGTATTGAAAGGCATACTGCCTCTGATACTGGAGGTAATATATAGCCATCATTTCTACTAGACCATTGATAGCCTTATATTCTGGATCTATGAATTTGCCTAATCCCACTTTAAACCTGTTCACTGCATCTTGTAGTGGTGAATTCCATAGTTCATGAACTGTGTAAAAAAAAATACTTCCTTTTCTCAATGTCCCACCACTCAGCTTTATTGAATGATCCTAGTTTCTAGTATTATGAGAGGGAGAAAACTGTCTATCCACTTTCTTCATTCCATACATAATTTTATACAATTATATAATGTCCCCCCTTTACTTGCTGTCCCCCCTAAATGAATAGTTCTGAACATTGTAACTTTTCCTCACAGGGGAGTTGCTCCAGTGCCCTGTTCATTTTGGCTGAACGTTCTTAGTATAATGCTATAAATGAAAACACATTGCTTTGCCTCCATGAATCTGCCTAATCCCCTTTTAAAGCCATCCAAGTTGGTGGCGGTCACTACATCTTGCGGCAATAGCAAATCCCATAGTTTATTATACACTGTCTCTCAGTGTTTCCTTTCATCTGTCCTGAATTGCCCACAAATCAGCTTCAAGGGATGACCCGGTTTCTAGTATTATGAAAGGGAGAAAAAGTCTCCCTATTCACTTTCTCTACACCGTGCATCATTTTGTACACCTCTATCATGTCTTCCCTTACTTGCCTTTCCCCTCCCCAAACTAAACATTGTAACCTTTCCTCATAGGGGAGTTGCTCCATCTCATTGATTATTTTGGTTGCCCTTTTCTAAGCTTTTTCCAGCTCTAAAAAAAAAATGCAACGCCCTCAAGCAATTTTTCCAGTGAACCCCACTTTTACTTCAATGGAAGTAAAAATGGGCAAGGGGCTGATCTTCAACAGGAAAACAGCAAGAGGGAAAAGGGTTAAGTAGTCCCTCTCCCTCTGTGCCACTTTCCCCTTCAAACTGCAGGCTCAATGGCTGCAGTCTTTCTCAAAGGAATAACGGAACTAACCTGTGAATCGTTCTGTACAGGTTTTTTTTTTAAGCCTCAAGGGGGCAGTAGCAGTTTATTGTGCTGCAGATTCCGAGTGACTGTATTTCTATTGGAGTAGCTGTTAGCTCTGGCATAAACTGTAATCTATGTTTAGGCTCTACATCTTAACTTCAAAACGCCAGAAATATAATTTTCCTTGCCCGCCTTTGTACTTGGCTAGCTAAATGACAAGTTCATACACCTATGAACATTAAAATTGAGGGATGATCTTTTGGAGGTAAGCCGTTCTCACTGAGCAGGCCTTCCAGTTTTGGGAATTAACAGTCCAATGCATCTCGTGGGCACCAGCTTGGGGAAGGTTGTTATATATGTTTTAATTGTTATTGTATAGTTGTTACTTGTGGAGGCTGGTGGCTCTGATTTTGGTGGGGCTGTGGATCCATTCTGGGTTTTAGTCAGAACCAGCCAGAACTCTAAAGGAGCTATCCAAGGTGCTGAACCCAGTTTTGAGGTTAGGGTTCAGCACTTTTGATAGCTCCTTTAGAATTCTGCATGGTGCTGACTAAAACCCAGAATGGATGCACAGCCCCACTGAAATTAGAGCCACCAGCCTCCACTAATTGTTACTATTCTACAGTCTATTGTAATTGGGAGGGCTGAAAGCTTTTAAAAACAAACAAACAAAGAAAAGCATCCAGTACAGCCATTGCCATAATTGAAGTCATGGGCAGTGCTTGGGTGTGCCATCTCTCTTAGCATTTTACCATCTAGAATGTGTTCACTGCATTTCAGATGATTATGGCTTTATATTTTTTTTCTTGTAAATCACATTTTAATAAATATGGAATAAACATTCAGTTGAACATCTGTGGATTTATTTGGTGTCTCATAGCATATGAATTATATTCCAAATTCTTATTGATATGAAAGAGAACCAAAGGGTAGCTTTCTAGAATTGGCGATTGATGCGTTAGAAACTTTATTTGACTTGACAAAGAATTTTCAGAAATATTAATCAAATTGAGATCAGTGAAATCAGAAAATATTTATTTCTTTGGGAATGCCAGTGTTCTGTAGTGGGAGAGCCAGTGTGCTGTAGTGGTTAGAGTGTTGGACTGGGATTCAGGAGATCCCGGTTCTAATTTCTACTTGGCTATGAAGCTCACTGGGTGACTCTCAGCCTAACCTACCTCACAGGGTTGTTGTGAGGATAAAATGGAGAGGAGGAGGATCATGTAAGATGCCTTGGGTTCCTTAGAGAAAAAAGGGCAGGATATAAATGTAATAATACATAAAAATAAATGCAATGTTGTACTGTAATTCTAAACTTTAAAACATTGCTTTGAACTCTAAGTGAGGAATAATTTGTTCAGTTGAGCTAACGAGATAATTGTTTTGTAGAATTTACAGCTGGTGAGAACTACATTTGCTAGATCTCCCCAGCCTGTAGTCACTAAATTTGCACCTTCTGTGTGATGTGTATTTAAACATCCCATGGTGTGTCCTACCACTATGGGATGCCCAATGCATCTCATTCAGTAATAAGAACTTAAAGTAGGGATGTTGGAGAAATCTGCAACAGATTCAAATGAGTTTGGATTTCTATGAATCCGACCTGCATATCCCACAGTAGACCAGCTTCTTCTGAGTCTGTGTATTCTGCGGACTGGTGTTTCATTGTGTGGGGGGGGGGGATTTGCGCTAATGCACACTTATGCCAATCCTCATTATTTAACACAAATTAGCACTAATGTGCTTTAACACTAATGTGAATTAGTGCAAGTAGAATGAATTTCTGGTAAAAAAAAAAATCTGATTCTGTCAAAGAGGAGATGACAGGATGAAAAATGCCTGACAATCCATGAAACACAGATGGAACAGATTTAACAAAATCCATACTTCCCTAATTTAAAGGGAGCAATCCTATGCTCCCTGAGAAGGTGGCTGAGGGGCCATAGGATGCAATGGAAATGCTGCTCCGCCAGAGGAGGTCCTCCTGGTGTGATGATGGGAAAGGCCACTGTCATTGGTTTGCTGGTGGTCTTCCAGTGGCGGCGCCCAAAATGGGGCATTCTGTGGGTATGTCAGGTGGGATGGTTCTGCAGCATCCTAAAGCCCCCTCATTAACCTGGCGTATCTCCAAACAGGCCCCTAAGCTACGTAAGCCTTGGACCCTTTGTCTGACTGTCTTTCAGTGTCAGCACCTCTCCCTGTTGTGAGGATATGGAGTTCACACTTTTTGTTCTGCACCTGTCAGGAATGGACTGAGAAGTCTTCAGCTTCATACTATGTATGCTGAATGTTTCTGGAAGGATGCATATGTTCCTTTTCCCATGACCATCTCTCTAGTGTGCCCTCTATAACCTGGGTATGAGACAGCCAACCATCTTTGAGTAGACCTGTATAGGATTACACTGTTAGGCACTAAACGCACAGCCTTTGCATGGTAATAATCTTTTAGATGGCAGAGAATGTGTCATTTTAATCTGTGTATTTCCAAAGGGGTTCTCTGAGAACAATAAGCATCTGTGTTGATGTGCTGTACATAACCTTTGTGTGGCTGCCCTATGTGTGCTTGAGATGATACAGTAAAGGGAATGAAAATGATGATATTGTATTCCAGATTCAATCTTGTAATTTAGCATTATACTAAAACTGGAACACGTTCTTACAGTACTTTAATAAAAGCAATGAGTTGAAAAAAGGCAGTGACTTAGAATGAGCAAAATATATGACAATGGAAAGAAGTTGCTTCTGATCAAGGCAAAACCAGGCTTAATTACATTAAGCCTTAATTTACATCTCATTTCCCAGGCCAATCATTTGCAATGGCACCAGGGCAATTGGAGTTTCATAATGTAGTAATCATATGTACAGATAACAAGGCCACAAATTAGGATAAGAAATCACAGGCTGGAGAAGATGAGAACATCAGCACAATAACACCGAGAAAGCAACACACGGGTCTGCCTCAAGGCAAGATAATTAGGACCAGATTTGAAAGCTTGTTTATGCTGATGAAAAGTTGAACTGAGGGCTCTGAAGCCCATAGAATCATACTGTGTGTAGAGAGCACAACATCCGTTAAGTTATTCATGAAGTCTGGATTTTACTTGGGGGGAATCTCCACGGCGACGGGTTTAGTTTGCTCTCCACTTTGTTGCGGTTTTTACTGGAGTCAAATGAGCTCCATTTGGGGACACGCGGGGGTCAAAAATCTGGATTATCCCAAAGCTAGCCTGGGGCCCTGGGCAGGTCAGATGCAGTTTACTGTGAATTGTGGCTACTGGGTGGAGTCTCATCCCCATCATAATTTAGAGAGCCTGTTCCCTCCCTCCTACTCTCATCTTGTTCCTCCCCTTCTGCTTTCCCTGGTCAGTGTGTGTGTTAGCACTCCCACCCTCCCCAACCTATGTCTGACCCTCCCCCACCCATTAAAAAAAAATTATGTACTCTCCAAAACTGTAATAGCACAATAGCAACAGGACTAAATGCAACCTCACACATTACTACATTAGTGGGGACTCTCAATCACTCAAATCACTTTAGATAGCCTGCTTTCCATCTTTAACATTCCCCCCCTTCTGTGCATGTTTACTCAGAAGTAAGAAATAAATCTCATTCCCCCTGCAGTGAAAGGGTTAAAGGCAAACTGTAGTAACTCACCCTAAAGCACTCTTTCCCTTCTCTGTTGCTCTCTTAAATCGTGATTGTGAAGTTGTGCTTCTTTGATGTTCTACGATCTTGCCTTCTCATAGCAGGGGGAAGGAGAAAGGGAGAAAGACGGGGTGGAAGCAGTAGGCAAAAGTGCACACATGGGGAAAAATGGGGTGGGGAGCAGTAACTCCGCAGCAGATTGCTGAGATGCGGCGAAATGTGGGGGGGAAGCTAGAAATGGGGAACATTGCAATCCTATGCATCTCTACTCAGAATTAAGACCCATTGCGTTCAATGGGGCTTCCTCCCCTGTAAGTGGGTTTAGAATTGCAGCCAACATCTCCCAGAGGAGTTCTGAGGAAAAAAAAGAACATTAATAATAATAATAATAATAATAATAATAATAATAATAAAATGAGGAGAATCCCTACCAAAACGGGCAAGCTGAAATCTGAATTTGAAGACTTCGTTGTGAACCGAGTCCTTGAAACCCTCCCCTGCACCCCAATTTTGCTGCATCCTAGCAATCTGCTTCAAATTCAGTCTTAAGGTGTTACTAGTTAGCCTTTAACACTTTCACTGCAAGGGAATGAGATTTATTTCTTACTTCTGAGTAAACATGCACAGAATAGGGGGGATGTTAAAGATTGAAACCAGGCTCCACTCTCCCAACAGGCGGCTGTGGTTGGTGATACTGGAGTGCTTACTTCAGGTTCACGATGGAGCAGCAATGTGCTATTTTGATGTTGCACTTTTAAGGGGATTTTTTTTTAAGGTAGAGGCTGCCGAGCAGAGCACACCTATACTTTCGGGGGGATGGCCACCAGAGGTTAGTGGTAGGCAAAGTGAAGTAAATACCATGGAGTAGCTCAGAACTCCTGAAGGGCCAGCTGCAAAAATGGCAGAAACATTGGGGAAACGCAAGGAGGGGAAACATTGGGGGACCTTGACCGGGGTCGGTGAGGTCACAGCCAGGTGAAAGACACACCCCTGGGCAGGGCTATCATGCCAATGTAAATGAGGAGGGTTGGTACTCACCGCAACAGAAGCACAGACAAGCTGAATTAAGAAAAACAATTGGACTAAATGTAGTCTCAGAAAAACAGTTTTTTCCGTGAAAATCTTCGGGATGGCTAAGAGATGGCCATGATGTTATGTGCCCAGAATGACCTCCAGACGCAGCCAACTTGCAGTAAATTGATCATGGAGACACCCCCCTCCCCTGGTTTCTTTCTTTCATTTCTCAAGTGATGCAGGAAATGGAGCAAGGACTAGCAAAGTGATACAACTGCAGTCATGGGGAGGCATGCTGAGACCTGTCCACGGTGGCCGTGATCATGTTGCAGTATATTTGAACCAGAAGCCACACCCAAAGGCTCTTCAAAACAAGCGGGATCTTATGGCATGATTTTAGTTATTACGATGTGTCTACATGATACATCCCTTGCCATTTAAATGGAGGAGTTGAAGTTATATGATCATGGTGTTGTTGCTATGTTGGTCCCATGCAATAGGAAATGTGGACTGGATAAGAAGATGCTACTGATGTAGAGCCCAGGTATGTGCTTTGGGGTGTAAGGGGAGCGTCTGAGTGAAGAAGCTTCTCCATTAACTTCGTGGGACAGGGGAAAGCAAAGCTACATCTCTTTGTATACGTGCAGAGCTGCCTCCTTTACTGAAATGAATGAAGGATCCCTTGTGGGATGTGGGTGCTGTGGGCGCATCAGAGATCCTCCTCCTGTGTACACAAGGAATCATTGTCCACATGTATATTGGTGTAGTGGCTTTTCACAGAAGACAGAGGTGAGGAGTGAAGTGTGAACTTTTCACAGAGCCATATTCAGTGTCTAGTAGCATGTGTATACTTACTTAGCAGAGTAGTTGTCAATTGCTACGGTTAGAGTTGTCTGATATAGCTCTACACAAATATAATGAAGGTCAGTACTTTTTGCTCCCCTTCATGGATCACTGCCTTGTTGTGGCGAAGGGGCTTGCATAACTCAGTGAAGCCATAAGCTATGCCGTGCAGGGCCACCCAAGACGGACAGGTCATGGTGGAGAGTTCTGACAAAATGTGGTCCACTGGAGAAGGAAATGGCAACCCACCCCAGTATTCTTGCCAAGAAAACCCCATGGAACGTATCACAAGGCTAAAAGATATGATGCTGGAAGATGAGCCCCTCAGGTCGGAAGGTGTCCAATATACTACTGGGGAAGAGCAGAGGATATTTCCAAGTAGCGCCTGAAAGAGTGAAGCGGCCGGGCCAAAGCCAAAAGGACACTCAGCTGTGGATGTGTCTGGTGGTGAAAAGGAAGTCCAATGCTGTAAAGAACAATATTGTTTAGGAACCTGGAATGTCAGATCAATGAATCAAGGTAAGCTGGAGGTGGTCAAACATGAGATGGCAAGATTGAACATCGGCATCTTGGGAATCAGCGAACTAAAATGGACAAGCATGGGCGAATTTAATTCAGGTGACCATCATATCTACTACTGTGGGCAAGAATCCCTTAGAAGAAATGGAGTAGCACTCATAGTCAATAAAAGAGTGGGAAAAGCAGTACTTGGGTACAACCTCAAAAACGATAGAATGATCTCAGTACGAAACCAAGGCAAACCATTCACCGTCACAGTAATTCAAGTCTATGCCCCAACCACTGAGGCTGAAGAAGCTGAGGTTGATCGGTTCTATGAAGACCTACAACACCTTCTAGAACTAACACCAAAAAAAGATGTCCTCTTCATCATAGGGGATTGGAATGCTAAAGTAGGAAGTCAAGGAATCACCGGGATAACAGGCAAGCATGGCCTTGGTGTACAAAATGAAGCAGGACAAAGGCTAATAGAGTTTTGCCAAGAGAACACGCTGACCATAGCCAACACTCTTTTCCAACAGCACAAGAGGCGACTCTACACATGGACATCACCAGACGGTCAATATCGAAATCAGATTGATTATGTACTTTGCAGCCAAAGATGGAGAAGCTCCATACAGTCAGTAAGAACAAGACCTGGAGCTGACTGTGGCTCAGATCATGAGCTTCTTATTGCAAAATTTCGGCTTAAATTGAAGAACGTCGGGAAAACCACTAAACCATTCAGGTATGACCTAAATCATATCCCTTATGAATATACAGTGGAGGTGAGGAATAGATTTAAGAAATTAGACCTGAAAGACAGAGTGCTTGAGAAACTATGGACGGAGGTCCGTAACATTGTTCAGGAGGTAGCAGTTAAATTCGTCCCAAAGAAAAATAAATGTAAGAAAGCAAAGCGGCTGTCTGATGAGGCTTTACAAATAGCTGAGGAAAGAAGGGAAGTGAAAAGCAAGGGAGAAAGGGGAAGATATATCCAACTGAATGCACAGTTCCAGAGAATAGCAAGGAGAGACAAGAAGGCCTTAAATGAACAATGCAAAGAAATTGAGGAAAACAATAGAATGGGAAGGACTAGAGATCTTTTCAAGAAAATTGGAGATATCAAGGGAATGTTTTGTGCAAAGAAGGGCATGATAAAGGACAAAGAAGGCAGGGACCTAACAGAAGCAAATGAGACTAAGAAGGGGTGGAAAGAATACATAGAAGAACTATACAGGGAAGATTTTAATGTCCCTGATAGCCATGATAGTGCGGTCACTGAACTTAAGCCGGACATCCTCGAGAGTGAAGTCAAGTGGGCCTTAGGAAGCATTACTAACAACAAAGCTAGTGGAGATGACAGTATTCCAGCTGAGCTATTTAAAATCCTAAAAGATGATGCCGTTAAAGTGCTGCACTCAATATGCCAACAAATTTGGAACACTCAACAGTGGCCACAAGACTGGAAAAGGTCAGTTTACATTCCAATTCCAAAGAAGGGCAATGCCAAAGAGTGTTCAAACTACTGTACAATTGTGCTCATTTCACATGCCAGCAAGGTTATGCTCAAAATCCTACAAGCTGGCTTCAGCAGTACGTGAACCAAGAACTCCCGGAAGTACAAGCTGGGTTTTGAAGAGGCAGAGGAACTAGAGATCAAATTGCCAACATTCTCTGGATCATGGAGAAAGCAAGAGAATTCCAGAAAAACATCTATTTCTGTAGCCATGAAATTAAAAGACGCTTGCTCCTTGGGAGGAAAGCTATGGCAAACCTAGGCAGCATAGTAAGAAGCAGAGACATCACCTTGCCGACAAAGGTTCGTATAATCAAAGTGATGGTTTTCCCAGTAGTAACGTATGGCTGTGAGAGCTGGACTATAAGGAAGGCTGAGCGCCGAAGAATTGATGCTTTCGAACTGTGGTGCTGGTGAAGACTCTCACGAGTCCCCTGGACTGCAAGGAGGTCAAAGCAGTCAATCCTAAAGGAAATCAACCCTGAGTGCTCATTGGAAGGACAGATACTGAAGCTGAAGCTCAAATACTTTGGCCACCTAATGCGAAGAGAAAACTCCCTGGAAAAGACCCTGATGCTGGGAAAGATTGAAGGCAAAAGGAGAAGGGGACGGCAGAGGATGAGATGGCTAGATAGCATCACTGATGCAATGAATATGAACTTGAGCACGCTCTGGGAGAGGGCGGAGGACAGGAAGGCCTGGCATGCTATGGTCCATGGGGTCACGAAGAGTCAGACACGACTTAACGACTGAACAACAAGAACAACTTATTGCTGCTAACATCCAACAGATAATGTTCAGTGGCTGTTCATACTTTCTTTCTTATAAGATTGTTCTTCCTTGCTGTGAGAAACTCTCTTTCCTGCCAAGAAAGGCCTGCCTTTTTCCTCCTTGGTGAAGAGAGGCATGTGTGTGTGTTTTCTGACAGTTTCTGGAACTTAGGAGAAACAACCATAAAGTCCAAACAAACTGGCTTGCTCTTTGTTCTCATCTGCTCAGAAAAACAGCCCCAGCGGCAACCCCTGCTGCTTCCAGGTAACTGGAGCAGCTACAGCTTTGAGTTGAGGGGCATGCGTAAGCCTATCTGTGCTTTTATTGTCTGCATCCACTTTCTATCAATAAACTGTATATCATGCTTTTCACACCATGCCCTAAAATATTTTTTTCATGCCTGTATTTTTTCCTTAATGCTTAAAAACCTTAAAAGTACTTAATTTCCATTTCCTTGTTACTTTTTACATTCTTCTGGTTTTGTTATAAGTGCAATAGCAAGCCATGTAACTTCACAGTGCAAAATGTTCATAAATCAAGCATTTAATATATATATATATATATATATATATATATTCAGTAGTCTACTGTTCACTATCATGCTGATCCTACACTGAGTTAAGTACATTGACACAGCAGTCCTACGGGCCATGGTGTGGAGAACTCCCTTACCAGAAGGTGGAAGACAGGGAGGGGCAACACTGTCCTCCCTCCCTCTTCTGAGGAGATTGAAAGGAAGCCTCTCACAGTCCACCCAAGACATGCCTTCCAATTCACTCACTTTTATCTCTACCGATTTTGAGTGGCAAAGGCCTGGAGGTTGCCAGCAGGGCTGAGAGTGGGCAACTGAGATCAGATCTCCCCACTCCAGGATGGACCTCTCTCTCTGTCAGGGCTGGCCCAACCATGATGTGAGGTCATGTGCCTGCATCAGGCGGTGGAGTGGGAAGAGCGGTTAATTGCACCGCTTTCTCCACCCAAAAGGGCCCCCTGCTGCCGCCTCCTCTTCCCTCCCTCCTATTTGCTCACCAGCTGGCCAACCAGCTGGCAGGCCACTCCCACTTTCGGACCCAGCTGCGGGGCTCCTGCGAGAGTTGGATGAAATATTGCGAGAGGACCTTGGCCAACTCTTGCAGGAGCCTCGTGGCTGGGGCAGAAGGTGGGAGCAGCTGGCTGGCTGGTCAGTCAATAGGCAGGTAGGTGGGGAGGGAGGGAGGGAGGGTAGTATACAAACGGGGTGGAGCACGGGCACACCGGCGCCAGAGAGCATGCTCAGTTCCCCGTTTGGATACTACCTGGGGATGGGGAGCTGCCGCTGCCCGCCCCTGCCGCATCCCCTTCCTCCCTCCTATTTGCCACTTCCACCTTCTGCCCCAGCCGTGGGGTTCCTGTGAGAGCTGGCCGAAATATTGCGAGAGACAATAAACACATGCTAGAGCCAGTTTAAAAGAAGTTCTTATCAATTTACTTCATTAGTGCTTTTATACATATCATCAGAGGAGGCTATCTAACACTGCTTAACTACAAGCGTGCTCTAAAGCTGGGTGCATGAGTGGAAGTGAGTGAAGTCGTGAGATATGGTTACTTGCTTCCTTTCCAGAGAGACCACGTGGGGCTTGTTGCAGAGTCAAGAGGAGAAGGAGGCAGGAGGAAGAAGGAAGAGGAAGGTGAGGGAGCAGGAAATAGGAAGTGATCAAGCTACAGGACATTCTCTATTGCCCCCTAATGTCTGGAAACATGAGGAGTGCTCCTATTATACAAGTCTCACCTAACTGCATACGATAGGCCAGTAAGTAGTCTTTCACATGTTTGTGCTTTTTGAGCATTTACAGTTTTGATTTTTTTTTATCACGTCTATAATGAAGTCAGTATATATCAGGGGTGCGGGATCCTCATGTCGCTGGGCTGCCTCTTCATCTGACAACAGCCTCTCCGGCAAGGCTGTTCCTCTTCTGTGGCCCCTTCCTGCCTTCATCTTTTGCCAGTGCTGCTCAGCTGAGTGCAACAGGGAGAGACCATGGAGAGGGGAAGTTTACCATGACTTCCTCCCCTGGGCTGCTCAGCTGATTGGCAGAAACAGCTAAGCAGTGAGGAGAAGGGAGCTGTGGAGTCTCGTTACTTAAATGACAGGGCGATAGTTTTTATGCTGAAGATGTTAAAAAACAAAACAAAACTCTAGCTTCTGAAAGTATTGAAACCAGAAGCCGGAGTATTTTTTTAAAAAACAGCTTCAGCATAAAAACTATCCCTCTGTCATTTAAGCATATATGGGGCAATGTTACAGCCTCTATTCCTTTCTCATGATATTTCAACTCAAAAGAACATAAAAAGATCAGGCCAATGGCCCATCTAAGTTCAGCATTCTGTTCACACAGTGGCCAACCAGCTGTCGACTGGGACCCCACAAGCAGGATACAAGTGCAACAGCACCCTCCTGCCCATGTTCCCCAGCAACTGGTGTACATAGGCTTACTGCCTCTGATACTGGAGGTAGCACATAGCCATCAGTAGCCACTGATAGCCTTCTTGTCCAGGAATTAGTCTAACCCCCTTTTAAAGCCATCCAAATTGGTGACTACCACTATGTCTTGTGGTAGCAAATTCCATAGTTTAATTATGTGCTGTGTAAAGAAGCACTTCTTTTTATCTGTTCTGCATCTTCCACCAATCAGCTTGATGGGATGACCCCAGGTTCTAGTATTCTGAGAGAGGGAGAAAAATGTCTCCCTATCCACATTCTCCACACTATGCATAGTTTTGTAAGCCTCTATCATGTCTCCCTTTACCCTCCTTTTTTCCAGGCTAAACAATCCCAGTTGTTGTAACCTTCCCTCATAGGGGGATGCTCTAGCCCCTTGATCATTTTAGTTGCCATTTTCTGCACTTTTTCCAGTGCTACAATATCTTGTTTTAGGTGTGTTGACCAGTATTCTAAGTGTGGTCGCACCATACCTTTGTATAAGGGCAGTATGATATTGGCAGGTTTATTCTCAATTCCTTTTCTAATTATGCCTAACATGGAGTTTGCCTTTTTTACAGCAGCCGCACACTGGGTTGACATTTTCATCGAGCTGTCCACCACAACCCCAAGATCTCTTTCTTGGTTGGTCATTGGTAGCTCAGATCCCATCAGGTTATACTTGAAGTTGGGATTTCCCCCCCAATGTGCATCGCTTTACACTTGCTGGAA
This sequence comes from Heloderma suspectum, assembly GCF_057233095.1. Lineage (NCBI taxonomy): Eukaryota > Metazoa > Chordata > Lepidosauria > Squamata > Helodermatidae > Heloderma > Heloderma suspectum. The sequence goes on from NC_139458.1 coordinate 51,399,223, forward strand.
TAAGCATTTATCTAGTCAATGTGGGATAATTGAAGTCACCCATTATTACAACACTTCCTCGTTTGGAGGTCTCCCTGATTTTGTTTTCCATCTCAAGATCACCCTGAGCATTTTGGTCTGGGGGATGATAGCGTGTTCCTTCCTGGCATTAAATTAGTTTTGGAGTCTGGCATTGTCACCCACAGCGCTTCTGTGGAAGAGTCTAACCCTTTTAGGTGTTCTAGTCTGCTTGACATTATGCCCTTTTTGACATACAGGGCAACACCTCCCCCAGTACTCCTGAGGATAGGATGTGAATCCAACAAAAACACAGTGTAATGTGGTACACAGAACTCTTTCGTCATGTAAGTACTTCCATCCATTTCAATTGTGGCACTTAATCTGTTCAGGCAATTCAACACCTTCACAGAGTGGAAACCTTTGGAACTCTATCACCAAGGAAGAGGCTGTGGCTTGAATAGGGTGGTCTTGTGTTTTAAAAGTCTCCTGTTCTGTTTTTGTGAAGAAAGGGATTTCTTCAGTGCTTCTATCTTAGTACTAAACTGATAAATGCAGGAGTGCAGGGAAGCTTCCATGTGAATGGGCCCTTAACTCTGTGACACCCAGATTAACTGAGATTAGTCTATGTGAGCAGCTTCATTCACAATTCATGTAGATCCATTGCTGTATTTGGTATACTGTGATTCAGGACACAGCCTTCTTATTCAGCACACAACAGATCACTGTTATAGCATGCATGCTCTTAGTGGTGGGAATATTGCAACCTCATCTGCAAGTTACAAGGGGGCAGCGTTGCAGTTATGCATGGGAGTTTTGGGCATAGCTAGCCATAAGATCTCTATAGCCTACAGTGTGATTTCCTGTGATTTGCTCCTCCCATTCCTCCCCCCGCCCGACTTCACCACTGCTGCGAGCCCATATGCTTGCTCTGGCTCACTCCTGCCAGTGTAATAGGGCACAGAATGGGCTGAACAAATTCTCTTGAAACTCTACACTGTGCTTGCATAGTATGTGCAAGAGTATTTGCTAATAAACTGTTTTTTAAAGAAGAGCATGGTCTTCTTTTTTTAGCCTTGTGTGCATGTGGGACTGGTAAACAATAATTTTGTTCTGCCTTTTGTTTTTTCTCTAGTCCAGACTCTGGTGTCAGGGTGGAAACTGAGCCCATAGAGCCCCAGAGCAGTTCTGATTCTGAGGAGGAACAGCTATCCGTGGGAGAGGAGCCAGCTCAGCCCTCACAGGCACAGCAGCTCGCAGAGATTCCTCCTGCTGGCATTCCTGAGTTAGATAGTGATCCTAGCAGTGAGAAAGTGCGGGAGGGGGGCTTGCTAGATGCTTGACACAGACGCAGGGAGTGATGAGCAATGGAGGGCATGGAAAGGAGGGGTAGCGCCCGTTTGGCGCGCAAGCAACGGCTGCCTCCCATGGACCCAAGGGAAAGAGGGAGGATCTCTCCCTAGCCCATAAGTTCTGGGTCTTCAACTGACTCTCTTTCAAATGGGGATCAACTGCCTATTCGAAGCTTAGGCCACTCTGCTGTTCCTTGCTTTAGTCGCTGGTGATTAGCATCTGAAAGAGTCATTAAGTTGTAAAAGCTTTGAAAAGAATCCTTTCGTCTGTGTCCTGAGTTGGCTATTGGAGTCTACTGAAAAAGGCCGCCAGGGAGCTCCTGACATCTGGATACCTTACTTTTTATTTAATTCAAAAGGAATTTGTGTTGACTAGTCTGGGGCTGAGATCAGTTCAAGGTTGGCCTTACCTCAGCCTTCCCCAGCCTGGTGCCCTCCAGATGTTTTGGACTTCAGCTCCCATCAGCCCAACCCAACATAGCTCATGGCCAGGAATTCTGGGAGTTGTAGTCCACAACATCTGGAGGGCAACAGGTTGGGGAAGGCTGCCCTAGACTTAGGCAGAGTGAGAGTCAAACTACACAAGATGTTAAATGCATAGCAGGGAGCTGACCCTCTTTCTTTCTTTCTTTCTTTCTTTCTTTCTTTCTTTCTTTCTTTCTTATCCAGATTGGGACCACCATGCATGGGCAGGGAAGGTTTAAACATTCCTCTCCCAGCCTGTTGTTTTTCAAAAGTTGGCAGCAATTGAGGTTTTTTTTTTCTTTTTCAAGCCCAGGTGTGTATGTGTGTCATTTCAGAAAACAAGTGGCTGCAGGGGTTAAACCTTCCCAACCTGTGTGCAATAGTCTCAATCTGGATTGGGGCCTTGCATGCTTACTTTAGATTAAGAAAGAAAGAGAGAGTCAGCTGCACACCATGTATTTGTCAGAGGTGTTTCTGAGTGCCGGGAGTGGGATAGCAGTTCAGATTCTGAAGGAGAACTGCCAGACATGGGGGAGGGGTTTTCCCAGGCTAGTCCAGATATGAGTAGGCCGGCTTCCCAGGTTACAAACGTCCAGCTGGCTGAGGATGAGGGTCCCTCTTCACCGCCCCCATGAGAGGCAGTGAACAGGAGGAGGTGAGGTCCGGGAAGTATGACCTAATAGATGCCAGACGCAGGTGCAAAGAGGGAGAAGGCAGGGGCAGAACTTAGACGGTCTACCCGGTTGGCCTGCGTGAAAAGCTGCGCTTAGAGGCTTCATGAGAAGAGAGGGACCTCCCCTCCTTAAGCTAGGCTAGTCATACCGCCTCCCTCTTCAAATGGTGACAACTCTCGTAACTTCCCTTTGAATCCCCTGAAGGCATTCCTTTGTAGACTGAGAGTCACTGAGAATTTGCATCTATATGACCCTGTGAAGTAATGGATTAAAAACTGTAGACTGAAGCCTCTCGTCTGTGTATGTTTGGGCTTAGAAGTAAAGTGTGGGCTACAGGAATCCTGACAGTATTAAATGTATTGTGTGGTTTGACCCTCAGATTTTAGGTGTGGTGAAAGGGTAGTAAATTATTAGTTATTCCATTTATTATTGCCTACAATTGTTGAAGTACATGAAGGTTTTTGTTTTTGTTTTAAATCAGATCCATGTGGTATTCCTTTGCTAAATCCATCTTACAGCCTGCAGATGGCACTATATCAAAGTCCTGAGTTTTGTAGTCTTTTAATTACTATACTTTGATTATGGCATTAGATCTGACGAGCAAGAGAGTAATGAGGAAGAGAGAAGAGAACACGCTCCAGCAAATTACCAATCCAGGTGAACAGCCTAAAGAGACAGCAATCTGCTCATTTACTAGGACTTTTTCGATGGTTCTCTTAACAATGTCTGCCATAATTTCAGTGGTTACATGACTCCAATATGGCAGCACTGCATGAGGTGTCAAAACTGGAAGAAAATAATGAGAAGGAACCACTTCTGTTTCTTCTTCAAAAGGAAGAAGCAGTAAGATAAATAGTGAGTTTACTGCTATATCCAGTGGTGGTTCATGGCCAATTTGACTGGTGGAGCCAAGGAGTCACCGGTGGGAGGGCCAATATTGTGCAGGGGAGCTTTTAAAGATATAAAAGTTGGCTGGCCAGCCATCCGACACAGAGTTGTTTTTTTTTTTAAGACATAGCATTGTGCCAATGCATTATAAGCCTGTTTATTATTTTTTACAGACTCACAAATTATTAGTGAGCCCATAATTTTTCCAGATTCACAAATGCATTATAAGCCAGGTTGTGATTTTTCCACACTCACAAATGAACTATAAGACCGTTTGTGATTTTTCCAGTCTCACAAAACAAAAGCCAGTTTATGATTTTTCCAGTCTCACAACACATTTTAAAGCCAGTTTGTGATTTTTCTAGTTTCAGAAAAGAATTATAACTTAGACTCACAAATAAATTACATACTCCTCCTCCCAGTCTCCTATTTAAACAAGTTTACATACCAGAAATGTACTGGTCTGGTCTGGCTTCTCAAAGCAATCAGAGAAATAGCAAGCAAGCAGGCACAATCTCTCTCTCTCTCTGCTTCTTTTCTAACAACTTGCCATGTGTTTGACCGGCTGGCTTGGCTTAGCCAGGGAGTCAGCCAGTAATGCGCCCCTGGTCGACCACCCCATTGCCCAGTAGACCTCCTCCCTTGAGGAAGGAAGGGGTCTTCTCTTATTGGCTAGCTCAGACTAACAGCCTGAGCCAATTTTTTAAAAAATTCCCCTTGATCTAGGGAAACTCTCCCCACTGGGCAGCTTTGAAATGCTTTTTCCTTGTGGGGAAAGGCTCTGTCCATGCATATCACCGCATGGCTGCCACAATGGGAAGCCAGCGGTTGTGCAGTGATTTTTTCCCCTTTAATACAGGCAGGCGGAGGCAGGCGGGGGCAGGCACACCCAGCCTCAACACTGGAAGCGCCCTTGGCTATTTCCAAGACATCTAAGAAACAGTATGCAGAGTTCTTCATCAGAAAATAAGTCATGGAGATAAAAAGGGCAGCATGTTGTACAACTCTAGGAAGGAGACTTGAGCCCAAGAGCGATGTGATGAGGATGATTATAAGAAGAACCCTGTTGAATCAGACCAAAAGCTTATCTAATCCAGCATTCCATTCCCACAGTGGCCAATCTGATCCCCAATGGGAAGCCCACAAGCAGGACGAGAGTGCAACAGCACCCTCTGCTCGTGTTCCAGTGCTGAGAAGCATGCTGCCTGTGATATTGGAGAATATACGGCCATCATGACTAGTAGCCATTAACAGTCTTATCCGCCATGAATTTGTCCAGTCCCCTTTTACAGCCCATTCAGATTCGTCACCATCACTGCATCTTGTTACATGCACCTGAATTCTCTGCGCAATGAGAAGTTTCGGGGGTGCAGCACTTACCTGGGCTTGCTCTCCTTTAGAATGAAGTCATGGGAGGCTTATGGCTTTTGCAATATTAGCATTTATTTACAAATGTACAGGCTGAGCATAAGTGGAATGGCACAGCTCTGGTCAACAGTCCTACAGATGAGTTCAGTTCTATCTCTGTTCCTTTTGCCTCTGTTTCTTCATAAACACACAGCTTGAAGAGGTATCCCTACCAAAAGGAGTTTCTAGCAATTTCCTTGTCATTCAAAAGAAGATGGTCTGGCAATTATTTTTTTATTTGTGACAGTTATATACCGCTAAATATAATAAAATCCCTAAGTGGTTTACATATAAGTAACTAGTCCCTATGGCAGCCTATTACTTTAGTTGACTTAACAATAGAATGTACCTGGCTAGATGATGCACCTGGACTAAGCCTGCTTGGCCAGCTTCAGGCCCATCCTTGCACTTAGAATCAAGAACCACCGACTTGGAAGGCACTTCCAAGAGATCATTCAGCTCAGCCCACAATCCCATGATAGCACCTTCGCTTCTTCACACTTTATAGTATTGAGTATTTCTTTATGGTGTTTCTAAAGGTTCCTTTGGAAATGCTGTTGTGTACGCGAAGATTCACATTGTGCGCCAGCACATGGGCTCTACATGTCATGGGGTACAGGAGCAAGCTTCAAGATCACACGTTTCAAATGTTTTATTTGAACAGCTACCTACTCATCTTCATGACCCCACTCCACCCACGCAATCTGTCTGCTGTGATAAATAAATTAAGCAGGGGTGCTGTGTGTTGGAAAATGAATTCTTAAGTTCCAAACAAACCATCAAAATATATTACGTAAGAATAGTTGTGGTGTTATTTATTTTCAATATTTCTTGGCCACCTTTCAGGGCAGGAGCTATGTCGGTTCCAATGTTAAACAACGGGACCAAAACTTACTGAAGTGGATCAACTGTGTTGGTAGGGCAGTGAGCTTTTGAGATGAGCAAAATACTGCTGTTTCAAGAATTCCTTTCAGCTTGAAAGTTTGTTTCCCCACACCAGCAGTCCAACTGAGGATATTATCTAAATTATTTTGAATTCTTTCAACCTACAGACATTCTCCCCATGTCTGTGATTATTAGATGTGCTTCTTTTAAAACGTGAAAGTCGTGAGTCCAAACATTTTTAAGAGGTTACCGATTCTGCAATAGACTTGTGGATATAAAACACTGATTGAAATTATCACAGTCATAAAATTTCTAAATCTGTGGATATAAGCCTTTCCTCATAAGGGTGATTAGGCACAAGTAAGGTTGCCTGTTTTTTAAAAAAGTATTATTATTCAATGCCTTCCTATTATAGATCTCATCTGTGAGGGTAATTGCCTCCTATAATTGTGGAAAGAGATGTGCAAATAGGCCTAGTGTCCTTTCCCACCTCAGATTCCATTGTTTGTCCTCCCTTTTGGGGTAAACTACAGAATATTTACAAATGGCCTCCAGCTTCCTGAGGTATGAATAACCACCAGGCCATTTATTCTCACTTAATAACAGAAATGAATTAATGACAAATCTACAGAGTTGAAGCCCTCCTGCCTTTATGTCAGCTTATCAGTGTCAGGCAGCCTGCCTATCTACACACATACTGGGCCATTAGAGGAAATTGCTGACTGACCTCTGGCTGCTTTTTGATTGTTTGGAGTAATTAGTAAACGAAGAGCTGTTTTTCTTCCTCTACCAAAAAAACAAACAACCCCCCCACGCCCTTTTGCAGAGTTATTAATAGAATCCTGGTATCCAGGCTATGATAACCTGCCTTTAATGCTACTTCTCTTAGTTCATTCTACAATAAGTTGGAAAGCAGCTATTAATAGCAGCATGTCCAAGATTGATGCAATTGTTACTGGGCAGCTCTGTCATCATTCTCTCCCCTTACCTCTCAAGCAGAGACCTTTTGCTTCTGCTGAAGCACAGTATCTTGAAATTATAAATAGGAAAAATCAAAGGTTCCAGAATCCAGAGCACCTTTGGTTCCCAGGCAGACTGCTACGTAGAAATAAAAAGGGTAAATTACCTTTTGGGAGTGTTTCTTTTTCGTTTGATAAATACATTAATAACAGTCTACAGCAGAAGATTTCAGAGGACATTGTAAAATATATAAGGAATTAGGCTGCTAGGCATATACTGAAATAAAATATTTTGGGGGGTGGCTCCACAGTCGATTTGCTGTGAACTGGCTTCATTTGGAGGTCGTTCGGGGCATATAACGACATGGCCATCCAGCAGCCACCCAGGAGCTTTTTGCGGAAAAACTGAGATGTGCCTTTCACTGTGATCCCGGTCAAGGAGTGTTTCCCATTGCTGTGTTTCCCATCGCTGTGTTTCCCAGCACAAACCTATTTGTGTCTACTCAGAAGTAACTTCCCACTGTGATCAATGAGGCTTGTTCCATAAAAGCGCACTCCCGAAGTTGCTGAGATTCCCATCAATAGAAATATCGTATGTAGGAGCCTTAAAGCACTAAATAATTCCCCTAAAGGCTGTGAAGTGTGATCTCAAAGCTGCATTTCTTTGACGTTGGGTTCATTGCTTTTAGGACATAACTAATCCGCAGCTTCGATCCTTCACAGCATCACACAGCTGGAGCATCGGGGGAAGGAGAAATGGGGCAGACAGGGCTGGCTGGAGCCAGGGCAAATCAAGTATCCACAGGTTAAAGGATGACTGGAGTAACCCTCCTAAAGGCTGCAAAGTGTGATTTCGAAGCTGCGTTTCTTTGATGTTTGTTCATTGTTTTTAAGTAACTAATCTGCAGCTTTGATCCTTTGACACAGTGGGAGCTTAATGGGGAAGAAGAAGGGGGGGAGAGCCTGGATGGGGGCGGGGGGAGGCTCTCTCATTGGTTGAGTTTCAGGGAGAAGGAGGAGAAAGCGGGGTAGAGCCTGTATGGGGGGGGCAGGGGGAGAGCCTCTCTCATTGGTTGAGCAGCCCCTGCCAGTCTGATGACATTCAGTTCCAATCCCCTCACCCTACCTGGATGTATGTGCCTGTGAAGCGACTTATAAAGGTGTGGAGCACTTGTTTGCAGAGTCCTGCATGGACCAAAACCGATTCCTTGAAAAACCTGGGTAAGCTACCATTCGCTTCTGATTCTGTTGTCCTGGAGATTCCCCCTTGGTCTTGGCTGCAGCCTTCTTAATCAGTAGCGTAGTGGCAAATTCAGAAGTGCAGGGTCCCTTCGTGACAGTCACAGCCACGCCCCTTCTAAGATTGTACAACCTTGTAAGACATACAGCCTTCAACTGGGATCCAAAAACAGTGCAGCTGAGAGTAAGGCAGGGGTATTTCAGTTGGAAGTCTGAGAAAAAATTCAAGAGTGTTAAAATCTTTTTCACTCACTCAAACGCAAACATTTTAGGTTTTCAAAATATGATACTCTATGAAAGCTTCATCCTCTCAACTCAGCCCTCATGGACAGATCCCTTCTCATTTAAACAGCCCCCTTGCACACTCCCTTAGCGCCCCAACGTTACCCATTAGCCCTCCCTAAGCTCCTTCATTATATCTCCCCCTCCCACAGAAACGTCCACACACCCAGCTGGATTGAACTACACACACACACACACACACACACACACAAAGAGAGAGAGAGAGAGAGTGGTGTAGTGGTAAATTTGGAAATGCAGGAGCTCATTGTGACATTCTCCAAGGGCAGTCCAAAAATTTCAGGCAGCTATGTCGATCCATATCAACAGACCAGTTCTAGGAGTTTTCATCTCCACCAGCAGCAAGTCTTTGGTAAAGCAAGACCTATTTGCTTTACCGAAGATGAAAACTCCTAGAACTGGTCTGTTGATTTGGATCGACATAGCTGCCTGAAATTTTTGGACTTGAAATTTTTAAGACCTAATTGCCCATTTGGCACCAAGTCATCCCAAATACTTTGCATTCCAACATGGAATAATATATTGCTGCTTGGAAAATTCATTCCCTTCCACAGTGAGGATCGCAGCTAAGCTCAGAGGGAACAGGGAATTCTGAGGGGGGTGGCAGATGACATCAGAGTTCCTGCTAATGAAAAAGTGCTGCGGCTGTGTCCCTGCGAGCCCTGCCTCCACTACACCACTGTTCTTAACAGGAAGATTCACACAGCAATCACATTGCTATGGGTTGAAATTGTCCTATGGATGCAAAAGCATGCATGAAATTGAAGAGTGATTGCTATGTCAATTATCTTAATCCAAATGTTTAATGTGGTGGTAGGGTTGCCAACTGACCAGGAAAAAACAAAACAAAAACAAACAAACAGGTCTGCTGCTATGCGTTTAATACTAGCTTGATCTGCCTTTTATCCAGAAATCTTTGGGTGAAACATCATGGCATAGAGATCATCCTCTAAATTGCTACTGAGCAAGGTACTGTAAAACATAAATGAGAATGGGACATTAAAAAGTTAGCAACACTGCATGGAGAAACAATTACTGAAACTCATAACAGGCTTAAAAATGTGTTACGTTCATTATCTGCCCTCTTCCAGGAAGCTCAGTACAGCATGTGCGTGGTTTCCAAGTAATTATCATGTATCTTATAATCTTACCCTAATCTTACCTAGCCTCCTGATTCCTCCTTGCTCATGATGCCCCCACCCCAGTTTTTATTTTTAATTATTTTTCATCAGTTATTTTCCCCAGCTGGGCTCTGAACCAGAAATAAACCCACACAGGGGGAAAACGAGGCCTGGGGGCCTGCCCTATAAGTGCTCATGGCCTCCACATTTCACATATCTATCTTAGCAAATGTGGATTTGGGAACATGCATTTGCTTGGCATAACACTGATTCTCAGACTATTAGCCAGCCACTATACTACTCCGTCTCGCTTTAATCATCTAGCTAGTGACCATCACCGATGCAATGAATATGAACTAGAGCACGCTCCGGGAGAGAGCGCAGGACAGGAAGTCCATGGGGTCATGAAGAGTCGGACACGACTGAACAGCTGAACAACTGAACAACAACAGTGGCCAGGCTCAAAACTGCTTAGCTTCAAATATGACTATATGAGACACCTTTAGGCTATTTTCAGGATGCCTCAGATGGTGTTCAGACTCTGGGTTGTACCCTGTTCTCCCCCCCCCCCCACCCACAGATATGTTTTGAAACCCAGGTTGCAGTGGTGGAGGGGAGTGCTTTTCACCATCTCCAACTGGTGAGAATTCTGCAGCTCTCCCTTCTCTCTGATGCAACCATCCACATCTTAATAATTTTGAAAGTGGGCTACTGTATATGTACTTTAAGTGGGACTGCTCTCGACGACTGTTCAGAAGTTTCAGCTGTTGCAGAAAATGGTAGACTGTATCCTGAGAGGTGCAAGTCATACCCCCTCTACTCAGCACTGGTTAGGCCTCATCTGGAGTACTGTGTCCAATTCTGTGCACCGCACTTTAAGAAGGATGCAGACAAGCTGGAGAGGGTTCAGAGAAGGGCAACAAAGATGATCAGAGGACTGGAAACAGCCCTGTGAGGAAAGACTGAAAGAACTGGGCATGTTTAGCCTTGAGAAGAGAAGACTGGGGGGAGATATGATAGTGCTCTTCAAGTACTTGAAAGGTTGTCACAGAGAGGAAGGCCAGGATCTCTTGATCATCCCAGAATGCAGGACATGGAATAATGGGCTCAAGTTACAGGAAGCCAGATTCCGGCTGAACATCAGGAGAAGTTTCCTGACTGCTAGAGCAATACGACAATGGAACCAATTCCCTAGGGAGGTGGGGGGCTCTCCCACACCGGAGGCATTCAAGACGAGGCCGGACAGCCATCTGTCAGGGATGCTCTGACTTGGATTCTGGCATTGAGCAGGGGGTTGGACTCGATGGTCTTCCAACCCTACTATTCTATGCTTCTACCTTTGCTTTAGCATCTGCAGTGACATCCTATCATTTTAATTTTATTTATTGTTTAAAAATTCTATCCTGCCTTTCAATCTGAAGGTTTCCTAGGCAGTTATTTGGTGTGTACAAATCAAGGTAACAGTCAGACCAGCATGTGGCATTCTCGGGCAGCTGCTATACCCTGGCAGGGCCAATTGCAGTGATCTTTGCCTGCTCTTGCTCCCCTCACTGGGTAGATTGAGAGCTTTTCTACACAAGGAATTTATCGTGCACTCGTCATTCCTTACAGTTGTTCATGGGTTCTTTAGATGAAATTGTGACCCTCTGGCTTTGCGTCTGTTTTTTAAGAGCACTTGGGGGGGGGGGGTTAGAACATGGAAAATCGAGTATTATTCGTGAAGGCGAAAGAAACCATATTTTTCCTAATTGTGTAATTGCACTATTCTGCTACAGTGCAGTGTGCCACCAAGAGGTAATGTAGTAGAAAAGCAGGGAAGGAAAAGTTCTTTGGGAAGGAGCCTGGGGAAGGAGGACCAGCCAGCAGCTGCACCAGGTGGATCCTGAGCCTGAGCCTGCTTCTGCCCCCGCCCACAGGTACTTAAGGCGGGGCTGCCAGAGGCTGCTCGGGAAGGAGCCTGGGGAAGGAGGACCAGCCAGCAGCTGCACCTGGTGGATCCTCAGCCTGAGCCTGCTTCTGCCCCCGCCCACAGGTACTTAAGGCGGGGCTGCCAGAGGCTGCTTGGGAAGGAGCACTTAGCGTCGCACTTGGAGTTGCGTAGGACCTGAAGATCTACCCACCTGCCTCTCCAGAGACACCAGCAGCCACAATACCAGCAGCAAATAGCAGCAGCAGCAGAGGGCAGCAGCTTTAAAGACAAGGGGAAGGGGCAAACGTGGACTATCTGCTCCTTCTTAGCTGCTGTTCTCTTTTATCTCTTTTATATTCTTTTAAACTGTTGTGTATTTTATATCTTAATATTTTAATATGTGCCTGGGAGGACTATTGGGCAACTCAGGGGGTCGGGGAGGTGGCACCATAACTGTGGTCACGGGCAGGGGGAGGTATGGCGTTGGGGGATTAACAGGCCAGCTGGAGAAGAGGGGCTAGACACCTTACAGCTGTCCCCTCTTCTGGTTCTTCCCCCAACCTGATGGTTCCTGGCAGCCTTACCAGTCTGCCCTCGGGTCTGATGGTGCTGCTGCTGAATGCCAGGTCGGCCCAAAATAAGACCTCCCTCATCCATGATTTGATTGTGGATGAGGGGGCTGACCTGGCATGTATTACTGAGACCTGGGTGGGGGAACTGGGAGGGGTCACTCTCTCCCAGCTGTGCCACCAACACCGACTTGAGGGTCGGGGAGGGGGGTTGCCGTGGTCTATAGGAAGTCAATCTCCCTCTCCAGGCTTCCTGCTCATTCGAGTGCAGATCTTGAGTGTTTGTACCTTGTATTGGGTACCCGGGACAGATTAGGGATTCTGTTGGTGTACCGCCCACCCCGCTGCCCATCAGACTCCCTGCTTGAGCTGACGGAGGTGGTCTCGGACTTGGTGTTGAGGACCCCCAGGATGATGGTCCTGGGGGATCTCAACTTCCATGCCGAGGCCGCTGTATCCGGGGCGGCTCAGGACTTCATGGCTGCCATGACGACCATGGGGCTGTCCCAACATGTCATCGGCCCAACGCATATAAAAGGACACATGCTTGATCTGGTTTTCTCGACTGGGCAGGTGGATGGTGATCTGAAAGTGGAGGAATTAACATCTGTCCCTTTGTCATGGTTAGATTACTTCCTGCTGAGGTTTAGACTTCTGGCGGCCTTTCCCCTCTGCAAGGGTGGGGGACCTATTAAAATGGTCCGCCCCCGGAGATTAATGGATTCCGATGGATTCCAGAGGGCTCTGGGGGATTTTCCTGCTGGTATGGCTGGTGCTCCTGTCGAAGCCCAGGTCGCTCTGTGGAATGCAGAGATGACTCGGGCGGTTGACACGATTGCGCCCAAGCGCCCTCTCCCTCTGAGCAGAGCCCGGCCAGCTCCTTGGTATACACCTGAGCTGAGGGCAATGAAGCAAGAGGGGAGACGGCTAGAACGCAGGTGGAGGAAAACTTGTGCTGAGTCTGACCGAACACAGGTAAGAGCCCACTATCGAGCCTACTCTGTGGCGGTGAGGGTGGCAAAGAGGCAGTTCTTTTCTACCAGCATTGCATCTTCTCAGTGTCGTCCAGCGGAGCTTTTCCGAGTGGTTCGCGGCCTGTTACATTCTGGGCCAGGGAGAGAGACGGTGGAACCCTCGGTAGCACGCTGTGACAAGTTTGCGCGGCACTTTGAGGATAAAGTCGCTCAGATTTGTCATGAATTGGACACCACCATTAATGCAGTTCCATTGGTAGAGGCTTTCAGAGCACCGTCTGGTCCAGTTTTATTGGATGAGTTTCAGTTACTGAGGCCTGAGGATGCGGACAAGGTGCTTGGCCAAGTCCGATCGACCACTTGTGTGCTTGACCCTTGCCCTTCATGGCTTATTAAATCAAACAAGGAGGGGTTGTCCGGCTGGGTCCAGGAGGTTGTAAATTCCTCCTTGAGAGAGGGAGTGGTGCCTGCTGCTTTAAAAGAGGCAGTAATTAGACCACTCCTGAAAAAGCCTAACCTGGACCCAGAGGATGTTAACAATTATAGGCCAGTGGCCAACATCCCCTTCCTGGGCAAGGTGCTTGAGCGGGTGGTTGTAGGACAGCTCCAGGTTCTTTCAGCTTCTTGAATGAAACGGATTATCTAGATCCATTTCAATCGGGCTTCAGGCCTGGTTTTGGAACGGAAACTGCCTTGGTCGCCCTGTGGGATGACCTCTGCCGGGAGAGGGACAGGGGAAGTGCGACCCTGTTGATTCTCCTGACCTCTCAGCGGCTTTCGATACCATCGACCATGGTATCCTTCTGGATAGGTTGTCTGGGTTGGGAGTTGGAGGCACTGCACTACAGTGGTTCCGCTCCTACTTGGATGGCCAATTCCAGAAGGTGGTGCTGGGGGATTATTGCTCCGTGCCATGGCAATTGTGCCATGGGGTTCCACAGGGCTCTATTTTATCCCCCATGCTGTTTAACATCTACATGAAACCGCTGGGGGAGGTTATCCGGAGGTGTGGGCTGAGGTGCCATCAATATGCGGATGACACCCAGCTCTACCTCTCTTTCTCATCAAAACCAGGTGAGGCAGTGGCTGTTCTGAACCAGTGCCTGGGCACGGTAATGGACTGGATGAGGGCTAATAAACTGAAACTCAATCCAGACAAGACGGAGGTACTGTTAGTGGGTGGTTCATCTGCCCGGCTAGGTGATATTCAACCTGTTCTGGAGGGGGTTGCACTCCCCCTAAAGGATCAGGTTCGTAGTTTGGGGGTGCTCTTGGATCCAGAACTGTCACTTGAGGCACAGGTGAACTCAGTGGCACGGAACACTTTTTATCAGCTTAGGCTGGTATACCAACTACGCCCTTATCTGGACAGAGATAGCCTAGCTACAGTTATCCATGCTCTGATAACTTCTCGTCTGGATTACTGCAATGCGTTATACGTGGGGCTGCCTTTGAAAACGGTCCGGAAACTTCAGCTGGTCCAAAATAGGGCAGCAAGACTGTTAACAGGGACTGGCCTGCGAGCTCATATTACGCCAGTACTTTTCCAGCTGCACTGGCTGCCAGTCCATTTCCGGGCCCGATTCAAAGTGCTGGTGTTAACATTCAAAGCCCTTAACGGCTTGGGGCCAGGTTACCTGAAGGATCGCCTCCTCCCATATGTGCCTGCCCGGACCTTAAGATCATCATCAGCGGCCCTTCTCTGTGAGCCCCTGCCAAAGGAAGTGAGGCGGGTGGCTACTAGGAGGAGGGCTTTTTCTGTTGTGGCACCCCGGCTCTGGAATGAGTTCCCTAGTGAGGTTCGCCTGGTGCCTACATTGTACTCCTTTCGGCGCCAGGTGAAGACCTTTTTATTTTCCCAGGCATTTTAGCTTTCTAAATTTTTATCTTTGCTATTTTAAATCTCTATTTTAAATTCCTGTACTGCTGCTAGGTTTTATTGTGGTTGTATTGTTATATTGTGGTTTTAATGTTCTATATATTTTAAATTGTTTTATTGTGTGTTGTTTGGTTTTAGTTTTTGTGAACCGCCCAGAGAGCTTCGGCTATTGGGCGGTATAGAAATGAAATAAATAAATAAAATAAAATAAATTTGTGTAGAGCTTGGATCTCAATTCAGTGACAAACCCTAAAGTAGATACAGTGGATTAAAAGCCTCATATAGAAAAGCTCTGAGAACTGGTGACTACAATAGGCTGGTATGTGCCATTTTGTTTTTTCCCTGCAGTGTACCGGATGTTGAGTCAGTCCAGGGCATTGTAGGGACAAAATGGTAGCTGCCAGTGGTGGCTGTTGTGTTTTTGTAGCAGCAACCATTTTGTTTTACCTGTGATCTGTGATACCCTGGACTTACACAACGTCTGGAGCATTGTAGAAAAAACAAAACATAGACACAGAGAAGCTATTGTCTGGAGGAGCTCTGTCGCTCTTTATAATGAAAGAAAAAAGCCTGCACTGCTATGCTACGATGTCAGCCACCCCCCCACCCCACATACATGAACCCTAGGAGGACCAACCCACATGGGATTGTAGTAAAAATGTAACCTAAAAGCCACTATATGTGTCTTAAGCAGCACAAGAGCTGCACATCCCTGGAATGAGCGGACAGTAACCCTAAGATAAGGCTGCTAGGCAAACCGCTGGCAACCAATCAAAAGTAACACGCTGGCTGAGGAATGCAAGCTAAGTGATAAAACTGTTAGCGTGGGGGTTGCCTAGGTTCAACTCTGCTTTTCAGCGTGAGCTCCTTTGTCGAACTGTTTGCAAACAATAAAATCGAGTTGGACCCAGCCTGAAGTTGACTCTCCTCTTTGGGGCAAATTGGACTAGCCTCCAGGGGGCAAAATTAGCATTTTGTGCAACAGGATGAGGCCCTTTGCTGAGACTTCCTCACATCTGGAGTCAGCCTTGATGAGAGTCTTGGCCAAAATGGCCTTCAACAGCTCAGGATCCCGATTTGTTTTTTGCTTCTCTGATCTCTAGTTTGGATTCCTATTCTTCCACTTTGCATCCTGTTTTTGCCTTCTGCCCTTCACCTCTTTTCTTTTCTCCCATGTAGCTCCCTAGTTTCATTTCAGTCCTGTTTTCCATACCTATCAGTTTTATTTGTACAGGAAGATAACAAGGCTGAATAGAAGAGTCTAGAGATAAGAGCCTATCACTTTTCCTTTGCAAGAGTGTTTTTGTATTGGTCTTGTATTCCTGCTACCCATATCTTTCACGCCCCCAATGGTGGAATTTTTAGCAGAAAACCCCAGAAGGACAAAGGGTTAAAAAGATGGGCTGGTTTTCTAATCTAGTTTGCAGTCCCTGTGGATGCACTGAGGTAGTAAAAAAAATTAAATGGAGGAGAAAAATTACATTTTACTGAGTATCTCATGTAATTTAGCCCATAGGAATGAATGGCATAGGAGGCCAAGCTATATGTTACAGAAATATGCATTTATCGTTTCTTCGGTTCTTTCTTTCTTTCTTTCTTTCTTTCTTTCAGTTTAAAGCAGCCTCTCAAAGCTGTTCCAGTGGAGGAATGGGATGGAGGGAGAAGAGAAGTTTCTTAATCCTTTCCTTTTCAGCTGTTTTCCTCACTCAAAAATCACCCACTAAAATATGTGCCTGTAACTTTTCATCTGTGAAGTGAAAAACAGCTTGGGCAAGCCAATTTTGAACAGAAAAATGGCCAGAAAGAAAAGATTTAAGCAGCCCCACCCCTGCCAAACCCCAGACAATTCCTCTATTGAAATTTACAGCCTCCCCAGAGCGTCCTTTCAGTTAAAAAAAAAAAAAAAGTGTCAGAGAAAAGATGCAGGTAGCTGCATGGCCATGTAGTTTCGCTCTGAGAACTTAAAATAGTGACAAGAACATATGTTAAAACCCCCCAATAGGCTGCACAGAGGGTTTATGGGAAGTGGGGCAGATGTGATGTTGGGGGCCCTCCTACTGCCCTCTACAAGGACTCATGCATGTGTGGGGCTCTGGTGAGCAATGGGGCAGGGCTGGGGCCGGGGCCCACCAGTACGCACAGGAGCTATGGCAAGTCAAGTGGGGCAAATTGCCCTAGTTTCCCCTGCCCCCCAGCAGCTCTGGATCTCCATATAGGTAAGATGATAAGAAATATTTAGAAATACTCCTAGAAGGTTGGGAGAAGCTGGAAGAAAGGTCATAATATGAGACTGAATAAGACGTAATAACAGAGAAGGCCTCTTTAGCCAAGATTGTTAATGGCTATGAATGAACACTTCAAAGGATATTGGAAAAAACATGGTTACAAACACTGAATCATGATTAGGAAGGAGTAGTAGGGTGCAGAAGGAAACATATTGTGATGTATGATGTATTTTTTTCATGGTGGTTGAGGGAAAGACTCTCAATTTATTCAGCATAGAATAAAGAACATTTTCCAATGTTTTAATATGCAACCTATTAATATGTTTTAATATGCCCGTTATAGGCGGCCTAAAAATCATTTTAAACAAATGAATACATAAAACATAATTTGGGGGAGGAGAAAAAATGACTAAATCCACCCATATAACGTTAATAAGGATGTAAAGCACATAATGAATGAATTCATTTACTGTGGTGGGGCGGGGGGTGGGGGGTTGAGGAAATCTAAGAATACCATCACCACAATGAAAAAAATTATCTATTAAGTTATAAGTAGTTAAAATGGCTGTATATTTAACCTTGACAGGTTTGATAGCATAATAATTATAGAAAAATGCAAATGAAACAGAACATTTGCAACCTTTTTTTCAACTTGAGTCAATCTTCTGAATACATGTCTTTCAGTACAAATTAATTGTTGAGCATATATTCAGTACAGCGACACCTGCCACTTTGGAAAACATTACGAGTCAATGTACTGCGACTGGCATGATTAAAAAATAAAATGAAATTGAGGCTCCCTGCTGGAGCCAGTGCCAATGTAGGAACACAAACAGGTTTTTGCAGAGTTTGCTCTCTGCGTGCCGCTATGGGCTAACACTGAGTATCGCATGAAGTAGTTGCACTGTGATGTAGTGGAGATAGGGCTGGCTGTTGAGGCATTGGTGGATGGCTGCTGATTTGACAAATAAAACAGCAAAACATCTAATGACAGAAGTGCTAAATTAACTTAGAAATCAACTTTCAATATAGTGTTTAAGAAAACACCAGTTGATAAACAATACAGAATTCATAAACAATATATGAATAAATGGGACAATAAAACTCATATTTAAGCCCCAAATATTTTTTATGTATTTATTTGAGATATTTGTATACTGCTGAATATAATAAAGTCCCTCAGCCGTTCACAATAAATGTTAAAATACATTTAAATTCGGTATTAAAAACACAACATTAAAAGCACAAAATTGAAACAATGACAGTAAAAATAATTCAAGGAGCAGCAAAATGGAGTGGCATGATTAATTTATTTACAGCCCAGGGAAAGCCTGGGTGAAAAGGCATGTTTTCAGGAAATGTTTAAAAGATATCACATTTTCTGCCTCCTGAACTGCACAAGGGAGGGTTTTCCAGAGGGTGGTTCCAGGGAAGGCCTGCCGTCAGGGTTCTTCATGGCAATATTCCGTTCATTTTGGAATGGCTAGCAAGGCCTCCTCTGAATGTCATCTGGGTATATATAAGGGAAGGTGGTCTGCTAGGTATCCTGGCCCCAAGTTGTTTAGGGCTTTATATGATAATGGAGGGTGGCCCAGTTGGGCCACCCATAATTATGGTTGGGAACACCATTTTGTGCATTTTTCCCATGGGGCAAAAAGTCAGTTTTGGGGGCATAGCTAAGCTTCCCCTTGTCCAGTCTGCTCTGCCCCAAATTTTGCACGTAGGTAGCTATGTAGTTTTAGCTAGGTTTGGTACATAACAAAGCTAATGGGATGTTATCAGGCAAAAGGATTCACCCCTCATGTAGGCCTCATGGATGGAAGTTAGCATTGCTCTTTAAGATATAGGTCAGTGGGGAATTCTTCTAGTGCATAGGCTATGGTAGAAATTGTGTGTGTGTGTGTGTGTGAACATTCGAGAAAAAAGAGTGAAAAGGCATGACGAATTGCCTGTCTTGCAAAAATATGGATGGACAGCCACCATATTTGCCAGGCTGGGAGAGAATGGGTTAACCAGCAGTGAGTTTGAAATCCAGCAGGATTGGTCAAGGATTGGGGGAGATAAGAGCTTCCCCAAAGCAACCTCCATTTGTTTGTATTGAGGGATGTCAGCTGGAGCCTTCTGAACTTTGGCACTGAGCTGTGGCATGCAGCATGGGGGGAGGGGGATTTAAAGGGGCTTTCTGGAGCCCATGGCACTGAAGCTTGATCGAGGTCAATCAAGCCCGGCAGGGAGAGGGAATTAAAGGATCTGTGCCCTGCCCCTGCAGAAGGGTGGTTGATTCTCATTTTTGTTTCCATGGGGTTGTGACTGAATAAATAGGGGCAAGGGGAATGCATTTAGGTTTGTGCTGCCATGTGGTGTAAAATGTATTTGGCTTGGTGCGTGTGTGTGTGTGGATTTGCAAACTGATAAATTCTTACGTGTGTGTGTGTGTTTGTATGTTGTGCTTGGTGTGGGTGGATTCTATCCGTAGTATAAATCCTTTTAAATTTATGGTGCTGCAATTTACGATGATGATTATTATTGTTATTGTGATAGAATACACATTGGCATTATTTGCTTGTGTGTGCCAAGTGCTTTTAAATGATGGGATATATACAGCAATCCTATGTAGGCCTACTCAGAAGTACATCTCACTGAATTCAATGGGACTTACTCTCATGTAAGCATGTGTATGTATCTGAGAAATCCCCCCCCCCCCGCTTTCAGTGTTGGAGAAGCGGGATCTGCTAGCAAATGCATCATCTATGCTGTTACTCTGAATACATTTGCGGGGGCGGGGCATGTGGGTTAAACTGCTTGTAAATATGGGCCTGGAATCCATTTTGTTTTGCTACATAATGCATCTGAGTCACACTGTGAATGTGTGGTTTTGAAAATGTTTTCTTTCCTTTTGGTGGTGCACATTAATACATATTCTTGATTAGATTCCTCCTGTTTAATGTTTGCTGGGCCACATTTAAAAAACTCCCCTGGGATTATGTAACCCGAATGCTCTCACTTACAGTTATTGACTCTTAATTGTCTACTGCCTCAGTTTGCCTGTGTGTGAAATGGGTTTCCTGATCTCCCATCTCCCTTTCATTTAAATCTTGGAGAAGTGGTTGTTGTTGTTCAGTCGTTCAGTCGTGTCCGACTCTTCGTGACCCCATGGACCATAGCACGACAGGCCTTCCTGTCCTGCGCACTCTCCCGGAGCGTTCATATTCATTGCATCCGTGATGCTATCTAGCCATCTCATCCTCTGCCGTCCCCTTCTCCTTTTGCCTTCAGTCTTTCCCAGCATCAGGGTCTTTTCCAGAGAGTTTTCTCTTCGCATTAGGTGGCCAAAATATTGGAGCTTCAGCTTCAGTATCTGTATACAGTATTGGAAATATCCTTCCAATGAGCACTCAGGGTTGATTTCCTTTAGGATTGACTGATTTGACCTCCTTGCAGTCCAGGGGACTCGTAAGAGTCTTCTCCAGCACCACAGTTCGAAAGCATCAATTCTTTGGCTCTCAGCCTTCCTTATAGTCCAGCTCTCACAGCCATACATTACTACTGGGAAAACCATAGCTTTGATTAGACGGACCTTTGTCGGCAAGGTGATGTCTCTGCTTCTTACTATGCTGTCTAGCTTTGCCATAGCTTTCCTCCCAAGGAGCAAGCTTCTTTTAATTTCATGGCTACAGTCACCGTCTGTGGTGATCTTGGAGCCCAAGAAAGTAAAATCTGTCACTGCTTCCATTTCTTCCCCTTCTATATGCCAGGAAGTGATGGGGCCAGATGCCATGATCTTCGTTTTTTTAATGTTGAGTTTCAAACCAGCTTTTGCACTCTCCTCTTTCACCCTCAACAAGAGGCTCTTGAGATCCTCTTCGCTTTCTGCCATTAGGGTGGTATCGTCTACATATCAGAGGTTGTTGATAATTCTCCCAGCAATCTTAATTCCGACCTCTGATTCATCCAACCCGGCATTTCTCATGATGTACTCTGCATATAAGTTAAATAAGCACGGTGACAATATGCAGCCTTGTCGTACTCCTTTCCCAATTTTGAACCACTCGGTTGTTCCATGTCTGGTTCTTATTGTTGCTTCTTGACCCTCGTACAGGTTTCTCAGGAGACAGGTAAGGTGGTCTGGTACTCCCATCACTTTAAGAATTTGCCAGAGTTTGTTGTGATCCACACAATCAAAGGCTTTAGCGTAGTCAATGAAGCAGAAATAGACGTTTTTCTGGAATTCTCTTGCTTTCTCCATGATGCAGCAAATGTTGGCGATTTGATCTCTAGTTTCTCTGCCTCTTCGAAACCCAGCTTGTACGTCCGGTAGTTCTCGGTTCGCATACTGCTGAAGCCTAGCTTGTAGGATTTTGAGCATCACCTTGCTGGCATGTGAAATGAGCGCAATTGTGCGGTGATTTGAACACTCTTTGGCGTTGCCCTTCTTTGGAATTGGAATGTAAACTGACCTTTTCCAGTCTTGCGGCCATTGTTGAGTGTTCCAAATTTGTTGGCATATTGAATGCAGCACTTTAACAGCATCATCTTTTAGGATTTTAAATAGCTCAGCTGGAAGACTGTCATCTCTGCTAGCTTTGTTGTTACTAATGCTTCCTAAGGCCCACTTGACTTCACTCTCTAGGATGTCTGGCTCGAGTTCAGTGACCGCACCATCATGGCTATCAGGGACATTAAGATCTTTCCTGTATAGTTCTTCTGTGTATTCCTTCCACCTCTTCTTAATCTCATCTGCTTCTGTTAGGTCCCTGCCTGCTTTGTCCTTTATCATGCCAGTCTTTGCACAAAATGTTCCCTTGAGATCTCCGATTTTCTTGAAGAGATCTCTAGTCTTTCCCATTCTGTTGTTTTCCTAAATTTCTTTGCATTGTTAATTTAAGAAGGCCTTCTTGTCTCTCCTTGCTATTCTCTGGAACTCTGCATTCAGTTGGATATATCTTCCCCTTTCTCCCTTGCTTTCTCTCTTGCCTTTCTCCCTTGCTTCCCTTCTTTCCTCAGCTACTTGTAAAGCCTCATCAGACAGCCACTTGGCTTTCTTGCATTTCTTTTTCTTTGGGATGGATTGAGTTGCTGCCTCCTGAACAATGTTACGGACCTCTGTCCATAGTTCCTCACGCACTCTGTCTATCAGGTCTAATCCCTGAAATCTATTCCTCACCTCCACTGTATATTCATAAGGGATATGATTTAGGTCATACCTGAATGGTTTAGTGGTTTTCCTTACGTTCTTCAATTTAAGCCGAAATTTTGCAAGAAGCAGCTCATGATCTGAGCCACAGTCAGCTCCAGGTCTTGTTTTTACTGACTGTATGGAGCTTCTCCATCTTTGGCTGCAAAGGACATTACGTTCCATGGGGTTTTCTTGGCAAGAATACTGGGGTGGGTTGCCATTTTCTTCTCCAGTGGACCACATTTTGTCAGAACTCTCCGCCATGACCTGTCCATCTTGGGTGGCCCTGCACGGCATAGCTTATGGCTTCACTGAGTTATGCAAGCCCCTTCACCACAACAAGGCAGTGATCCATGAAGGGGTGGAGAAGTGGGCTTGTCTACAAATGCCTTTTTCTGTGTTGTGACATACTCTGGATGAACTGGGATTTTTTTTAAGCTGCTTGAAAAAAAAGCCTGCTATGTTGGTTCTGTGAATTTAGTATGCTGTGATTATGTAACCCAAACTCACTCTCTCTCTTGCAGTCATTGACTTTTAATTGCCTGCTGCCTTAGTTTGCCTGTGTGTTTCTTCTTCTCCCCCTGCCCCCTTGCTTTCAATAGGCGGGCTCTGCCACAAACTACTTTCTCTGTGTTGTATTCTGAAGAAGTGTCTAGGGGCGGAGGGGTTGGTGGGTTATCTAGCAGAGAGGAAGTTGGGATAAAGAGAAAAAGCAAGCAAGCAGCAGTACAAGGGTTAACAGTCCCCCCCCCCCCTGCACCACCACTGTAGGGGTTAATGGTCCCTATAGCCTACCTGTCTTGTTCCTCTCCATGTTTTTCCCTGCTCTCCCAAGCTAGCACCATATAGCGTTCCAGGCAAGGCAACATTTGTGTTATTTATAGGTATATTTATGAGATTTTATTATATTAAGCAGTATATAAGTATTAAAAATACATAAATACAATACACAGATCTCAGGCACACATTCAATGGGATAAGTAGGCTGACCATATTTCCTTGAGACAAAAATGGGATATTGGGATGACAAAAACGGGACTGGGTTATGTAATATTCCGTATTCATGAAAAACAACCTAAACTCACTGCAAAAGAACATGGAAAGGGGCGCAAATGAATAACACTAATTTATTGCATATACACACAAAAAAACCACTCATAAATATACATATATAAAATACTTATAAAATATCACATGAGCAGTAAACAAATCTGTATGGCATACCACACTGAACGCTCTAATGCAGGACTGCAGTGGCCGGACTGCAAAAAATCATAAACATACACCAAAAAGAAAAAAAAAAGGAATGAACACCCTGACTGCTATCACAAGCCAGTATATGCTAATGTCCCACTGGAGAGTTCCGCTGTAATAAAAAAATAGCTAATAGCCTGTTGAACCGAACTATGAGTCTGAAAAGTCCGAATCAAACTGAATGTAGGGCAGAAAGAATCTCTATGGGCAGAATGATGGTAGAAATAACAGTAAGAGTCACCCTCCTGGCTCCCACACGCTGAATGGGGCTTAGCGATGCCTCTTGAATTCCCCACCACTGCAGACAAGCAAGGGGGCGGCGTCTGATCGTCACTAGCTCAGGAAGCCTGGCCTTGTCTGACTGGATAAAGGAAATGGAACTTCCTCTTTCGTCACACTAGTAGTTTTACTGCACGCATTGATTAGCATAGAGCCTTATGATAAATGTGTTTAGTTTTTTTTTTTACAAAAAATTAAAAACGGGACAAAATTGACATTTATATTAAAACGATGGGACGGTCGGGAAATATGAAAGAAACAGTACTGTCCTGTTTAAAACGGTACGTATGGTCAGCCTAATAATAACACCCATATAATTAATTTATCTAACTGCCCTGTACATCAAAAGGCCTTTCAAAAGTTCACAGTGCAACTATAAAAAATAGAACAAACTAAAAACATTTTATATTTGCTTGTTTATAAGACAAATTGAGATAAGGAGGAAGGAATTTGCTGCTCACATACAGCAACTACCAGTATTAATAGAATCACTTCTAGTGTTGCTATCCAACTGAGGAATTATGTAGGGAAAAGAAGATAAGGTGCAAACATTATTCTTGGTCAGAGCCAATTTGGTTTGGGAAAGATTCTTACAATGTATTCATGGCCAGAAATGGGATTTAATTCTCTTGTTATCTACGGTCGATGATTCAGTGGTGACTTATTTTGTTAATAGCAGAACTGAACCAACCAATCAAGGATTTTATTTTTCGCTGTAGACTTATTACAAAAAAAAACTAGGCCCCTAAGCAACAGTTCCTTTGCACTAGGAATGCCTTTGTATTTGGTGTAAAATTAAATTGTGTAATCAGTTCGGCACTGAACAATCTGCACTGAGGAAGTTGAAAACATGAGCTGGCAAGCCACAGGTACATTACAAAAATTACACAAAAATATTGGGCACAATCCAGCCAAAATTAAGCATATTTAAGCACCAGTGGTTAAAATGTGAGCATTATGGCAAAAATTTACATTACACTGCTGCTGTCTCTAACATTAGCATGATAGCCCCATGTCCATTGCAAAGTGCTCTTGCTACAGGGAAGGCAGTGGTGGGGAAGAGTTCTTAGGCTTCCCTTGACAACTGTTTCTTATTTATTTATTAAATATATGATATACTGACCCCCAAATCAGCTCACATAAAACAAAAAGAAAAATACAATAAAAATCAGTTAAAATACAATAAAACTGAAACAGAATTAAAACTCCAAAACACAGAGTACTTCGAGATGGAGGGGTCCTAGGGCTAATCATTAGTGAGTATGGTGCAGCTAATTCCATAGTTAAAACTACGAAATTTGCTACCATGAGTTGTAGCGGTCACCAAACTGGATGGCTTTAAAAGAGGATTAGACAAATTTGTGGAGGACACAGCTAGCTATGGCTACTGGTCATGGTGGCCATATGCTACCTCCAGTATCGGAGGCAGTATGCCTATGTACACCAGTTGCTGGAGAACATGAGCAGAAGGGTGGTATTGCAAACATATACTACTCGTGGGATTAGGAACATAGGAAGCTGCCTTATACTGTCAGACCATTGGTCCATCTAGCTCAGTATTGTTGACAATGACTGGCAGAGGCTGTCCAGGGTTTTAGGCAGGATTCCTTACCAGCCCTACCTGGAGTTGGCAGGGTTTGAACCTGGGACCTTCTGCATGCAAAGCACATGTTCTACCATTGCGCTACATGCCCTCTGGTTGACCACTGTGTGAACAGAGTGCTGGACTAGATAGGCATGGCTCTTCTTAGGTTCTTACATTTAGGGATGGTGGAGAATTCCACCATGGACTCCAGTGAGGCTGGATTTTTTAGAATCCGCCCCCCCGGAGTCTGTGGTGGAATGGACTACTCCCCTGCCACCCGCTGAAATCACCCCCGGAACGGACTTACCTGGCGTCGGCGTCTCCATTGGCGTTTCTGTTGGCGGCTCCGGGTCGTCTTCCGGCCGCTGCTGGGCAGTGGCCGCAAATGGCGGCCACTATGCTGGCCGTCATTTGCGTCCCTGCCAAGCCGTGATAGGCTACGTAAGTATCTACGTAGCCTATCATGGCAAAAGACAGGGACGCAAATGGCATAGCGGCTGCCATTTGCAGCTGCAGCCTGGCAGCGTCCGGAAGTCCGGCTGCAGCCAGGGAGGATTCCGGGGGGGAGGGACGGATTGCCTTCCCCCCCACTGCGGACTGCCGGCTGGAACAGGGTGTTTTGCACACCCGTACTTACATTCTTCCCTAACAGATTTTCTGTAATAAGAGAAAAAAAGGAAGAAGCAGTGGGAAAACATGGGAGGGTTATAAATGGAAGACAATGTCGTCTGGACACTCCCACTCCCATAGCATTCTGTGAATGAGGCAGGATGATGGTGGAATAAAAGCCACATCTGGAAGCACCCAAAAGCAGCGAGGGGAGATGAAGATTTTTCACAAACTATAAACTAGGCAAGATTAAAAAATGTCTTAATAGTTTGCCTGAAGGTCTTGATAGTTTACCTAAAGCTTAAAAGAGAGGGTGCCAGCTGGACTGGCCTAGCCTGGGTGCTGCAACTCACCATACTTCTGAGGATTGTGGGATGCAGAGCAAGACCTCTCATGTTGAGTACAGTATAGGAGGAGATTGCCCTTCAAATATCCTTGTCCCGTATCATGTATGCTATAATAGGTAAGAACCAGCACTTTGAATTGCACCTGGAAATGAGCTGGAAGTCAGTGCAGATGAAACAAAAGGTGCTCGAGACGGAGGGCTCCAAGTGCTACCAGTTAGAAGGCATTGTGCAGCTATCTTTTTCTCCTTAATAGATTTTCTGTGGTAAGAAAAAGCAGAATAAGCAGTGGGAAAACATGGGAGAGTTACGAGTGGAAGACAATCAGGCTGTTCACACAACACGCTAACCCACACTCAGTGGTTGAGTGTGGGTTGTTTTGAACCGTGGGTTGTTGAACCATGGATTAGCGTGTTGTCTGAATGCAGCCAGGGTGGCTTTTTAATCATGCAGTGTGGCTTGTTAACCACCCTGAACAACCCAACAACAAACCATGGGTTCTCAAGGTGGCTTGTTCAAGAAAATAAGCCACCCTGAATGGTTAACAAGCTACCTTGGCTGTGTTCAGACAACAAGCTAGCCCACCGTTCAACAAACAACCCACGGTTCAAACAACCGACACCCTATCAGTGAGTATGGGTTAGCATGTTGTGTGAACAGCCCCAATGTCATCTGGAGACCCTGTAAAATTCCATGAATTTGGCAGGGCAATGGCAGAATAAAAGCTTCTTCTGGAAGCAACCAAATTGGAGTGATGTGCTTAGAAAAGCAGGCTCCAGAGATTAATCTGGCCACTGCCTCTTGCACCAGCTGGAGTTTCTAAACGTTTTTCAGCGGCAAACCCATATAGAGAGCATTACCATAATCTAATCTGGATGTGACCAAGGCATGTGTGGTAGTCAGTGGCTGGATTTGCTTGATCTAGGATGGGGCGCAGCTGGTGTAGCTGAAGCTGAGTTTCCACTGCAACTTTCCCACTTGCTAGCTGATTTAGGGTGCAATCCTTTGCATATTTAGACAGAAAAAGTCCTACAACTTCCAGCATTCCCAGACAGCACTGCTGGCTGGAGAATGCTGGGAGTTGTAGGATATTTTTCTGTCTAAACATGCATAGGATTGTGCCTTTAACTTGTGAGATTCTATATCAATGTTTACCTCTCAAAGACAGGTCTAAAACAACTGGATGGGAAGAGTTTCAGGGGACGATGGCTGTCAGGGGAAGGGTTAATCACCCCTTTCCTCCACCCCTTTTGTGTTGCTATGCTCAGCCTCCCAAGGGCTCTTTACAATAGAGAAGGGACTTTTGGGCGAACGTTCCATGTGACTGTAATATGTAGTTTGTTCCTTAAGTTCATTCTTAACTTTATCTCTGATGGCAGTGGAACTTAAACATGCTTAACTTTGGCCTGGCTGTACACATAATTAACATACCTTGTATTATATTTTCGTTAATAGGAATGGATGCATCAGTGGATGGATTTTGTAGGCTAAAGTCAAGAAATGATTGGTTTGAATTATGTTGAGTTGCTCTTGGAATTCGTTCAATATTTATTTGGCTATTAGTACTTCCTCAGCCCACTTTCTGGAGAATTTTCAGAAAGTAATGAGTTGCAATCTGGACCTGTGCACACTAGGCCCACACAACCTGGATCCACTGATCTGACTGCAACCCCAGGCATATCTTGTGGCTTACTGCATCCTTGAACCCACCCCACACTGTTTTCAATACTTCTACAAGAAACCCTAATCAGATGCTCCAGGCTTTTGGAGGATGAATTTGGGCATATAAGAAATATGTTGGAAAAGGTCTCTGTTAATCTTTTCTGATTACCAGTTTAAATATTACAAAATATGAAATATGATTTGTGCTTAAAGAACCCTTGTGGAAGCTGATATTGGCTGTTTATTGCCAACACTTATTTTTCACAGTGAGTAAGCAACACCCATTACACCCATGATAAAAAAAAAGATGAAACAGTATATATTTGTGTAAATTTCAGTGACCCTAAATCCAGATTTATGTGTTTCTTAATACCGCCTATCAGGAACTGAAGACTTGATTGCTTTCGGTAGAGATCTTTTTAAATAATGGAAAACAGTGCCTGCCTTTATCCTGACATTTTAAATTCTTAAACATCTCAAGTAACAACCACTGTTCTATAAAGTGATTTTCGTACATCCTACCTTCACAGGCATGCAGAACAAGCACAGTTGTACCCCAAATCCTACGCAACTATGCAGTCAATGGAGGAGCAATTTCCTTTTTCCATTAAAAGGATCTTAATGTGTTTTAGTGAGGTTTATTGATTTTACTCTATGTTGTTTTGAGTATCTTTTTCATGTATAAAAAATGAGAAAAACAAATGTGAGGTTGTGGAAGTGCTGAACCGGCACCTGACTACGCTGGAGGCCCCATGGATAGATGGTTCTCTAGTTCAGGAAAATGGTATTCAACCAGTTCTGAATGGAGGTACTCTCCTCCTTAAGGAACAGATTCTCAGCTTGGGCATGCTTCTTAATCCAGCCTTGTCTTTAGACATAAGGTGACCTCTATAGCTGCAAGCTCTTCTTGACAGGGAGAGTCTAGCCACGGTTATCTATATTTTGTGTTATACGTAGGTATGTTACGTATACCTACGTATGTATAAGGAATGTTATACATACCTTACTGTATAAACTTATTTTTGAAGTTTGTACCTGTAAGAAGCCTGTGAGGTAGAACAGGAGTGAGCAGACTTTAGGCTTGCAAAATCTACTTTGTTTCACTAGAATCCTACAATCCACCAACCGCAGCCTGATGCAAACACACACACACACACACACACACACACACACTTAGATTTAAAGAATGTTAAGCCTAGGAATTTGTTTCAGGTATCACAGTTGAACAGAACTCACAGCCCCTTCACACAAAAAATAACTCCTGGTTACCCCAAGCTTTCTTCATTTCAACAGTATAAATTTGTTATTGTTAAATAATTGGGGTTAGCAATCCTTGCTGATCTACTGCATATCACCCTGAGACCTAGCAGTAGATCTGGGGGTGCTTCCAGAACGAGGGGTCCTACCACTAACAACCCAAAGGCATTGTGTAGCTCTTCTGCTTTTTCTTTTTAACGGATTTTCTGCGGTAAGAAGAAAGGTGAAAGAAGGGGTGGGAAAATACGTGAGGGCTACTAGTGGAAGACAGCATCGTATGGACCCCCCATAACTTTCCGTGAATGAGGCAGGGCAATAGTGCGATAAAAGCCTTGTCTGGAAGCATCCCAGATCTACCTTCTGCCCACCCCTCACATAGAACACTGTCTGTTTACAGATGCAGAACATGTAACAAAGACAGTGATTTGCCTGAGGCTTCCAAGACTTGCCACTTTTAATTGCATGGTACCAGGACCTTTTAAAGTTTCACAACAAGCAGATATCCAAGATATCCAACAGGTGCAGATCCCCCCCCCCCCATAGAGATGCAGTCATGGGAAAAATTTCATCTATTTGAACTCCTGCTTAATACACAGGAATAAAGGAATACATAGGTGCCACCCTAAGGTCACCCAGTGAATCTACAGCTGAAGTAGATTTGTACTCTGGTCCAAGCCCACACCCTCTCCACATGACCACAGTGACACTCAGTTTTGTAATGCATCTGGTAAAGCAAATTTGTAAAATCTGGGTGACAAAAAATATTATCTGACTATGCTATGATATGCTATGCTGCACTACCCTACAGTATACTAAATGCAAAGGTTGAAAACAAAGCAGTCATGTAAATCTGACATATGCAACATTTCATCTATTACATCTAGTAATACTACAGCCATGCATTTCTAGCCCCATCTTGTGAATATCACTAATGAAATAAGTCATGACGTGGCTTTGAAAGTGTTTGACCTTCAAAGGGGCTCTTATAGGAATCATTATTTCTCTTTTTTTCAAATTGGCTTATGCGAAAAACAGATCTGAGTGCCTTGCTTAAAAACAATTGCCCGCCCTTTGCAATCTTATTCTGATCATTGTTTGTTTAAAGAATATGGGAAAATCTCACTCCTTCAGTTGCCCTGCTGTTTCCTTTACTTATCTTCCTTGCCAGGGAATTTTGCAGAATAGATAAGGTCTTAATGTTTCATGTCATTAATTAAATGGCTGTAATCTATTTCCTCCTTTAAAAAAAAATAGAGAACAGGCCATCTCAGAAAGGCACTGATCCTAAAAAGGACTACACACACCTGCTGATGTTTACTTTTAGAAGTTCTTGATGATATAAACATGTACAGTTTATTACAGGGTCAGAACAAGAGATTCCAGTTCAATTGTCAGTTCCAAAGCTTGTTAATTCAAAGGGAGGGGTCTGATGGTAACAGTTGTTGTTGTTCAGTCGTGTCCGACTCTTCGTGACCCCATGGACCATAGCACGCCAGGCCTTCCTGTCCTGCACTCTCTCCTGGAGTGTGCTCAAGTTCATATTCATTGCATCCGTGATGCTATCTAGCCATCTCATCCTCTGCGACCCTGCATCAAAATCTGATCACCTAATATTTTGCAAATATTTTGCAAAAAGGACATTTTCCAGTATTTAAAATGTTGTGGCAACTGCCAATTAGAGCATTTCTACACAAGCAATTTATTGCACATTCGTGATTGGCCACTCACAGAAGTTTGTGGGTCCTTTACACAACGTTGTCAACTCGAGGACGTCTCCCACGCTTTCCCCCTTTTCAAAAAGATGGGAGATAAAGCAAGAACGGACGTTAATCTGTTCTATGGGCTGTGTGGATTACAACCAGCAAAGCACTATTATCACAGCAGCATCAGGTGGCTATAAAATGAAACATACAGAACTTGCTGAGGAAGGACTTTCCTCGATTCAAACCACGTGTCTGCCTGTGTAAAGGAGCTGGTTGTAATCCCACAAAGAATCCAGAAGCAGAAAGCCCCGATAAGGATGTGGGAGTTCAGCCTCGTGTGATGAACCTCTTAGTGGTTTGTTTGCTCTTGATTCAGTCTAGTGTAGGGGTGGGCAACTTGTAGCCTGCCAGATGTTTTGGCTTACAACTCTCATCAGCCCTAGCCAGCAGAGCGTGCGTTGGGAGATGATGGGAGTTGAAGGCCAAAAAAATACTGAGGGCCACAAGTTGCCTACTCCTGTGGTATGGCAATAGTAGAAATAATATTATCTCAGAGAGCAACAGCAGTAGTGGCAGCAGGGAGACCTGGTGGACTGAGGAGAGGGCTTCCCCCCCCGCACCTTCCAGTACTGCCCTTTGCCACTGCTATCTTTCAGGGAAGCAGAGCCAGAAACCGCATGTTACAATTGTCTAATATCATGAACAGCACCTGGTATTCCAAACCTATTATTGTGAAAACAATATCATCTGCCTATAAATCTGATCCAGTTATTATAAACTGCTTTGAGAACCATGATAGGGTTGAAAGACAGTATGCACGTACTGTAAAAGGGAGGGACCACATGCCCTCTTGATCCCTGCCCCTCCTGGCTTGTGAAAACTAGCAGGGATGGGTTGATAGGGTGGGTCCAGGGAGTGGTGCATGCCTCGTTACCAGGGCAGGGGAGGGGTATTATGCTTATCTCTTTGAAAGAAGTGGTGGTTCATCCCTTAAGAGGTACTCCCTGGATAGGGTGGTTTTAGATCATTACCACCCAGTTGCAAATATCCCATTTCTGGGCATGGTGATCGAGAGGGTGGTGTTCGACCAGCTGCAGACATTCCTGGATCAGGCAGATAATCTACAGCAATTTCAGTCTGGCTTCAGGCCTGGACACGTTACTGAAACAGCCCTGGTTGTTCTGGTTGACTATAGTCTTTGGGAGAGGGATGGGGGAGTTGATTTTCCTTGACCTCTTGGCAGCTTTCAGTACTGTTGATCATGGTATTCTCCTGGAACAGCTCAGTGGGTTGGGAGTAGGAGGGATTCCATGCCTACGTACAGGGTTGCTACCTGCAGATAGAAGATCTGTGAGTATGCAGTTCCTGGGTCTGGGAATTAGGTAGATGGCCTTGTTTTGGATTGGGTAGCACCGCCCCTCCCGCAATGGAGCAGGTACACAGTCTGAGAGTGCTCCTTGATTCAAAGGTGTCACTGGAGGCTGAGGTGGCCTCAGTGGCAAGGAGTGCTTATGGCCAGTTATAGTTGATTCCCCAGCTATGGCTGTTCCTAGACTTCGATAACCTGACAACAGTAGTCCATGCTCTGATAACTTTGCAGCTGGACTATTTCAGTCTCTTGTGCCTTCCCTTGAAGACTGTCCAGAAAGCTGCAGCTGGTGCAGAATGCTGCTGCTCATGTGTTGACGGGGCAGCGAGATGTGAGCATATCGCACCAACTTTAAAATTTCTGCACTGGTTGTCAGTGAGCTACTAGGCCCAATTCAAGGTTTTAGGACAAGTGTACAAAGCCTTAAGTGGCTCAGAACCCAGGGACTTGAAGGCCTCCCTTCCCCTGTATTGACCAAGCAGGGATTTAAGGTCAGCCAGGGAGGCTTTGCTTGTGGTGCCCTTGAGGAGTGTGGCATGTGGGACTACCACATATGGCAGGGACTTCTCGGCGGTGGCACCCCAGCTGTGGTCTGCTAGAGATTCAGTTGTCCCCCACACTGCTGTAATTTAGACACTAGTTAAAGGCATTTTCACTAGTGTAAGCTTTTGAGGTATAGGCAAGTGCTCTATCTGGTTGTGGGCTTTTTTGGTGTTTGAATTGATGTTTTTATGGTATTCTACTATGTATTTGGGATTTTAGAATTATGATTTTAATCATTTTTATATGCAGTCTTTTTTTATAATCATAAAATTTAATTTTATTTTGAAACAAGGTTGACAAAATAAAGGCAACAAAAAGAAGAATGTGCATAACAATAGATCATAATCACTAAAGAAACAAAGGAATTCACTAATTATAAATCTAAGTAGGAGCTCAATTTCTAATGAAAGTAACAATCCAAGTTCTGCAGCATATGAAAGAAGTGTGTGCGGGTGTATGCTATTTTGTGTTTTTGTGCATAGTAATCAGAAAAAATACAGGCAACTGTACTTTGTTGGAACTTTATAAAAAGTTTGAAGTGCCTCAGCAAGGAAATGAATGGAAACCATGATGTCATAATATCATTCTGAGTTTATACATACTCAGTCTCCCAAATTTTATTAATCCACTGCTCTTGGATTGGTTGCTTTGGAGACTTCCAGTTACAAGTTACACATATCTTTGCAGCTGTATACAATTGCCTAAGAAGGTCTTTATGCAGGAATTATACAGGTCTTGTTTTTATATAGGTCATTGGCTGCCCTGGGCTCTTGTGAGGAAAGGCAGGATATAAATCAGTCAATCAATCAAGCAAGCAAGCAAGCAAGCAAGCAAACAAACAAACAAACAAGAAACAAACAAGAAACAGTAATATTGGTGGGTTGGAAAAGCAACTTCAATATAAAGGAAATTATCTAGCAAATGGGGGGTATTCATTTATGTATTTATAATACTTCTATACTGCCTTTAAAGGTAAAAAACCTCCTCACTGCCTTTTTCAAAATAAAAATATGAAAGTTTTCCATTGCTTTTTATGTTCATTAACCAATTTATATTTAGACATTGTGAGTTGGTTTAGATGAGCCATGGTGAGTTTCATGTTTCCATGCTACCTTGTTCCCTTCCTTTGTGCATGAGAGAAGGAGAGTGAAAGCTTCAGCTTTCACTGTAGACTAAACAGCAGTGTCCCGTTATATACAAACGTAGGGGATAGTGGTTTATTCTAACTCTCATGATTTGACCTCGGTTTGTTAAGTACCTAGGAGTTAGACTAAACCACAGTTCCCCAACGCTGTACATAACAGGACACTATGGTTCAGTAAAAGTAAAAGCAGAAGCTTTTCACTCTCCTCCTCTTGCATGAAGAGGAAAGGGGAGGGGGAAAGTGTGAGCTCCAGGTGTTAGAAAAAGAGACTCCGTAACTGTTGGCGTCTCAAGTTACATAAAAGCCCGAGTGGCGAAGAATGTAGGCAGAGCAAAAAGAAAATCATACTGACGTGCTCATGACTAACAGTTTGGTAAGCTAATACTAACTGTTTATTGGCTATTGACTTGGTGAGCCGATGTACTAACTGTTTCATTGGTTACTAGTAAGAACAATAGAAGCAATATGGTATAAAAGGCTTTTGCACACGTGTCTCGAGGTCCAGACTGCTCTGCACCCGTTTTGCAAAACGTTTCAATAAAATAGTGTTGGATCCACTGCTGCCTGCCTGGCATCCTTTCCTTCTAAACCGAAAGCAAGGACTATTTTTATCTAACAATTTGGTGCCGTGACTCGGATCCTGCTTCGGGGCGCGTCCCCTTTGCGCTGAGCCGAGGGGCCATGGAGGAGAAGTGGCCACAGGCGGTTGTTTACACTGCCTTCTCCTCACGATGGCGGCGGCCGAGGCGCTCGGGGACCAACGCCAGAGGAAGAGGGAGACGTGATCACTCCTTTTAGGCACCGGCAGTGGATCAATAAGCAGCTGGACGCAGCTGCGGGCGGGACAGAAGAGGCTTTTGGGGTAAGTGAAACAGCTTACATTAGGGGATAAACGCGGGACGGTGGTGTGTTTGTGCTTGTGTGAGACGCCTACGGGCGAAGCGAGTGGGGAGCCCCGATCTGCATTTCCTTACCCCGGAGACGGGCTAGGTCAGAGGAGGGCGAAGCGCAAGAATTGCTGACTGAAATTCCCACCGTCATGGGCGGGTCCCAATCTAAGTCTGCGAAGAAGTCCCATACGCCCTTGGAGTGTTGTTTGCGCAATTGGTCACGTTTTAAGCAAGATTATAGAACTAAGATGACAAAGGATCGTCTTGTCTTTTTTTGCACTCGGGAATGGCCAGTATTAGAACCCAAATGGCCACCTGAGGGGTCTTTTGACCCAACCTTGGTATCTGATGTGCGAACTACAGTAGCACAGAGGGGAAGTTGGGACCAGTTCCCTTATATTGATTCGTGGGCAACTTGTGCACCCCTCGGCGGCAGGCCCGCCCCATGGGTAATTAAATGTATGTCCTTGGCCCTCCCTGTGATAACTAAGAAAAAATTGAACTTCCCTATTAGAGAGGTCCCCGACCCTACCACCCAATATCCTCAACGGATGTTGTTTGTTTATGTCCCATTCACGACATCTGACTTGTAAAATTGGAAACAATTTAACCCCTCCTTTGAGGAGGACCCCAGTCCATTGTTGTCCTTAATAGAAAATGTGAGGCTCACACACAATCCTACCTGGGACGACACACAGATGTTATTAAACACTTGTTTCCTTAGTCAGAAACCGATTATTCTTGCCGGCGCGCGCCAAGCTTAGGGAGGAGCTCCCCCTTGTGACCGAAGATCAGATAGCAGCAGTGTTGCCTTTAAGACAGCCTGATCAGAGACTAGCCACCGCTGCACAAAGGCAGAGGCATGCCGTATTTTTGGCTCATTTTAGCAGGCATGAGACAAGCTGCGCAGAGGGCCCCCAATTTGCAAAAAGTTCTGACTTTAAAACAAGACAAAAACGAGCCTCCTGCTGTGTTCCTCCGAAAGCTAAGGGAAGCCTTCACCAAATATACTGACATTGACTTGAATGATCCAAATAATTTAAGGATCCTCACGACTCAGTTCGTGGGAAATAGCTGCCAAGACATCAGAAAAAAGTTGCAAAAAGTTGAAGGAGGCTTGGCAGCTGACCTAGGAGTTTTAGTTGAAGTAGCTCAAAAGGTTTATGAGAGGCGAGAAAAAGAAAAAGACAAGAAGCAGGCCAAGCTCCTTGCTGCGGTTCTTAAACCTGACAAAGAGGGAGCTAGAAAGGGGAGGAAAGGGGGAAGGAAAGGATCTCCCCTGGGGAAAGATCAATGTGCCTTTTGTAAGAAAATGGGACACTGGAAGCGTGACTGTGAGGCTTTGAAGCAGAAAGAGAGAGGGGAAAATACGGGAGGAGCGCAGAGAGTTCTGTATGAACAGGAAAGAGATTAAGACAGACCGGGGCCCGGCCCCCTCTTAGCCATCTCTGAGGCAAGACGGGACCCCATGGTCAAAATAAAGGTTGGGGGCCGCTCCTACAAAGCCCTTGTAGACACAGGGGCCGCCCCGTCCGTCCTCCCCCTCAGTGAGCTCCCAACGGGAGGTGGGGGGGTTCACCACCATAATGGGGGTCGAGGGAAGGGCAACCCAAGTGCCCCTCTCTCGTCCCCTGTTCACCAAGGTTGGAAAAACACACCTAGAACATGCATTTGTCTGTACCCCCTCCTGTCTGGTGGCATTGCTAGGGAGGGACTCATTGACTAAACTCCAAATTGAGATTGCTTTTACTCCTGATGGAAGGATGGAGATACGGCTCCCTAAACAGCAGAGTAGTAACTACCAAATGGCCCTTTTAAAGGTTGCAGAAAAATCCACCCCAGAGGCCACTGAAGACTAGAGCCTAATAGAAAACAGAGTCAACCATCTAGGGGGGGTTATAAAGTGTCAAAAGAAAAAGTACAGTTGGCCCAACCAACTGTAAAATTCCTAGGCCACCACTTAACTAAAGGGACTCGGAGCCTAGGGCAAGAAAGAGTCGGAGTCATCCGTGGCACTCCTGTCCCTAAGTCCCCCCACGAATTGAGGGCCTACCTGGAGTTGACCGGATTCTGCCGACTATGGATAGCAAACTGTGGGGAGACAGCGCGGCCGCTGCATGAGGCGCTGCAGAAAGAATAAGTAAGTCTTTCCTCAGTCTTAAAGCTGCTCTTGTGTCACCACCCGCACTGGCCATACCAAATCCCAGCCGGCCATTTAGACTTTATGTGCGTGAAAATAAGGGCATAGCTTGAGGAGTGCTTTGCCAGCGAAAAAGGCCCTCTTGGAGACCAGTGGGATATTATTCCAAAGTCCTAGATGTCGTAGCATGAAGATGGCCAAGTTGCCTAAGAGCAGTAGCGGCAGCAGCTCTGATCTGTACCAAAGCCGAGAGAATGACAATGGAAGGACAGATAATGAAGCTGAAGCTCCAATATTTTGGCCACCTAATGCGAAGAGAAAACTCCCTGGAAAAGACCCTGATGCTGGGAAAGATTGAAGGCAAAAGGAGAAGGGGACGGCAGAGGATGAGATGGCTAGATAGCATCACCGATGCAATGAATATGAACTTGAGCACGCTCCGGGAGAGAGCGCAGGACAGGAAGGCCTGGCGTGCTATGGTCCATGGGGTCACGAAGAGTCGGACACGACTGAACGACTGAACAACAACAAGAGTGCCGCAAATTTTGAGATCAGGAGGAGGAAGCAAATTTCTCAACCCAGCCCGGCATTCCCGATATGAAATAGGTTTACTAACAAACGAAAACCTCACTTTTAAGGCTTGCTCTAGCTTTAATATCACCACACTACTGCCAACATTACTGGGCACAAATGGATCAGGACTCCCAGATCATGACTGCCTTGAAGTATTAGACCTAGACACCAAAGGCCGACCGGACCTTGAGGATGAACCAATAGAGGGAGCCAGAGATCTGTTTGTAGATGGGTCTAGCTATATGCTAGATAGAAGGAGCTACACAAGAGCGGCCCTCTAGACAAAAATGTGCACAAAGAAAGGTTGCCTCCTCATTTCTCCGCCCAATCCGCTAAGTTGGTAGCCTTAACAAGAGCCCTGCAGGCAAGCAAAAGGAAGCGAGTATGCCGATAGCAAAAATGCCTTCGCCGTTGTGCATGCTCATGGGCAACTGTAGAAAGAGAAGGGATTCCTTACAGCAAACAGACCTCCAGTGGCTAATGGCGGCCTAATAGTGGATCTTCTAGATGCCCTCCAGCTACCCTCACAAGTAGCTGTTGTCCACGTCCGAGCCCATGGGAAAGAAAAAGAGGAAAAATGGAGACAGGGAAACCAGAAGGCAGATGAGGCCGCAAAAAGAGCAGCCAAAGAGGGAATCCAAGGAACATTCCTCATTCTACCCAAAAGAAAAGAGCGCCCCACATACTCCCCTGCTGAGTTACGGATGGCACAAGAACACGGAATAAGTCCCTGCGATGACAGATGGATCCAGATGACAGATGGAAGACTGCTTCTTCCACAGAGCCTGCAGAGGGTTGTTCTAAAACAAGTTCACCATTCTCTTAGACACCCTGGAGCATCAGCCATGATTGACTATTGCAAGAGGCTGTTTGTCTCCCCTAGCATAACTGTATGTGCCCACCGACTGGCCGCAACCTATAAAGTCTGCCAGAAGACCAACCCTCCCAGGGCTCCCCCCTCCTCCAAAAGGAGGGCGACCATAGGCCTACTATCCTTTCCAGAGGGTGCAAATTGATTTTGCTGAGATGCCACCATGTAGGGGTTACAGGTATTTGCTTGTAATAGTATGACAAATGACAGGGTGAGTAGAGGCGTTTCCATGTAGAAACTGCCAAGCTAAAACTGTTGTTGCTAAATTGTTACAGGAGGTGGTGCCCCGGTTCTCCCTGCCCGAAGTTATAGAGTCCGATCAGGGCTCACATTTCACCTCAGTTATTACACTGGGGATGGCACAAGCTCTGGGAGTAGAGTGGCATTTACATTGCCCCTGGAGGCCCCAGGCAAGTGGACAGGTTGAAAGAATCAATCAGAGCCTCAAGGAGACTTTAACCAAACTCCAACAAGGGGTGAAGCTCACTTAGGTTGAGGCTCTGCCAATAGCTTTAACGAAGCTTCGAAAGATGCCAAGAAAGGACATAAAATTGTCCCCCTTCGAACTGATGTTTGGGTTCCCGCCTCGGGTACACTGCAGAAAGAGGGAGGAAGTCAAGTGGGAGGTGGGTGATCAGATGCTAAGAGATCAGTTGACTTCTCTACAGTCTGTTCTTTCACAGCTACGAGCTTATTCCGTTCCGTTACAGAGACTGCCGTTAGATGCACCTATCCATCTCTTCCAGACGGGAGACGAGGTGTTGCTGAAAAGGTAGAATAAAGAAGCTTTAAAGGAAGGGCGGGAGGGGCCTTATTTGGTAAGACCAACCAGCCACTCGTGTGTAAAGCTTGTGGGTTCTAGCAAATGGACACATTGCAGCTAGATAAAGCCATTTAGGCGACCCTTGCTTCCTTCTGTCACCTGGAAAGAACAGAAGGACACGGGCAACAGTCCTCTGCTCCCTGGCACCCCTCCGGAAGCTGCCAGGGACACAGGTGAAGAAGCCATCCAGGAGCCACAATCACCTGTAATATACAAGTCACAACATCTGAGAGAAGCTCGTGATCGAATTACAAAAAACTTGTAATATGAAGCAAGTATTGTGGGTGGTGTTGGTAATGTTAGTCAAAAAAAAAATATTAACATAAATGGTGATACCTCAAAGACTTGGGCTTGACAGCTTTAAGATAAAACCCCAAAATGTCACACCTACAGCCCTCAGACCACTTCTGGTACAGATCCCTGAGAAAGAGAGGCGTCCCTAGAGAACCAGGTTAGAGATCCCAATAACAGAGGAAACTGATAATGTGTGGTTAGAGTGGATAAAGTATACAGCCAAGTCTTTAAATAAGTCTGACTGTTTTGTTTGTGCCACAGGGAGATCTGTAGCAAAGGTGCTGCCCTTTCCACTGAGATGAGACACTCCTTCCCTCCTCACCTGTGTGATCCGTTTGTTCCAGCACCCTAACGCATGGGGAAAGAAAAAGTGCCAGACTCTCAATAAACTATACCCGTGATGCTATAAAGAGATTGGCTGAGCAACTAAATGCCACCAGCCAAATGGCTTGGAAAAATCAGCGTGTTCTTAATATGTTAGCAGAAAAAGGAGGGGTTTGTGTCATGCTAGGTAGACGGTGTTGCACCTTCATCCCTAACAACACTGCCCCAGATGGCACGGTAACAAGGGCTTTGCAGGGCCTCACCGCCTTGTCTGAAGAATTAGCCAAGAATTCAAAGATTAACAACCCCGTGACTGCCTGGTCAGAGAAATGGTTTGAAAAATGGAAACACCTAGCAGCCTCAATCCTTATTTCGCTTGTAGTGATGATAAAAGTTATAGTGTTATTTAGTTGTTGCATTATCCCCTGTGTTAAAAGCTTATCCCAGCGACTGATAAAAACCGCTGTCAAAACAGATGCTCTTGCTTTATTGTACCAATAAAGAGGCTCCGTTTTAAACGCTTTAAGACATGAATAAAGACTTAAAGGAGGGAATTGTTAGAAAAAGAGACTCCGTAACTGTTGGCGTCTCAAGTTACATAAAAGCCCGAGTGGCGAAGAATGTAGGCAGAGCAAAAAGAAAATCATACTGACGTGCTCATGACTAACAGTTTGGTAAGCTAATACTAACTGTTTATTGGCTATTGACTTGGTGAGCCGATGTACTAACTGTTTCATTGGTTACTAGTAAGAACAATAGAAGCAATATGGTATAAAAGGCTTTTGCACACGTGTCTCGAGGTCCAGACTGCTCTGCACCCGTTTTGCAAAACGTTTCAATAAAATAGTGTTGGATCCACTGCTGCCTGCCTGGCATCCTTTCCTTCTAAACCGAAAGCAAGGACTATTTTTATCTAACACAGGCAAGCCAAGGCTTGTTCACAATAGTCTGAAATCAGGCCTTAGTGTTGCTAAGAAATAATCGACACAAGCTCTGTACACTATCTTGAGAAGTTTACATTTCCATTAATTGTATGTTGCCCTGAGGGATTTGCCACTGTCATTAATTTCCTGATGGGATTGCTGCAGTGTGCTTGATGCATGATTGCCCTTGAGGCCTGTTTAGAAATTCCAATGTGAGTGGAGACATCTGCTAAGAAATGTATATACTATGGGTTGTATCCAGATGTAGTCACATGCAACTGTGCTGGTGGAAGCAGGCTTCTCTGTCCCCTTCTCCCTGTGGCAGCTCCTCCAGCCCCCTGAAAATGCTACATAGGGAGTCAGGGGAC
The DNA here is from genome assembly GCF_057233095.1 of Heloderma suspectum. Taxonomy (NCBI): domain Eukaryota; kingdom Metazoa; phylum Chordata; class Lepidosauria; order Squamata; family Helodermatidae; genus Heloderma; species Heloderma suspectum. Next base: position 51,440,197 of record NC_139458.1, read on the forward strand.
CCTGCTGAATGGGGGTGAGCTGTGGTGCAATGGCATGGGGGAGAGGGGATTGCTGAAAATCAGGCAGAGGAAGCTTCTGTGAGCAGAGCCATTCCATGCATGGAAGGCAGATCCTGGATCCAACCCTAAGTTATTCCAGTATGTCATGTTATCACAATTCCATATTTAACTAGAATGCTGAGACCATGAATCTATCTGTATTGTCTTTATTAATCACCATTTTCTTTGACAAAAGCAAAGGATGCCCTGTAAATCATGCAATTTGGAACGTTGTGTTTTGCAGACTATTTTTAAAGACCAGAAGCTGATGCAAAAGGCTTGCTGTGCAACACATCATCAGAAAATAGCATATACTGGGCAGCAACCTATGCTGCCCATGTGCCAATCCTAAAGGAACTGGAAATAAGCAGAAATGCTAATTTCTGCAACAGGTTAGGTCAGCTGAGCTACCTTCTGTGAGTTCCACCAACCTGCCCTGATCCAGAAATGAGTGTTTCCGCCTGTTTCGGGGGTTTCTTTACAAAGTGCTGTCTCCAAACTTAGAATTATAGAACTGTAGGGTTGGAAGGAGCCTACAAGACCATCACATCCAACCCCCTGCTTAGTGCAGGAATCCATGTCAGAGCATCCCCGACAGATGGCTGTCCAGCCTCATCTTGAATGCCTCCAGTGTGGGAGAGCCCACCACCTCCCTAGGTAACTGGTTCCATTGTCATATTGCTCTAACAGTCAGGAAGGTTTTCCCGATATTCAGCCGGAATCTGGCTTCCTGTAACTTGAGCCCATTATTCCTTGTCCTGCATTCTGGGATGATCAAGAAGAGATCCTGGCCTTCCTCTCTGTGACAACCTTTCAAGTACTTAAAGAGCGCTATCCTATCTCCCCCCAGTTTTCTCTTCTCAAGGCTAAACATGCCCAGTTCTTTCTGTCGCTCTTCATAGGGCTTTGTTTCCAGTCCCCTGATCATCTTTGTTGCCCTCCACTGAACCCTCTCCAGCTTGTCTGCATCCTTCTTAAAGTGCAGTGCCCAGAACTGGACACAGTACTCCAGACGAGGCCTAACCAGTGCTGAGTAGAAGGGAACTAGTACTTCCCGGGATTTGGAAGCGATGCTTCTATTAATGCAGCCCAAAAGAGCATTTGCCTTTTTTGCAGCCACATCACATTGTTGGCTCATATTCAGCTTGTGATCTACAATTCTAAGATCCTTCTCACTTGTAGTGTTGTTGAGCCACGTATCCCCCATCTTGTAACCGTGCATTTGGTTTCTTTTTCCTAGGTGCAGAACTTGGCATTTATCCCTATTAAATTTTATTCTGTTGTTTTCTGCCCAGTGCTCCAGTCTATCCCGATCACTTTGAATGTTGTTTCTGTCTTCCAAGGTATTAGCAGTCCCACCCAATTTTGTGTCATCTCCAAATTTGATCAGCATTCCCTGCACCTCCTCCTCCAAGTCATTAATAAAAATGTTGAAGAGCACTGGGCCCAGGACTGAGCCCTGTGGTACCCCGCTCGTTACCTCTCCCCAGTTTGAGAAGATCCAGGACACGGAATAATGGGCTCAAGTTACAGGAAGCTAGATTCCGGCTGAACATCAGGAAAAACTTCCTGACTCTTAGAGCAATAAGACAATGGAACCAATTACCTAGGGAGGTGGTGGGTCTCCCACACTGGAGGCATTCAAGATGAGGCTGGACAGCCATCTGTCGGGGATGCTCTGACTTGGATTCCTGCATTGAGCAGAGGGTTGGACTCGATGGTCTTGTAGGCTCCTTCCAACCCTACTATTCTATGTTCCCTTGCTAACGGTGAGTCCCGCTGGTGCAACGGAATGGGCGGGAGTGCGGTGGCAGTACAGGATACTGCCCAGTGCTGGCATTGCAGAGGCATTATGCCAGTATCATAGACAGATAATGCCAGAGCAAATATTTAAGAAGATTTGGGGTTTACTCTACAAATCTGAAAATGTTCCTCTTGTGCACAACTATAACTTGTGCTTCACAGCTGGCCTTACTATGCAGCGAGGTGAAGCACTTCAGGCTATGCAATTTAGGAGAAGGCAGGAATTGATGTCTGAATGGTGCAGTGAGAGTTTTAAAAGCGTTTGCCCTAGGAAATTGGTGTCTGTGCGCGGGCATTAGGAGCTCTACTTCAGCTAGCAAAATGTCTTGGTTGGATGTACTGGGAATGGGCTTTGAGAACTCAGCAGCAAGCTCTGTATTTGTTTAGCAATTTGTACTGAGAGCTGGTTGACATGACTGCAACAGTTTTTTGGTTTGTTTTAGCTTTTGGAAGTGAATCAGCCAGGAGTGGCTTGCCACACACCCAAACCACATGATCAGGGGTATGTGTGAACCAGCAAAAGCTCTCCGGTTTTATCTCATTTAAACAGAAATGACCTTTTCTTCTCTCACACCTAGCCGATAAGATTTCGGTGAACATTTTGAAATATCTTAAGAGCAAACTATTTATGTAGAAATCATCCCCGTCTCAGAACAAATTAATCCAACTTTCCATCAGCTATGGAATATTTATGATTATGCCACCTGAAAGTTCTGTTGCTAGATTTCAGCCAGGTGCACACAGACCCTTTCTGGTGGGAAGAAATTCTCATGTGAGCGACAGCTCTCTTTCGGGCTACCATCAGCCTGCGACATCCTCGGGCACCAGCTAGGCTCCCTGACAGGTCCCACCGCTGACGCCTACCTTGAGCTCCGCTTCCAAAATCTTTTTCCAGTGCTCTGATCTGCATTGGGCAGCTGGGATTGGGGGCCACCATGAAAGTTTCCCTCAATGCCCTGGAATGGCACTACACTAGAGACAATTGTGGGAAATTAAAATGGCCACGCCTGGTGTTGGCCAGAGTGCTGTTGCTGCCACATGAGGTAATCCCACCAGGACTCACCCACATAGGAAGGGGTGCACCAGAGGGCACTTAACTGTAGGCCCCTTCAACCCTAGAGCAGGCCTGGTTCTCTCCTCTCATCTACCATTCCTGCTTTCTTCTGTGCTTGCTTTCAGTTCGGTTCTCCAACTGAACTTTACCTGCAGTGCGCCGGGGGAGGCAGAGGAAGAGCCTTTTATAAGTTACAGAATAACATATTTGAAAGCAGTTGCTGTCAGTGTTGACCTGTGTGGACGACAAGGGTCAAGACAGACATATTTACCTTGACTGGTGAGCTCATTGTGTATCTGCAGTCACCCCATTTTGGATAGAGGTACAAATTTCCAAACTGAATCAAACTCAGGAGAAACCAGGTTGTTTCCAGGCTGTGCTGAGTGCTCACTGGTTGGACCTTATGGCAATCATGGCACCCCCTCTTCATTTGGCAGTACAGTGCTGTTTGGCTGGACCTTGTGGGCGTTGCAAAGCCAACCCCCACCACAGCAATGCTTTAGAATAAACACATTTTTTAAAAAGTGTCAAATAAAAGTTTAAATGAATAAACAAGGCAGGCTGCTAAAAACAAAACAAAACAAAACAAAACACCAAAAAGAGTTTAAAAACACCAAAATGCCTGCCCAAAGTTTGGGTGGAAAGCGAAAAATCAAATCAATCAATCAATCAATCAATAATGAAAAATCTATGCTGGAGTCAGAGCCAGTGTATATATCAGGGCTGGCCCAAAAGAGTTTGCTGCCTGATGCAAAGGACAAAATGGTACACCTCACCCTGTTAGAAAAAGTTCTTGCTTCTGGTCAAATGAGAGGCCAGGCAGGCGACAGTGGAGCCAATAAAGTTTTATTGATCGTTTTGCAAAACGGGTACAGAGCAGTCTGGACCCAGAGCGTGGCACGCCCAACCCTTTTATAGCCACTCATAACGGCTCAGTATTTTCCCATCAGCTCTCTCTCTCTGCGCATGCTCTCGGCTTAAGCTGACTCATTGGTCACGTGGCATGCCTGCGTGACCGAGTCGCTAGCTACTTATGGTGTCTTTTCTTTTTATCTAACACTCCCCCCTTTAAGTCTTTTACTCATGTCTCACAGCTTGGTCTTTGCGATCCGACTGCTTCCCTTATCTAAAGTGGGGTTGGGAGGCCGGATTCTATTTTAACCTCCCACTGAATGAGAGCAAAATGTCCTATCAGTGACCTGACCCAATCGCTTGTCAGGGCATAGGATTTCCTGCCTCTATACCTTTGCCAGCCCCTTTCGGGGTGTTGGGTTTGGCTGACATAATGTACCTTTATTTGGCCGTCTGCCCCTATTACACAAACACCTTGATTGTCAATATGCAATCCCCCCATGAATCTCAGGTTCGGCTGAGTCGGACCTTGGCCTTCCCCAAGTGTTGGAATTTGTAAATAACAGGCGATTGTGGCTCCTGGGTGGTCTCTTCACCTGTGTCCCTGGCAGCTTCCGGGTGAGTGCCAGGGAGCAGAGGGCTGTTGTTTCTGCCCATGTCCCCCTGTTCTTTCTGGGTAACAGGAGGAGACAGGGGCCTCCAGAAAGGTTTTATCCAACTGCAGTGGGTCCACTTACTAGATCCTACAAGTTTTACACATGAGTGACTAGTATGTCCCACTAAGTAAGGCCCCTCCCACCCCTCCTTTAGAACTTCTTTATTCCACTTTTTCAGCAGCACCTCATCCCCTGGTTGAAATTGGTGGATTGGTGCATCGAACGGTAGCCTCTGGAACGGCACAGAATAGGCTCGTAGCTGCGAGAGAACAGACTGCAGAGTAGTTAATTGCCCCCTCAGCATCTGATCCCCCAGTTCCCATTTAACCTCTTCCCTTCTCCCGCAATGCACCCAGGGGGGAAACCCAAACATTAATTCAAAGGGAGAAAGTTTTATGCCCTTTCTGGGCATTCTTCCAACTTTTGTCAGGGCGATGGGCAGGGCTTCGACCCACGTGAGCTTAACTTCTCTCTGGAGCTTAGTTAAAGTCTCTTTGAGGCTACGGTTGGCCCTTTCAACTTGGCCACTCACTTGGGGTCTCCAGGGGCAATGGAGATGCCAATCTATCCCTAGGGCTTGGGCCAGTCCTTGGGTAACGGTGGAAGTGAAGTGCGAACCCTGATCTGACTCGATAGTCTCGGGCAAAGAAAACTGTGGTATTACCTCCTGCAATAATTTGGAGACTACAGTTTTCACCTGGCAATTTTTACATGGAAATGCCTCTATCCACCCTGTCATTTGACACACAATGACGAGAAGATATCTGTAACCCCTGCAAGGTGGCATTTCAGCAAAAACAATCTGGACCCTTTGGAAGGGATAATATGCCCAAGGCCTCCCCCCTTTGGGCGGAGGAGGCGGTTTTTTAGGGTTGGTTTTCTGGCAGATTTCACAAGTTGATGCTAGCCGATGGGTGCAGACTGTCAGACCTGGGGAAACAAACAGTCTTTTACAGTACTCAATCATGGCTGAGGCTCCTGGATGTCCGAGGGAGTGATGCACCTGTTCTAAGACGGCCTTCTACAGGGTCTGTGGTAGAAGTAACCTCTCATCTGTCATCTGGATCCACCCATCGGCTCAGGGATATACTCCGTGTTCTCGCGCCATTTGCAGCTCAGAGGAGGAATATGTAGGTGGGTTCTCCTGCCCCGGTAGGACTAGAAATACCCCTTGAGCTCCCTCTCGGGCTGCTCTCTTCGCCGCCTCGTCTGCTTTTTGATTTCCTCTCCTCCATTTGTCCTCCTTCTCTTTTCCGTGGGCTGGGATGTGGACGACGGCTACTTGTAGGGGAAGTTGAAGTGCATCAAGGAGATCTACTATTAGGCCCCCGTTGGCCACCAGGGACCCATTAGCCGTGAGGAAGCCTCTTTCCTTCCATAACTGTCCATGGGCGTGCACGATGGCAAAGGCGTTTTTGCTATCAGTGTAGATATTAATTCGCTTTCCTTTTCCAGCTTGAAGCGCTCTTGTCAAGGCCACCAACTCGGCGGATTGGGCGGAAAAATGTGGTGGTAGCCATTCTTCATGTATGCTCTTGTCTTGAGTGACGACTGCCGCCCCTGTGTACCGTTTTCCATTTAGCATGTAACTGGACCCGTCAACAAACAAATCCTCGGCCGCTTCGATTGGCTCATCCTCTAGGTCAGGTCGGCCTTTTGTATCTAAGTCCAGTATCTCGAGGCAATCATGATCGGGTGGTCTGGGCTTATCTGGACCCTGGAGTATTGGCAATAGTGCGGCGATGTTAAAGCTGGAACAAGCCTTGAAAGTAAGGCTCTCATTCAGGAGCAGGCTTATCTCATATCTAGAGTGCCTGGTAGGGTTGAGGAATTTGCTTCCTCCTCCGGATCCCAGGATCGGCGGCCCACCGTGGGGGACCCAAATTTCAGTGGGTCCTCCCATCATCATTTTCTCTGCCTCTGTGTTGATCAAGGCCATGGCAGCCACAGCTCTAAGGCAGCTTGGCCAGCCCTTTGCCACAACGTCTAGGACCTTGGAATAGTATCCCACAGGCCTCCAGGCTGGCCCTTTCTTCTGGCAGAGAACCCCTGAAGCTATTCCCTTATTTTCGTGTACATAGAGCCTAAAGGGTCGGTTGGGGTTTGGTATAGCCAGAGCGGGTGGAGATACAAGGGCAGCTTTGACACTGAGAAAAGCCTTACTCATTTCTTTGGTCCATCTCCATTCCTTTAGTCTGTCTTTTTGCAGCGCTTCATATAGTGGTCGTGCTATTTCTCCATACTCTGCAATCCATAATTGACAGAACCCAGTAAGTCCCAGGTAGGCCCGTAGTTCACGAGGAGAGGTGGGGGCGGGACAAGTGCAGATGACCTTGACCCTGTCTTGGCTCAAACTTCGTGTCCCCTTCATTAGTTGGTATCCAAAAAACTTCATGACTTGCTGAACTAGCCGCACTTTTTCTCTGGATACCTTGTAGCCCCCTTCGGCCAGATGATTTAGGAGGGAGATCGACCATTCTAAACATTCGTCCTTGGTATGGGACGAAATCAGGAGGTCATCACAATATTGCAAGAAATTTATCTCAGGGTGTTGGTGGACCCATGGCCCTAAATCCTTCTGAAGCTGTTGGCCAAAGATGACAGGCGATAGGTTAAGTCCCTGGGGAATCACTGTCCATGTTAATTGAACATTCGCCTCGTCTTTTGGGTCCTCCCACTGAAAGGTAAATAATGGCCTCGAGTCTGGGTGTAGTGGAATACTGAAGAAAGCATCTTTCAGGTCTATGACGGTAAACCACTCATGGCTTTTTGGAATTTTTGTCAAGAGAGTGTGTGGGTTTGGCACCACAGGATAGGGGGCTTCTATCTGCTGGTTAATGAGGCGGAGGGCTTGCACCAGTTGATATCCTTTTCCTTCCCTTTTGGGTACCGCAAGGATGGGGGTGTTGTAAGGGGACATTATCTCGATTAGGCGTCCCTCTTTTTGCAGCCTTGATATTACTGGCTGTAGTCCCATCTTTCCCTGTCGCGAGAGGGGGTATTGCTTCACATGAACTGGCCTGGCTCCTGGTTTAAGGGGTACTCTGTAAGGTGTGGCTGTCTTGGTGCGGGCCGCCCCCCCCCTTTCCAGCCCAAACCAGGGGATTAACTCAGTTTTCTATCTGTTTCCATTCTTCCCTCTCCTCTGCATGGGGCTCCGGCATAGCGTTTAAGAGTGCCATCTGATAATTACTACTTTGCTGTTTGGGGGCCGCACCTCCATTTTTCCATCTGGGGTAAATGCAATTTCGAGTTGGAGTTTAGCCAATAGGTCCCTCCCTAATAATGCCACCGGACAAGAGGGGGTACAGATAAACACATGCTCTAAATGGGTGTTTCCAACCTTAGTGAGGAGTGGCCGGGACAAGGGCACCCGGGTGGCTCTCCATTCAACGCCCATTATGGTGGTAGTCCCTCCTGTTCCTCCTGGTGGTTGAGTAAGGGGAAGGACGGACAGGACGGCCCCCGTATCTATGAGGGCATTGTAAGGACAGCCCCAACCTTAATTTTGACCATGGGGTCCCTCCTAGCCTCTGTTATGGCCAGGAGGGGGCTGGACCCCGGTCCGTCCTAGTCCTCCCTAACATGGAGGACTCCCTATGCTCCTCCCTCGGCGTCCTCCCTCTCTTTTCATTTTAACGCTTCACATTCACGTTTCCAATGTCCAGTTTTCTTACTGAAGGCACACTGGTCCTTCCCAAGGGGAGGCCCCTTTCTCTTTCCTTTCTCTCTTCTTCCTTCCTCTTTCTTTTCTTCCTCCCCTTTAAACACAGCTGCAATAAGCTTTGCCTGCTGTTTTTCGCGCACTTTCTCCTCTTCTTCTTCTTCTTCTTCTTCTTCTTCTTCTTCTTCTTCTTCTTCTTCGCATCACTCGTATACCTTTTGGGCCACTTCCATTAACACTCCCAGGTCTGCTGCCAGCCCCCCTTCGACTTTTTGCAATTTCTTCCTAATGTCTTGGCAACTATTACCCACAAACTGAGTCGTGAGAATTCTCAAATTATTGGGGTCACTCAGGTCGATGTCTGTATATTTCCCAAAGGCTTCCCTCAACCTCTGCAGGAAGGCTGCGGGCGACTAGTTTTTGTCTTGTTTTAATGTTAAAACTTTTTGTAAATTGGGGGCCTTTTGCGCAGCTTGTCTCATGCCCGCTAAAATGAGCTGAAAATACTCGGCATGCCGTTGCCTTTGGGCAGCGGTGGTTACTCCCCAGTCGGGCCGCCCTAGGGGCAGCACCGTTACTATTTAATCTTCAGCCACTTGGGGGCGTTCCTCCCTAAGCTTAGCACGCGCCCCAGCAAGAATAGTGGGCTTCTGGCTAAGAAAGCAAGTATTCAATAACATTTGGGTATTGTCCCAAGTGGGGTTGTGAGTGAGTCTCACGTTTTCCATTAAAGATAGGAGCAGTCTGGGATCCTCATCAAAAGGGGGGTTGAATTGCTTCCAATTGTACAAGTCAGATGTTGTAAAAGGGACATATACGAACATAGTCCCTTGGGGATGTTGAGCTGTGGGATCCGGGACCTCTCTTATGGGGAGCGTCAGCTTGGTTGGTGGTTGCGGATCTTTCTGCAGATTATAAATGGAACCTTCCTCTTTTCCCCTCTACTCTCTGGGCTATCCGCCTTTTGTAGGACGGGTCCCACTCCCCCCCCCCATCATCTTTAGGGCTCTCTCAAGTATCTCTACATGCTGTTGGAGGCGATGGCGGTCCTCCATCACAAGATCACGATCTCCTACCTCCTCACTGAGCAAGTTTTCCGCTGAGGGGGAGGGAGGGCCAACCAGGTGGGGCTGCGTGGTGCCAGACACGGCCGTTCCATAGGGTGGGGGAAGTAATGGGTCCTCTGGCACTGTGGGTAAGGTGGCCGGCGGCTTTTGTTTTTTGACATGTCTAGTGGTCATTACGGGGAGGATCAAGGACATACATTTTACCACCCAAGTCGCTGGTTTTCCTTAAGGGCACATTCGTTGCCCAAGGGTCAATGTAGGGGAACTGGTCCCAACTTCCCCTTTGGGTGACTATCACATGCACAGCGGATACAATTTTTGGGTCAAAGGACTCCTCGGGCGGCCACCGTGGTTCCAATACTGGCCACTCCTGGATACAAAGAAGGACGAGACTGTCCTTCGTCATTTTTGTTCCATAATCTTGCTTAAATTTATTCCAATTGCACAAACAACATCCCAGGGGTGTCTGAGACTTTTCTTCAGGTCTAGAGTGGGATCCGCCCATGACAGCAGTGGTCTCAGTCAACAATTCGTATGCTTCGCCCTCCTCTGACCCAGCCCATCGCCGGGGTAGGGAAATGCAGATCGGGGCTCCTCACTTGCTTTGCCCTGAGGCGTCTCACACAAATCTCGACACACACACCACTGTCCCGCGAATTCCCCAAATGTAAGTTGTCACTTACCCTGAAGTCTCAGTACTTCACCCGCAGCTGCGTCCAGCTGCCTCATGGATCCACTGCCGGTGCCTTAAAAGGGTGTTCTCAGTCTCCCTTACAATGGCGTTGGTCCCCGAGCGTCTCCCCGCCGCCGGGAGGGGAAGGCAGTATAAGTTAACCACCTGTGGCCACTTCCCCACCGCGGCCCCTCGGCTCGACGCACGAGGACGCGCCCCAGAAGGCGCAATCCGAGTCACGGCACCAAATTGTTAGAAAAAGTTCTTGCTTCTGGTCAAATGAGAGGCCAGGCAGGTGACAGTGGAACCAATAAAGTTTTATTGATTGTTTTGCAAAACGGGTACAGAGCAGTCTGGACCCAGAGCGTGGCACGCCCAACCCTTTTATAGCCACTCATAACGGCTCAGTATTTTTCATCAGCTCTCTCTCTCTGCGCATGCTCTCGGCTTAAGCTGACTCATTGGTCATGTGGCATGCCTGTGTGACTGAGTCACTAGCTACTTATGGCGTCTTTTCTTTTTATCTAACACCCACATACACAAGTCAGCTAGACTGGCAGTTGAATCTTACTTCAACATTGGCAATGGGACAGCATTCCTTGCTCCACCTGAGGGCAGCAGGCTACGTTAGGGGGTACAGGTCAGACCACAGGGCACACACAGCTGTGTCCACTAAGATCTCGTCTTAGAGATCTTAGTGGACTAAGCCTGCCCACCATCTGCCACCTGAGGTAGCTGCTTCATGGTAGGGCCAGCCCTGGTATGTGTAGGTAAAGGAGTGAAGGTGGTGAGAAGCAGAGCTTCCCCATGAAGCAGGAAAACCCACACATATTCCTGAAGGATGGAATGCCTATCTCAGCATGGGGCCCATTTATTTGTTTATTTCTTCACTTACATGTTTATCAGGGCTTCTTTGAGACTGTTCTTTTCAAAAGTGCTTTTCTTTATGGACAAAATGCTGCACAGATGGGGGAAAAAATATCTTAGGGTGCTTCCAGACAGGGTCTTAGCTCATTGTACAGCTATTCTGTCTTTTCACCCTTAGCAGATTTTCTGGAGTAGGGAAAAACACAGAATAAAGGGTGGGAAAACATGGGAGTGTTACAGGTGAAAGACATCATTGTCTGGACACCCCATAAAATTCCATGAATCAGGCAGGGTGATGGCATGATAAAATCCTTGTCTGGAACCCCCTACACAATTTTTTATTTGTATATTTTCACAGAGAGAAAGTTGGGATGGAGGTGGGAGAGAATTCAGGAAATGACAATATTATGGTATATTGAGCTGAAGATAAAGTTTTGAATGAATAATTCATGAACATCCCCTGAAGACTGATGAAACAGAATAATGAAAATGTATGCAAGATGCATCTGATATTAAACATCAGTCAAGACTGATGTTGTAGGAAGAATATAGAGATCTGTATGCTTGTTTGCATCTTGGGGGGGTGTCTCCACGAGCACTCTACTGCGAGATTGCTGCATTCAGAGGTTGTTTGGGGCACATGATGTCGTGGCCATCTCACAGCCACCCTGGAGTTTTGCTCCGAAAAAATGGTTCTTCTGAGACTACTTTTAGTCTGATTGCTTTCCTTAATTCGGCTTGTCTGTGCTTCTGTTGTCATGTGCACCACCCTCCGCATTTACTCTGACATGATTTCCTTGCCCAGGGGTGTGTCTTTCACCTGGCCGTGACCTCACTGACCCGGTCAAGGGGTGTCTCCCCAGTGTTTTCCCTGCCCGTGTTTCCCTGATGTTTCCACCATTTCATGGCTGGCTATCAGAGTTTTGAGTTACCTCATGGCATTTACTTCACTTTGCCCACCACTAAACTCTGGTGGTCATCCCCACAAAGTACAGGTGTGCTCAGGGTAGCCTCTAACTTTTTTTTTAAAGTAAAGCTTTAAAGTGAAATAGCGGTTTTGTCAGCAGTACCTACACCCACTATCTCACTATTGCACAATAGTGAGATAGTGAGATGGGGGTGTAGGAAAATGCATGATAGTGAGATAGGGGGAAATGCTTGCTATTGACCGAAATTTTTAAAAATTGGTGGAATCAGGCATAGGTTGGAGAAACAGGTACTCAGAAGTAACTCCCATTGTGGCCAATGAGGCTTGTTACCTAAATATCGATGCTGCGTTTCTTTACTGTTTGTTTTGCTGCTGTAAGGAAGTAATTAATGTGAAGCTTTGCTCCTTCACATTACGGGAGCTTCAAGGGAAGGAGAAAGAGCGGTAGAACCTGGACGGGGGGTAAGGAGGAGCCGCTCTTATTGGTTGAGCGGCCCCTGCCAGTCTGATGACACTCACTCCGATCCCCCAAGTATGTTCCTGTGAAGCAACTTAGAATGGTGAAGTGCACTCGTTCATGGAGCCCTGTGTGGACCAAAGCTGGTTCCTTGAAAAATCCGGGTAAGCCACCATTCACTTCTCCTTCCATTGTTGTGGAGACACCCTCCTGGTGGGAGTGAGAGTCCAATTTTCTCTTTACAGCTACATGACGAGTACTGCAATCTTATGCATGTTTACTTGGACATAAGAACCACTGTGTTCAATTAGGCTTACTCTCAGATAAGTGTGCATAAGATTGGAGCCTTTCAGTGCAATTCTACACATGTCTATTCAGAAGTCAGCCCTATTGGGTACAGGATAGCAGCCTCAACAGTCAAGATAGTAACATAGCAGGGAATGGCATTATATACACTTGAGAGCTTTGTATGCTTTTGTACACATCCATGATTGGATATATTATGAATGAATATATATATATTCCTTTGGGAATGTCAAATATCTTGGTGATTTCCTCCCTAACGTATCCCAGTTGGTTTTTGGTTTGTTCTAATTATTTGGTGCATGGTGCATTCTTTGTTCTATATCTCTATATGCTTTCAGAGCTCAGTTTTGCTATGAATATAAACCTCTCCATTGTGGGCAGAGATGGAACTGCAGTACTTCATCAAGAGTCCCAGAAGGTATTTCAGGGAATATATGCGATACTCAGCAGGCATTTATTGTCAAGGTCTTTCATGTGGTAATAATTGCTCATGAATTTTTACATGACCTTTTAGAAAAATCTCTTGGTAACAAATGTGTTAGAATGTCTGTAAGGTATATGAACACGTGCATATATATACAAAATAATCATCTTCCATAAGACAGTAATAAGTCAGTGTTTAACAACCTATGGAAAAATGTTCCCAGCTTTGAGACATGAGCCACTGCTGAAACACAGCACACTTCTTGTGTCCTGATGGAATTTGTTGTGGATGTCATGTTTTTTTTTTTCCAGTCTTGGCTATGAGGAAAAAAGTAGACTGGACAAAGGGATTGTTTCCTGCCTCCCAGCTGAGCAGAGCAGAGCAGAGCAAGCTGTTCCAGCTGGTCCAGGGACTACAGAAGCAGGCAAGCTCCCAGAGAGCGAGCGAACAGAGCGAGCGAACAGGGGGAGCAAACAGGAGTTGGCCAGGGGAGTTGCAGTGGTTGAAGAGACAAAGGAGACAAAGGAGACAGAGGCTAAGAGGTAAGTGGGTTGCAGGAAGCCCAGGGGGCTGCCCTTTATCCTTCTGATTGGCTGTGAACTCACCAGGTGCTTCTGAGAGCTCCAACTGAATTGGAGGGGTGTGGCCTGAGTACTCCCAGCAGCTGACTGGGCGGGAAGCTTCAGCCTGTTTCCCGCCTCCCAGCTGAGCAGAGCAGAGCAGAGCAGAGCAAGCTGCTCCAGCTGGTCCAGGGACTACAGAAGCAGGCAAGCTCCCAGAGAGCGAGCGAACAGAGCGAGCAAACAGGGGGAGCAAACAGGAGTTGGCCAGGGGAGTTCGGCAGGGGAGGTCAAGGGGGAGGCCCCTAACATTTTTTTTTCATTTTTTCATTTTTTATTTTAACTAACTTTTTTCCATTTATTTGTCTTGTAACACACACTTTCACACCAGTGGGACTCTGATTTTAACCTCTACTGAGTAGAGGAGCAGGCACAGGCTAGTCTAGAACAATCACAAAGCTAGACACAAAAAGGGAAAAGAGGCTATGGAAGGACAAGACTCTCCAGTGGTGGTGACCTGCAAGGTGTGTGCAATGTTTGTTTTCTTGCCTGAGAACAACATGGCCTACACCTGCAACAAGTGCAAGTTGATCACGCTGCTGGAGGAAAAAGTAAGTGGACTGGAGCGGCGACTGTCGAGCCTCCGGGGAATAAGAGAACACGAAGAGTTCTTGGACAGAATGGGGGAACTACAGCAGCAAAGGGCAGACCAGAAGCTTGAAGATCAACAGCAAGATGAGGCAGTGGGAAATGCTGAGGTGAGGAAAAATGGAATAGAGGATACTCCTTGGAAAAGGGTGACAGTTAGGAGAAGAAGAACTAGATGCCACTCTGCACCAGTGGAAGCAGTGGAGCTGTGGAACCGATTCCAGGTACTTGCGGATGAGACTGGAGGACAACCTGCAGAAGAAGAATCACAGGGGAACCTGCATGAGAGTGAGCAAGAGGCTAAAGGTCAGTCAAACAGAGGCGATGAAACCCAGGCCTACAAGAAGAAGAAGAGAAGAGTGGTAGTAGTGGGAGACTCCTAGCTGCGTGGGATCGAGACCCAAGTATGTCGCGAAGACCCATGGACTCGCCAGGTATGTTGTCTCCCGGGTGGACAGATTAGAGACGTGACTGAAAGGTTGCCTGCACTCATAAAGCCCACTGACAGGTATCCCTTTCTTCTCATCCATGTGGGAACAAATGATACCGCCAAGCGGAGCTACGAAGAGATCACGTCAGACTTTGAAGCTTTGGGAAGGAAACTCAAGAACTTTAGGGCCCAGATAGTTTTCTCATTCATCCTTCCAGTAGTTAGAAGAGGGATAGAAAGGGAACGAAAAATACTCCGGGTGAATGACTGGCTACGAAGGTGGTGCCGACGAGAGAGATTTGGATTCTGGGACCACGGGCTATACTTCCTGGAAGATGGGCTGTTGGCTAGGGATGGGTTGCACCTCACAAAGGATGGGAAGAATGTGTTTGGCCACAGCATGAAGAACTTCATCAGGAGGGCTTTAAACTGAATCCCACGGGGAAGGGAGATGTAATGTTGGGGGTAACGATGGACATAGGCACATGCACTGCAATGGAGAGAACAGCTCTGATAGCGCCCAATAATAGTCTTCAGACACATGTAGGAAGAAAGCCAGACTATGAAGTACATGGTCTTCGATGTCTATATACTAATGCCCAGAGTATGGGAAAGAAACAGAACGAACTTGAACTCTTAATACAAGAGGGAAATTATGACCTGATAGGTATAACTGAGACTTGGTGAGATGACTCTCATGACTGGAATACAGCAATGGAAGGATATAACTTGTTCAAAAAGAACAGGAGGAACAGAAAGGGAGGTGGGGTTGCACTGTATGTGAAAAATACATATCTCTGCACAGAAATACAGGAGGAGGAGCTTGGTAGCCCCATCGAGAGCATCTGGGTTGAAATAAATGGAGCAAAGAATAAAAGGAACCTGGTGGTTGGAGTCTACTACCGGCCAGCCAATCAAAGAGAAGACAAGGATGAAACTTTTGAAAAGCAAATAGCCAATGTTTTAAGGAAGCATGATGTAGTAGTAATGGGGGACTTCAATTTCCCCGATATTTGTTGGGAGACAAATTCTATGGCCCCTCCAGGAAATTCCTGACTTGTGTGGCAGATAACTTCCTCCTACAGAAAGTAGAGGAAGGAACTACAGGATCGGCTATCCTTGACTTGATCCTAACCAACAGAGAAGACTTAGTGGATGAAGTAGCAGTTACAGTAACTCTGGGGGAAAGTGACCTTGTTGTACTTGAGTTCTTGGTTCTAAGGGAAGCAAAAGCCGAGTGTAGTCAAACGCATACCCTGGATTTTAGGAAAGCTGATTTTAATAAACTCAGAACAATGATCAGTAAGGTCCCATGGCAAGCGATGCTAGCGAGAAAAGGAGTCCAAGATGGGTGGGAGCTTTTAAAAAAGGAAATTCTCAAGGCACAATCACAAGCAATTCCAACAAGAAGAAAAGGTGGAAGACAACAGAAGAAGCCAATGTGGCTTCACAAAAAGCTTAGGGATGACCTGAAAACAAAAAAGGACACATATAGGAAGTGGAAAGAAGGCCAAGTAACAAAGGAAGAGTACAGGCACATAGCACAGAATTGCAGGGATGGCATCAGGAAGGCTAAAGCTGAGAATGAGCTGAGGTTAGCAAGGGATGTTAAAAACAACAAAAAGGCTTTCTTCAGCTACGTGCATAGTAAAAGGCAGAGGAAAGAAATGGTGGTTCAGCTATTAAATAAAGATGGCAAAACGATAACAGATGACAAAGAAAAGGCAGAGGTGCTCAATTCCTACTTTGGCTCAGTCTTCTCCCAAAAGAAGGTCTGTGACCCCCCTGGCAAAGGTGAAGTACAGGCTGAAGGGGCAGGATTGCAGCTTGAGATCGACAGGCATATGGTCAAGGAACACCTCATTACTTTGAATGAGTTCAAATCTCCAGGGCCAGATGAACTGCATCCTAGAGTCATAAAGGAACTGGCAGAAGAACTCTCAGAACCGCTGTCTATTATCTTTGAGAAATCATGGAGGACAGGGGAAGTGCCAGATGACTGGAGGAGGGCTAACGTTGTCCCTATCTTCAAAAAGGGTAAAAAGGAGGAACCTGGGAACTACAGACCAGTCAGTCTGACATCAATCCCTGGGAAAATTCTGGAGCAGATGATAAAGCAATCCATCTGGAAGCACCTTGACAACAATGCCGTGATTACTCGAAGCCAACATGGATTTGTCAAAAACAAGTCATGCCAGACAAATCTGATCTCATTTTTTGATCAAGTAACCTCCCTTGTAGACCGTGGGAATGCTGTAGACATCACATACCTCGACTTCAGCAAAGCTTTCGACAAAGTGCCTCATGATATCCTGATGAGCAAACTAGCTCAAAGTGGGCTAGATGAAACAACGATCCGGTGGATCCACAGTTGGCTACAGAATTGGACTCAAAGAGTGCTTATCAATGGGACCTTCTCAAACTGGGGAGAGGTAACGAGTGGGGTACCGCAGGGCTCAGTCCTGGGCCCAGTGCTCTTCAACATTTTTATTAATGACTTGGAGGAGGAGGTGCAGGGAATGCTGATCAAATTTGGAGATGACACAAAATTGGGTGGGACTGCTAATACCTTGGAAGACAGAAACAACATTCAAAGTGATCTGGATAGACTGGCGCGCTGGATAGAAAACAACAGAATGACATTTAATAGGGACAAATGCCAAGTTCTGCACCTAGGAAAAAGAAACCAAATGCACAGTTACAAGATGGGGGATACGTGGCTCAACCACACTACAAGCGAGAAGGATCTTGGAATTGTTGTCGATCACAAGCTGAATATGAGCCAACAATGTGATGTGGCTGCAAAAAAGGCAAATGCTCTTTTGGGCTGCATTCATAGAAGCATCGCTTCCAAATCCCAGGAAGTACTAGTTCCCCTCTACTCAGCACTGGTTAGGCCTCATCTGGAGTACTGTGTCCAGTTCTGGGCACCACACTTTAAGAAGGATGCAGACAAACTGGAGAAGGTTCAGAGGAGGGCAACAAAGATGATCAGGGGACTGGAAACAAAGCCCTATGAAGAGAGACTGAAAGAACTGGGCATGTTTAGCCTTGAGAAGAGAAGACTGAGGGGAGATATGATAGCACTCTTTAAGTACTTGAAAGGTTGTCACAGAGAAGAAGGCCAGGATCTCTTCTTGATCATCCCAGAGTGCAGGACACGGAATAAAGGGCTCAAGTTACAAGAAACCAGATTCCAGCTGAACATCAGGAAAAACTTCCTGACTGTAAGAGCAATACGACAATGGAACCAATTACCTGGGGAGGTGGTGGGCTCTCCCACACTGGAGGCCTTCAAGACGAGGCTGGACAGCCATTTGTCGGGGCTGCTCTGACTTGGATTCCTGAATTGAGCAGGGGGTTGGACTCGATGGCCTTGTAGGCCCCTTCCAACCCTACTATTCTATGATTCTATGATTCTATTCTATAAAGACACGTTAAACTGGCATCTTAGATTTCAATAGTATAGTTATGTTCTAATACTAATTTAGCTAAATCTACTCGTAATTTCTGGGTTGTAGATAATAGCAATGAAAGGCTATTGGGTTCAATAATTCTGAAAATGGCTCAGTAGCATACAGGATTTTTATTTATTAGAAGTATTTCCATCCTGTTTTTCTATACAAATGCTCAAGGTGGCTAACAGCATTAAAACTATAAACAAACACAACCAATTAATAACAAATAAAAGAAACGTAGACAGCAGATAAACACTTTCAATGTTAAACTAACATGTGTATAGGACTGCGAATTAGCATGTGAACAGGCCAAAGGCCTGCTAGGAGAGAACACCCCACATCACTGTCTGAAGACCTATCAGAAAGAGGGCAAGTGTGGCTTCCCTAAGCATGGAGTTCCAAAGCCTCATGCAACTAAAGAGAATGCCCTTGTTTGTGTCCCATTTAAATGCAGCTCAGATGTTGGTGGGATGTGTAGGACAGCCTCTGCAGAAGGTCCTTAATGAACAGTCTTGCTCATATGGGAGAAGGCAGTCCTTTAGGTATCCTAGTCCCAAAATATAAAGTCCTGGATACAGTCTGGAAACCAATGCAGTTGCTGCATGCTCTCAATAGCTGTACCTGGTCAACAGTCTAGCCACAGCATTCTGGACCAGCTGAAGTTTCCAGACACTTCTCAGAGGAAGCCCCATATAGGTCCCATTGCAGTATTCCAGACCTGATGTACCTAAAGTATGCATTATCATTTCCAGATCTGCATGTTCTAGAACGTGCTTAGCTGGGACACCAGCTGAAGAGATAGTGAGCACATACCGCTTCCAAAATATCAGTTCTCAAGTGCTGAAAACAGAGATTCTCAAAATATTATAATTAGGTTATTAATGTTCCTGTCTGGTTATGCAGCTGATAAAATAGAGGTATTATAGAATTGAAATGGTCACGAAGGCAGTCCATGGCAATGCTGTTCAGTTAAAATGTGGCTTGCCTTGTTAGTAATGGGATCTCCTGTCGGAAAAACATTAAAGTGACAGCTGTGCATGTGGTTCTTTCTGGCACATGCATCGCCCTTGTTTAGATTCCAGCCACAACAGATTTTAATCCAAGTACTCCAGCTCATTTGGGTCATGGATCAAGCTGTCATAATATCCAATTGTTCAAGGAACAAAGCAAAGAGAAGTCTGCCCAGATGTATTCCATTTCGATCCTATCTGTCCTCTCTCAAACATGTATTATTTTAATAGTCAAATGATGCTTGTGAATGGAACTATTTCTTATGGACCATGGATTTGATGATTCATTTGTCAAACAGTCAGCTGTGTTATAGCAACCTGCATTATCCTCTTTTTTTGTTAACATTGCAGGCAAAATTTGGTTCTCAAGATCTGAAAAAATACAAATATGTACTAATTAACGTCATTCTCTTCCAGAATCTGAAATGGAAATTGGCTTTGAGGTTGATTCACCACAAATATTTAATTAATATACCTCCCTTCCCACTAAAAAAGAAGAGCTGTGCGTAATACAAATAAAATAAATTGGAGAGATCTTTGGGTTATGTATTTATTTGCAATGAAACAGAATTATGTTATTAGATAACTAGCAATGCAATCCCAAACCCCAGATCTGCCAGCCGGATGGAGATTGTGTGGAAATACCCCTCCACCAGTGAAGAGGAGCTCTGCCAACAGGGATGCTGGGGGATGGCTGTCACAGAAGCCCTGTTATGTTGGCAGAGAGTTCCATGGGTGTGATCTACCTGGCAGGATTTCTGCCCGTAGCAGTTGTTACAAGTGTCCAGGTTGTGAGATGTTACTGTGTCCAAGTTGTGATGGAGGTGGCCTTGAATCTGCTGGATTCAAGGTCCCTTTGATCATCAGAGAGGCCTCCCCCCCCCCCCCGCCAAGTATACACAAGTCTGGAGCTTGTGTAACCACTTTCTCCCCCATTGAAAACAATGGGGAGGGGATTTTTTTTTTTTAAAGCAAAGATTTGCACTGCAGCTTGAGTCGGCAGCAGCATGAGCTGGCAATACTGTGGAAGTGGCAGAAGATCTGTTATTTCATCCCCCCTTCCGACCTTGTTTAGAATTGCTCTGTATTTATGTATTTATTTAATTCAAGGTGCAATCCTATGCATGTTTAGACAGAAAAAAGTCCTACAGCTCCCAGCATCCCTCAGCCCGGGGGAGGGACATTTATATCCCACTTCTCCCCTCTAAAAATGGAGTCTCTCACAGAAGCTTATAACCTATAAAATGTGGTTGCAAGCCTAAATATGCTTATTGATATGACATTTTTAGTTACTGAAATAGAATTTACTCTGGGCATCTTCCAGATGATCATTTTTGTGAATGACCAGAACCCATTTTTCACAGTTTGCTACAGGTTTTTCTGCTCTTTTGGAGTGTAATCTTGGAACATGTGCTGTATGATACTATGATTCCTACTGCATTGACATATCCTGTTTATATCGTTCTTTTAAATTATATGTGTATTGTATTTTAGTATTTTTTAAATTGATGTTGTTAGCTCCTCTAAATACATTAGTAGAAGAGCAGGATATAAATCATTATCATCATTATCTGGGTGGCCGGTCACATGCCAGCTGGATTTCACTAATTACCCTCCCTAGCATGGCTGGCAGTGTCATCTGAACCCAGGCAGCATGGCTTGTTTGAGGGGGCAGCAACCCTCAAATAACTCATGGGCTGTTGTTGGGTTATTTCAGGGTTGCTGCCAGTGAAGGCTGGTGGCCCCAACATCAGTGGGATGATAAATCCGCTCCGGGTTTCAGTCAGAGCCAGTCAGAACTCTAAAGAAGCTATCCAAGGTGTGGAAATATGCTGTCTGTACAATCAACAATAAAAATACCTGAACCTGTTAAAAATCTTATATACTAGCAAATGCCTGGAATAGAGGAAAGTCTTAACCTGGCACTGGAAAGATGACAATGTTGGTGCCAGGTGGATCTCACTGGGGACGGTGTTCCATAATTGGGAGGCCACCACTGAGAAGGCCCGCTCCCCCATAGCCATCCTCCAAACCTCCCTCAAAGGAGACACTTGGAAGAGGGCCTCAGATGAAGATGTATGGGTAAATTCATACCTAGAGAGGTACTCTGTCAGGTATTCTCCCCGATGTTATATCGGCCTCACGTAAAAGTAAACGTGGAAGAGTTTACAGAGATCTCTGAAAAAAAATAAACATGTAATGTGCATTCTAAAATCACCTTCACTAACTTGTTACCAAGTCAGTAGTCAATCCTTTGTGTAGTCAAGGCTATTTATAAAGATAACTAAGGCTTTTAATTAAGCCATCAGCTTACAATACTCTTTGGACTGTTTGACCCAGTTGACATTTTATTATAATGAATGTCTTAATTTATTAATCACACTTTTGAATTAGACTGGGGTAATTGTAATAACCTTTCTTTTTAACTTGAGTCCTACAGTAATAGGTTTCTCAGTCTGAGATATAAGTACCATTAGCTTGCTGTGAAGTAGAAAGATGACGTGTCATTCAACAGCTTCTTTAAAGAAAAGCAAGGAGACAGGAACGTTCAATTTAGAATGTTATGTGCATATCACTCTTCTGAGATCAATAATTTCTTTGAAGATCTGTGTGATTCACCTATTCATCAGGAATCTCATTTTTAAATAACTAGAATATACATTGCTGTTAAGTGACAGCAAATATTAACATTAGTTTGGCATTTCTTTGAAAACAGGCCACTTCAAAAGAGAATAACGAAGACCTTTTTTTGGGGGGGGGTGTCTGTGACCTTTTCCACACCTCTCTAATAGGACTCAGCCCCTTTCATTGAATAATTGGTACAATACAGCCCCTGTCACTGAAGAAATTGTCACAAAGGAATAATGACGCACGCGCGCACACACACACACACACACACACACGGAGTTAATATATATGAGAATATGGCAAGTGATAAATGGGTGGCTCTGAAGATGGCAATTCAAGACCCATTCAACCCTTCATGCTTAAATTCTACAAATAAAAAAGGAAACAGAGGAAGGATCATAGAGCACTGGCAGTGTTATGAATAGCTGTCCTTTAAAAATAGAACAAAAGCACCTCTTTTAAAATACAATATAGATGTGTTGAACCTTGGAACCGTGGGCCAACTCTGGCCCACCTGGGGTCCCAGTCCATCCCTCCAGGGTACCCCAGATGGCCATGTACCCTTCCCCTGTCCCTGTCTCCATTCCCCAATGTACCAATCATTTAGTGGTTTCCCAGATATTGTGCAGGGTTTTTTTTCCCATTCTAAAAGGTTGAAATGCCTCTCCTAAGGCTCAGTCACTGGAAGTAACGGCTTTAAGCCAAAATATGCTGGAATTTTTGGCCTTGTGGCCCTTGAGAGATTCTCTGAAACTGAATTCAGCTCTCAGGCTGAAAGGGGTTCAACACTACTGATATAGACTGATGATATAATACAGGAGGGCCCAAAGACCATCTCTTAAGATTTTTTATCCTTGAAAAGTCTTTTCTTCTGAAGCAAACTGGTCAGTGGGAGTCAAGGTTCCCACTGACTGGTTTGAGGGGCCACAGCTCAGTGGTAGAGCACCTGCTTTCCCTGCATCCAGCCAGATAGGGCTGGAAAAATGCCTGCCTGAACCCCTGGGGAACCACTGCCAGCCAGCGTCAACAATACTGAACTAGATGGGCCAATGGTCCGACTCAGTATAAAGCAGCTTCCTATGTTCCTAAGGCTGGCATCAGGGGTTGGCATTATGGGACATCTGCCAAGGCCCAAATCTGAGTAGGGGATCCAATGCTGACCCCAGAGCTCCTTGCCCCCTCCTCCTCCTTTTATTGCCTCTGCATTCTCTAAGTGTGCAAGCAGAAGCAAGAGCAAGAAGACGTGTCCACTGACCTTGTCCTCCCGTTCTGGGTAATGATGTGAATTATGCTGAGAGGGAGAGGACAAGCAAATGAGCAGTGGTGACTGCCAAGGAGGTGAGCCCACTCAGGCCCATGTTCTTGCCACTGTCACTACTGCTCACTAGCTACCCAGGAGGAGAGGGCAGCATGATTTGGGACCTCAAATGCCCCACTATTGAAGGAATGCTGGACTAGATTAATCCTTGGTCAGTGCAATCCTTTGCATGTTTACTCAGAAGTAAGTCCCACTATGTTCAATGGGGCTGGTTTCCCAGAAAGTGTGCATATAATTTCAGCCCTAGTTATCCTAATAGTAACACCCATATCCATGTATTCTGAACATAGATTCTCCCCTCTGAATTCTCTCTAGCTAATTGGAAGTTTTTAAAAAATAAAAAGCAAAGAAATCATCCCAATTTCACTCATCAATATCAATTATTTCTGAATCCACAAAAAGTACATGCAGATAAAAATTTGGTCGTGTATGAAATAAGCTATTGAGAATTAGATTAAACTCGGAGGTGGTATATTTTAATAGAAGCTAGGATTCAGCTACTGTGACTCCTAATTTTCTGTTATTGCCTCTAACTGTTAAGCTCTAAATGTTGTGATTCCTTGTCATGCCTGCTTTTGTTAAATTTTGAACATCTTGAATGGAACTCGGATCATGGATGTATTTGTCACCCCAGATCCTGAATATCTGGAAATAAATCCCATTTACTAGAAAGTAAGTTTAGCTTTACTGCATTGAGCACGGGGTTGGACTCAGTGGTCTTACAGGCACCTTCCAACCCGACTATTCTATGATTCTATGATTGAAACATTCGTGGGACTGTCTAGACTAAATTCTACCCATATGTTCTGGGGTGAGGGTAGAGAAAAATGGTAAGGAAAAGATGCAGTCGATAGCTTGTATAGGCGCTACTAATGTCAGGTCTGGATTACTGCAGTGTGCTCTGTGTGAGGCTGCCCACACAGTCCTGCCCACACAGCCCTTAAGGCTGGTCCGGAAGCTGGAGCTCGTGCAGAACAGAGCAGCTTGGCTGTTGTCAGGAGCTGTCCCTTTTCAGCATGCAACTCTTTTGCTGGGGAAACTGCACTGGCTGCCTATTCGTTACCAGGCCAAGCTTAAGGTTTTGGTACTAGTGTATAAAGCCCTAAACCACTTGGGACCAGGATACTTGAGAGACCGCCTTCTCCCTTTTCTACTTGCCCTCTCACTGAGGTCATCAGATGGCATGCTCTGGTGGTTCTGCATGGTCCTATGGCCCAATTGGAGTCCACCTGGAGAAGAGCTTTTCTATGGAACTCCCTGCATCTGGAGGTCAGGCAGATTCCAACATTGTGTTGTTTTTGGCACCTCATGAAAACGTCTTTTTTTCAGGA
This sequence comes from Heloderma suspectum, assembly GCF_057233095.1. Taxonomy (NCBI): domain Eukaryota; kingdom Metazoa; phylum Chordata; class Lepidosauria; order Squamata; family Helodermatidae; genus Heloderma; species Heloderma suspectum. Next base: position 51,464,370 of record NC_139458.1, read on the forward strand.
AGCCTTCCTTGACTTCTTGCCACAGTTTTTACTGGTATTATGATATATATATTCTGAGAGAGAGAAAGAGAGAGAGAGAGAGAGAGAGAGAGAGAGATATCAGGCCTTCCTGTCCTCCGCTCTCTCCTGGAGTGTGCTCAAGTTCATGTTCATTGCATCGGTGATGCTATCTAGCCATCTCATCCTCTGCTGTCCACTTCTCCTTTTGCCTTCAATCTTTCCCAGCATCAGGGTCTTTTCCAGGGAGTTTTCGCTTCGCATTAGGTGGCCAAAATATTGGAGCTTCAGCTTCAGTATCTGTCCTTCCAATGAGCACTCAGGGTTGATTTCCTTTAGGATGGACTGCTTTGACCTCCTTGCAGTCCAGGGGACTCGTAAGAGTCTTCTCCAGCACCACAGTTCGAACGCATCAATTCTTCGGTGCTCAGCCTTCCTTATAGTCCAGCTCTCACAGCCATACGTTACCACTGGGAAAACCATAGCTTTGATTATACGGACCTTTGTCGGCAAGGTAATGTCTCTGCTTCATACTATGCTGTCTAGGTGTGCCATAGCTTTCCTCCCAAGGAGCAAGCGTCTTTTAATTTCATGGCTACAGTCACCGTCTGTGGTGATCCTGGAGCCGAAGAAAATAAAATCTGTCACTACTTCCATTTCTTCCCCTTCTATATGCCAGGAAGTGATGGGGACAGATGCTATGATCTTCGTTTTTTTAATGTTGAGTTTCAAACCAGCTTTTGCACTCTCCACTTTCACCCTCAACAAGAGGCTCTTTAGATCCTCTTCACTTTCTGCCATTAGGGTGGTATTGTCTGCATATCTGAGGTTGATGATAATTCTCCCAGCAATCTTAATTCCGACCTGTGATTCATCCAACCCGGCGTTTCTCATGATGTACGCTGCATATAAGTTAAATAAGCAGGGCGACAATATACAGCCTTGTTGTACTCCTTTCCCAATTTTGAACCACTCGGTTGTTCCATGTCCAGTTCTTACTGTTGCTTCTTGACCCTCATACAGGTTTCTCAGGAGACAGGTAAGGTGGTCTGGTACTCCCATCTCTTTAAGAATTTGCCAGAGTTTGTTGTGATCCACACAATCAAAGGCTTTAGCGTAGCCAATGAAGCAGAAATAGACGTTTTTCTGGAATTCTCTTGCTTTCTCCATGATCCAGCGAATGTTGGCGATTTGATCTCTAGTTCCTCTACCTCTTCGAAACCCAGCATACATACACATGCATACGTATATATGAGTGTTTTATTCTTTTATCTTTTTATCTTTCATTATTCACTGCTCTGGAATCGGTTTAGATGTGGAGCAGTATATAGTATTGTAAATAAATAAATAAATAAATTTATAAACCCACTCACCAGTGATAAAATTCTACACTGGTGAGTAGAACCATTGATTAGTGATTTGAGGACTGTGTCATGCAGTTTAATTTTCTGACTTTCTGAATTGTAGGAGTACAATTCTCTCTCTCTCCCTGGCTGGATTCAGTTGTAATGCTAAGCCATGGTGGGTAAGCGGCCTGAGCTGCCCATGATGGGCTAGCATGTCATCTGGGTTTCCCCCCCCCCCACCCATGATGGGTTAATTCCCCTGATTAAGCCAGCCTGAGAACCCATGCTCTGCAGTAAAGGTTATTTTACCTATGGTGGGTTAGCATGTCGTCTGTCGTGCCAGCATGGGTTAAGTAGATCGCCTATGGAGTTGCTTGGCAAGATCAGCCAAAAACGCTACCGCCGCTCTGCTCCTCTCAAGCGATCTCTATTCCCACTGCAAAGGAAGCTGGGATACCTGCCCAGCTGGGCGGGCGGACTACCGGAGGAGGAGGAGGGGTGAGGGGTGTGTGAAATAAACTACATTGCCTAGCTTGTTTGCCTGATTGTCTGACAAGAGCACAGTAGGTTGTTTGCATAACCACCTACCCAGCATAGCTTGCCACCCACCATGGGTTAGTTTGACGTGTGAACAGCTCCTGTGTGTGTATGTGTGCGCGTGTATCTATCCATGAAAAACATTTATAGATGCTACCTTATTCTAAAAGCTTGATTCAGATATCATGTCCTCTTACTGCTCTTTCTCTCTGCTTTGCCTTCATATTGAGAACAAAACTGGAGTGGCTAACATGTATTCCTTTGCACTGAGTAAGGGCGTATAGAAGTAATTTTTCTTTAAAAAGATATTCTGCTCCACTGTTTCAGCCTAGGAGGTCAGAAACACTTGCTCTCTAAAGCCACCCACACAGTGGGACGGGCACATACAACAGTACTTCCAGGAGTTAAACCGGCAGTAAAACTACAAGTGTAAGCGCATTTTCACGATGGCTTTAATTTTCAAAAAGGACAACTCCCTGCTTTGCCAGTTGTTTCAGAACGGAGGCCTTCTAGCTCTCCCATTTATTCCACTACGTTTAGTCAATTCAGAGAGAGTACAACGAAGCGTTAACGCCATACAGTTGAAGGCAATGACAGACATACCTGCCACCTGCTATTTCCCTATAGTTCCACAATGCTGCTGTAGCGGAAGCAGAAGCCGCCACGGGCAGATAAAATTCGTCCGCTGCCTTTTCTCAGTTTTGACCTGGAATGAAGGTGGCCAAACCAGTGCTGATATGGGAGATCTGATGAACAGGATGAACAGCACATTTTTACATTTAAAAGGAGCCTCGTGTGCATGTGTGTGGGGGAGTGATTTTGGTCAAGGCTGTAATGCTGGGGAAGGATTTTAAATAATGTTCCCCCCTCACCATTGTGCTGATTTAAATCACTGTCCAAAGCTAATAGTTGATGTACAGGTGCCATACGGGTAGATGGGGAAATGGGGGGAAGAGGGGAGACAAACGTACCAGTTACTGGTAGTCAAGGCACTGTGGGTTCAAAGAGCAGGCATACAGCAGGCAAGGCCTCCTTCACTCAGACCTTATGAAGCCTTCATATGAAATAGTCCAAGGGCCTAACTACATAGGGTATTTACTCCAGTCCTGCTGTGGCCCTAAGTTGATCATGGCACATAACACATACCCCTCCTGTAGCAAGTGCACTGTTTCTTGCTGTATAATCCAGTTCTTTTGGAAACTGCTTTTCTGATGGATTTTCCATGTCTGGGCAGTTCAGCATGGGCTGGGAGTCTGTGTGACCTGCTGAACTGCCCTACTGGGAGCAGCGCTGATTGGTGGAAGGTAATGTTGGGCGTGGGGGCGTGGGGAGAGCAGAGTACTAAATCTGTGTACCCAGAAGTAACAACATAAGAACATAAGAAGCACCATTCTGGATCAGACCAAGGGTCCATCTAGTCCAGTATTCTGTTCACACAGTGGCCAACCAACTCTTAACCGGGAATCCACAAGTAGGGCATGAGTGCAACAGCACCCTCCCACCCATGTTCCCCAGCAATTGGTGTACATAGGCTCACTGCCTCTGGTACTGGAGGTAGCACATAGCCACCAAGGCTAGTAGCCATTGATAGCCTTTTTCTCCAGGAGGAAAACTTCAGTCGCGCTTTGCCGAGTACAGGAGCAGAGGGGTCCTGTTGCTTTAAATATTTATTGACTGTGGGAGGAGGTGCGCAGCCAGCCCTGTTGCTTTGAAACTGCGCTGTTGTGAACGTGCACTGGATAGACATGCTTACTTCGAAGTAACTGTCTCCAATTGCACGTCACCGAGTGCAGGGGTGGGGTGTGCTGGAAAGCAAGCCTCAAGCCTTTCGTTTTGAAACTATGCTGTTATGGAAGTGCGAAGGTATGCCTTTGTGGAGGTGCACAGATATGCAGAGCCGTACTGATTTTAAGAGCTGATGGCCTCCAAATGATTCCTACTCCTGCAGAGAAGGCCTGGAGACAGAGGAGAGCTGTCTGCTAAACATGCCTACTTGGAAGTAACTCGTCCTCCATTGCAGCTCACTGAGTGGCAGGTGTGGGGAGCAAGCCTCTGCTCATTCACTGCCCCACACCAAGATGGTTGATGACGTTCAGTGGGACTCTGCCCACCCAACTCTGAACTAATGCGGTTTCAGGTGCCATTTGCCCCATGCAAGTGTGTGTGTTTTTTAAATGTATACACTGCTTTACTGGCTACCATTTGCCCTGGGAGGAGCTAACCCGATTTCATGGAAATCTGGATTTAAACGGAATCGCCTCAAAAACCATTTCTGTGTAGATCCAGCCCAACTGATTGTTTCCTTGTATGTACTGCAATTGTTTACCTAAAAGCCTAAAGCAATCTTTCTGACCTGAAGTCTTAAATTATTGTTATGCTAAGCAGTTTAATTAGCATTGTTGTGTTGGTGATGAATATGCACAGAATATTCTTATGTGCAAATATGTTTATGTGGGATATGTACTCATAAATGAACAATTTAATTTGCCAAATACAGTATTTTTAATGGGAGGCCACCCAAGCAGCAATAAATATTCATTGTTACATCATTATGATTTGCCAGGCATAAAGTTCACCATGAAGTAGCAAAATCTTCTTTTCCCCAAAAGGTTGAAGGCTGCCTGAAGCCAAGTTTCCTCAGTAGTATAATTACTGTATTAATTATTTAAGGTCAATTCTGCATATTTAATCAGCCCTGCCAAAGAAAGAGAAGAAAGGAACTTTTGGGCAGACCTAGTCCCCTGACCCAATTCTGCCAACATGCATTTAAATGACCAACATCTGTAAATTTCTGTCATAAATGTATTCTAAAGACAATTTAATTATTGAGACTGTCCCCCCCCCCCCCAATTTTGCCTTATGTCTGAGCTGTAAGCCAGGAGAACATGTAATGCTTTTCTTTGCCTAGATTTTCATAGGATCTTTGCCAGTAGGTTCTTTTATTTGGCTTTTGCCCAGGTGAAGATGGGTATGGAAGAGCCCAAGCTCCTAACTGATGAAATCTGAAGGCTGTGCACATCTGAGGCCTGCCAAATGGAAACCATTTATAATTGCTGCATATAGCAACAGGCTCCACATGGCAAGTTTATGTAATATAGTAGTGCATCACTACGCAGAAGGGACGTCCAAAGTGATAAAAAATAAAATTAAACTCTGCCATGGAGCAGAGATGAAACACTACACTCAGAACAGTCTACCAATTGAAGTGTTTTAAAGTGGCCTTCACATAGAAATCATTAACATGTATACACCAGTCTTGAGAAGCGCTAAGTCATTATTTGTTAATTTATGTATAATAGGTTGAATCCAGACGTAGTCATACTTAAAGCAGACCCATTAAATTCAATGAGACATAAGTTAATCTAACTTAATTTCCATTAATTTCAATGGTTCTACTCTAAGAATGACTATATCTGGATTCAACCCAATATTTATAGGCTCCCTTATAACAGAGTTTTCAGGGTGGCTTGCAACAGCGAATGAAATACATTAACATTTCTAGCCCTTTGTCCTTGGAAGTGATGATTCTCTTTTCTTCTGATCGTATGTATAAATGGGTGTGCAATTTGCAGCCCATGGCTGCTCTCTGTGTACCCCTTGAATCTAGCAGGACCCCATCCATTTTTTTATGGGGAGAAAAACACCTATTCTTTGGGTTCCAAGATCACTGTTTTCCTGCTGCTGGTAGAAATAGGCAAAGAAACAGCCATTTTGGTGGTGATCACTCAGAGAGGTTTTTATCCCTAAGTCTCAGTGTGTAGGGAGGGGAGATGTGTGTCTGTGTGGTCCTTGGCTGGCACCAGATGCAGCCCTTAGGGCCAAGAAGATCGTGCACGCCTGGCATATATGATAAAATATACATACTAACGTGTGATGGAAAGGATGCCACGACTTATCAAACCTGCTGACTTCTACACATCCATTTTGGCTAAACATTAGGAGAAAAATTCTAACATAAAAAGCTGTTCAAAAGTGGAACAGACCACCCCAGAAGATGGTGGGCTGTCCTTAATTGGTGGTATTTAAGCAGAGGTCGGAGAACCATCTGTCAGGGATGCTATACTTGTATCCTACACTGCAGTTCCTACATTGAGCAGGGGGTTGGACTATATGAACTCCAAGGTCCCTTTGAACTCTGATTCTATGATGGAAGCTGTTATTGTTCAGTCGTTAAGTCGTGTCCGACTCTTTGTGATCCCATGGACCATAGCACGCCAGGCCTTCCTGTCCTCCGCTTTCTCCTGGAGTGTGCTCAAGTTTATATCCATTGCATCGGTGATGCTATCTAGCCATCTCATCCTCTGCCGTCCCCTTCTCCTTTTGCCTTCAATCTTTCCCAGCATCAGGATCTTTTCCAGGGAGTTTTCTCTTTGCATTAGGTGGCCAAAATATTGGAGCTTCAGCTTCAGTATCAGTCCTTCCAATGAGCACTCAGCGTTGATTTCCTTCAGGATTGACTGATTTGACCTCCTTTTAGTCCAGGGGACTCATAAGAGTCTTCTCCAGCACCACAGTTCGAAAGCATCAATTCTTCGGTGCTCAGCCTTCCTTATAGTCCAGCTCTCACAGCCATACATTACTACTGGGAAAACCATAGCTTTGATTATATGAACCTTTGTTGGCAAGGTGATGTCTCTGCTTCTTACTATGCTGTCTAGGTGTGCCATAGCTTTCCTCCCAAGGAGCAAGCGTCTTTTAATTTCATGGCTACAGTCACCGTCTGCGGTGATCTTGGAGCCCAAGAAAGTAAAATCTGTCACTGCTTCCATTTCTTCCCCTTCTATAAGCCAGGAAGTGATGGGGCCAGATGCCATGATCTTCGTTTTTTTAACGTTGAGTTTCAAACCAGCTTTTGCATTCTCCACTTTCACCCGCACCAAGAGGCTCTTTAGATCCTCTTCGCTTTCTGCCATTAGGGTGGTATCGTCTGCATATCTGAGGTTGTTGATAATTCTCCGGAAATCTTAATTCCGACCTGTGATTCATCCAACCTGGCGTTTCTCATGATGTACTCTACGTATAAATTAAATAAGCAGGGCGACAATATACAGCCTTGTCATACTCCTTTCCCAATTTTGAACCACTCGGTTGTTCCATGTCTGGTTCTTACTGCTGCTTCTTGACCCTCGTACAGGTTTCTCAGGAGACAGGTAAGGTGGTCTGGTACTCCCATCTCTTTAAGAATTTGTCACAGTTTGTTGTGATCCACACAATCAAAGTTTTTAGCGTAGTCAATGAAGCAGAAATAGACATTTTTCTGGAATTCTCTTGCTTTCTCCATGATCCAGCGAAAGTTGGCGATTTGATCTCTAGTTCCTCTGCCTCTTCGAAACCCAGCTTGTACTTCCGGTAGTTCTCGGTTCATGTGCTGCTGAAGCCTAGCTTGTAGGATTTTGAGCATCACCTTGCTGGCATGTGAAATGAGCACAATTGTGCGGTAGTTTGAACACTCTTTGGCATTGCCCTTCTTTGGAATTGGAATGTAAACTGACCTTTTCCAGTCTGGTGGCCACTGTTGAGTGTTCCAAATTTGTTGGCATATTGAGTGCAGCACTTTAACAGCATCATCTTTTAGGATTTTAAATAGCTCAGCGGGAATAATGTCATCTCCACTAGCTTTGTTGTTAGTAATGCTTCCTAAGGCCCACTTGACTTCACTCTCTAAGATGTAGGGACGTACGAAAGTCACTTACCTTTTCGACGGGGTGATTCGCGGTGGGGGGGGAAATATTTACGTAGGTGAAAACAGTGAAAAAAAAGGGAACGCAAATGGCCGCCGCCGTAGCCGCCATTTGTGTATGCTGTTTTTGTTTTTTTAGATTGCCGTGATAGGCTACGTAAGTATTTATGTAGCCTATCACGGCAAAGGCAGCTACGCAAATGGTGTGGTGGCCACCATTTGCGTGGCTGCCTTTGCCGTGATAGGCTACATAAATACTTATGTAGCCTATCACGGCAGCCTGGCCGGACGCAAATGGCAGCCGCTATGGCGGCTGCCAATTCAGTCCGCAGCAGCCGACCGAGAGACCAGCCGCCGCCGCCGTAAAGCCTCATCAGACAGCCACTTTGCTTTCTTGCATTGCTTTTTCTTTGGGATGGATTGAGTTGCTGCCTCCTGAACAGTGTTACGGATCTCTGTCCATAGTTCCTCACGCACTCTGTCTATCAGGTCTAATCCCTTAAATCTATTCGTCACCTCCACTGTATATTCATAAGGGATATGATTTAGGTCATACCTGAATGGTTTAGTGGTTTTCCCGACGTTCTTCAATTTAAGCCGAAATTTTGCAATAAGAAGCTCATGATCTGAGCCACAGTCAGCTCCAGGTCTTGTTCTTACTGACTGTATGGAGCTTCTCCATCTTTGGCTGCAAAGTACATAATCAATCTGATTTCGATATTGACCATCTGGTGATGTCCATGTGTAGAGTCGCCTCTTGTGCTGTTGGAAAAGTGTGTTTGCTATGATCAGCGTGTTCTCTTGGCAAAACTCTATTAGCCTTTGTCCTGCTTCATTTTGTAAACCAAGGCCATGCTTGCCTGTTATCCCGGTGATTTCTTGACTTCCTACTTTAGCATTCCAATCCCCTTTGATGAAGAGGACATCTTTTTTTGGTGTTAGTTCTACAAGGTGTTGTAGGTCTTCATAGAACTGATCAACCTCAGCTTCTTTGGCCTCAGTGCTTGGGGCATAGACTTGAATTACTGTGATGTTGAATGGTTTGCCTTGGATTCGTACTGAGATCATTCTATCGTTTTTGACATTACTGCTTTTCCCACCCTTTTGTTGACTATGAGTGCTACTCCATTTCTTCTAAGAGATTCTTGCCCACAGTAGTAGATATGATGGTCACCTGAATTAAATTCGCCCATGCTTGTCCATTTTAGTTCGCTGATTCCCAAGATGTCGATGTTCAATCTTGCCATCTCATGTTTGACCACCTCCAGCTTACCTTGATTCATTGATCTGACATTCCAGGTTCCTAAACAATATTGTTCTTTACAGCATTGGACTTTCTTTTCACCACCAGACACATCCACAACTGAGTGTCCTTTCGGCTTTGGCCCAGCCGCTTCACTCTTTCTGGCGCTACTTTGAAATTCCCTCTGCTCTTCCCCAGTAGTGTATTGGACACCTTCCGACCTGAGGGTCTCATCTTCCGGCGTCATCTCTTTTAGCCTTGTGATACGTTCCATGGGGTTTTCTTGGCAAGAATACTGGAGTGGGTTGCCATTTCCTTCTCCAGTGGACCACATTTTGTCAGAACTCTCTGCCATGACCTGTCCGTCTTGGGTGGCCCTGCACAGCATAGCTTATGGCTTCACTGAGTTACGCAAGGCCCTTCGCCACAACAAGGCAGTGATCCATCAAGGGGGATGGAAGCTGTAGCATCTCCCAAAGTCCAGAAGACAGTTAAAAGTGCTATCATTCCACTTAATCAGGAATCTGCAGAGGAATTGGTAGCCATGGGACATTAGGTAAGACCTGTCTCTTTGCTCACTACAGCTCCTTCTCCCTTCCCTGGTGAATCTGTGATCTTTCATAATCCCTAGTTGGACCAGACCACGTCATGCCGTTGCCCCTAAATTGATAGCAGCACTGCAGTTTCCCTCGACAATTATCTGTACTATTCCTGGTGGCACTATTAGGAAAAGCACCACCAGCACGGATGTGTGCTTATTTCAGAAAGCTGGTCTCGAAGACAAATGTCCTATCCATGGAATGGGTAGACCTGTTCTGGGAATCTGAGCTGTAAAGAGGGACTACGTAAAATCAGATTATGTTGAATTCCATGGTTTGTCTTTCTGATTAAATCTGTTAGCAAGGTCTAGATGAGGAGAGATAGACCTAACTTTGCTGGGATGTAAATAACCTAAGATTTTTTAAAATAACATTTTTAAGACTTCTATGTAAGGGATAGAAAAGCAGGCGCCATCTGCAAAATGAGAGTAAAAACTGCAAAGCTGCAAAAGGGTCTCTTGTAACAATGAGTGCATAAGCAGACACCTATGCAACTGGATAAAAGCCTTGGCAAAGATAGAGAAGGAAGACTGAGAGAATGGCCTGAATGAAAAATCTGTTGAATATTTATCTGTTTCATCACTGCTATTAGAGAAGTAGTGGTTAGTACCTATTTTCTGAGGTATTGATTTTAGCTTGTGCTAAAAACTTTAATGCTAGCAAATTGGAGGTGAATTCGAAGGGGGATCTATTTGGGAAAGGGCTTGATGGGTACAGACTGCACTAACTACCAGCAGTATGTCACTACTAGAACAATCTGTCATGATGGTATACAGATACATTTGATGAGTTCTGGGCTGCCTTTACACTAAAGGAAACCTCCTCAGTCCTCCCATTGTGGAGCTTTTCCCGGTTTACAGCGAGCTCCCAGGTGGTGACCATGTGATTGCTGAGAGGGAAAGTTTTTCAAGGTTCCATAGAGATCGATCAGCGCCATCTAGTGGCTGTTGTAATAGCATAACAGTCCAACTTAAATAGTTCATTATTTCTGGATCTTTTTGGTAGGGCTGTGCGCTGCCTCGGTACAAAGCCCGAATAGTGACGCGAAGCGGGGGCTGATTCGGAGGTGCCTCGTTGTGATACAAAGTGGATCTGACCAGCACCGAGGCACCCTGAAGCAAAGCGGCTCCTCTATGAAGCGCCTTGTCCGCCTTGTATATTCAGAGCCCTTCTTATGCGAGCAGCCTAGACAGGCTGTCTCCAAAATGTATCTACTTCTGAAAGATCAAGCAAAGGGGCAGGAGGAGGAGGAGGGACGGGGGAAGGCAAGAGGATGCAGAGGTGCCAAATGTATCAATTTGAGAGAGGTCTAGCTACTGGGAGAGGCGGGGGAAGGGGAGACGAGAGGGAGGAGGAGGAGGGAGGGAACTTTGTTGTGATTCAGCCTCTGTTTGCTCATTGTGAGAGAGGTGGTGGACTGGAGAGGAGAAGACTATCTGAACGTTATTTGGCTAGAGCAGTGGTCTCCAAAGTGGGGTGCACACGCCCCGGTGGGGGGAACACAAGATGATCTATTGGGTTGCATGAGACGCCTGATAATTGAACAGCTTCCTGCTGCCCTGACAAACTACCATTGTGTGCAGTGATGGTGGTGGTGGCAGCAGCGGCAGCAGGATGGGATGGGAGCTGAGAGGGAACCTCCATGGCATTTCTCTCTCTGCTCCAGTCCTAGCCACTGGGAGCAACTGCCCCAGTCTCTGGCAGGCATGGCAGAGGAAGCCTTAACCCTTCCCACTCTCCTTTGACAGAACGATGCTGAGAAGAAAGTGCATGCTATGGGGACTGGGTAAAATGAGGATCCATAAAATCAAAGAGGGATCCTCATGATTTCATATGATTTTTAAAGGGGAGACCCACAAAACCACCATCCAATCGCAGAGCACATCTGTCTCCATGGACTGAACCAGAAAAATCACAGATCCACTACTTGTGGGCACAGCCACAGGTCTTGGCAGGGATCTGCTTGATTTCATAGATTTTTGCAGAGCAAATCCCCCAAACCACCATCATATCACCGAGCACATCTGCCTCCATGGACTAAATCAGAAAAATCATGGATCTGCCACCCGTGTGTGCAGCCAAGGTGCAAAAACATGGATCCTTGGCAGGGAACCTCTTGATTTCATATTATTTTTGCAGAACAAATCCCCCAAACCAATCACAGAGCACATCTGCCTCCATGGACTGAACCAGAAAAATCACGACCTGCCACTTACGGGCACAGCCACGGGGCAAAACCAGGAGAAAATGGCTCCCCCTATTCTCCGGAATGAGATGGCTGCCGGCACGCGTCTAGAGGGCCTTGGAGCTGGTGGTGGCAGTGGCGGTAGCCCGCCCTCATTGGCAGGAGTTGGCATCCAACCAGGCACCCTCCCTTCCTTCCAAGGAGGGGAGAGAGCACAGTCGGAGAGTGACTCCTACCTCTGCTGCCTGACTCAAGCCTTCATGGGCTCCTCGCAAGCAGGGAACCCATGAAGGCTTGAGCAGAGGCAGGAGTTGTCCTCCAACCGGGCAGAAGGGAGAGAGTGCAGTTGGAGGGTGACTCCTGCCCTTGTGCCTGTCGACAGTGGGCGGGCTGCAATGGGCAGCGTTTTCCCTGGCAGCACCTTCTCTGGTGGCATTAGCAGCAGCCATGGAAAAAGGGCCCAGGTAAGGAGTTGGGGGCTGGGCGGTGTGTTGGGGGGGGGCAAAGCGGGATTCAGATGTCTGAATCCCACGTCGGTTTCGTAGGCTGGGGCAAACCAGCCCCCCCCCCCCGAATCAGCCTGAGCCAAATTGGGACCACCGATCAGGGGGTCCATGCACAGCCCTACTTTCTGAGATGGAATAACCAGGAAATACCTTTGGATGTGCTCTGGAGGTTGATGATGTTATGAAAAGGACCCGCAAACTTCTGTGAGTGAGCAATCTCAAGAGCAGGATAAACACTCTGTGTGAAGAAGCCCCTGGTGTACATTTGGGATGAGGGACTGCTCACTCAGCCAAAAGTGTGGAAGCAGATTTTTTTTATTCTGCTTGCAGCTTGAAGCAGAACTGCGATTGGGTCCTGCTAATTCACCCATGCCTGGAAGCACCTACTCATATCCCAGGTACAAAAGGAACTAGAGATGTATAACATTAGCATCTGTGACTGGCAGACAGCATAAGACCCCTGGATTGACCCAGCTTTGTGTAAATACTAAAGGCCTTCGCCAGTTTTTTTCCTGCTGAAAAGAGTAGAACCCATTGCACCGCAACTTCCAGCTCCAGTAACAGCAACTACAGGAAAGCACACCCTCCAAGTCTAATTCATGCAATGCCTGTCCATGCCTTCTGTTTTTAAAATAAGTATTGTGATTATTTTAATGTCATTGGCTTGGATCCTAAGATAAGTTAGCTTAAGGAAGTTAATGGGAGGAATCTTTCCCATCCCCTTCTTCCCCTTGCAGCCACCTGTGACCCAGTCCTTTCTGGAGAGCCAGAGGCATCTCCTGAACAATGCGGGATGGGGAACTTCCCCAAATTGGGTTTGGATCCCAAGATATTAATTAAAGGAAGTTCATGGAATGAACGTTTTCTAGCCCCTCCTGTATCCAGGAACCCCCATTCCCCATCCCCCATTGTTCAGAAATTCCCCCATCCTCCAGACAGCTTTTCAGGGAGTGGAAAGTCGCTGCAGGGGAGAGAAGGGGCAGGAAACTCTCCTTCCGTGAATGTTGTTAAGTTAACTTACCTTAGGATTAAAGCCAATAAAATATGTTTTTAAAAATCAGCCACTGTGTATACGCCCTCACAGTTTTGATAGCTACTTTCAATGAGAAACGCTTTGGCTGTTCCCTGGCTGCACTGATTTCCAATGATAAACATTAAAGTTAATAGTGCTCTACCAAGGCAGTTTTTTGGCCCCTGATTTAGTTTAACATTTTGTGTGGATTCTTGGCTACAAAATAGAAAAGACAGCCAACCATAAACTGAAAGTCATATTTCTTGGGTGCAGATTGAATCATGTAGCTACATTATAAAACTTTAACATCCTGTTTTACAACTGATAAAAGACTCATTTCTACAAAGGTGGCTTGAGGCAAAATGCAAATCTCTTTAAAAAGTATCTTAAACATATAACAAGGCTTTAGTTTTGGCACAGCCTTCCCCCAACCTGGTGCCCTCCAGATGTGTTGGATTGTGAGTCCCACCATCCCCAGCCAGCAGCAGGGAGTTGTGGTCCAACACATCTGGAGAGCACATGGTTGGGAAAGGCTGTTTTAGTACCACAGGAAAGGAAAGGTTAACCCACCAAAATAATTACATCATACCCCACATAGGCTAAGAAAATAAGTATATTTAGATATAATTGTTTACTTAGAATCATAGAATAGTAGGGTTGGAAGGGGCCTACAAGGCCATTGAGTCCAACCCCCTGCTCAGTGCAGGAATCCAAGTCAGAGCATCTCTGACAGATGGCTGTCCAGCCTTGTCTTGAATGCCTCCAGTGTGGGAGAGCCCACCACCTCCCTAGGTAATTGGTTCCATTGTCGTATTGCTCTCACAGTCAGGAAGGTTTTCCTGATGTTCAGCCAGAATCTGGCTTCCTGTAACTTGAGCCCATTATTCCATGTCCTGCACTCTGGGATGATCGAGAAGAGATCCTGACCTTCCTCTCTGTGACAGCCTTTCAAGTACTTGAAGAGCGCTATCCTATCTCCCCTCAGTCTTCTCTTCTCAGGGCTAAACATGCCCAGTTCTTTCAGTCTCTCTTCATAGGGCTTTGTTTCCAGTCCCCTGATCATCTTTGTTGCCCTCCCCTGAACCCTCTCCACTTTGTCTGCACCCTTCTTAAAGTGTGGTGCCCAGAACTGGACAAAGTTTGGTTTGTCTTTGGACAATTTAATTATTGCTGCTTCTAATAATGAGTACTTTCAATCATGAGAGGAAGCAACTTTGGAAGGACAGAGGTAGCAAAAGGATTACTAAAAACTTAAAGTCTGGTACAAGAGTTAAATCACCCCTGTTAATTAATGATAACATGCCACTTGAGAGGAGGTACCTAATGAGCTTGAACCTATAAAGTTAACTTGTACAGTCCTTGCATTATTACAGTGGCTATTATGGATGCATAGGGGAAAGGGGTCAAACTGTGCCAGCAACACTGAAGTCATTTCCAGAGGGGTAGCTGTGTCAATCAGTTGCAGCAAAAAACAACCAAGAGTCTTGAGGCACCTTAAAGACTAACACCTTTCTTATGGCATGAGCTTTTGTGGACTGTTATCCAGATGCACGGTGTTATTATCTAAAGTTACAGGTTATATACACATGGTGTGTGTGTGGCTGCCTTCACACCTGGGATTTTATCCCATTACAAACTGGTCCTTTTGATTCTGGATCCTTTCCGGGCTTTAGACTGGCCCTGTATACAGGCATCTCTCACAGCGCATCCCTCCGCCCTATAACATTTCATGGCTGCATGGAAAAATCAGGACAGGAGGCTGATCATTGGTTCCTGTAACATGATTGATGGCTCCGCCCATCCCTCCACTCCTCCCAGCAGGAGGGAAGTCAGAAGCCCTTCTAGTGACTTTAAAGGTGGAAGGAACCCTCCTTCCAGATACGTTTCCTTGGGTCCTCATGGTACTTCCACAGGAGGCTTCCCATCTACTGGCTTTCATCTCCTCCCCACTGCGCTGTTGTTGCTCTTCCCCTTTATTCTGGCTTCCCAATGACCCTGTAAGGTGGGTTAGGAGAAGAGATAGTGGCTGGCTTTCTCTCCCCCCACCCCACTGTTGTTGCGCTGTACGTCTGCAACCCCCAGCACACTTACTTGGAAGTAAGCCGCATTGAACTTAATGGGGTGCTCTGAATCAACAGAGGACATTGATTCTGAGCTTGGTGGGGTGGGGGATCAGATCTGTCTCCCTTCATTGCAGGGAGGCATTTTACACTCTTCTCCCTCCAGTTGAGAAATGTGCTCAAGCATTTACTTGGCAGACACCTGGGAATCGAGGAAAGTCCTTCGTCAGCAAGACTTGAGTGGAGGCAAGAGTCGCCCTCCAACCATGTTCCCCCCCTCCTTGCAAGGAAGGGGGCGACTCTTGCCTTTGCGCCTGTCAAATCTGTTCAGTCCCCTTCCATGCAACCCTGCTCAGGATCTCCCAAGTGCGACATGCCCCGCAGCCCATCCTCAATGCCTCCGTTTCGCCCCCAGCAACTGAAAACAAACACCCTTAGCTGGCAGACATAGAGGTTTCCTTTGTTATTGGAAAATTTCACGGGGAGGTAATCACGCTCCTGTTCTGTGGGCTGGAAAAAAATACTACATTTTTTGCGTTTGGGGAAAACACAGGATAGGCTGGGGGAAATGGCAGAAGACACCCTGGAGGTTAATGGCATCATCTAAAGAGCCCACAAACTTCCAAGAGAGAGCCATCTCGATAGCAGGATAAAAGCTCTGTGTGAAGAAAGCCTGTGTATGTTTGTGTGTGTGAGAGAGATTGTAAACAGCGAGGTCAGAGGAAGGTGACATGCAAAAAGCAGAGTGATAATTATAGTATTAAAATTCCATGTGTAACTAGCTTGCTGATACCATATACAAATCTGACATCTAAAATGGCAATATTAAAACATAAGTGGGGGAACATTTAAGCCTATTCATAGGGAATCTACTACAATCTAAAACTGCCGAATTGCAATTCATTAAGAGGTTTGATCTCCTGTTGCTTAAATCAGGATAAGGGTTTTCTCTCACACTACATGTGTTAATTATCTTACCAATGCCATGATGTCTATGTTATCACCAACAACTCTTTTTGTGAATAATGTAATTTTCACTGTACTTTCTGCATTTTATTTCCCCCTGGCCTCACTGTCTATAACTCCTCCAACTATGTGTGTGGTGGGGTGGTGGTGGTGGTGGTGGTACACCCCTTCCAACTGTGTGTGTGGGGCTGGGGGGTGGTACACACTCACACACCTGTAACTCAGCACAGCACTTCATGCATCTACGACCCACAAAAGCTTATACATTTGGTTTTTTAAGGTGCCACAAGACTATTTGCTTGTATTGAAATTATTGAAATTTCATGTTGGACTTTGGTACAAAGAAGATAAGCGCATCTTCATATACCACTTTATGTGGGGTCAGGAGAGCTTAATAAAGAGGCCTTCACTTCCTCAAACTAAATCAAGGATATTCTTAAACTATGCCAACCAAATTAAAATTACAGTGCATAGTAACATTGAACAATATGATCTTTTGCCATTATGTCTGGCTAAAGTTTTGTTTAAAAAATGTAGGATCCCAAGTTAGTTGAAGGTATTTCACCAGAGGGCACTATCTTTCCAGTTTATAGTACAAACTAGAAGAACAGATATTTCAACTTCATGGAAGCTTTCAAAGTCACCTATATATAGTAACAGGGATCTGACATGTTCTTACCTCTAAAGTGAATTTACTCTGATTAACGTTATATTGATGGTTGTGCTTTAAAGAAATATTTTATCTTGTAGGTTTACAAGAGTCAAATGAATATGGAATATGATCCACTTCAGCTGCTGAATTCTAGTTGTTGATTTCCTCAGTCCCGCATTGTTTTCTCAGTCATCCAGCCTTCCCCCAACCTGGTGCCCTCCAGATGTGTTGAACGTGCAACTCCCACCATTCTAAGCCAGCATGGCCAGTTGCAGTTCAACACATGTGGAGAGCACCAGGTTGAGAAAGGCTGCTGAAGTCTGCATTCCAAGTTCAGGTGATGTAGTGGTGTTCTGGAATGGAGGCTGGAGCATACTATGGAAAGGGAAGGTGGATCTAAGATTTGTGGGATGGTGCAAAGGGAAAGAAGAAAGGATTCCAGAGTGCCTGACACGTGACGCCCATGGACCTATCACCAGTGAGCAGAACAGCCTCCATTTCACTGACCGCTTGCACCGGAGAATATGGGGATGAGGACTGTGTGGCCTGTTGTTATGTCCCAGTAGTCATTTGCTGCCTGGTAGTTGGGCAGAGAGCAAGAAATACATATGTGGCTCACAAGCTATGGCTAGATGTGTCCTTTTACCACAGTGGAATCAGATAAGGAAGACTGTAGAGCAAATACTGGAGCCAGTATGATAATCAGAGTGTTAATGTGAACAGTCCTCATATGTCGAGTGGGGGGGGGAGAAGGTATGGTGGTCAACCCCTCCCCCACTTCTCTCACACCCAACCACCCACTGCTGGTTGCATGTTTGGCCAGTGTGTGAAGTGGTGCTATGCCTGCACCAGGTCCTTGCAAGGAGAACACCTCCAATCAGGATCCACCCTTGTGTGGAGGTGATCCACGTGCATAGGCTGGTAGGCACCATGCATGGCTTGGTGGAGGCTGGGCTGGTGTGTGTATTGGCGGTGGGAGGGGGCATAGCCCCTGGGCCTGATCCCACTCCCTTGCTCAGTGTGTGTAGCGTCATCCTTGTCAGTGTAGTGTTGGATATTTAAAAAGAACAAAAAAGGGGCCGCTACAGGTGTCAAACCCAGGCCACCCAGAGTGCTATGTGGGAGACATCTGAAGGGGCAGTGGGTGAGGAAGAACGGATGGGGTTGTCCAGGTTAGCATTTTTTAAAGTCATCTAAGCAACTGGTAGTCATTCAGTGGGAGTGAGTCCCATAGGCTACCCAAGCCTTCCCCAACCTTGGACTAAACCCCCATCATCCCCAACCAGCAGGGCTGGTGGTAATGCTGGTTGGGGATGATGGGATTATAGTCCAACAGATCTGGAGGGCATCAGGTTGGGGAAGGCTGGGCTAATCAAGCATAACGAAGCCCAGATTCCTACTCCACCCAGTCCTTTCCATCTTCACCTGTGGCCACTCTTACAACAAAGACACATGATTTTTTAAAACTTTACTAGTGAGCAAGCAGAAGAATAGCTGGCAACAATCATTTGGGTCTTTTGGATATAAAAAAGATGGGTAGGCTGTGGCACTACAGATGGCGCAATTGCATCTGTTGACTGTTGGTCTAACTTGCTAAGAGCAAAGGGCCCCTTAAATATAGATCCCTGGTTAGATATGAGTAAAACCACCCATGTCTCTTCTGAATCCCAGTTTGAATCGAGCACTCTCAAAAAACCCACTGATGAATCAAACTTCCATGAGCCATGAACATGTATTATGTCATCGCAACAGTTGAATTTTCTTGCTCCTGCATTTTCATGGTATTTTAATCTTTTTGCATCAAGCCCTCTGTATTCTCATGAACAGTACGCACATTCTTGAGTACCAAATCATCCACATTCTCATTCCATTTTCATTCTTGTGGATCAAACCGTCTTCATGGCTTGTGGACAAAATGCATATGGATCAGAACTGTTTATGCAACCAATGAAATCCGATGTCGCTGCTTGCATGGTGGGACTTCCTCCTCCTCTTTCCCGCTGTAGCCCCCCAATGCCTTCCCCGAATCTTCTCCGGAGGGCCCTCCAGAAGCAGTCACATCAGTGGAAGAACTTCATTAGATTCTATCCAAAAGCCACTGACCAGTGCAATTGCGAGCATAACTTTTCTGTGTGAAAAAAATCTGGGGCCTTTAGTTGCATTAAGCAAGTCATAATGCTGAAGGAATTGCCATGCAAATGGAACCAGCCAACTATAAATAGGCATATGGATTTTCTGTGGAAATCCGCTACTCAAGGCAGGAAAGTGGAAACAAGAATGGGATTCTGCACATGCCTAGATAGAATATGGGAAGTGTTCAGTGTTCAGCATTAATGAACTCCATACCAGCTGTCATTTTCTCTTTGTAGAGTTCTCCCCTAATGTGAGCCTCTGGAGGACAGTTATCACACCCACAGCAGGAAGCTATTTATTGGAATAGTTATACAGGCACTTCTGCTCCAATAATCTACTCTGCTTTACAGGGTGCCTGAATGCTGTAGGATAGGAACTGATTACAGAATGAAGGCAGCAAGTATATGGTGGGAAAAAAATCTCTATAATTGAAATGTCACAGTATGTTAGGCAGGGGCAAAGTAAGGTAACTTACATTCTGAGTGTTTATTTCCCAAGAAGAAGAAGAAGAAAATCGCTAGAATAATCCCTGTCCCAGTTGAAAACTAATTACGCTTTGATGCCGAGCTGGTTTTTAGGAGAATAATTAAAAGACATGACATCTGAATGCTTCAAAGTATCTTCAAAGTGCCACAGAATGAATATGTGAAGGAAGCAATACAGGTAGGGAAGGATCTGAGAAAGCAGCAGATGGAGTGGTGGTGGGAAGACGGTTTTCATTCTGAGACCCCCCTCCTTCTGTTATTATCTGCACAATAAGTGGCTGTGTTTGAGGTCTCTCCTGACCCCCTTAACCTGGGAAGCTACAGCCCATGCTGTTCTTGGCAAAAGTGGTTGAACAGGTGGTGGGCAAAATTTAAAATCTGGTCGGATTACACAAGGACAACATTTTAGAAAGCATTAACACATTGTCCAGATGGAAAACACTGAGGCCAAGACAACCTGCATGGGCAGTCTGCAAATTATTGCGGAAAACTCAAATATGAATGCAAGCTCCCCTTGTTTATCACTATTAATCTGTTTTACAGAAGACCACACAAAGAGGAAACGGATAAACAGAAAAAGAAACTCTTGACTCTCACACAGACACATGATAACAAAAAAGACACACGTCCTCACTGTCTCATTCACCTACACATCCGAAAGCCCTATGTAACAGTTAATTAGCAGCTCTGCTAAAAGATTTGGCTTAGAGACACACAGGGGTTGCTTTCAGATGGAGGGTTCCTAGTATTACAAATAAAAAAGCATTATGCACCAATTCCATCCTTTCCTCCTTAACAGATCCTCCTGGTAAGAAAAAAAGACGGAATAAGTGAAAGGAAAACACAGGAGGGTTACAAACTGAAGATGACATTATCTGGACCCCTTGTAAAATTCCACGAATTAAGCAGAGTGATTGCACAATAAAAACTTTATGTGGAAGCACCCAGTGTTGTACAGTTAGGGATGTCAGAGAAATCTGCAATGGAACCCAATGAGTTTGGATTTACATGAATCCGAGACGTGGATTCTGCAGTGGACAGGCTTCCTCCTGTTGGGCGGATTCTGCGGACTTGTGGACCGGCTTTGTAATGTTCCTGAATTTTGCACAAATTTCATCATAGGAAAATACGCACAATAAAAAAACCTGGCCAAAATTGCACACGCTAAAGCATGAAAATGTGCATTTGGGGGGAATTTGCATATTTTTGCATGTGCAAATTTGTGCAAATGTGCATTTGCAAAAATTCAGAAACAAAAACATCCAATTCTGTCGATGGGTGGACAACGGAACGAAAGGCACCTGACAATCCACGAAAACACAGACAGAATGGATTTTACACAATCCATACATCCCTATGTACAGTTTTCATTTGTTCATTTCTAGATTCTGAAAAGTGTAGGGAGAGAGACTTTAAGAATGTGTTTATTATATTACCTGGTCCCTGTTAAATGCTCTCTCTCAGTTCTGAATTCTGCTCTTCAAGGTGTATTTCAAGGCCTTTTACATGGGTACAGCATTCTCAATGAAATTTTCACAATTCAGAGTTGCCTGTACCTGTCAGATAAGCACTGCCTGGGGTGATTAAAGGCCCAAACTGAAATTTAAAGTGCTCCCTGATTTATAAAGAACCGCCACAAAGGTCAGTATTGCTACTTTAAACAGACAGCTGAGAAGAAGAATATGCCTTGCATCCAGCAGAATGTAGTTGTGACAAAAGCAACTGTTGCAGGATTGGGAACTATATTTTTGAACATTTGTGGTTCTAGCTTTCCAGTATTTTATCACATAATAGCCTTTGATTTACTTAGTCCAGCTAAGACTGAAATACTAAACAATTTACTTGGAGGGAATTTTGAGTCACTGTGACACCTTTCATTGGTATCTTTCGGATTTCACTTCGTAGTTACTTCCACAGAAATATGTTTAGATTCAGGAATTTATCATAGACTTGTATATCTAGTCCAGGGGTGCAGAAACGTTTAATGGCTGGGGGCTGCACTGCCCCCTTCAAGGCCCTTTGCAGGCCAGATGATGTTGGGGGTGGTAACCCCACCCAGTGATGGCAGTGGCCATGGCCACTGACATAATCGCCCTGCCCATTTCAGCATTCTCCATGCTGAGAGAGATACTTGCTTTGCAAGTGTAAGCAAACGCTGCACATATACTATTTTAGTAAAGTAATATATGTTTCTCCCCTTCATGGATCACTGCCTTGTTGTGGCGAAGGGGCTTGTGTAACTCAGTGAAGCCATAAGCTATGCCGTGCAGGGCCACCCAAGACGGACAGGTCATGGCAGAGAGTTCTGACAAAATGTGGTCCACTGGAGAAGGAAATGGCAACCCACTCCAGTATTCTTGCTAAGAAAACCCCATCGAACGTATCACAAGGCTAAAAGATATGACGCCGGAAGATGAGACCCTCAGGTCGGAAGGTGTCCAGTATACTACTGGGGAAGAGTAGAGGGTATTTCCAAGTAGCGCCAGAAAGTATGAAGTGGCTGGGCCAAAGCCGAAAGGACACTCAGCTGTGGATGTGTCTGGTGGTGAAAAGAAAATCCGAAGCTGTAAAGAACAATATTGTTTAGGAACCTAGAATGTCAGATCAATGAATCAAGGTAAGCTGGAGGTGGTCAAACGTGAGATGGCAAGATTGAACATTGACATCTTGGGAATCAGCGAACTCAAATGGACAGGCATGGGCGAATTTAATTCAGGTGACCATCATATCTACTATTGTGGGCAAGAATCCCTTAGAAGAAATGGAGTAGCACTCATAGTCAACAAAAGGGTGGGAAAAGCAGTACAGGGGTACAATCTCAAAAATGATAGAATGATCTCAGTACGAATCCAAGGCAAACCATTCAACATCACAGTCATTCAAGTCTATGCCCCAACCACTGATGCCGAAGAAGCTAAGGTTGATCGGTTCTATGAAGACCTACAACACCTTGTAGAACTAACACCAAAAAAAGATGTCATAGGGGATTGGAATGCTAAAGTAGGAAGCCAAGAAATCACCGGGATAACAGGCAAGCATGGCCTTGGTGTACAAAATTAAGCAGGACAAAAGCTGACAGAGTTTTGCCAAGAGAACACGCTGATCATAGCAAACACTCTTTTCCAACAGCACGAGAGACGACTCTACACATGGACATCACCAGATGGTCAATATCGAAATCAGATTGATTATGTACTTTGCAGCCAAAGATGGAGAAGCTCTATACAGTCAGTAAAAACAAGACCTGGAGCTGACTGTGGCTCAGATCATGAGCTGCTTCTTGCAAAATTTCGGCTTAAATTGAAGAACATAGGGAAAATCACTAAACCATTCAGGTATGACCTAAATCATATCCCTTATGAATATACAGTGGAGGTGAGGAATAGATTTCAGGGATTAGACCTGATAGACAGAGTGCCTGAGGAACTATGGACGGAGGTCCGTAACATTGTTCAGGAGGCAAGAAAGCCAAGTGGCTGTCTGATGAGGCTTTGAAAGGGGAAGATATATCCAACTGAATGCAGAGTTCCAGTGAATAGCAAGGAGAGACAAGAAGGCCTTCTTAAATGAACAATGCAAAGAAATCGAGGAAAACAACAGAATGGGAAAGACTAGAGATCTCTTCAAGAAAATTGGAGATCTCAAGGGAACGTTTTGTGCAAAGACGGGCATGATAAAGGACAAAGAAGGCAGGGACCTAACAGAAGCAGATGAGATTAAGAAGAGGTGGCAAGAATACACAGAAGAACTATACAGGAAAGATCTTCATGTCCCTGATAGCCATGATAGTGCGGTCACTGAACTTGAGCCGGACATCCTCGAGAGTGAAGTCAAGTGGGCCTTAGGAAGCATTAGTAACAACAAAGCTAGCGGAGATGACAGTATTCCAGTTGAGCTATTTAAAATCCTAAAAGATGATGCTGTTAAAGTGCTGCATTCAATATGCCAACAAATTTGGAACACTCAACAATGGCCGCAAGACTGGAAAAGGTCAGTTTACATTCCAATTCCAAAGAAGGGCAATGCCAAAGAGTGTTCAAACTACCGCACAATTGCGCTCATTTCACATGCCAGCAAGGTGATGCCCAAAATCCTACAAGCTAGGCTTCAGCAGTATGCGAACCGAGAACTCCCAGAAGTACAAGCTGGGTTTCGAAGAGGCAGAGGAACTAGAGATCAAATCGCCAACATTCTCTGGATCATGGAGAAAGCAAGAGAATTCCAGAAAAATGTCTATTTCTGTTTCATTGCCTATGCTAAAGCCTTTGATTGTGTGGATCACAACAAACTCTGGCAAATTCTTAAAGTGATGGGAGTACCAGACCACCTTACCTGTCTCCTGAGAAACCTGTACGAGGGTCAAGAAGCAACCGTAAGAACCAGACATGGAACAACTGAGTGGTTCAAAATTGGGAAAAGAGTATGACAAGGCTGCATATTGTCACCCTGCTTATTTAACTTATATGCAGAGTACTGGGAAGTGCCAGATGACTGGAGGAGCGCTAACGTTGTCCCTATCTTCAAAAAGGGTAAAAAGGAGGAACCTGGGAACTACAGACCAGTCAGTCTGACATCAATCCCTGGGAAAATTCTGGAGCAGATCATAAAGCAATCCATCTGGAAGCACCTTGACAACAATGCTGTGATTACTCGAAGCCAACATGGATTTGTCAAAAACAAGTCCTGCCAGACAAATCTGATCTCATTTTTTGATCAAGTAACCTCCCTTGTAGACCGTGGGAATGTTGTAGACATCATATACCTCGACTTCAGCAAAGCTTTCGACAAAGTGCCCCATGATATCCTGATGAGCAAACTAGCTCAAAGTGGGCTAGATGAAACAACGGTCCGGTGAATCCACAGTTGGCTACAGAATCGGACTCAAAGAGTGCTTCTCAATGGGATCTTCTCAAACTGGGGAGAGGTAACGAGTGGGGTACCGCAGGGCTCGGTCCTGGGCCCAGTGCTCTTCAACATTTTTATTAATGACTTGGAGGAGGAGGTGCAGGGAATGCTGATCAAATTTGAAGATGACACAAAATTGGGAGGGATAGCTAATACTTTGGAAGACAGAAACAAAATTCAAAGTGATCTGGATAGACTGGAGCGCTGGGCAGAAAACAACAGAATGACATTTAATAGGGACAAATGCCAAGTTCTGCACCTAGGAAAAAGAAACCAAATGCACAGTTACAAGATGGGGGATACGTGGCTCAACCACACTACAAGCGAGAAGGATCTTGGAATTGTTGTCTATCACAAGCTGAATATGAGCCAACAATGTGATGTGGCTGCAAAAAAGGCCAATGCTCTTTTGGGCTGCATTCATAGAAGCATCGCTTCCAAATCCCGGGAAGTACTAGTTCCCCTCTACTCAGCACTGGTTAGGCTTCATCTGGAGTACTGTGTCCAGTTCTGGGCACCACACTTTAAGAAGGATGCAGACAAACTGGAGAGGGTTCAGAGGAGGGCAACAAAGATGATCAGGCGACTGGAAACAAAGCCCTATGAAGAGAGACTGAAAGAACTGGGCATGTTTAGCCTTGAGAAGAGAAGACTGAGGGGAGATATGATAGCACTCTTCAAGTACTTGAAAGGTTGTCACAGAGAAGAAGGCCAGGATCTCTTCTTGATCATCCCAGAGTGCAGGACACGGAATAATGGGCTCAAGTTACAGGAAGCCAGATTCCGGCTGAACATCGGGAAAACCTTCCTGACTGTAAGAGCAATACGTCAATGGAACCAATTACCTGGGGAGGTGGTGGGCTCTCCCACACTGGAGGCCTTCAAGACGAGGCTGGACAGCCATTTGTCAGGGATGCTCTGACTTGGATTCCTGCATTGAGCAGGAGGTTGGACTCGATGGCCTTGTAGGCCCCTTCCAACCCTACTATTCTATGAATCTATGAATCAAGAGAAATGCCGGGTTGGATGAATCAGAGGTCGGAATTAAGATTGCTGGGAGAATTATCAACAACCTCCGATATGCAGACGATACCACCCTAATGGCAGAAAGCGAAGAGGATCTAAAGAGCCTCTTGTTGAGGGTGAAAGAGGAGAGTGCAAAAGCTGGTTTGAAACTCAGCATTAAGAAAACTAAGATCATGGCATCTGGCCCTATCACTTCCTGGCATATAGAAGGGGAAGAAATGGAAGCAGTGACGGATTTTACTTTCTTGGGCTCCAAGATCACCGCAGACGGTGACTGTAGCCATGAAATTAAAAGACGCTTGCTCCTTGGGAGGAAAGCTATGGCAAAGCTAGACAGCATAGTAAGAAGCAGAGACATCACCTTGCCGACAAAGGTCCGTCTAATCAAAGCTATGGTTTTCCCAGTAGTAATGTATGGCTGTGAGAGCTGGACTATAAGGAAGGCTGAGCGCCGAAGAATTGATGCTTTCGAACTGTGGTGCTGGAGAAGACTCTTACGAGTTCCCTGGACTGCAAGGAGGTCAAATCAGTCCACCCTCCAGGAAATCAACCCTGAGTGCTCATTGGAAGGACAGATACTGAAGCTGAAACTCAAATATTTTGGCTACCTAATACGAAGAGAAAACTCTCTGGAAAAGACCCTGATGCTGGGAAAGACTGAAGGCAAAAGGAGAAGGGGATGGCAGAGGATGAGATGGCTAGATAGTATCACCGATGCAATGAATATGAACTTGAGCACGCTCCGGGAGAGTGCGCAGGACAGGAAGGCCTGTCGTGCTATGGTCCATGGGGTCACGAAGAGTTGGACACGACTGAACGACTGAACAACAACAACAACAATATATGTTTCTAAAGCTACCCATGCTACACAAATGTACCATGGGACATAATGAAGAAGTTATGAGATTTCTCTTGAGGCAATCATGATTCACTCTTCAAAAAACCTATTGTGGAAACAAGTCCCGAGGCTCTACCATCAATGCAAGTGGTAGTTTTCTCTAGGCAATAAAAGAGAAAGTGTTCTTTTGGTTGCCAGTTATTATTGATGATTAGTGATCCATTATTTTGTTGTTCCCTATGTTGCAAATATTAACGGCTGTTTTAGCTGATAGACTCCAAGAAGTTATTTCAACATTGGTTAAGAACAGATCAGGTGGGATTTATAAAACAGACATGGGGCTGACAATCTTAGATTAGTTCTAGATCTGCTAGTTTTAAATAGTGATGGCATAGACCAGGCTGCCATTGTCTCTTTGGATGCTGAAAAAGCCTTTGATACAATTTATTGGCAATTAATTAATCAATCAATCGATTATTTATTTATTTATTTATTTCTATACTGCCCAATAGCCGAAGCTCTGTCTTCACAAATGTTTTTGCTATGTTGACTAAATTTGGCTTTCTTTTCAGACTTTTTAAAGTGGGTTAGAGTTTTATATTCATTTCCAAGAGCCAGAGTTATGACGAATGGGTTTTTTTTTCAGAGGGTTTCCCACTTGAGAAAAGAACTAGACAGGGAAGTCCACTTTCCTCAATGATATTTGATTTATGTTTGGAACCTCTGACCTGTGCTATTAGATAGACTAGTAGTATCCATGTATTTCTGCATGATTGTTTAGAATTTAAAATTATTATTTATGCTGATGATCTTTCATTGTTTATTTCTGAACTCTAGTTGTCTGTGCTGGCACTAATGCAGCTGATTAAAATGTTTGTTAATTTATCTGGTTATTCAGTTAATTGGCCAAAACCTGAACTGATGCCGATTGGAGATATTATATCTTGTAGTGTATTAGCAGATTGGCAATTTCAATGGTGCCCAGATGTTATTACTTATCTTGGAATACTTACTCCCACAGATATATCTCAAATAATTAAGCTTAATTTGAATACATTATGAGATTTCTTAGGATTTAGACAGATGGGCATCTTTAAAGATGAAGTTATGGGGTAAGGTAAATATACTTAAAAAGAATACTATACTTCGGATTGTTTATGTTACATGTGGAATTCCCTTATCTATACCTGGCAAATATTTTCAGAAAATATTTTCATAAATGTTTTGGGGGTTCCTCTTGCCAAAATTACCTCTGAAAAGGATTCAGCTTCCAATTAAAGATGGATTTGGTTTTCTAGATCTTGCCTTATATCATCAGGTTTATCTGCTGACTTGTACTGAATTTTGGGGCAGAATCAAACGGGCTGCTTCCGCCTGTGCCCCAATCCCTTCCACCCCAGCAAGCAAGCTTTCTTGCAGCAAGCAGTAGCTCCTGCTGATTTTGTTGCACAAACAGGACCCACTGCTTACACAAGGGAGATTTAGCACTTGCCAGAGGAAGCCCTGAAATGAGCAGAAACACTCATTTCTGGAAGGAGGCTGGTCGGTGGAGCTCCCTTATGTGAGCTCCTCTCACCTGCCTCCTTCCAGAAATGAGCGATTCTGCTCATTTTGGGTTGCTCTGGAAGTCCTAAATCGCTGCTGCACAAGTGGTAGGGGCCACTTACGCAACGGAATTGGTGGGGTGTGAAAGAATTGGCGGGGGAGTAAGCACCCCATTGGATTCAGCCCGAGGTCTTTCCCGTCTGCATCGGATCTTCCGCCTTGGTCAGTTTTGGAATCTTGTTGACTAGTTCCATTCTCGAAATGGATGGCATTTGGTTCTAGACTAAGGATGGACGAAAGTCCCTTACCTGGTCCCGCAGCTGTTTTCGGTGTGTGGGAGGAGGCGCTCTGTTTCTCCCCCCGAAATTCTTGGCGGGTGGGGAGGCGCCCCGCCCCTCCCGGCTGAAATTCAGGCCGCGGGGGAGGCGCCCCATCCCTCCCCGCCAAAATTCTGGCCGGGGGGGAGCGCCCCATCTCCCCGGCCGCGAAAGAAAAAAGTTATGTAAAAAAAAACAAAAAAAAAACCAAACGTGATAGGCTACGTAACGATTTACGTAGCCTATCACGGCTAGATTTTGAAAGTCAGCCGTGATAGGCTATGTAAATCTTTACGTAGCCTATCAGGCTGACTTTGGAAAAAAAAAAAGCGCGTATGCAAATGGCGGCGCCCATGAGCGCCGCCATTTGCGTACATGCTTTTTTTTTTTTCCCAAAGTCAGCCGTGATAGGCTACGTAAAGATTTACGTAGCTTATCAAGGCTGACTTTGAAAATCTAGCCGTGATAGGCTACGTAAATCGTTACGTAGCCTATCACTTTTTTTTTTTTACTTTACTGGGAAATGATGGCAGCGGCAGCCGGTGGGAAGACTGGCTGCCACCGCCACTGAAACGCCGCCGAAACGCCGCTGGGACCCATCGCCGAGAGGGGCATTCGCACAAGGTAAGTCCCATCCCGGGGGGGGGGTGTTGGGGGGTGTTGGAGAATTTCCCCACCAATTTCGGGGGGCTGAATGCGTTGGCATTCGGCCTCCCCGAGATTCGTGGAGAAATTCTCTGACATCCCTACTCTAGACATACAAGAACACATAGGGTTCATCCCACAGTTTCTACAGTTAGAAGATGTGTGGCATATAATGTCATGTCAATTACACTTTCATCCATTTTCTCATGTTAAATTGACTTTATGGGGCAATCCAGATCTAAAAATGGATAAGAAAATGTTTTTTGTGGCGGACATGGACAGATAAGGCGATTTTGACTTTGGATCACCTGATGGGTGCCGATGATGAGTTTTTGTCATTTTCTGTCTTGCATGCCAAATACTAGGGATGGCAGAGAATTCCGCCACGGACTCCAGTGGGGCCGGATTCTTTAGAATCTGGCCCCCCAGAGTCCGTGGCAGAACAGCCTCCGCCCCCCCACCCCGTGGAATCCCCCCAGGACGGACCTACCTGGTGGCGGATGCGGCGATGGCGGTGGCTCCAGCGGCGGCTCCGGCGGCGGATGAAGCAGTGGTGGCGACGGCTCCGGCCACTGCTGGGCTGCTGCGGCCACAAATGGCAGCCTTCGTAGTGGCTGCCATTTGCGTCCCTACGCTATCCCGTGATAGGCTATGTAAATATTTACGTAGCCTATCATGGGCTAGCATAGAGACGCAAATGGCGTCCCCTACGCAGGACACCATTTGCGTCTGCAGCAGCCCGGCAGCGGCTGGAGGCCGTGCTGTGGGTTGTCCCGGCCTGTGGCTCCGCGGCCTGGCTGCAGAGCGGAGCCGGCCGGGCAGGATCCCAGGGGGGAGGAACGGATCGCCTCCCCCCACCTGCGGACCCCAGCGGAGCCAGGTAAGTGGAGTTTCGTACACCCCTACCAAATACATCTTGCCAGCTATGGCTGAATGGCAGTACTTGCAAATGCAACATTTGCTGGTATCTACATTTGAGCCAGCCGCTTTTACAGTATCTGGGTCTCTGTCATTATTGGAAGCACTTATCGAGGTGGGTGAGGCAAAGCGACCCATGATCCATGTCTATACATTCTTGTTACTGGTGAATAACTATGATATACAGGTTTTAAGTAGGAATGGAATAGTGAATTGGATTGTCCCCCTCTGCCTAGTCAGTGGATTGACGCTTTGGTGTCTATACCTATTGTGTCTATGGATCTTAGGCTGTGTCTTATTCAGCAAAAAAAATTATTTTATGTCTATTGGACATCACAACATCTCTTTAATAAGGAATTGTCTACTTAGGCTAATTGCTGGTGCAGCAATGCAGCGAATGCTTCTTTTAAACATATGTTTTGTTAAAAATGTCCAGTAGTTGCTTATTTTTGGGAGGAGGTTATTATATGGATAAACTTTGTACTGAAACAGTTTTTAATATTTGTTGATGTACACGCTCTTTTAAATTATGTACTTGCTTCATAGAAATTAATGAATAGTCAGCGTAAATGGATTCTCTGTGCCCTCTTGACAACTAAGACTGATATTACAATGCTCGAAGGATAAACAACCACCTCCTATAATGCAGTGGATTGAGGACCTTGTAGTGCTTTCAGCATTAGAATGTGTGGCATATAGACATCACCTCCAAAGGGATACTTATTTGGATATCTGGTCTACTTTTGTTAAAGCCTATGTATAATTGTTAGTAAGTTGCATTTTCATTCATATATATATATATATATATATATATATGTATGCATTTCATATGTATTATTGCGATGGATATATACAAATTTATGTATGCATATTTTTTAAAAACTCAAAAAAGAAAAAGAAAAAAATGTTGACTATAAGAAAGCTATAAGAATTGCAAGCTTTCTGTCTAACTAGGTCAAAACCATGGAGAAAGATTTTGTTTCTGTAACACCACAAAATAATTTTGTTGTTTTAAAAAAAACACCATGTGAAATGTATCTGATTTTAGTTTGCTCAAGTGGTTTTCGCTTCTGGTCTCTTAGCCTGAAATGACATTGTACATCTTAAATGCTGCACTGTTTTTATTAATATTGTGAAATCTGAAACATAAACAATTTATTTTTCATCTATTCAAATTATTTCATGTCGCTATTTAGTGGTTACAAAGATTTTTCATAGAACTCAACAGTATTCTCAAGAATGGATTAATAACCTCAGATATTTTAAGCTTGTGAAACTTTATTCCTCTTGAGTATAGGTGTCAAAGATTAGACAGTCTATCAAGTGAGATAGATTCTGTTTGATTTGCTGGCTAGTTTTTCCTTGTGTTGTTCAAGGGCAGCTGAATTAATATGACCAAGCAAGGACGACTGGCTTTTAGATACGTGAAAAGGGCATTTTCCCCTCATCTCATAGCTGCTCCAAGGAATCCAAGACCCCAATGTCGCTAATGAAGAATACTGGAAGTCAATGACAGCCATTAACACTGCTCACTTTCTGGTCCTGATATGTAGCACCACTGGGAAATAATGGACACTTCCATGTAATTATACCCTACTCCCTCAGGGCATGGAACATCCCATTTTTGTTTCTTTCAAAACCTTTCAATAAGGGGCTTAAATAGTTAGCAGGAATCTGAACGGAATCTTAAATAGTTAGCAGGAATCTGAAATACTGAGGTTATTATTCATTCTATTGTACTCATTTTTTATTTGGCTATCCTATAGTGACTGGAGTATTCATTCTTAATTTGAGGTTATTTCAGCAATATAAAATGTTTCTGGGCTTATTGCAAAGGAACAAGGAAACCAAAGGGATTGGTTTTGTGTCTTTTGTGTGTATTTTAATCAGAGAGAGAAAATACATTTGGCATAACAACCAACTTTGACCCCGGATAGGAAGGGCTAGAAATATAAATATTTTACAGCTATTTCAATTATTTTGCAAAAATATGTATATAATTTTTTAGGCTGCAATCCTAAACACACTTGTTAGGGAATAAGCACCATTTAACATAGTGGGACTTACTTCTGAGTAAAGACGCTTAGGATTTCACTGTTAGGGTTGTTGTTGTTCAGTCGTTAAGTCGTGTCCGACTCTTCGTGACCCCATGGACCATAGCATGCCAGGCCTTCCTGTCCCCCACTCTCTCCCGGAGCGTGCTCAAATTCATATTCATTTCATTGGTGATGCTATCTAGCCATCTCATCCTCTGCCATCCCCTTCTCCTTTTGCCTTCAATCTTTCCCAGCATCAGGGTCTTTTCCAGGGAGTTTTCTCTTCACATTAGGTGGCCAAAATAT
This sequence comes from Heloderma suspectum, assembly GCF_057233095.1. Classification (NCBI taxonomy): domain Eukaryota; kingdom Metazoa; phylum Chordata; class Lepidosauria; order Squamata; family Helodermatidae; genus Heloderma; species Heloderma suspectum. The sequence goes on from NC_139458.1 coordinate 51,496,307, forward strand.
TTGAGCTTCAGCTTCAGTATCTGTCCTTCCAATGAGCAGTCAGGGTTGATTTCCCTTAGGATTGACTGATTTGACCTCCTTGCAGTCCAGGGGACTCGTAAGAGTCTTCTCCAGCACCACAGTTTGAACGAATCAATTCTTCGGTGCTCAGCCTTCCTTATAGTCCAGCTCTCATAGCCGTACATTACTACTGGGAAAACCATAGCTTTGATTATACGGACCTTTGTCGGCAAGGTGATGTCTCTGCTTCTTACTATGCTGTCTATGTGTGCCATAGCTTTCCTCCCAAGGAGCAAGCGTCTTTTAATTTCATGGCTACAGTCACCGTCTGTGGTGATCTTGGAGCCCAAGAAAATAAAATCTGTCACTGCTTCCATTTCTTCCCCTTCTATATGCCAGGAAGTGATGGGGCTAGATGCCATGATCTTAGTTTTTTTTAATGTTGAGTTTCAAACCAGCTTTTGCACTCTCCACTTTCACCCTCAACAAGAGGCTCTTTACATCCTCTTCACTTTCTGCCATTAGGGTGGTGTCGTCTGTGTATCTGAGGTTGTTGATAATTCTCCCAGCAATCTTAATTCCGACCTGTGATTCATCCAACCTGGCGTTTCTCATGATGTACTCTGCATATAAGTTAAATAAGCAGGGTGACAATATGCAGCCTTGTCGTATTCCTTTCCCAATTTTGAGCCAATCGGTTGTTCCATCTCCGGTTCTTACTGTTGCTTCTTGACCCTCGTACAGGTTTCTCAGGAGACGGGTAAGGTGGTCTGGTACTCCCATCTCTTTAAGAGTTTGCCAGAGCTTGTTGTGATCCACACAATCAAAGGCTTTAGTGTAGTCAATGAAGCAGAAATAGACATTTTTCTGGAATTCTCTTGCTTTCTCCATGATCCAGCAAATGTTGGCGATTTGATCTGTAGTTCCTCTGCCTCTTCGAAACCCAGCTTGTACTTCCGGTAGTTCTCTGTTCACATGCTGCTGAAGCCTAGCTTGTAGGATTTTGAGCATCACCTTGCTGGCATGTGAAATGAGCACAATTGTATGGGTTAAGAGAGCGCTTATAAATAATATTTGCCCCATCCCTTTGTTCTGAACCAGGAGAAACTGCAGATAATATCTGATAGTTTCTCTACTTATTTAAAAGTTCCAATTATAAAAATGCTTCAGCTTACTATGATAATTTGTTCCCTTTTTAAAAGCCTCTGAATAAGCCTTGCTTATTAGAACATTTTTTTATTGGTACTCAACCTATATAATACATTCATTAATTTAATACCATTATCTGTTGCTGTATGATAAGTGGTTATGGAGAACAATAATCGCCATCTTTCTACATAATTGAAACTATTATGCTGGCCCTTTCCATTCCCCCTCCACCCCCAATCTCTGGCTAATATACGCATTTCTTGGAAGACCAGTGGTTCACCTAGGGCTGGATCTCAGAGCTGAAGTCCAGGGACCAGTGGAGGCTGGAGGCTTCGATGTCAGTGAGGCGGTGAATCCACTCTGGGTTTCAGTCAGAAACAGTCAGAACTCTAAAGGAGCGATCATCTTGGATAGCTCCTTTAGGGAACAATCCTATGGCCCCAGACAGCGTTTAGATGGCCATAGGATTTTTTGGTTCCCAGAAACCCGACTCCCCTCCCCCTTCCCTGCCACCTCGTAGGCAGTGTGATTTGTCTCCGGCTCCGTGCTCATAAGACCAGTGTGGAGCGGCCGAAAATGGGGCGTTCCTGGGTGCGGGGAGGGGACTGCAGAAGCACTGTCACAATGCTGGTGCGCCCTGGCTAGACAGCTGAAATCGGCTGTCTAGCCACAAATGCAGGGCAGCTGGAGTGCGGAGGAGAAGATGCCCTCCGCACTCTGCCCGCCTTGCATTGGATAGTTGGCTGCCTCCAAGTTCAGAGGTAGCTGAATATCCCCATAGGATTGTGCCCTTAGAGTTCTGGCTGGTTCTGACTGAAAGCCCCAGTCACCACCCCGATGACATTGGAGCCACCAGCCTCCTCTGCCAGGGGTCTGCAGCCCACAGCCCCACCAGAATGACTACCCAGAGTGCAACAGGTGATGGGGCAGTGGCAAATAGGCCTGACATTGCCACCTGGACTGCCATGAGCATGCCGGGGGCCCCCAGGGCTGATCCTTTTGCTGTTGTTGTTATTTTAAAAAACATGTTATAGTCAAGGACTGGCCGGGCATGATCATAGTTACAGATGCCTATTTTATTACTTTAAAAATATATTATCCCTTTCTACAACAAAATGGTGCTTACAAGTAAACATCTTTAATATCAGGGCAGCAGAAGCAAACTCCTTTTTATTCCTGTAATAATGGTGCTATGATTGAAGTGAGTTTAAAATGTGAAAGTGCACATGCTCAAAGTATTTATTTGTTTTATCTGGGTTGGCAAACAGTTTTTGCTCTAACCCGTATCAGGCATGTCAAAGCAGTTATAAAGTATGGAACAGAGGTTTGGGGCGTGGGGAGAAATGTTCATTGTGTGCTTCACAACTGAACAGAACACATGACTACCAAAAGGGGAACTCCTGTAAGATAATCATGGGTGCAATCTTATCTGGGTAGTCACCAGGCTCCGAAATCAGAGGCTGCCGACTATCCTATGCAGGGTGGCATGGAATCCTCTCTTCCGTGCTCCAGCAGCCCTGCGTTTTGGCTAGACAGGTACGGCTTTGGGGAGGGGGAGGGGAGGGAAGGGGCCTGAAGACCTGCCTGACAGGAAGCTGTGTAAAGCAGCTTCTTCAGTCTCCTTCCCTCCCCGCTCCGGGGACTGGCCCCTTTTCCCTGTCTCTGTGCTCTGTTTCCGAGCATGGAGATGTAGCTGGTGTGGCAAGAACCGTGGTGGCTATGAGGGGGCAGGCGAGGGGGGCAGGGAATGTGGTTTCTGGGAACTGAGGTCAGAGTCCTGGCTCCGACCCTGGTTCCCAGAAACCGAACAATCCTATGGCTCTCTTGACAGTGTCTAGTGGCCGTAGGCCTGCTCCCTAAGTCTAGGGTCTAGAATTCCCTAACTGCACCACTGATCTGATCCTCATGAGAGCACAGCAGTGCCCCAGCATTGGCTGCATTGGCTTCCCATAGTTCTCCAGACACGATGAATGTTCTTGATCTATACGTTTCTTAAGGCTCTTGGCACAACATAGGAGCAAGATCACCTCTTTTTCACTAAGGACTATCCTCTAAGAGCAGGCTTTCAGTCAGTGTGGTGTAGTGGTTAGCATGTTGGACTGGGACTCAGGAGACCTGGGTTCAACTTCTCACTGGGCCATGAAACTCACTGGTTGGCTTCGGGTTGGTCACTGACTCTCAGCCTAACCTACCTCACAGTGTTGTTGTGAGGATAAAATAGAAAGGAGGAGGATCATGTATGCCAACTTGGGCTCCTTGGAGGAAAAGGCGGGATATAAATGTAACAGATGATGATGATGACGTATTCCTAGCTAGGTGAGGAATTACATGTACCAAATGCATGCAGTGAGCTGGGCTCCCAGTCTGATGCAGCAAACAGGGCTATGTATGTTTCCCCAGTCAAATCATCGGCAATAGCGCTGACAACCTGTATCCTATTCAGGAGGCAGGAGCAAGGGCTGCTCTGCCTCTCCCCGCTCTCCCCCCACCCCACAGCTGATCGGTGCAAATGCCAGTATTTTTTCCTGGACTACATGTGCACAGCTGGATTGGAGACCATATCTTTGTTCCTTTGATGGCACTTTCCCCCTGTTATCTGAGACTTAAATGGGACATCTCTTTCTTCTCGATGTGCAGGGCAGCTCTGTGTGCTCAACAGGTTGCTACTCCCTTCCTTAAGGCGAATGAGGAAGCCCTGGTGGTCAGGTCGGCTTCATGTGTGTATCAGTGGATATGGAATGGTTGTGTTTTGAACCATTTTCATCCTGCCTGTGCTTCAGCTCCTGGTTCCTTAATAGTTTCTTCACCTGTCCTGCTTCTGGGCTCTGACCCCAAGCCTCAGATCCTCCGGCACAGACACTGAGGTTTGCCCGATATTCCAGATTTAGCTATTAGGTGGGCTAAAAATTACAGTACTCATCTACCACAGGTGCCTTGTGAAAATGTTGAATTCCAAAAACACTAAAAACTACTTATCGAATCTCACTACTTATCGAATCTCACTTGAAAGTTATGTTTTTGACTTTAGCTCCACATGTGATTTCAAATAAAAGCTTTTATTGTTGCTGCTGGCAAAAGAAAGAAAACAGTTTTCTAATTGATGAATGAGTTACCATTGGATGCTGTGTACTGACATCATCTGGCATTTTCCTTTTCTTTAAACAGGTTCATAAGTGCTGAGATTATAAAAAACAACAACCATCAAGCCCTTTTTTTAACTGTGGTATACTGCTTATGCAGTCTATAGGCATGACTATACTTCTGGCTTGTACTCAGTCTGCTGTAATTATCTGAAAGCATAGGATATGGTTTGGAACTTTTAAGGCCGCAATCCTACACATACTTACTTGGGAATAAGTCTCATTTAACTCCATTAGACATTTCCAAGTAAATATGGATTGTATACGATTGCTAACCCCTGTGCCAGAGGCCATGGCTGGCTGGACAAATCTGTCAGTTTCCCTTTCTCCCCATTTTAATGTTTCAGATCTCAAGTTCTTTACATCCCCTCTCCATTGGTAGAGGCGTTCAGAGCACCGTCTGGTCCAGTTTTATTGGATGAGTTTCAGTTACTGAGGCCTGAGTATGCGGACAAGGTGCTTGGCCAAGTCCGATCGACCACTTGTGTGCTTGACCCTTGCCCTTCATGGCTTATTAAATCAAACAAGGAGGGGTTGTCCAGCTGGGTCCAGGAGGTTGTAAATTCCTCTTTGAGAGAGAGAGTGGTGCCTGCTGCTTTAAAAGAGGCAGTAATTAGACCACTCCTGAAAAAGCCTAACCTGGACCCAGAGGATGTTAACAATTATAGGCCAGTGGCCAACATCCCCTTCCTGGGCAAGGTGCTTGAGCGGGTGGTTGTAGGACAGCTCCAGGCACTCTTGAATGAAACGGATTATCTAGATCCATTTCAATCGGGCTTCAGGCCTGGTTTTGGAACGGAAACTGCCTTGGTCGCCCTGTGGGATGACCTCTGCCGGGAGAGGGACAGGGGGAGTGTGACCCTGTTGATTCTCCTGGACCTCTCAGCGGCTTTCGATACCATCGACCATGGTATCCTTCTGGATAGGTTGTCTGGGTTGGGAGTTGGAGGCACTGCACTACAGTGGTTCCGCTCCTACTTGGATGGCCGATTCCAGAAGGTGGTGCTGGGGGATTATTGCTCTGTGCCATGGCAATTGTGCCATGGGGTTCCACAGGGCTCTATTCTATCCCCCATGCTGTTTAACATCTACATGAAACCGCTGGGGGAGGTTATCCGGAGGTGTGGGCTGAGGTGCCATCAATATGTGGATGACACCCAGCTCTACCTCTCTTTCTCATCAAAACCAGGTGAGACAGTGGCTGTTCTGAACCAGTGCCTGGGCACGGTAATGGACTGGATGAGGGCTAATAAACTGAAACTCAATCCAGACAAGACAGAGGTACTGTTAGTGGGTGGTTCGTCTGCCCGGCTAGGTGATATTCAACCTGTTCTGGAGGGGGTTGCACTCCCCCTAAAGGATCAGGTTCGTAGTTTGGGGGTGCTCTTGGATCCAGAACTGTCACTTGAGGCACAGGTGACCTCAGTGGCACGGAGCACTTTTTATCAGCTTAGGCTGGTATACCAACTACGCCCTTATCTGGACAGAGATAGCCTAGCTACAGTTCTCCATGCTCTGATAACTTCTCGTCTGGATTACTGCAATGCGTTATATGTGGGGCTGCCTTTGAAAACGGTCCGGAAACTTCAGCTGGTCCAAAATAGGGCAGCAAGATTGTTAACAGGGACTGGCCTGAGAGCTCATATTACGCCAGTACTTTTCCAGCTGCACTGGCTGCCGGTCCATTTCCGGGCCCGATTCAAAGTGCTGGTGTTAACATTCAAAGCCCTTAACGGCTTGGGGCCAGGTTACCTGAAGGATCGCCTCCTCCCATATGTGCCTGCCCGGACCTTAAGATCATCAGCAGCAGCCCTTCTCCGTGAGCCCCTGCCAAAGGAAGTGAGGCAGGTGGCTACTAGGAGGAGGGCTTTTTCTGTTGTGGCACCCCGGCTCTGGAATGAGCTCCCTAGTGAGATTCGCCTGGCGCCTACATTGTACTCCTTTCGGCGCCAGGTGAAGACCTTTTTATTTTCCCAGGCATTTTAGCTTTCTAAATTTTTATCTTTGCTGTTTTAAATCTGTATTTTAAACTCCTGTACTGCTGCTAGGTTTTATTGTGGTTGTATTGTTATATTGTGGTTTTAATGTTCTATATATTTTAAATTGTTTTATTGTGTGTTGTTTGGTTTTAGTTTTTGTGAACCGCCCAGAGAGCTTCGGCTATTGGGCGGTATAGAAATGAAATAAATAAATAAATAAATGAAGAAATTTGCAAATCTTCGTAAGTTATCAAAAAACAAACAAAATGAAATCCTCACCAATTCCTAGGTTTGACCCCTAGCACTCCCATGCTCCTTGGCTCCCTCTCTTCCTTGCCCATTTCCTTCCTGACAAAAGTGACACTGCTCCTCACACTTGGCCTATGTTTAGCTTTTCCCCAGATCTATTTTCTCTTTGGTGTCCCCTTTTCAGGCTAGAGACCTGAAAAAGCAGGAACCTGAGGAAACAATGGGTGGTATGGAGTCATGAAGCTGAAGAAGGGTGGCACCAAAGGGACGGAAGGGTTAGCCCCCCGACCCACCCCACCCCACCCCACCCCAGTCCTTGCAGTGGATTTGCAAACCAGTTTTCATACACACACACACAGGCATGTTTACACTGGTGTTTCATTTGACACCTTAAAATAATTTTAAAAGGCAGACAACCTGCCTAATGGATGGGGAGGGACAACACAGACAACTCAAGCACTGTTTGAATCACTGATGGGTACAATTGCCTGATATAGTGTGAAGGCAGAAGTACAGGGCCAGCATCAAGGATCGGCGTGGTTGGGCACCTGGCAAGGGCCCACACACTAGCAGGGGCCCATTGATAAGGACCCCCCACCCCTGGAATTGCTCTTCCTCTTCACCCTTGCAACCTGCTTGTTTACTTACCTCTTGCTGTGGCCCAGACAACAGCAGTGGTGAAAAGGAGGAGGAATCAATGCCTGCTTGCTCACTGCGGGCATCTCTACTCGAGGCTTTTATCAAGCGCTCGTGACTTGTCACTAATGGAAGTTTTCGGGTCATGACGTTGTCAACCTCCAGGGCCTCTCCCATGCTTTATAACCTTTATCCTGTTTTTTTTTTTTTTTAAGATCATGGAAAGTCTGGCATTTTTTCTAGAAGCGAACTGAAGCTCTGGAACAGCTGCGTGTACTTCCACAATTCTGCTATACCACAGCACCATCTAGTGACTGTGTACTGAAACATAAAGAACTTGTGAGAAAGGAAATTCCCGAAAAAAGCACGTGTAAATATGTGTAAAGGAGCCAAGCTTAACCCCACAAAGACTCCGGAGGGAGAAGTCCCGGTAAAGGTGCAGCATAAAACCTTGGTATAGAGAAGCCCTGGTCCTCCGCCTGCCAAGCAAGTGAGTGGTATCAATGATGAAAAAGAGGATGAAGAGCAAAAGCAGCTAGTGACAATGATGGTTAGATGGTAGACTCACTGAGGGAGGGGGCCCACTGAGGCTGTCTTGCCCAACCTGGAGCTGGCACTGCAGCATGGGGGGAATCCTGTGGCATCTACTCTCTGGGAGAAAAAACCCACAGTGAGCCTTTTTTAATGGTACGTTTGTATGTAACCCAAATCACTTTTACCATCTGTGCTTATTGAAACCAACACAGTTCCACACTAGTTACAGATATAAAAGGTTTGACTAGGGAGGTCTAACAACATGTAGTAATTAATATTTTGCCAAGTAGAAGCAAACAGTAACTAATCTAAACATTAGTAATATTTTTCTAAAATTGCACTATTCATATACATCGAAGACGCTCCAAGTAATTCACAAACATTTCGAGCTGGAAATACAATGCTTAACACTGCTTGTGCTCAAGAAAGATTTCTTCTAATCAGAAAGAAATGGAGACACTATTCTTCCAGACTGTGAAAGATTACCTGTCTCGGATCTTCCTGCCCCTATAAAATCATGCACTTAAAATGTGAATTACTTTTTAGATTCATCTGTAAATACAGATCTGTTTCCTTATTCTTGCATAATGTATGCTGAGGAGGAACAGCATGAGGCCATGCTTCCATGGCAGCTAGTCTTTCGGAGGAGAGGTGTGAGCTGTATCACCTGGTTTGAATGCAAGACACCTAAATGCGCTGGAGAACCTCCAAAGGTGGCTGCATCATCTTTAGAGCAGCCATTTGTTTCTACTCTTACTTTATATTAGTGGTGGACAACCAGTGCCTTCCAGAGGTTGTTGGACTGCAGCCTCCAGCAGCCTTAGCCAGCATAGCCAATGGTACGGGATGATGGGAGTTGCAATCCGATGATGTCTGGAGGGCCACAACTTGAGAAGCCCTGCTGAACAGCCTTCTTCCTCTTCCCCTTCAGTAGCTGTTGTCTTAGTGAGCTTTCATAATACGGAGAGAGGAGACGCTGCCTTGCAGGGCTGCACACCAAGATACGAAGCTGTAGAGAAGAAGAGTGAGCCCATGCATCACCACCCACTGCAATCCAGTAATGGGCAAGGCTGGGCCAGTTTGCTAGATGCAGCTGCAGCTGTGTGGTGCCTGCAGAGAAGCATCAAGCTGCCTGCAAATCCAATAATGTCATTGGTTTGAGCTAGTGTTTGCTGCTAGAGGCTTCTGGCAGTGCATCCCCATCCACAGCTGAAGTGTAAAGTGCCAATTCCAGAAGACTCCTGTCTAACTCAGACTTGCTATGTAAAAGCAATTGCTTTCACTCTGGGATTTGACAGGATACATTGACAGAAACAAAATGTTTACCCTTTCTCAGTCATTCTGAGGAAGAAAGTGACTTTCTCCAAGCCTTCTGGGATGACAATCACTTTGCAAAGCCTCTGAGTGAAATGCTCCCTCTGCACTTCACATCCAGTTGTTTGGAGTAATTTTATACAAAGAGTTTTCATTGAGAAACCGCAAAGCAAAACCTCTCCCAAACCCCTGCAATTTGTAATCTGCACAAGCATTCTTGTTTGTTTGTATGTTTGAACAGCTTGAGAAATTAAGGACACACTTGAGGCTTTCAAACTGACATCCTGAACTTCAGGAGCGCTCCTGAATTTGCACAGCATTTTGCAGCCTGTTTCTTATGACTCCTATCATGGTGTGCCATTATTGCAGTGCCACAGTAATACAGCACTTTAGATTTTTTTTTGATCCCCTCTAAATTCCACAGGAGGGGGGTCATGCAGCAGAATCAAGTGGTACATTTTTTCCTGGGCTGTACCACTTTAGGCTGTAGGTGGAGTTCAAATGTTCCCCCAAGGGAAAAACACACACACAATCTCTAGCCATAGAAAACAGCATGCCAGGGAGAATCCTGATCCCTGAACTGCTAGTACGCTACATGAAAAGTTTTAAAAAATGGGACAGCATTCAAACATGGAACTCCCCAGCTGCAGCTTGAAGTTGTACAGTCCAGGACAAGCCTTACTACTGAATTCAATTGCATGTATAACCTGACCCTAAGGCTGGAGGCAGAAAATAGTTTTTAAAGACAGTTTCCAAATGGTTTGAGAAAGGGATAATTTCCTATGATGTATTTCTTTTGTTCCACTGTTGATTCTGATTAAAGTGGTTTTGCAGATTTTTGAAACAATACAAAATCTGTTAACCATCATGCACATGCCACAAGCCTCTACTCTTGTTTCAAACTTCCTTCAAATCTCTCAGAAAACAATTGCCTTTCTTTAGCTCTGATCCATGTTGATCAATGCTCTGTTGTATGTACTTTCTGGTCCTGTCCCCATCCAACCCATCTATCAAGTGTTGTGGGTACCACATGAGTGCTGAATTCTGCATCAAGTTGTATGCATGGCTCTCTCTTACTGGAATATGTGTGATTTTGATCACCGAGGTATTGTATATAAAATGCTCTGAACACTCCAAAGTGATATATAAGCATTATTATGATTTGTAGGCCACAATCTGTTTTATCGAATGGATGGTGTAAAAAGGTGAATGGGACAGGGGGACGTATCTCTTCAGTTACTCCCTCTTCTGGTATTTATTTGGGTCTTCCAGGACTGATAAGGAAGTGGGGATCCATCAATCATCTACAAAATGGAACAGCTGTACTGTGTTACTCCCAGAAGCTGTTATTTCCAGAATTATAAGGTTACTGAGTTAGGGATGAGAATAAAAACAGACATGAGCAATGCCAGCTCCAGGTTTTTGAGTACCCTTGGGTAAGACACCTCAATGGGCCCCATCCCTCAATTGCTATTACTCTTCATCCTCTTTCCCGTCATTGCTACCACTTGCTTACTTGACAGAAGAGAGCCAGTGAGCAGGTAGGCAGGTGGCATCTACTGCCTCTCCTTCTCAGCACAACTGCTGTCTGGATCAGAACAAGAGGCAGGTGAACAAGCTGGTTGCAATCCTGAAGAGGAGCAAATCCGGAGGTCTCTTGCCAGTGGGCCCCTGCTGAGGTGTGGGCCCTCAGCAGGGGCCCAGATATGGCTATCCTTGATGACAGTCCTGACATGAGGAGAAGTAGAGTGGACACAGAGAGTGATACCCACGAGAGTTCAACATTTCTTGTGATGGTCCAGCCTCAAGCCCCGGTGTCTCAGATAGATGAGATCTAGCCAAATTTGCTCGCTTATTTCTCATTTTTAGTCCAACCCATCTCAAAGAATCTAGCTAGGTAACATTGCGCAAAACCGCAACCATAAAATAAATAATAAAACAAGAAGCATATATAAAAAATAACCATGGTCTGGGTAAATTTCAGTGCATAAAACATAGCCATATATAAATAAAAGCATAACTGTGCATTCAAAATCAGTTAAATCAACAGATAGAGCAGAAAAATGTAGCACACGACATCTTAACTCTCCTCTATAATTTTCATCCTCAACAGGCTGCCGCTGCAAGCTAGCCCACATCAACAGGGTTTACAACATCATCTGAAAGATGTTGATGCCTGGCCTTTGGCTGCTCTTCAGGGGATGGGAGTTATAGGAGAGCTCCTTTACATATTCTTGACATTCTGTTTTGGCACAGGGAATGTATTATTAAAGCAGAGCTCCAGGTTAGCCTGAGATAATGTGATATGGCATAAGGAATAACGGGGTCCCTTAAGGGCTTTGTAGGTCAAAAGTAGCACCTGGAAGTGAGCCCAGAAGAAAACAGGATGCCAGCATGGACTCTGGAGGATGGGTATAATGTCATCTCATGAACCCACTGTCAAGAGCTATACTGCCACTTGCTGCACCACGACAGCACCAGTTGAATAAATATGGAGATGTCCCTGAAAAAGCAAGTAAACTAATAAACATTTATGAAAGCCGCCACTGAGAGAGAACGTTCCTTCTTGAAGCAAGAAGCTCTCTTAAAACTGGACACATGCAATTCATTATCTCAAGGATTCTGCTTTATCATAACACCCACCAAGGAAGAGACCACGGAGCCACACAATTACACAGAAATCATTTACTATCCTATGAGACAAACGACTAACCTTTGATGCTTTTGAACAAGTGTGTCAGATATGCTCTGGTACCATAGCAACCAACACCATGTTTGAAGCAAGCCAGTAAATTTCATCCGTCTTTTGGTGCCAAAAGAGCAGCTGCTGCTGTCTTACTCTGAAGGCATACTGCACACATTCAGTGTTGTTTTTACTCTACAGAAATCAAATCTGCTCATTGGAAAAGTGAACTACTGAACAAGATACAAGTTTAAATGGATATTCTTTATACAGAGGTTAGTACTTTTGTAGTGGTCATCTAATGGCAAAGTTGTGGTAATTTATTACCTGGCCTTCATCGTGAACCAGAGCCCTGCAATATTAGCACACTGAACAATTGGCTATAGAAAAGCAGTAAGGAAATCCATTGCACAGGCTGTCAGAACTATACAGTATATTACCAAAACATCAGTAGCACAGCACTTACACAGAAGTGGTTTTTAAGGTGTTCTTTGTTCATTTACTTGTGGATTCAGGAGGCTTACCGACTCACACGAGCGGACTTTCTCGAAGGCTGTTAATATGGTTGGGAATTGGACAGGCACATGAGAATTTTTATAAGATAGCTAACCTTATTCTGTGCCACAAGACTATCTACCCAATATGGCTGATTTGGTGAGAAAGCAGCAAAGGCAGGTAGTAGGAGATGCAGGTGGGGACAGGAAGTAGGGTGATACGGTCTTTCTTAAAGGTACAGGCACAGATGTAACATGGGTATTGTTTATTACTGCCTCTTTACTATGTGGTTTAAGATTTATTTAAGAGGTGGCCTTCTTGGTGCCGAGATTGTCTTCTAGACTGAATCATGTGTATAGCAAGACAGGGATCCAAAGAGCCCCATGAAATACAAGAATTTCTTTAGGCATATTGGGGCTTTCCTAATGTCCTTTTGTCATTGCAGCTTCTTGTGCAGTGCTGGAGGATTCTCCTGAAGAGCCCCAAAGTTTTCAGAGAGGTGTCTTGGCTAGTATGGGGGTGGTGGCAGGGTTGGATTAAGACATGCTGAGGCCCTAAGCCATGTCAAGATTCAGAGGTCCCATAGCATAAAAATAAAGAGAAAAAAGTATAATTGATAATTGAAAGGGTAATGACAGGGTACCACCCAGTGCTTGTAGTTAAACAATGTTAGATAGCTTTCTCTGAAGATGTGTATAAAAGCACTGATAAAGTAAGTCGATCTGAACTTTTAAAAAACTGGCTCTAGTCTTCACCTATTGCGTCCAATACTAAGTGCTGTGTTGCTTTCTCTGTATAAGGCAACTCTGCTGCAAGTCACACCAGACTTTCCAACATAGTTAAGCCAAAGCAATTTCAATTATAATACATCTTAGTTATCTCCAACATAGTTAAGCCAAAGCAATTTCAATTATAATACATCTTAGTTATCTCCAACATATTTAGAGGCCCCTTGTAATATGAAGCCCTAAGCCATGGCTTAGTTGGCTTGTTCCTAAATTTGACACTGGGTGGTGGTGAAGTAATGTAGGGGGCTTCAGAGCCCCCCTTCCCCCACATTAAGTACAAGCTCTCTGCATGGCTTGGTATGGCCCGGTTGAAAGCTATAAGTTGCAAGTTATTAGAAGGCATTCCATTGGAGCCTCACCTAAGTCTTACAGGATACAAACCCCACATGGTTTTATTTGAACATTCTTTGTGCTATTAACTAAATGTGAACAATGTGGCTAGAACTTTCTTCAGGAAAGCATTAACCTAATCATAGGCATAAGCGCTTACAGTACATAGCTGAGAATTAGCATTGCTGGAGTTGGAAGCGTTTGTCATTTTTATCACTTTCCGCCATGCTATGCTCACCTACTATGCACAGCTTGTCCTATGCAACCTTGATGGATGAAGCAACACACTTGTAAATTGATACATTTATATTGCTTCCTGAAGGATCAGAAAATCTATCTTTACCACAGTAATGCAACCAGAAAATGTTTAAAACTAAGCCGATACGCTAAGATCAGTTCTACAAAAGCTAGCAACATAGGCTTTTGATTTTCATTTCTCTGGTGGAGAAAACAATAACATGTCGAACTGTTGATCTCTACATTAAGGTCCTTGCTAAGTTCAGATATAGTTGACTGAACCAAAAGGATTTTTTTCTAAAAATAATGGACATTTAGGGTGCAGCCTGAAACGCACTGACTGAAGGGTAATAAGATATGGCAGAAGGCCTGTTACGCTGGTGGATCTTGAGATACACTGCTGCCATGGAAGATATACTAGCACAATTGCTTGGATATATGCCAGCGCAACACTACGCCAGCATATCTGATCTGTTATTAAGTATGCTTTGATTTACATGGATGTGCGTATCATGTACATGTAAACCAAACACATACCTGAGGGATCTTTTGGTGGTGAACTCTGGGCACTTAGGAAAACCTAATACCCCCCAAAGTTGAGAGAGTCAGAGACCACAACAAGGTCTTTGAAAGCAATTCTTTGATTTATTAAAGAAGAATTTAAAATGAATTAAAATCACACATCAGGGGAATTTGAACTATACATGCATTTGAGGAATTAGAGTCATACATCAACACTCAGAAGGTTACAGATAAGCATTTGATAGTGAAGTACACTGGGATGCATAGAAATTGTGGGTGTGAGTAGCTGATCATGGAGGAAGGGAGAGAAAGTATGTGGGGGCAGAGAAGGAACTTTGAGCTTGATATTTTTGAATGGGGGAGTAGCAGACTGTTTTGAGGGATTGTGAGAGAGCTTTAGAGCAAATGCAGGGTTTTGGAAGAAAGTGGATGGAGAAGAATAAAGAGCAACAGAGAGCTTTAAAGCCAAAGAATTTTGGAGTTTGGAATGAGATGGAATATTAGGAAAAGGGAGGAAAAGAGAGAAGGAGAATAGAAGATGATGCAAAGAAGGGAAGAAAAGGGAGGATTGCTCTTCTGAGCAGAAAGGATGGAAGGAGTCCTCTTTCCTTCTCTCCCTCTCTGTGTGTTCTATGAATTTGGATTGTTGTTTTTATCCTTCTTCTCTCAGGATTTAGTAATCAAAACAAAACAAAACAAGTCTTTCTTCCATTATTACTCATGGAGTTGGAAAATGGATTTTTAGGTGTCAGACACTGAAGGAGGAAAGAAGACATGGGATTCTCTTCCTTTCATGATGTAAGGAAAATATGGGAGTTGATGGCTGCATATTTCTGGCTTTCACAGGTCCAGGTGAGCAAGATAGCCAGGGGGATTTTGGTGATGGTCTTAAACAAAGGTGACCAAAGAGTCATGTAGGCATGCTTGCTTACACAGTATTGGGTTTTCAGGGTCTTACAGCTTTAAAAGACATGGAATTATTTATTTTTCCTTCTGTTTGGCTTAAACAAGAAGGTTAGAAATCAGCATTAAATATTTTCATAGTGGGGGCTTCTGTGATTGCTGTTCTGAGGCAAGACCTGAAATTTGCAAGGGTTAACACAGAATAATTTTTTTTTTGTTGCTCCCATATGTGCTTTTTGAAGCAGTGTATTCTTCCCTTCCTGTTCTGGCTGGGCGAGTGTAGGATATGGTGGATGTTGTACCAGTGTCGCAGCACTAGCTCTTTCCCTCTTGCAAAATGTATATATAGGATCACTTCATTAAAATTTGTATCTAGACTTGAATCTTGTGGATGCAGAACACATTTTCTGCAGATTCATGGCTTCACAGTGTGCTCCATTGACATAATATATACATCTAGATGAGGTGGGGAACTTCCCTTGGGTTGAGGGCTACATTGGTTGTTGGGTTGGTGGCCGGGGGCTGCACACTCATGCATCCACATGCATGCACACACAGAGACACATCATACATATGCATGCATATGTATGCATGCACATGTATGATGTGATGCATATGTATGACATACACCCTTATCTCTCTCTCTCACACACATGCACACATACACACAAGTTCTTCTCTTTTGCATCATTTTGTTTTGTAAAAATATTTCCCTTTTTCCACTTTATTCCCCCACCATCCTCCCTGCACCTACCCTGTCAGTCAATTGGGGTGCAATCCTATCAAGATAGGTGGCTGTCTCCAACCTCGGAGATGACCGCCTATCTAAAGCAAGGCAGGAGAGGCATGGGGGGATCTTTCCCTCCGTGCCTCTCCTGCTCTGCTGTTTTTTGCTAGACAGACGTTTTCAGCTGTCTAGCAGAGGGGGGAGGGGGCTGACCGGGAGAGGAAGCTGCCATATGACACATTGGATGTGTCGTATGTGCAGCTCTGCTCTCCCCGCCCTGGAATGCCCCCCGGAATGCCCCTTTTCTGTCGCTCTGTGCTCCTCTTCCAAGCGCGGAGGAGGGGCTTCTCCGTGCTGCCTCCAAGGCAGCACAGATGTGGGGGGCAGTCAGCTTTCCGGGAACCGTCCTTGGAGCGCAGGCTCTGAGGTCAGTTCCCGGAAATGAGCATATCCTATGGCCCTCTAGACAGTGTCTAGTGGCCATAGGATTGCTCCCTTACACACGCAGTCTTATCCTTCTCTTTTCACATTAATTTGTTTTGTAATAATATTTATTTCCCCTTTTTTCCTGTTTTTTTCCCCCGCCTCCCTCCACCTTCTAGACTCTGGAGGTGTTTTAGCTACTGATTATGGAAATCTTTGTCAAGTGCAAGGGTGCTAAAAACAAGTGCTTATAGTGCAAGCCTTATACAGATAGCTTCCAAAGTAACAAATAAATGCTTTTGTACACTAGTGCTCAAAATATGCAACTCCTGTTGATTTAAAATACCCTGTTACAAAACCCTTTTGGCAGATGAATTTTACCCAGCATTCCAAAAAGTTAAGACAAAATGTGGAAGGATTTATAAAGGAAGGGCATAATATGACCAAAGTTAAGCACTTTTAAGTTCTATTGATTTCAGATGGAGGGTGTTAAGCATGTACTTGACTCACCCCAATTGAAATGGGTAGGATTTAAATACAATTAACTTTGGCTGGATTGCGCCCAAAATTTGGAGAGTTAAAAGCTAATATTGATCTTGAAATCATACAGTGCTCTGAAGCACGCCAAGAAAAGACGTTACTAGTCAAGAGTAATTTATTAGTATGTTTGGCCCGTTCTTCCAACACTGTTGCAGCTGGTCTCTATGGCCTGGCCTGCACATGCTGCACAGTGGAAGTGGGAATGAAATGGTAGAATGAGAATGGACTATGAGCATCTCTACACCAGCCTAAAATCTTGCATTTAAACAGGGCTTTCTGCTTCCATTTTAAAAGCAGGATCACAACAGACTCCCTTTATACATACTTCCTTCCCCCTGTTTTCCCTCTCCTTTCCCCCCTTATCTGAGTCTTCCATATGTTTCATTATACAGCCACTAGATGGCGCTGTGGTCTAGCTCATCTTATTGCGGGTTTTCCTTTTTCAGGCAGGAACTCAAGTGGAACTCAAACACTGTAACTTGATTGCTCATTATCTCTGATCTTTTAAAAAATGGAATAAGGGTCATTTAGTGAGGGAGACACCCTGGAGGTTGACAACGTCATCTATAGGACCTGTAAACTTCCGTGAGTAACCAATCTCAAGAGCAGGATAAAAGCTCTGTGTGAAGAAGCCTCATGTTACTTTGGACTGGATTTGGAGAATACTGTTTTTGAATGCTCCCCATTTAAAAAACACCTTCTGGCAACAGAAAGCTCACACATCAGAAAGAAAGGTTCTAGCCTACCTCTGTGCCCTGCTGTGTGGGTTTTCTTTTTTCAGCGAGATTTTAATGTAGGGGAGTATTTAAAAAATGACATCTCCCACTTGCAGCGTGAACTGCTAGTGTCCATTCTGGGAATGCATGAGCATCCCTGTGCTCATTGCAAAAGGGGTTTGAACGGTGGCTGCAAATGTTCACAAAGCCTCAGTAGTCCTCCGAAAGCTTCTGCTCTGCCCCTTCAACCTCCACTTCCCCTGCCCCTTAAGAAGAAACTTCTGTTGGGGCAGGTGAAGGAAAGACAGAGACAACCTCCAGCAGGCTGATTTTGACTCCATCCATCTCACAAATATTCTAGGAGGCTTTTTGGCAGAAGCTGGGTCTTGGGTAGCCAGCTCAGGTCGACTCAGCCTTCCATCCTTCTGAGGTCAGTAAAATGAGTACCCAGCTTGCTGGGGGAAAGGCAGTCACGACTGGGGAAGGCAATGGCAAACCACCCCACTATAGTCTGCCATGAAAACGCCAGCACAAGCGGCGTCCCTCTAGGGCTCAGTAATGACCCGGTGCTTGCACAGGAGGAACCTTTCCTTTTTCCTAAGGACCTCTACATGAATGCTCATGATATCCCTTGTCCATTCTACTACAGCATTCTGCTACACCTGTAGACTTGGCCCATGATATGAATAATTGTGTTGCTCATAAGCAAGGATGCAGAACTGCAGGCCCAGGGGTGAAATCCAACCTGCCTGGGGTCCCAATGTGGCCATCTGCACTGGCTGCCAGTACTTTTCTAGATGCACTGGCTGCCAGTCCATGTCAGGGCCCGATTCAAAGTGCTGGTATTAACATTCAAAGCCCCTAACGGCTTGGGGCCAGGTTATCTGAAGGATCGCCTCCTCTCATATGTGCCTGCCCGGAGCCAAGATCATCTGCAGGAGTCCTTCTCCGGGAGCCCCTGACAAAGGAAGTGAGGCAGGTGGCTACCAGAAAGAGGGCTTTTTTTTCTGCTGTGGCACCCCAGCTGTGGAATGAACTCCCTAGAGAGGTTCGCCTGGCACCTACATTGTACTCCTTTTGGTGCCAGGGGAAGACCTTTTTATTTCCCCAGAATTTTAGCACTCTAGTTTTTTAGCTCTGCTGTTTTAAATCTGTATTTTTATATCTCTATATTGCTGCTAGGTTTTAGTCTGGTTGTATTGTTATATTCTAGTTTTAAGCTTTCATATTTATATTTATTTATTTATTGCATTTATACCCCGCCTTTCTCCCTCTCGCAAGGAACTCAAGGCAGCTTACATTATCCTCCTCCTCACCGTTGTATCCTCACAACAACAACCCTGTGAGGTAGGTTGGGCTGAGAGTCTGTGACTGGCCCAAAGTCACCCAGTGAGCTTCCATGGCCAAGTGGGGACTAGAACCCGGATCTCCCGGCTCCCAGTCCGTCACTTGGGGTCTTAATTTTTGTGAACCGCCCAGAGAGCTTCGGCTATTGGGTGGTATAGAAATGAAATAAATATATACATAAATCTGAGGTTCCCCAGATGGCCACGCCCCATCCCCTAACCCCACCCCATTGATGGGTTTATTTAGTAATGATGCCTGCTGTTAGAAAGGCAATTAACACAGAAAAACCAAAGGCAAAGCAGAATGAGCGTTTACCAATTCCACATGCAGTTCACACAGGCTATCTTAGGACAATAAAAGGAGACCTCACCCTTCTTTAGTGAAGGAAAAGAAAACAGTTTTACTCAGAAATGTTCTTGCATATACACTGCAGGTACAGCGTAGAGTTTCAGAAGAGTTTGTTCAGTCCACTTTGTGTTCCATTATGCTGGCAGGAGTAAGAGAGGAAACACTTGTGCTCCCAGCAATGGTAAATCAGAGAGAGAGGTGGAGGGGGGGAAGGAAAGGGAGGAGCAAAAGGGAGGGATCAGAGGAAGCTATATTGCAGGCTATAGAGATCCTAAGGCTAGCTGTAGTCAACATTCCCATGAACTTACTAACAGAAACACTGTCCCTTTCCAGTAACTTGAAGATGAGGTTGCAGTATTCCCAACACCCATTTCCCCAACCTCTGATCTTTGGGTGGTTTTATCACATCCTATGTCCTCTCCCTTCGCAATTAACACACTCCAGGAAACTAGTCTTCAGGCTAACACTATGACTAGCTACTTTACAAATACAGATTCTAGAAAACTCTCAGACTGCAATGAAACAGCTAATTCACACATCTACAAATATCAATAGAGGAGACGGAAGTGGAAATTAGAGAAGTTACCAGCAGTCTCGGCATGAACTTCTCAGCCAGGCTTGCTTCGCAGGGATGCCCCTCCCTTAGGGTGGCCCCTTCCTATGCTGGCTTCCACGAGTGGCCAACCTGGCGGAGCGTCTGAGCCCTGCCCCTAACATTTCCCTCTTTGCTCTGCGATGGACCCTAGCATCCCTCAAGTCACACCCCATGCTCTCCTCCTCCTCTGAACTCTGAGTTCTCATGGTGGAGGAATGGGGGAGCCGTTCAGGCTGGGCCATCTGTGTGTCAAGGTCTTGGGAAGAAAGTCTTATCTTATCTGGGCTCACTAGGGAAGGTGCCTCCCTCTGTTCTAGCTGTTCCCATTCTGATTCTGAATCTGAGTTGCCAGACATCTCCACACACTTAGGCTGGATCTACACTTACCGCCTTTTTTCGCTTCCAATGAGGTTTCACTGCCCGCCTTTCACGCTACGCAGTAGCTGCCTCGAATTGGAACCGGAATTTTCCACTTCCGTGCTCCCGCTTTCAATACCCTAATATCCCGGTATTTCCCCTTAATGTGCTCTGATTTTCCGCCTTCGCTATCAAATCCAGTCGTAGTCCCCTTCCCCACCTGTCCAATGTCCATATGCGGCGGTGTTTGTACTTCCCTCCTGTCCAATCACAGCTCTTGACGGCCCCATGTCTTCTTCCAGCTACCGATTGCATAGCTTCCTCAGCAGCCCCTGTTTCCTCAGCAACAAGCAAAGGGCTGGATGTGTGCACGCTTGTCTGATCTCGGAAGCTAAGCAGGGTCGGTCCTGGTCAGTGCTTGGATGGGAGACCGCCTGGGAATCAGGCTTCCTGCACTGAGCAGGGGGTTGTTGTATCCCTTCAAATGAGATTAAGTTTTACCCCCCCCATCCCCCACTCTGGATGTTTTTTTAAAAAAATTCAGGCATTATCCTCGCAGAATCGGGGCTTCTCTGTGATTTTTTTTTTCTAATTGAGGCATGATCTTTGAAGCTTTGAAGTTGTGAAGCTTCAAAGATCATGCCTGAATTAGAAAAAAAAACGTGGAGAAGCCCCGATTCTGCGAGGATAACGCCTGAATTTTAAAAAAACAACATCCAGAGTGGGGGATTTGTTGTTCAGTCGTTCAGTGTTGTCCGACTCTTCGTGACCCCATGGACCATAGCACGCCAGGCCTTCCTGTCCTGCGCTCTCTCCCAGAACATGCTCAAGCCCATATTCATTGCAAGAGCGGGGGATAGGAGGGGGTAAAACTTAATCTCATTTGAAGGGATACAACAACCCCCTGCTCAATGCAGGAAGCCTGATTCCCAGGCGGTCTCCCATCCAACTACTGACCAGGGCTGACCCCACTTAGCATCTGAGATCAGACAAGCGTGTGCAGGAAAACAGCAGGAAAACAGCACAGCGCTTGACTGTGAACCGAGCTCGCGCATTCGATGAAGCACTGCAACAGGGAAAATGGGTGAGTGTGAATAATCACGTTTTAATGCGAGAGCGTTTAACCTGATGGGACACCAAATTCATTGCGATGGCGGGCGCAATGTAGATCGGCCCTTAGATTCATTCCTGACAGGTTTCCTGGCTTATGTGGAGTCCCCGCACCCCATACTAAAAGGTCGAAATACCTCTCCTATGGCTTAGTTACTGGCAGGAAGAGCTTTCAGCTAAAAGTTTGGAATTTTGACCCCGCCCCTTTTGCCTTTGGCCCTGCCCACCACTGGAATGCAGGCCCCAAGAGTGTCTCTGAAATGGAATTTGGCCCTTGGACTAAAAGAGGTTCTGCACCCCTGTAATAGGAGGAAATTTGACAGAATAAAAATGAGCGGTCATAGAATCATAGAGTTGGAGGCGGGCTTATAGAAAGGAGATCTAGAGCATCCCCGACAGATGGTTGTCCAGCCTCTACCTGAAGACCTCCAGTGAGGGAGCAGTCCTTGAAGTCTCCTTGGGTAAGTACTGTGTGGAAAAACCACAGAAGATAGTTATAGAAGAAAGGAACTGAACACTTGCTGATTTGCATGTACAAGTGATTGAAACAGATGCTGCTTTGTAACAAAGGCATTACAGAACATCCAGACCGAGTGCATGTAAGCACATTGCTTTTGTAGTGCATGCCTAAGGGGGATTTGCTGTTACCAAAATTGTTTGCGGTGATTTTTAATGGATTGCTAAAAGATGGAATTCTTCCAATGAAATACTAGTTGGATCTTAGCTCTGAAAAGGGCTTCATTTGGCTAATCAGTAAGAAGCCATTGCTGTTGAATTAGGGCTGGTCTAAAAGTACAGGCCCAAAGCGGTGGTTAGGTTTGGTTTGCTGAGGAGAATCGGCAAGGATATGGTAAAAGTAATGCTCACGGGATGACTGTGCATTAGAGAGTTTTATTTCAGAAAAGAGATTTTGCATTTGGTGCTAACTGAACTTTTACACTGATTTTAAGTAACACATCTGAATAAACAGTAGACATCTGGAGCAAATCTAATGACTATTTCTGTTTTGTTTCTGTTGGAAGTTTTGGTGAATAAAATGTTAGCTTACAATTCTCTGTATATACCTAAGGCTTCAGCAAATGTTGATAACTTCAAAGAGGTCCATTCAGCTCAATGGCACAAACTAGAACAAAAATCTTTGTGATGAAACATACCCTGAGCCTAGAAATGTGTTCAAAACAATACAATATATAGTTTATTTAGGGCGCAATCCCATGGCCACTAGTCAGTGGCTGGACGGCCGTAGGATATGTCGGTTTCCGGGAACTGACCTCAGAGCCCGTACTCCGAGGTCAGTTCCTGGAGAAATGACCCCCACCCTCTCCTGCGCTGCCTCATAGGCAGTGCGGATCAGTCCCGCATTCCACACTTGGAAGAGGAGCATGGAGTGGCAAAAACAGGGCGTTCCTGAGGCCAGGGTGGGGAAGTTGGAAATCCGGTATGACACAGCCTACATGCCATCTGGCCGCCGCTTCCCGCTCTCCAAAGTCCTGCAGCTAGAAAGCTGAAATTGCAAAAACCGGGCAGGGGGAGTGAGGAGGGGATCCGATCCTCACCACTCCTCCTGCCCTGCGCTGGATAGACAGTTGGCCCCAGGCTCGGAGGTGACTGTCGAGTGTTGATCCAGATAGGATTACTCCCTTATTTATTTAAAATATGTTTATATTGCTTGCCAAACAAAAGTATATCCAGGGCAGTGTACAATTAAAACTATTATTAAAATAGTTAATAAAAATATATAAAATATACAATATAAATATATAAAATAGCTAAAACACACTCAGATATGACCAATGGTAATCAGCTAAAAATCAGAATGACAGGAATCATGAAACAGCAAATGCCGGAGTGAAATAAAAAAGCCTTCCACTTGCGTCTAAACTGCATCAGGGCTGATGTATGTTTTATTTCTGGGGGGAAGATATTCCAGAGAATGGTGTTACCACAGAAAAGGCTCTCTTCCTAGTTGTAATCAGATGGACATCTGTAAGATGTGGCACAACCAGGAGAGCCTTTGATAATGTTCACAGCAGTTGGGCAGGTGTTCTCCCAGGTTTCTTAGTCCCAAGTTGTTTAGTGCCTTGTAAGTTAATACCAAAACCTTAAACCTGGCCCAGTAGCGAATTGGCAGCTGGTGCAGTTCTTTCAACAACGGTGTTACGTCGCAGCAGGAGCTAGACACATCACACTGTGATCTCACTGCTGCATTCTACATGAGCTGCCGCTTCTGCTCTAGAAGGGTGTGGGGTGCTTACTTCACACTAACAGTTTAAATGGTAACATGTCTTTGCTAGATTGTTTGCATTTCTAATTAAACTCTAATTAGTTGGCTAAAGGTGGTTTGTTAAAGCTCAGTTTTGTACTTCATAAGGTGTTAAAAGTGTGCAATTTTTGTTAAGTTCAACCTATGTAGTCAGAAGTGAGCACCACTGAGTTCAATGTACTACCAGGTAATTGCATGCAGGATCGCAGCCATGCCCTGGAAATGTAATTGTGAGATGTTATTAATGGTTTGTTTATTTGTTTTTAGATGAATGTGTTGATGTATCATGGCATTTTTAGCCAAAGTGTTAGCTCTTTTCAGTATACATAATAGAAAAGCAATCTCTCTCCCTCCCCCCCTCCCCACCCTGGGGCTGTCACGATGAGTTCCTGCACTTCAAAACTTGCTGCTATACTACTGCTTTACTCTATTATTTTCAACAGGCCTTGTGATCCACCTAAAAATACATTGGAGGACCACAGACTACGTATCATGGCTCCAGAAGAGGTCAGGTGCAAAGCCTGCTGCTTAATTAATGGGTAATGCTGGTTCTTAAGCTATGGCAAACCTAGACAGCATAGTAAGAAGCAGAGACATCACCTTGCCGACAAAGGTCCATCTAATCAAAGCTATGGTTTTCCCAGTAGTAATGTATGGCTGTGAGAGCTGGACTATAAGGAAGGCTGAGCGCCGAAGAATTGATGCTTTTGAACTGTGGTGCTGGAGAAGACTCTTACGAGTCCCCTGGACTGCAAGGAGGTCAAATCAGTCCATCCTAAAGGAAATCAACCCTGAGTGCTCATTGGAAGGACAGATACTGAAGCTGAAGCTCAAATATTTTGGTCACCTAATGCGAAGAGAAAACTCCCTGGAAAAGACCCTGATGCTGGGAAAGACTGAAGGCAAAAGGAGAAGGGGACGGCAGAGGATGAGATGGCTAGATAGCATCACGGATGCAATGAATATGAACTTGAGCACGCTCCGGGAGAGAGCGCAGGACAGGAAGGCCTGGCGTGCTATGGTCCATGGGGTCACGAAGAGTCGGACACGACTGAACAACAACATTGATGGAACATCTGATAGATTATGGTCCACAATGAGGTTTACAGTTCAGTTATAAACATCTGCTTGGCTACTTCAAAATGGTATTATTGTTTTGCCAAGAGGCCTGTCAGTTGGAGAATAAGGATATCAATGGCTCCTAGTCAGGATGGCATATATCACCTTCAGTATCAGAGGCAGTATGCCCCTTTATACCTGTTACTGGGGACAGGTTGCTGGGGAACATGGTGCTATTGCACTCATGTCCTGCTTGTGGGCTTCCTACTGGCATTTGGTTATGTACACTATGGGAACAACGTACTGGATTAGATAGGCCTTTGGTCTGATCCGGCATGTCTCTAATGTTCACTTCAAAGTCTTTGGCAGACTTTGAATATCAGATATCCTGCATCATTTTAGGAGATATTAATGCTGAAATATTTCACTACAACTAGAACTATGTTCTTTCCTGTGTTGTGTTATTAGAACAGCTAGCACTATAAGCCTAGGCTGGCAGCTGAAACATGTTGTCCTAGATTTTTTCTGACTGGGGAGGGCAAACATTTCCAACATAAGCCAAACAGAATTTGATTTGAAGCTGCACCAGCCCAGAAGGCTGCACTCTGAAATGCAAGCTTTCCATGTGGAAGGAGATTTAGACAAGGGAGGGCTTTCGAACGAGCAATTCCCCACATGCATTCTGAGTTGCTCCCTCATTGGAGAGTATTGCATCAACATGTGCCTGTGTAACCCCTGTATAAAGGATGGCTTAGTCCCTTAGGGTTGTCCCTCACTCAGAAGGAGGGCTAAGAGACCCCCCCACACACAAGAATCAGCCTCTTCTGCTGGGAAGCTGAATGCTAGAGAATTTATTTATGGTTATGGGCTCTTATCACCTTATATAAGGTAAACTGAACTGATATTTGTGTATAGCAGAATTTCAAGGAGATGGGGAATCATTTTTGTATCTTTGATATTTGTTACATTTATATTATTTTATTGCAGGACTAACACCTTGAACTGCAATGTATACACTACCAATTGTGGATTGTCCTGTGGTCTAGAGCTAAGGTATCTACAAAAGGACTACTGAAGTGTCTAGCATATGAAACCAAAGACACTTTGGGACTGGCCTACTGCAAAGTTGCAAGCAAGAACTCCATATTTTTGTTTGGACTCAGAAAGACTAATTGTTGCATTTATTACCTAACGGAGCGCCTCTCCTGACACGAACCTACCTGTATATTACGCTCAATATCTAAGGCCCTCCTCCGGCTGCCTGCACCAAGGGAAGCTCGGAAGATGGCGACAAGGGAGAGGGACTTTTCAGTGGTGGCCCTCAAATTATGGAATGATCTCCCTGATGAAGCCCACCTGACGCCAACATTGTTATCTTTTTGCCGCCACGTTAAGACCTTTCTCTTCTCCCAGGCATTTGGCAGTATGTGATAAGCGTTTAATTGATCGCTTATGGTTATGGTTGTTTGTTTTTGAGATTGTTTGAAGTTGTTTTAGATACATATTTCTGGTGTGTATATTGTCTATTCATGTGTTTTTTATGTAAATGGTTTTTAATATCTGTATATTGTATAGATTAATCTTTGTAAACTGCCCAGAGAGCTCCAGCTATTGCGGGGTATAGAATGTAAATAATAATAATAATAATAATAATAATTTGTATTGATAAATTGTTGCATGTTTTGTATAATTTTAATTCTTACTAAAGTCATGTACAATTATATCTTTGCAAGTTTTATTCTAACTGAGCCCCATAGGACCCACAGAAGTAGAAGTTATGTCTGCACATGTAAATCAGCTCTTTGTTGTGTGTAAGCCATCTTGAATCAGAGTGGAACACCTTTTGCAGTACGATTGCTACAAGCTGTGCTGCAGATACTTCTTCCTAGAAAGCAAAGGGGAATTAATATGGGTGTCATGTACTAGCTCAGCCTTCCCCCAACCCAGTGCCCTCCAAATGTGTTGGGCTGCAACTTCCATCATCCCCAGCCAGCTGGAGAATGTGGGAATTGTAGTCCAATACATCTGGAGGGCACCTGGTTGGGGGAGGCTGAGCTAGGCTTTCAGAGTAGGCCCTGCAATCATCATTTTTCAAACCCAGTACAAACTTGTAACAGGCTTCCTCCTACATATATACCATGGTCTTATACATACAATCTCATGAGTCATGAAAAAAAAAGTTTTAGTTTTCATTCTGAGATTAAATTGTTTTCATTTCTGAAATTAGACCAAGGCCCACACTGGGGGCCTTTTCTACCACACCCCCAAATGTCCCCTCTTTTTTACTATTTTCTCTTTATCGAAGGAATTTCTCCACTTACTTCTAATGCTCCCTGAAGAGCTACTTGGGACTATCTTCTTGGGTGAGGCAGAAGTGAGGCAGGCCCAAGTAGCTGTTTAGGAAGCATTAGAAGCAAGTGAGGAATGTCCATTGAGAGACACATCTTGAAATGAATCAGGAACAATATATCGGTGCAGCTGTCTTTAAAAACTTGCTTATAAATCCTACCAGCAGCCCTGATACTTATACCTATAAGTATAAAAACTTATAAGTTTATAAGTTTTATAAACTTATGAAGTTTTTATAAGCAAAAAACCTTGCTTGTAAATCCCACCATGCCTAGGATCAGTGTCCCTGATTGTGATGGCGCTTTGTCTGTCCCATCAGCCATCCCTCCCCACTGCCTGTGCACATGGAGCTCTGGGACTTGGTAGTTCATGAGACAGCATGTCACACAGGGAAGCACGAAACTTTCATTCTCTGAAGAATCAGCTCATTTGTATAGGCAGTGCTGGAAGCCCCAAAGTTTCTCTCTCTGTTGGCTGTGGGTTTTTTTTTCTGGGCAGTCTCCCAGTGGGTCACCTTTGATAGCCATTGGTTGTAAATAATGACTGGTGGCTTATTCCACCATAGCAGGAGAAGTAGGAGAAGAAAAAGAGGTCATCTTGCTTTGCTCTTCACCTCTCACAATCCTCTTAATCTCTCATCCCCTTCAACTCCTTGACTCAGTTGTACATTCTTTTTTTTTCTTTCCCAGAGTTTTACTGCAGAGAAAAGTAAGATGATAAATAATGCATATGTGAACATGAATTATAAAGTGCTATGTATTTCATTGAAATTAAGTAAGCTCTGTTGAGATTTCACTGTTTATGTCCCTCAGCAAGTTAAAATGTCTTGTAGCCTTGCTTCATCTGAAAAACAACCTTGGATAATCAGCATTTCTGGAGTCCCAACAGGTCAAGCTGCTCCACGCACTAGACACACTCTATGTAGGATGGGGAGATATGAATTCTCATTTGATCAGTCCAAAGTGTTTTTTTTTAAAGAAACTTAGCTGCAAATTCTTCTTTGCACTTTCTCAGTTACCTACATTTCAAATTGGAACTCATTATGTCATAAAAGCACATTAGAAGTCATGCTTACTGAGTTTAGTGCAAAGTATTAGTGCATTGGGTATAAGTGTGCAATTAAAACCCTTTGGCGTTTAGTACAAAAGTTTATTTTGCTTTGTTTATTAGAAGTAGGCCCAACTGAAATTAATGGGGCCTGCTTCTACATAAATGTCTTAGGAATGGAACACTGATATTTTGAAATTCCAATACTAGAGTTTTAAAAATTTCCATATTGTTACGCTTTCCTTCCACCACATTCAATAGGTTTGTACTTGTTTGATTTTCTGCAGGGTGTTAAAGGGCAACAGGGACCTTTCTATGTACCAGTTAAGGTAGTGGAGCAAAACAAGCTCCATCTAACAACTGTCTTTCCCGCATTTCTTAATTCTTAATTGAAAACCTGAAGATTTGTTTAGGCGTTCCGCCTTCTATATTGGAAAGTGTATGTCCAGACATCAAGCAAGGGTGTGTACAATAAAAAGAAGTTGTGTTTAATATAATTAATCCGGATTTAGAAGAAAATGTTGGACTATTCATGTGTTTTCTCCTGTATATGCAAAGTATCTTGGTTGTACAGGAAGCTTAATGTACATTTTTAGCAACCACTTCTGACCCACATGAACAAGTGCTTTGTCAATACAGCCCTGTTATCTATCAATCATTGGAATGCAAAGGGGAGTGTAGCGAGTCCCAAGCATGAAGTGAGGCTTCTAGGTACCCTTTCTTAAAGCAGCCCATCATACTGTGACAAGCCACTCCCCACACTTGGGGGGACTTTGATAATGGCTTCTGCTACGACTTGAGAAGCCTTGGTTCTGAGAAAAATCCATTTGGAAGCTTTGGCAGAATCACATGCGTATGCCTAAGGGACCATTGTTTATTTATTATTACATTTATATCCCACCTTTTTTCCTTTTGTGAGGAACCCAAGGTAGTTTACATAGTCCTCCTCTCCTCTCCATTTTTCCCTCACATCAACTCTGTGAGGTAGATTAAGCTGAGAGTCACCTTCAGAGCCAAGTGAGACCAGAACCCAGGTCTCCCAAGTCCCAGCCCAACACTCTAATCACTAGACCACACTTGCTGCCGTTGGGGAAGGACTGTAGATCAATGGTAGAGCATGTGCTTTGCATGCAGAAGGTCCCACTTTCAGTCCCAGGAATCTCCAGTTCAAAGGGATCAGGGAGAAGGTGATGTGAAAGTCTTGCCTGAGATCTTGTTCCTTGGAGAGCCTCGCCATTCAGGGAGCCAATAACAGGCTAGATGAGCACATAGTCTGAACTGGTGTAAGACAACTTCCTATGTTCTGAAGGTTGTTTTTAAAATCCCTGCCTAGGGCTGCAATCTAATTGACTGTTAATAGGGAGTGGTTAGAAAAACTCACTCCTTGGACTTGGTATTCAATAATCTGGAATAATTATAAGACTATATTGTATTTTTCTGTGCAATCTGTATTACCTACATGGGACATTAAAAAAGGAGTGTATGGAAACCAGTATGGAAACGTTCAATCTCTGCAGGAACTCCTCTGGCCCTGGGGTTCTTAAACAGAGCAATTTCAAACAGCAGTGGCTGCTGAAACTAAAGATTATTGGCAGTTTTGCATGATACAAAGTAAAATTTCTCCCATTTAGATGTATATTGTATTTGTTATAATGTTTAGTTGTTGTGGCCACATTCCTCCTCCGTGTGCTTCACATACTCTGGATAGGATGGGGAAGGAGGACTAAAAATCGCAGTGTCCCCTTTTAAAATGCAAGGCAGCCTATTATAAGCAGAGTAATAAGCAGAGGCTGACACATGGCTTAATAGTAATTGACTGCCAACACTTGCCCTTTCATTATGGTTCCGTTACAACACTCTTCATAAAATGCTTCATGTTGTTTAATTGAATGACTACCTCCCAAATAGCAGACCGTCTCTAATGTTCTTCATTCCCATGTGTCCTAAACCTTACAACTGAACACCGATAATTCTAGTAGCCATAGCTCTTTAAGGAACTGGTCTTGTTGTAAATTCTGAGCTGAGTAATATTTGAGAAGTCAACAAACCTAACACTCCAAATCTGGGCATCAGCACCAGCGAGCAAATTTATGGCATGAGGCACAGTGACAGCTGCACAGGTGTGGTGTCAGCTTCTTGCATTGGTGCTGCCAGCTGACCCAGGACATTGTGCTAGTGCAGCAGGATGTCACAGTGGCCCCTGGCAGTTATAATATTTCCTCTTTGCCTGGGCATCTCAGGGGTGGCATACTCACTCAGGCTTCCATGCCCTGAGAGGTTCTGCTCTCAGGTCAGCACTCGGCAGACAAAGGTAAGATGATGAACAGCTCCAGCTCCCTTTTAATGAGAATAGCACATGGAAGCACAACCTACTGGGAGCAAAGCAGAGCCACACATACAGATCCAACATGTACACAAAGAGATGGAACAAAACTATAGCCACTCCCAGTGGGAGTGAACCACACCAGAGGGGAATCAGAGGGGAATTTGGACTGTTCTCTTCCACTACAATTGTGGTATATTGTACTAGATGGAATATAGTTGCCATTTATAATGGTTGTGATCCACAGAAATGATTTCATGCATCAAATAGAACTTGTTGGATTGTAGCCAGTGACCCTATGCGGGTGCAATGTGCACATCATCCTAATGGCTTATAGGTCACATGGAGCTAGCTATGTGAGCATAACCCTGTATTCTGAATATTATAGCAACTGATTCTAGTGGGATTTTAGCAGACAGGAAGCTTCTCAAGATGGACTTGGGAATGGACAGTCACCTTGCATAGGATGAAAGCCATTCTGTGTTCTATTTACAGAAACATGGATATATAGGATTGGGATGAAAATTAAAATGATATGAACATTTCAGAGAGCTGGAGTTAAGGTCAAGAGTATTTTCCCCTTGGTGTAATCCCTGCATCACATGACTGGCCACTGAATTAGAGTATAATAGTTTTCTTTGGGATTGTTTATTATAAAGCCTGTATGTCAAAATCTGCAAGCACATATAGTCAGTGCTAAAGAAAGAACAGAAACATGTTAACCAGAGATCTGTCACCTTCCTCCAAGAATAAAATTCCTTTCACAAGCAACATAACTGTGTTTACTTTACCTCTTAAAACTAAAGGGAATATGCCACAAAGCTGACTATTCTGCTGTAAAAATACTTTTATCTGACACAAATGCAAGATTTTTGCCTTTCAAAACACTAGAAAACCAGTGATATTTAAAAAGTGAGACAGAAACAATCTGCAACCAAGAAATGTGATTTAGCACTTTATTTATATTCATTTAGAACAGACTGAGTCCACCCTTGTGCTTATTATTTAGGGCCAACCATATGTGATGGGGTCAGATGGGGGTGTCTTACTTTGACAGTAAAAGGAGTACATGGGAGAGGGGTGCTGAACCCTCGCTCTCACACAACTTTTCTCCCTCCCTGGCTCTAAGAGTGGAAATGAGCCAGAAAAGGAGAAGAGTGGTGGGAGCAGCAGACTGAGGGAAGGCAAGATGTGGGAGAAGGAAGGGTTCAGCACCGCTCCCTGGTGCGCTCCTTTCATTTGTATCCCACCCTTTAGCCAAAAGTGTCCTAGAGCAGCTAACAAAGACAGGTAGCATGATAGTTCCTACTCTTGGGTTTATCATCTAAATTAAGAAATGACACACAAGGAATAATGGGGAGGGAGGATGTATGTCTGTTGCAAGACATTTCAACCCACCTTCACATAGTCTCTCAGATTTACAATTGTTTCCAATACAACAAACAAAAGACAATGTCATGCTGGACAAAAGGGAAAATTTCTGGATCTACAGATTGGGAACTCTTAGTCCCAATGACCTTAATTTGGAGGACAATTCATAAGCATTACACTAATCATACCTCTGTTTTTTTTTCCTAAGGAGCTTCCATCTCCAGGCATTCCAGACTCCTGATATCCATGTAATAGCACAGCTACTGATGAGGGTGGAAGCCAAAACATTTACGTAGCTTAAATATATTTTTGAACATTCTGTTGTTAGACTTTCTATCTTTCTCATATCCATACACACACACACACACACACACAATTTTAGTTGTATATTTATAATTCTTGTAAATAGAGAAATTTATTTTATGAGGTGATTAATAAGATAAATAAACAAACAATTTTAAAAATGGTAAAAACAAAAGCCTGCTTGAAGAGATGGCATTTATTATCATACTGTTGTATCACTTAATATATGTGGACGTCAGCTAGATTGCAAATGGTGCAAGACTCAAAGTGAAGATGACCAAGCAAGCATGCTCTAGAGCACATAATCGTGCCTATTGCGTGGCAGTGCAGGCAGCAAAGAGGGCCTATTTTGCTGCCTCCATTGCATCCTCAAGTAGCCATCCAGCGGAGCTCTTCTAGGTGGTTCAGGGGCTGTTAACGCCTTCCCCAGTAAATGGGGTCCTGGCCCCATCGAGGACCCACTGTGACCTCTTTGCATAGCACTTTGAGGACAGAATCACTTGTCTCTGCAGCGAACATGACACTGTTGTTATCACAGTTCCAGTTGAGGTGTCTGATGCCACCATCTGCCCAATTTTGTGGGATCAGTTCCAGTTGCTGCAGCCTGATGATGTGGACAAGGTGCTTGAAGCAATGTGACCAACCATGTGCCTTCTCGATCCCTGCCCCTCTTGGCTAATAAAAGCTTGTTGAGGAAGTATGACTGGGGGCCGATCTACATTGTGTCCACCATCGCAATGAATTCGGTGTCCCATCGGGTTAAACGCTCTCGCATTAAAACGTGATTATTCACACTCATCCATTTTCCCTGTTGCAGTGCTTCATCGGTTCACACTCGAGCGCTATGTTGTTTTCCTGCTGTTTTCCTGAGCGCGCGTGTCTGATCTTGGATGCTAAGCAGGGTTGGCCCCGGTCAGTAGTTGGATGGGTGACCGCCTGGGAATCAGGCTTCCTGCACTGAGCAGGGGGTTGTTGTATCCCTTCAAATGAGATTAATTTTTATCCCCTCCTATCCCCCACTCTAGATGTTTTTTTTTTAAAAAATCAGGCGTTATCCTTGCAGAATCGGGGCTTCTCCGTGATGTCCCCCCCCCCCTAATTCAGGCATGATCTTCGAAGCTTCAAAGTTGTGGGTCCAGGGAGTGATAAATGCTTACCTGAGGGAAGGGGTGATCTGTCCTGTCCTTAAGGAGGCAGTAGTGCGGCCACTCCTGAAGAAGCCCACTCTGGACCCAACAGTATTAGACAACTACCACCCAGTCACAAATATACCTTCTTAGGATATCCCTTACTTGAGAGGGTTGTGGCAGAGCAACTGCAGGCACTCTTGGAGGATACTGACTATCTACACCCATTCCAGGCTGAGTTTCGATCTGGTTATGGGACTGAATCAGCCTTGGTTGCCCTGATGGATGACCTTTATTGAGAGAGGGACAGGGGGAGTGCAACCCTGTTAATTCTGCTCGAGCTCTTATCGGCCTTTGATACCATTGACCATGGTATCCACCTGGATTGACTCCATGGGATGGGCATTGGAGACACTGTGCTACAGTGGTTCTGGTCCTACCTGTAGGGCCAATTTCAGAGAGTAACATTAGGTGACTTTTCCTCGGCCCCTTGGCAATTGAGCTATGGGGTCTTGCAAGGTACCATCTTGTCCCAATATTGTTTAACATCTATATGAAGCCACTGGGAGTGGTCATCATTAGGTGTTTGGAGCTAAATGCCATCAGTATGCTGATGACACGAAGCTCTGTCTCCCTGTGACATCTGAATCAGGAGACGCTGTGCAAGTCCTGAATCAGTGCCTAGACTCAGTAATGGGCTGGATGAGGGCCAATAAACTAAAGCTGAATCCTGGCAAGATGGAAGTCCTATGGGTGAGTAGTTCCCAGTTCTGGGAGATAGCCTCATTGCCTGTTCTGGATGGGGTTGCACTCCCTCTGAAAGATCAGGTCCGTAGTCTGGGGGTACCCCTAGATCCACCATTGTCGCTAGAGGCCCAAGTGGTTGCAGTGGCTCCAAGTGCTTTTTACCAGCTTTGGTTGGTTCGCCAGCTATGGCCTCTCCTGGACAGAGATAGCTTGACTACAGGCATTAGTAACCTCAAGACTGGATTACTGCAATGCGCTCTATGTGGGGCTGCCCTTAAGGCTGGTCTGGAAGCTGGAGCTAGTGCAGAATGCAGCAGCTTGGCTGCTGTTGGGAGCTGCCCCTTTTCAGCATGTAACTCCTTTGCTGAGGGAACTGCACTGGCTCCCTATTCGCTACTAGGGATGTTAGAGAATTCCGCCATGGATCCCAGGGGGGCCGAATTCCAGTGAATTCGGCCCCCCAGAATCCGTGGTGGAACAAAGCCCGCCACCCCACCACCTTGCGAAAGCCCCGCGAAACGGAGCCTACCTGGCTGCGGCTCCGGCGGCGGCTCCGGTGGCGGCTCTAGCTGCTGCCGGGCTGCTGTGGCCGCAAATGGCATCCTGCATAGGGGATGCCATTTGTGTCCCTACACTGGCCTGTGATAGGCTACATAAATATTTATGTAGCCTATCATGGTCTTGCATAGGGACGCAAATGGCATCCCCTACGCAGGATGCCATTTGCGTCCGCAGCAGCCCGGCAGTGGCTGGAGGCCCCGCTGTGGGTTGGCCTAGCTGGCGGCTCCGCGGCCTGGCCGTGGAGCAGAGCCGGCCAAGCAGGATTCCGGGGGGCAGGAACGGATCGCCTCCCCCCACCTGTGGAACCTGGCGGAGCCAGGTAAGCGGGGTTTCGTACACCCCTATTCGCTACCGGGCCAGGTTTAATTAGTACTAGTATACAAAGCCCTAAACAACTTGGGACCAGGATACCTGAGACAGCGCCTCCTTCCTTACTAACCTGCCTGGTCACTGAGGTCATCAGAGGGCATGTTCCTGGTGGTTCCACTTGGACCCATGGCCCGGTTGGAGTCCACCAGGTAAAGAGCCTTTAGTGTGGTGGCCCTCTCCCTATGGAATTCCCTGCCTTTGGAGGTTAGGCAGGTGCTAACATTGTGTTCCTTCTGGTGCCTCCTGAAGACATTGTTATTTCGAGAGGCCTTCCTTTCATGACCAGCCGTGGTTATTACATTCGACCTTATTGGAATTTGCCTTAAAAAAATGTTTTAACTGTTTTAACTTGGTGTTTGTTCTTTTATCTTTGTTGTTCACCAGTCTGAAATCTTCTGATGTGGTGGTATAAAAAATTGTAAATAAACAAATAAAATAAATAAAATATTAAAATCCCTAAGTGGTTCTTCTTCTCCTGCTTGCAGTTGGTAGAAATTGCCTCTGTGAGGGAAAGAGGGGCCCATTCCTTTCTTGATGAAGCAGCACTGGCTGGAGAAACCCAAGATCCCCACTCTTTATATGAGAAGGGGGTGGACATGTAAAAAGAAACACGTTAGTCTTTGTTAGATTGATCTTATGCAGAAATGTAGCAGTATTTTGTCCTGATAGATGATTTCACATTGTCTTCAGTTTATGATGGTGCAATTGTGATGAAATAATCTTCATTCACAGCCTATAAAAGGGGTAGGCAACCCCTTTGGACTCTGGGCACATTTGGGAACTTGAGAAAGTGTCTTGGGCACTGCCACAAAATGGCTGCCTTGGGAAGCATGGCAAAAGACAAATACCTTGCCCCAGAGACTGGTATAGACCAGTTGTGGGGGCTGAGCCCCAACACACTAAACAACTCATTTGACCCCACAGTTTTCAGCACCAACAGAAACCTATTTCACAGCAGTCCCAGCTGCCGGTAAGAAAATGTGTTAATTAAAAAAAAAAAAAGTGGGGGGTTTGGGCACTATGTTGCCTACCGAAGTCTGTAACAAAGCAATTCTCTGGCTTATATGTATAGGAGGTTTTTGCCCTCCTGGTTGGACACTGTAGCTGTTATTTTGAGGGGCTATTTTATTTATGTATTTATTTGATTGATATCCCACCTTTCTACTAAGGAAATGACACTCAAGGTGGCTGACAATAATAAAAACCAAAATGTAAAATATTTTGGCTAAAGAGTGTGCTATGCACTTTCAAAATAGCTCTGAACTAGCAGCACTGGAATAATTCTTTTTGGAAAGCAGGTACGAAGGCTTATGGAAACACCTCTTACCAACTATGGGCCTGACGGTCACACAGACCCAGTCCCTCAAGGTACTTCTTGTTCTCCTAGAGGCCTACAGCCTTTGAAGCTGTATTCATAAGAGCAGTGCTGCAACTTATCTCTACTCTTCTTTCTGTTGCCACCACCACTTTTTATTATTACTATTTATTATTTATATTGTGCTATCAATTATGTGGTGCTTAATCCACTAATGATTTTCCTGGCAGCTTACTTCCACATTGGCATTTGGCTTCTACTAGTGTGGGGAAAGCACAGAGAGTAACAGTTTAGCAACAACATTAGAGTCTCTTCCAGATGACTTGCGTAAAGAAGCAGTTGATAATTACATTTATAACAATGGTAGGAGCGCTATGCCTTGTCTTATTACGAGACTCGGTTATGTTAGTGTTCCCAAGTCCATGTTAGAATTTTAACACTGTTGCTACACTGGCCTTCTTTATTTTATTTGATACATTTATATACTAAGTCATTTATAAGGTTTACAGTGTGAGTGGTTATTGTTATCTTATTTTAATTTGTTAACTGACTGGCAGATGAAGAAAATCAGATAATCATTTTTTTTTTTTAGTCTTTCGGTCTTGTCCAGGAAGCTGCCAGATGGGGCTGATTAAATAATATATGAGGGTTTCTCTTCTCTGAGGGTGATTGGCTACAACATTGCTTTTTTCTTGTGCTTGAGAGCCCAAGGGAGTAACTGACGAATCAAATTATATCAAGAATTTTGAGCTGGATTCCCAGCATTTATTTCCTCCCCCCATCTCCTCTTTTATTAAAGCAAGCATTTGACAGACAGTGCTATAAAGCCACCTTGGTTATCGTCATCCCCACAAATATCATTCACATTAAATTCGAAAGTCCTCTAAAATCTAAAATACTTTTGACAGCAGTTATGGATGTTGGGAAGATCTGCCAGTTGCCTGTGCAGTCGCTGTTGTAGTTGGCTTTTGCCATTTCGACGGTAGTAGCATCTGAAAGGTACTCGTGTTGGAGTTGCATCTGCTGCAGATGCAAATTTGGCCTTTACAGGTTTCGTACCTGAGTTATGTTTGGGCATTCCAAAGAGGCGCCACCACCCAATAATGGAAGAGATAAAGTGGGCATTTGGAGGAGTTTCTTTGTAGCTTTCAAACCCAAGTTTTATTTACATGCTTGGAATTGTGCTTAGGCTACTGGGCTATAGATGCCAATAGGTGCCCCTGAAACTCGCATGTCCACATTCTTTGCAGCATGCACATTTTTGCAATGGATGTGCTCTTTGTTGGAAAAGGTGTAGAAAAGGGCAACTAAAATGATCAAGGGGCTGGAGCATCTCCCCTGTGAGAGAAGGTTGCAACAGCTGGGATTGTTTAGCTTGGAAAAAAGGAGGGTAAGGGGAGACATGATAGAGGTCTACAGAATTATGCATGGTGTGGAGAATGTGGATAGGGAGACATTTTTCTCCCTCTCGCATATGGCTTTGGCATTGCAACCCGACCTGGACAGAGATAGTCTTGCTACAGTTGTCCATATTCTGGTAACTTCTTGCTTGGATTGCTGAATTGATTGATGTGCGTCTGTCTTTGAAAATGGTCTGGAAATTTCAGTTAGTCCACAATAAGGCTGCAAGATGGTTAACTGGGACTGGACAATTCACTCATATTATGACAGTGCTTCATCATCTACACTGGCTTCTAGATGATTTCTGGGCCCAATTCAATGTGCCAGTTTTAACCTTTACAGCCATTAACAGCTTGTGGCCAGGTTACATAAGAACATAAGAAGAGCCATGCTGGATCAGACCAAGTGTCCATCTACTCCAGCATTCTGTTTACACAGTCACCAACCAGCTGTCAACCAGGAACCCACAAGCAGGACATGAGTGCAACAGCACTCTCCCGCCTGTGTTCTCCAGCAACTGGTGTACATAGGTATACTGTCTCTGGTACTGGAGGTGGCACGTAGCCATCAAGCCTAGTAGCCATTGATAGCCTCCTTCTCCAAGGTTACTTGAAATATTGCCTCCTCCCATGTGTACCTATCTACCCCAATCCTGAGGTCATCTATGGAGGCCTTTCTCTTTCGAAAGCATCAATTATTCTGCGCTCAGCCTTCCTTATAGTCCAGCTCTCACAGCCATACATTACTACTGGGAAAACCATAGCTTTGATTATACAGACCTTTGTCGGCAAGGAGATGTCACTGCTTCTTACTATGCTGTCTAGGTGTGCCATAGCTGTCCTCCCAAGGAGCAAGCATCTTTTAATTTCATGGCTACAGTTGTTGCAGAACCCAGAGTCAGAGAGACCATGGAGTGAAGGAAAAAGAGATTCTTTATTTAACGCACGGGCTTAAGGCTGGAATCATTTCCAAAGAGCCAGAAGCCCCGATTTACATTAGCACATTGGTTTTATAGACATTGTGACACATATGAAACGGCTCCTCCTCCCCCTCCCGCATGGGGTTGCAATCCTCAACATTTCTTCTCTTAGCACTATTGTTTATAATACAAGAACTGGGTTATAGGGTAGCCATGATAAGGAGAGAACAGAAGAGAACAGCAGAGAACAAGATATACAATTGTATGACCTTTGACAAGATAAGGAATTCCTGTGTCTCGTCAGCTTACAACAATATATTTAAGGGAGAAAGAGCTCAGCAAGAACATGAAGCATGAGACTGCATGAGGCTACTTAGTCTGACCCCCGATATGGCTGCTACATTCCCCCCTTAAATGCATAATTTCATTACAATTATAGCATTTCTGATAACTATACAAACTTTTTGTGACATACATATTACTTAGCCTCTTGTTGGGCTATTAGAGAGTAGAGGGCAGCAGTTTTACTAGCTGAGACATAAACCAGATTGGTTAAACAGTGCATAAGACAAGGAACGCAGAGACATAACAGAACTTTTATGAACAATACTGGTAGAATTAGGATGAACAATGCTTCAAGCCAGCTAAGATCTGGAAGCCAAAGGGTCAACTAATTGAGCTAATTGTTTTGTTTTATTGTTTTGTTAGCTACTATATTGTGCAGCTTGTTGATCTGTTCATCTACAGCATTGCCATTATTAGTTAAGTTAAAACAACAGAGCTTTTGGTGTGTCTCACAACTTAAATGATGAAGAAGGAAGAGGTAATCTATACCAGCTCTATTTTCTAGAACTGCACCTCTTAGATCACGCAACTCTTTATTTAACAATGACAATGCTCGTGAGGTGGCATTTATGCTTTTGGCTAAGCTGCAAGCTAACCAGTTGTTCTTTAGACCATTAGCCAAGGCTAAACCTGGAACCCCAACTAGTGACATTGCTAAGGCCAATTTTTCTGAGTCAGAATATAACTGCACATGACTATTACAATTTTTAGTTAGTTGGAGTGCTCGAGGCTGCTGTTGACGGATTTTCTCGGGCTACAGGGGAAGAATTGGCACCTGTTCAATTGGCGGCTGAGGCAACATGGGTGGTTATTAGACAAGTTGGCAGGAATGAATGACCAAGTGCGGGAATTACATGTCTAAAACCATCCATGAGGCAAAAGTATGTGGGCATCATTAAAAGATATGTTTTGAATTTTATTACAGTGGAAGGGGGCCAGGGATAGCTTTGTATTTTCTGGAAAAATTTTTGACAATTAAGCATTTGTGCACACGTAGCATTTGTTTCAGCAATGATGGGGGTGCGTAGAGTGAACTCTGTAGGGGGTAGGATCTTTGCAACCACGCCCCAATTAGCATTTTGGGAATAAGTTAAACTTACACCATAAACTTTTAACATGGTATCTTTTTGAATTTTCTCAGGATGTCTACAGACAGGTATTAGGCAAGAGCTAATAAGCCTGTTTGCAGGTATACCTCTTGGCAAACAAAAATGTTTTATTTTCATGATGTTAGCCAGGTGAAGCCAGTAATTATCAGCAAATCACTGGGACAAACTTCTCCTTCCAGGGGCAGACCCCCCTTTTTGCACCTTATTAAGGAAACACAATGCAGCACTACTAACACTACAACACGCATGTTTGATCTTCTTTGGGATCTGACCGTACGCTGGGCAGCTATTCACCTGGCAAGCTGCAGTAGGGTCTAGTCCCCTTCTTCAATTCTCCAGTTGCAGGTCTGACCGTACGCAGGGGGACAGTCTCCCGGTGTGTCCACAGTAAGGTCTAGCCTGAGTCTTCTTACTGCTTTTTCAGAATGATTTTTAAAGGATTTTCAGGATTTCTGTTTACAGTCTACTCTCCCCCTCTCGCTCTCTTGACTCGTGTCCAGTGTATCCAGGGTTTAACTCCAGCTGCTTTCATAGCTGTGGGGGTGGAAAGTATGACAGTTTTCAGTCTTCTCTATCTGGGAGTCAAAGGGTTATTTTTCCCTCTTTAACTCATACTTTAACTCTTAATTGGAAAGGATGAACTTCTGTGATGGGAATGGCTTATTTTCTAAGACAAAGCTACGCTGGGCTTGAAGAACTTTGTTTAGTGTTTGGACTTCTTGTTTAAGGCTAACGTTTGCTTGCTTTTGATGCTGCTCCAGTGTCAATTATGAAGTCAATGTCACGGCCCCTCACAGTCAATGTCACGGCCCCTCTCAAGCTGTCTCCCTCTTCGCCCATTCTGGCCCCTTTGGTTTTCTCCTTTGTGTATTTGATTTATTTTATTTGGGCATTCATGCCACTAATGTCCATCTTGTCCACACTGGGCACACTGGTTCTTTTTTAAGAATCTTCTGCCTCTGCCGGGTCTTCTTCTTTTCTTCTTTCATCCATGTCTTCTTGGGCCTCTGGGTTGAGGGAGGGGGGTATACTGGCGATAGGCATTTGAAAGACGCTCCAAGTACGCTCTGGGGCCTCGGTGGCACCTTGCAGCACTTTAGACACTTTGGTCATATTAATTGACTTCTTCATACCTGCTTTCATGGCTTCTAACAGCAGGGTTTGATACTGGGTGAGGCGCTCTAGCCCCACTTGTGTTTTGGGATTCCAGCGGGGGGGGGGGGATTTACTTACAAGGAGACTTTATTGGGTAACTTACAGCACACAGGCGTACTTAATGGTTGGATCAGACAGCTTCTCTGAACCACGAGCTATTGCGCTAAATGGGTTTTATACCATACATGTTACCCATAACACTAGCAAGCATTTTCAGCATAGGCTAGAAGTGTTTGGTTCTCAGGCACAGCTTCCTGTAAACAACTTCGCTTCCCAAAGTGCTTGATAACACTTTTTATTTATTAGTATGGGAAGACAAATTTTTTCTCTTTCTTTTGCTTTCTTTTTCTTTGCTGATCTGCCTGTATTGCAGATCATGTTTCAAACTTTTTATATAAAACTTTCTGATCCATGCACCAGCCTTGTCTCTTTATTTATCTTTTTCAAGTTAAACTCACTTACTTAAACCTTTCTGCCTTACACTAGTCCCAATGACACACATTTGGGATAGGCTCTTCTTCTCCTTCTAGTTACATTTTCTTTATCTTAAAGAACTATTACATTATTGTGGCTACTTTACCCTAGGTAATAAGCTCCAGGCACAATCAGCTGCTTTTAATTTACCCTGGGGGCAACTATGGCCACGCTTCTTTTTTTACAAATGTTTTTTTTCTTTGCCTCTTGCCTTTTCTTTCTTCTTTTTTCCTCCCTCTTCTCTATCTGTCTGCTACTTTCTCTATTTTTTTTTTTACTTGCTTTTGTCTTTCTTTCCTTGTCATCCATTGGGAACCACACTTAGTATCATTTGGAGTTGCAACTAACACTAATCTGCAAATATCACATATATTTTATGATATCTAAGAAATCATAAAATATACACAACAAACTTTTTCTGCAATTTAACACAATGAATGGAAAACACTTTTTGCATGGTAAGGCATGATGGAGCAGATCCAGCAATTATACTGCTCTTCTGGCTGAAAGCTCAGGGCTCATCAAAATCAAGGGACGGGCATACCCACACACGCAAAGAGTTCTAGGCCACCATTTTTGCATTGGCAACTCTATGCTGCATGAGTTTTAGCAGAAGGAAATCTAAAAGTCACAGATCAAACTCAGCCTGCTGTACACTGAGCTGACTACAAACACAGACACACGGTCCACAGCGATGAGAGTTCAAGTTTATCAAAAGCTTCACAGCACTGTCCATGGCAAGTCTTTGACAATTTAAAATTTTAGTTCATGTGCAGAGTGTCTCTAAAAAGCCCAGACATTGATGGAGGCAAACAGAGAAGGCTCTGGGCAATGAAGATGCGATGTTTCCAGCAAAGGCTCTCCACTTTTGCATCAGTTTAAAAAGGGAAAGTGTGGCCCTACACCCCTTCTGACAGACAAGGGTCTTTAACTTTTTTAGCAAGGCCTCTATCTAAACAGAGCGGCACAGCTCAGCTCTCTAGCCGTGACACTTTAACTTGGGCAACTCCTCTGTAAATTTTATTTTACTTCTGTCAGGTTCTCTCACAGACATTTTAAAAACTTAGTCTTTTTTTTTCTTCTTCTAACCTGGTACACGAAAGCACTGAAACACTGAGTGACGAAACTCAGGACGCTGGGGGGTGATGGGCATCGCTTTATACTTGCATTTTTTAGGCAGCCATTAATCTTCGGGGAGGCGGTGGGGTGATTTGCAGGACTTTAAAGGCAAGCTTCTCAGTTTGTTTGTATTTGTAAATCCCAAGCTCAAAACAGGACACGATGAGGTACAGGGCATCCAAATTCTTGCTTTGGCACGGGCAACAAATAACTCGGGTTAGTTTTCTTCGCTGGGGTCTCAAACAGGAAAACAGTCTTAATTTAAAGTTGTAACATCACTGACAGCGTCAGCTAGCCAGCTGCACAGATCTCATTGTTTTTTAAGACAGTTGCTCCAATATCTTCTTTTCTTCTCAATCAGGTTGGGTCTCCCAGCTTTCACAGTTTATTGCAGCTTTCAGGAGCATGGCAGTAGCGTGATTTTGGCTTGGCCAGGAACATGCTGTCTGGTTTCTCGGTCTCTTTAGCACACATACTTAGGCAGTGTAACACTGGACACTCAAATCAGTGAGATTTCTTCATTGCAGGGAATCCCACGGCAAAAGCTTAATGGTTACGCTCTTCAGAAATCATATAGCTGATGGTCAGTAGCTACAGGCTCTATGCAATTCTAACACAGTTCAAAGCTAAACACGGTTACCTTGGCAGAGATCTTCAACATGGTCTCTCCGCTTCATTCTGCTTTGGGACAGTCTTATGGCACACTTTTCACTCGAAGAGGGGTCTAGCCTGTGCTCTGGGGGCTGATTCTTCACCTTTATTTTCTATTTTGCCTTCATATTTTGGGTCTTCATTTTCAGTTTCCATTTCTTAGGGATTTTATCTCAATTAGGCGAGGTGATGATGTTGCACAACTCAGAACGTTGTGGGCAATTTCCCTGCCCCCCCTCTCTCGGCGCGCTAGGCTAACAGCTACTTTTTCGGCCTTACACTCTCACACTCCCA
Organism: Heloderma suspectum; assembly: GCF_057233095.1. Taxonomy (NCBI): domain Eukaryota; kingdom Metazoa; phylum Chordata; class Lepidosauria; order Squamata; family Helodermatidae; genus Heloderma; species Heloderma suspectum. Next base: position 51,539,730 of record NC_139458.1, read on the forward strand.
CGCTTTGTTAAAAGCCAGACTGTCCTGCAACATTTTTCTAATTAACAGCCTCAGATCTTGTTTTTTTTCCTCTCAGCTCGACCTTGAGCTTTTTGCTGTTTTCTCTCTCTATTCTGAATCTTTTTTTAAAAAAACCTTTTTCCTTCTTTGTTTGACATACATCTCAAGGGGGTGCAAGGTTTGCTTCCCCCACCACCCATAGCCTCCCTCCTAAATTGAAGACAGACACAATTAGGGAATGGGAATTGGTCAGTGAGTAAGGGGTCTCACTGGCCGACACAAGAGGATTTTTCACACCACGCACTTTGCTACTGGCCTGGGCACCTGGACGGTCAACAGTATGCATCAGAAACCGCAGTAGCCACTCACACAATCATCAATCTCTCCACTACATCCATATGTCCCTGCCACCCACTTTTCCCACTTTTTACCAGAGTGGAAAACGGCTTCCCCAGCTTCCTCAGCTTCCTACTGAGTACTGGCGTGCTAGGTACTGGCGCCCACTCGGGGGTGTGATCAGGCCCCCCTTCTACCCGCAAGGAGTAGGTTCTTTTGTATACGTATACCACCAACACTGACCTTCTTCATAAGGCGTGGCCCTCTTTTTTTCTGCCCAGTGGCCTTTCTCCCTAAAGGCGGGGCCCTCTTTTTCCCATATACTTGCCTTTCTCCTGAAGGCTTCCAATGTGGGTTTCAACTCAATTGCAGCTGCGATACAGGCAGGGCTCAAGTTCCTTCCTCCGCTTCCCAAGGTTCTCTTGCTGCTCGCTGCCGTTTGGGCGATCCCGGTGCAGGCTTTCTCCCATTCACTCGACAAAAAGGTCGGTGGCGCCAAGAAAGGGAGGCATGCGCTGAGCTCGTCTTCCCGGTGCGGCGATCAAGAGCAGGCAACTGCCACCTGTCTGGCTCAGAGCCTGCCACATCCGAGTCACGGCACCATTTATGTTGCAGAACCCAGAGTCAGAGAGACCACGGAGTGAAGGAAAAAGAGATTCTTTATTTAACGCGCGGGCTTAAGGCTGGAATCATTTCCAAAGAGCCAGAAGCCCCGATTTACATTAGCACATTGGTTTTATAGACATTGTGACACATATGAAATGGCTCCTCCTCCCCCTCCCGCATGGGGTTGCAATCCTCAACATTTCTTCTCTTAGCACTATTGTTTATAATACAAGAACTGGGTTATAGGGTAGCCATGATAAGGAGAGAACAGAAGAGAACAGCAGAGAACAAGATATACAATTGTATGACCTTTGACAAGATAAGGAATTCCTGTGTCTCGTCAGCTTACAACAATATATTTAAGGGAGAAAGAGCTCAGCAAGAACATGAAGCATGAGACTGCATGAGGCTACTTAGTCTGACCCCCGATATGGCTGCTACACAGTCACCGTCTGCGGTGATCTTGGAGCCCAAGAAAATAAAATGTGTCACTGCTTCCATTTCTTCCCCTTCTATATGCCAGGAAGTGATGGGCCAGATGCCATGATCTTAGTTTTTTTAATGTTGAGTAGGGATGGCGGAGAATTTCTCTACGAATCTCCGGGAGGCCGAATGCCAATGCATTCGGCCCCCCGAAATTGGTGGGGAAATTCTCCGCCCCCCCCGGGATGGGACTTACCTCTGTCGAATGTCCCTCTCGGCGGTGGGTCCCGGTGGCGTTTTGGCAGTGTTTGGGCGGGGGCGGGGGCGGCGGCCGGTCTTCCAACTGGCTGCTGCCGCAGCCATTTCCCAGTAAAATAATAATAAAAAAAACACACGTGATAGGCGACATAACGATTTACGTAGCCTATCATGGCTGACTTTGAAAATCTAGCTGTGATAAGCTACATAAATCGTTACGTAGCCTATCACTTTTTTTTTTCATAACTTTTTTATATCGCGGCCCGGGAGACGGGGCGCTTCCCCCTGGCCTGAATTTCGGCTGGGAGGGGCGGGGTGCCTCCCCCCCACCAAGAATTTTGGGGGGAGAACCGAAGCGCCTCCCCCCCCCACCGAATACAGCTGCGGGACCAGGTAAGGGACTTTTGTCCATCCTTAATGTTGAGTTTCAAACCAGCTTTTGCACTCTCCCCTTCCACCCTCAACAAGAGGCTCTTTACATCCTCTTCACCTTCTGCCATTAGGGTGGTATCATCTGCATATCTGAGGTTGTTGATAATTCTCCCAGCAATCTTAATTCCGACCTGTGGTATATCCAACCTGGCGTTTCTCATGATGTACTCTGCATATAAGTTAAATAAGCAGGGCAACAATATGCAGCCTTGTCGTACTCCTTTCCCAATTTTGAACCTATCAGTTGTTCCATGTCTGGTTCTTACTGTCACTTCTTGACCCTTGTACAGGTTTCTAAGGAGACAGTTAAGGTGGTCTGGTACTCCCATCTCTTTAAGAGTTTGCCAGAGTTTGTTGTGATCCACACAATCAAAGGCTTTAGTGTAGTCAATGAAGCAGAAATAGACGTTTTTCTGGAATTCTCTTGCTTTCTCCATGATCCAGAGAATGTTGGCGATTTGATCTCTAGTTCCTCTGCCCCTTCGGAACCCAGCTTGTACTTCCGGTAGTTCTCTGTTCACATGCTGCTGAAGCCTAGCTTCTAGGATTTTGAGCATCACCTTGCTGGCATGGGAAATGAGCGCAATTGTGCAGTAGCTTGAACACTCTTTGGCATTGCCCTTCTTTGGAATTGGAATGTAAACTGACCTTTTCCAGTCCTGTGGCCACTGTTGAGTGTTCCAAATTTGTTGGCATATTGAGTGCAGCACTTTAACAGCATTCTTTTAGGTTAGCTCAGCTGGAATACTGTCATCTCCGCTAGCTTTGTTGTTAGTAATGCTTCCTAAGGCCCACTTGACTTCACTCTCGAGGATGTCCGGCTCAAGTTCAGTGACCACACTATCATGGCTATCAGGAACATTCAGATCTTTCCTGTATAGTTCTTCTGTGAATTCTTTCCACCTCTTCTTAATCTCATCTGCTTCTGTTAGGTCCCTGCCTGCTTTGTCCTTTATCATGCCCGTCTTTGCACAAAACGTTCCCTTGAGATCTCCGATTTTCTTGAAAAGATCTCTAGTCTTTCCCATTCTATTGTTTTCCTCGATTTCTTTGCATTGTTCATTTAAGAAGGCCTTCTTGTCTCTCCTTGCTATTCTCTGGAACTCTGCATTCAGTTGGATATATCTTCCTCTTTCTCCCTTGCTTTTTGCTTCCCTTCTTTCCTCAGCTACTTGTAAAGCTTCATCAGACAGCCACTTGGCTTTCTTGCATTTCTTTTTCTTTGGGATGGATTGAGTTGCTGCCTCCTGAACAATGTTACGGACCTCTGTCCATAGTTCCTCAGGCACTCTGTCTATCAGGTCTAATCCCTGAAATCTATTCATCACCTCCACTTATCCACATATCCCTTATTCATAAGGGACATGATTTAGGTCATACCTGAATGGTTTAGTGGTTTTCTCTACGTTCTTCAATTTAAGCCGAAATTTTGCAATAAGAAGCTCATGATCTGAGCCACAGTCAGCTCCAGGTCTTGTTTTTACTGACTGTATAGAGCTTCTCCATCTTTGGCTGCAAAGTACATAATCAATCTGATTTCGATATTGACCATCTGGTGATGTCCATATGTAGAGTCGCCTCTTGTGCTGTTGGAAAAGAGTGTTTGCTATGATCAGCGTGTTCTCTTGGCAAATCTCTGTTAGCCTTTGTCCTGCTTCATTCCAAGGCCATGCTTGCCTGTTATCTTGGTTATTTCTTGACTTCCTACTTTAGCATTCCAATCCCCTATGATGAAAAGGACATCTTTTTTTGGTGTTAGTTCTACAAGGTGTTGTAGGTCTTCATAGAACCGATCAACCTCAGCTTCTTCAGCCTCAGTGGTTGGGGCATAGACTTGAATTACTGTGATGGTGAATGGTTTGCCTTGGATTCGTACTGAGATCATTCTATCATTTTTGAGATGGTACCCCAGTACTGCTTTTCTCACCCTTTTGTTGACTATGAGTGCTACTCTATTTCGACTAAGGGATTCTTGCCCACAGTAGTAGATATAATGGTCACCTGAATTAAACTCGCCCATGCTTGTCCATTTTAGTTCGCTGATTCCCAAGATGCCAATGTTCAATCTTGCCATCTCATGATTGACCACCTCCAGCTTACCTTGATTCACTGATCTTACATTCCAGGTTCCGAAACAATATTGTTCTTTACAGCATCGGATTTTCTTTTCACCACCAAACACATCCACAGCTGAGTGTCCTTTCGGCTTTGGCCCAGCCGCTTCACTCTTTCTGGCGCTACTTGGAAATACCCTCTGCTCTTCCCCAGTAGCATATTGGACACCTTCTGACCTGAGGGTCTCATCTTCCGGCGTCATATCTTTTAGCCTTGTGATACGTTCCATGGGGTTTTCTTGGCAAGAATACTGGAGTGGATTGCCATTTCCTTCTCCAGTAGACCACATTTTGTCAGAACTCTCCGCCATGACCTGTCCATCTTGTGTGGCCCTGCATGGCATAGTTTATGGCTTCACTGAGTTATGCAAGCCCCTTCGCCACAACAAGGCAGTGATCTATTACTGAGCAGCATATACATGCTCTAAATGAATGAATGCATGAATGAATGTCCTAGTTGGGATATTACAAGTCCTAAGCAATCAAATATTGTGGTATCAAATATCTGGAACAAAGTGCTGGGAAAATACCAGATTCCCAAATGGAAAAATAACCTTGAGCAAAGACAACATATTAGTAACAACTCTGCATTTATTTTTCTATGAATTAAGAAAAGGCAGAGATGTCTTCAGTCTAACTAAGGTTTTGCCAGCTATACATCCTGACAAGTCTTGGTGTCCTTTGACCTGTTAATCATTTTGCATCCCACTGTACTATATTTACTTTTTATAAAATGAATCACAGCCAGATTCTGTGTTCATTCTCCTCCCTCCCCACCCCCAGTGAATGCTCCAGATTTAATTTCAGGATTAGAATATGGCCATTCACTCATAGGCCAGCATCACAATTTTTCTTTAAGATTCTGACATTTTCAGATAGAGCACCCTGTAAAAAAAATTAAATAAAAGGTCAGCTGTGGATTGCAGTTTTATTCTCACCCAGGAAAATGTTCATCCTATGATTCATGTTTAGGATGTGAAACATTTCAGAGTTCTATTAATGAAAGGTTCTGACAGAAGTAGTTTCAAAAACAAGTTCTTGGTCATATGCATTATGGAACAGACACAAAGAGATTGCTCACATCACCATCCTTTTTGGGCATATGATAGAATATAAGAATGGTGAGACGTTTATGGCACTGGAAGTTCACAATTGCTCTCAAATAGAAAAGAAACCATGCTCTTTAGTGCACAAATAGTTCTGCTTTAAATCAGGTAGGCTGGCCCAGATTGTGTCCTGGTTAAAAATATTTCTGTTTGTTATTCTGATTGCATTCAGTGATGTAGAACTAACATCAGGGGACTGGAAACAAAGACCTACGAAGAGAGACTGAAAGAACTGGATGTGTTTAGCCTTGAGAAGAGAAGACTGAGGGGAGATATGATAGTGCTTGTCAAGTACTTGAAAGGTGGTCACAGAGAGGAAGGCCAGGATCTCTTCTCGATCATCCCAGAGTGCAGGACACGGAATAATGGGAATCAAGTTACAGGAAGCCAGATTCTGGCTGAACATCAGGAAAAGCCGCCTGACTGATAGAGCAATACGACAATGGAACCAATTACCTAGGGAGGTGGTGGGCAATCCCACACTGGAGGCATTCAAGATGAGGCTGGACAGCCACCTGTCGGGGATGCTCTGACTTGGATTCCTGCATTGACCAGGGGGTTGGACTCAATGGTCTTGTAGGCCCCTTCCAGCCCTACTATTCTATGATTCTGTTATTCTAATCTGACAACAGATGATGCTAATATACTGTTGCATCTCTACAAATATTTTCCCCCAGTCCAGCAAGGGAGGTTTCTCATTAAATTTTCTATCAAGGGCCACAGTGCCAAAGGGGTTAGCTGTCAGAGCTGCATGCTGGGGGCAGGCAGGGCCAAAGCCAGTAGTGAACAGGCTCTCTCTCTCTCTCAATCAATCAGGCTGAGGGTCATATGAATTTAGGCCAAACGCTGCAGGTTTCCCACCCCTAGTAAACGCATATATCCAGGTTCATCTCTGTCCATGCAAGCATTTCTTTAGCAGAGTTCTGCTAAGAGTGCTCCTGCTGGTGGGAAAAGGAGAGGAAGTTATCTTTGCCAATCCCCTGTCCCTTTGTCGCCTCCAGCGCCACTTCCCCCTCTGTTCTGGAGGGTCTGCTTGTAAAGGAAGAAGGGACCCCTCGGCTCTATCAGCCCCCCTTGTTCCACTGCCACCACCTCTTGGAGCCAGTTCTGCCAGACCCAAGAGGACTCCTCAACCTCCTCCCCACCTGGTGAAGGAGACAGTAGCCACTGAATTTAGCACTGACCCGGGAAAGAAATCGCAGCAATAGTTTGAGGTAGATATTTATTTACAAATAAGGGGTAAGGGAATGGGGAGAGAAACAAGACAAAGTACAATTTAGAATTCTCTCAAGTACCAACTCCCAGTTTGGAAACCCAACATAGAATAAAACAATAAAGCCTACCTAACCTAACTACCTAACCTAGGGGGCCGCGGTGGCTTAGTGGTTAAGACGCTGAACTGCAGACTGGAAGGTCAGCAGGACAGCAGTTTGAGACCCGAGTGCTGCATGACGGAGTGAGCTCCCGTCTTCAGTCCCAGCTTCTGCCAACCTAGCAGTTCGAAAGCAAGAAATTGCAAGTAGATAAATAGGTACCGCCTCGGTGGGAAAGGTAACAGCATTCTGTGCACCTCGGTGTTCAGTCATGCTGGCCACATGACCACGGAAGCGTCTTCGGACAGCGCTGGCTCTTCGGCTTAGAAACGGGGATGAGCACTGCACCCTAGAGTCGGACACGACTGGTTGGGGACACCTTTACCTTTTTAACCTAGTCTACTCACATCTCATGGTAGGATCCTTTGTCAATGCCCGCATTCCAACTCCTTCCACCCAGAGCAAATGAAACCAAAGGACAAAGATGGATGGCTGCTGGTCTTTTTTATCTAATTCCCTGCCCAGGTTCTAGTTCTTTTGTTCCTCCTCCCTTCCCTCAAGGAAGATGAGCTGGGTTTTTCATACCTCTCCAGCTGTGCTGGCCCTTTGGCAGACCGAGATGGTTTACGACCTTGAGTTCTCATAAGGCCTCTGGCCTGGTGCCTTTAATCCTGGCCTGGCCCACATCTCCTCCTCCCTCCAGGTGGCCTGAATTGTAAATCTTCCTGCAGGATCCTACTCCTTCCTACCATAAAACACTAAAGCACAACCTAAAATCATACAAGAGAAAATTAACCATTTCCCACCATATCTTCGGCCTGGTGAGGCCTTCTCCTCGACACCCCCAACCCTCCGTAGCAGATGGGGCAGGGACTTGGGACTGCAGGGGAGGAGAAAATCAACAAAGATCGCTTTCTTCCCTGTTTCACTGGTAGAAATGCTCTGCTGGATTGTAAGCCTTCTGTTCCTGGAAGAACACAGCCAGATCCAACCCATAGTAAATCAAGAGGGGTACATTAGATTAGGAGTCTCCAACCTTGGGCACATTTGGCAAACTGACAAACTGTCCTGGGCACCACCACAAAATGGCTGCCATGGAAGGCATGGCTAGTCATAAAGGACAAGTAACCTGCCCCAAAACTGAGTGCAAGGAAGAGGTGGGGTCTGAAGCCCAACACACTAAACAATTCCTTTGAGCCCAAAGTTTTCATCACCAACAGAAACTATTCCACAGAAGACAAACTCCTTTATCTCCTTTCTCTGCCAGACAACTCATTCCCCATCACGTTTTTCACTCTCACGCCTGATCACCACCTATTCATTCATTCTCCCTCTCTCCCCCCTCTCTTTCTCTCTCTCTTACACACAGCCACCCATCCATTCACACACATAAGCACCCCATATTCCCATCATGCATACATACTACAACTACAGACTCACACCTCCCGCCCTTCTTCAACTCCCTGCAAGCACATGAAAAACCAAATTCACTCTCTTTCGGTATTCCTTCAACCCCCCCCCCAAATCTCCCCTAACTCATTTTTCTCTCCTTCTCTCTTTCTCACACACATGCAGCTCCCATCCATTCAGACATTCACACACAAAACCCTCGCCATCCCGCCCCACTGCCCTGGTTGCTCCTATGTGGCTTGCCTGCCCACTGCTGGCTTCTTGCTGCTCTCCCCTCTCAGCTGGCTTCACATTGCCTGTCCCTGCGTCTGATAACTTGAAATGGAACTCCAAATTGTTTCTGTACAAGTGCCTAATGTATTAGAAGAATCAATGATTAAAAGTATAAAGCAAATGAGCTACCATTGTACAGGGCCATTTGGCTTCTTTAAGTTAGGACCTTAGAATTGTGTCTACAGATTCGATCTCCATGGCTTCCATTCACAACATGAAAAAAAGCAGGAAGGACAAACAAGGTAGATCAGAATGAAAACACAAATAAACCCAACAATCATAATATCAGTTTGATGAAATGTATAGATTCAATCTTTATTAAGAAAAAAATACAGGGAACTCCAGGGTACATGCAACCTTGCAGAAAGAAGAATAGCAGCAGTTGGGCAAGTTGTGTTCTCTTGCATTCATAAGAGACATTTTATGGAGAGGCATCAGTGGGTGTGAAATAGCTTCCAAGCCAGAGATTGTAACAGTAGCAACTTAATTTGCTTCAACCAGGGGAGAACCCATTTATACTTTATGATTTGAACGCAGGTAAAATACACACACAGAACCACAAATTATGAATGATGCAAGTTTAAGTGGTCAAGTTTCCCCACAACAGATAAAGAGGCAACAACTAGGAAAGGCCCCCTGCTTCTGGGTTTATTGCGGGGTAACCCATCAGTTGTAAATGCATGGAAGCTATTCCATTGACAGCACTGGATTTGTTTTACAAAATGTAGCCATGGAGGATGCTACAAACTAAAGTGGAAGACCAGCATGGGTGTGTCTGTTCTGAACCCTTTCCCCTCGTGCCATTTTCCCACTTAAAATCACCCCCCCAAGGCCCCAACACACACACACAGCTGCATGTTGCTTTGCAAGGGAAAAGATACAAGGTTGTCCTTGGCGGAAGGGAAAGCAGGGCCAGCCAACCCATGAAGCAGGGTGAGGTGCCCGCATCAGGTGGCAGAGAGGAAGAAGCGGTGAATTGTGCTGCTCTCCCTTGCCCCCACCAGGAGGGCCTGGTGCTGCTGCCTCCATCTCCAGCAGGTGCTCCAGAGAGCCCTGCCAGCTGCTCTCCCATCATGGTGTAGCAGCCATATCGGGGGTCAGACTAAGTAGCCTCATGCAGTCTCATGCTTCATGTTCTTGCTGAGCTCTTTCTCCCTTGAATATATTGTTGTAAGCTGACGAGACACAGGAATTCCTTATCTTGTCAAAGGTCATACAATTGTATATCTTGTTCTCTGCTGTTCTCTTCTGTTCTCTCCTTATCATGGCTACCCTATAACCCAGTTCTTGTATTATAAACAATAGTGCTAAGAGAAGAAATGTTGAGGATTGCAACCCCATGCGGGAGGGGGAGGAGGAGCCGTTTCATATGTGTCACAATGTCTATAAAACCAATGTGCTAATGTAAATCGGGGCTTCTGGCTCTTTGGAAACGATTCCAGCCTTAAGCCCGCGCGTTAAATAAAGAATCTCTTTTTCCTTCACTCCGTGGTCTCTCTGACTCTGGGTTCTGCAACATAAATGGTGCCGTGACTCGGATGTGGCAGGCTCTGAGCCAGACAGGTGGCAGTTGCCTGCTCTTGATCGCCGCACCGGGAAGACGAGCTCGGCGCATGCCTCCCTTTCTTGGCGCCACCGACCTTTTTGTCGAGTGAATGGGAGAAAGCCTGCACCGGGATCGCCCAAACGGCAGCGAGCAGCAAGAGAACCTTGGGAAGCGGAGGAAGGAACTTGAGCCCTGCCTGTATCGCAGCTGCAATTGAGTTGAAACCCACATTGGAAGCCTTCAGGAGAAAGGCAAGTATATGGGAAAAAGAGGGCCCCGCCTTTAGGGAGAAAGGCCACTGGGCAGAAAAAAAGAGGGCCCCGCCTTATGAAGAAGGTCAGTGTTGGTGGTATACGTATACAAAAGAACCTACTCCTTGCGGGTAGAAGGGGGGCCTGATCACACCCCCGAGTGGGCGCCAGTACCTAGCACGCCAGTACTCAGTAGGAAGCTGAGGAAGCTGGGGAAGCCGTTTTCCGCTCTGGTAAAAAGTGGGAAAAGTGGGTGGCAGGGACATATGGATGTAGTGGAGAGATTGATGATTGTGTGAGTGGCTACTGCGGTTTCTGAAGCATACCGTTGACCGTCCGGGTGCCCAGGCCAGTAGCAAAGTGCGTGGTGTGAAAAATCCTCTTGTGTCGGCCAGTGAGACCCCTTACTCACTGACCAATTCCCATTCCCTAATTGTGTCTGTCTTCAATTTAGGAGGGAGGCTATGGGTGGTGGGGGAAGCAAACCTTGCACCCCCTTGAGATGTATGTCAAACAAAGAAGGAAAAAGGTTTTTTTAAAAGATTCAGAATAGAGAGAGAAAACAGCAAAAAGCTCAAGGTCGAGCTGAGAGGAAAAAAAACAAGATCTGAGGCTGTTAATTAGAAAAATGTTGCAGGACAGTCTGGCTTTTAACAAAGCGTGGGAGCGTGAGAGTGTAAGGCCAAAGAAGTAGCTGTTAGCCTAGCGCGCCGAGAGAGGGGGGGCAGGAAAATTGCCCACAACGTTCTGAGTTGTGCAACATCATCACCTCGCCTAATTGAGATGAAATCCCTAAGAAATGGAAACTGAAAATGAAGACCCAGAAGATGAAGGCAAAATAGAAAATAAAGGTGAAGAATCAGCCCCCAGAGCACAGGCTAGACCCCTCTTCGAGTGAAAAGTGTGCCATAAGACTGTCCCAAAGCAGAATGAAGCGGAAAGACCACGTTGAAGATCTCTGTCAAGGTAACCGTGTTTAGCTTTGAACTGTGTTAAAATTGCATAGAGCCTGTAGCTACTGACCATCAGCTATATGATTTCTGAAGAGCGTAACCATTAAGCTTTTGCCGTGGGATTCCCTGCAATGAAGAAATCTCACTGATTCGAGTGTCCAGTGTTACACTGCCTAAGTGTGTGTGCTAAAGAGACCGAGAAACCAGACAGCATGTTCCTGGCCAAGCCAAACTACTACCATGCTCCTGAAAGCTGCAATAAACTGTGTAAGCTGGGAGACCCAACCTGATTGAGAAGAAAAGAAAATATTGGAGCAACTGTCTTAAAAAACAATGAGATCTGTGTAGCTGGCTGGCTGACGCTGTCAGTGATGTTACAACTTTAAATTAAGACTGTTTTCCTGTTTGAGACCCCAGCGAAGAAAGCTGACCCGAGTTATTTGTTGCCCGTGCCAAAGCAAGAATTTGGTGGCCCTGTACCTCATCGTGTCCTGTTTTGAGCTTGAGATTTACAAATACAAACAAACTGAGAAGCTTGCCTTTGAAGTCCTGCAAATCACCCCACCGCCTCCCCGAAGATTAATGGCTGCCTGAAAAATGCAAGTATAAGGCAATGCCCATCACCCCCCAGCGTCCTGAGTTTCGGCACTCAGTGTTTCAGTGCTTTCGTGTACCAGGTTAGAAGAGAAAAAAAAAAGAGTAAGTTTTTAAAATGTCTGTGAGAGAACCTGACAGAAGTAAAATAAAATTTACAAAGGAGTTGCCCAGGTTAAAGTGTCACGGCTAGAGAGCTGAGCTGTGCCGCTCTGTTTAGACAGAGGCCTTGCTAAAAAGTTAAAGGCCCTTGTCTGTCAAAAGGGGTGTAGGGCCACACTTTCCCTTTTTAAACTCATGCAAAAGTAGAGAGCCTTTGCTG